>NC_056680.1:1793750-2490000 GCF_018350215.1 Panthera leo
GGGACTCCTACTTACCCTCATGCCTCAGCCCTCCCCTCCCGGTGCCCCCTTTCTGAGCCCACCCTCACCAGGGACTCCTCAATCACCCCTCCCCCGGTCCGCAACTCCACTCCCAGCCCCGGTTCAGATAACCTCCACCTCTAGCCCTGATCCCCTTCCCCTGCTGGCCCAGCCCCCAACTCCACCCCCACCCCCCTCCTCAGAGGACCTCCAACCCAATCCAAGCCCAGACCCTAATTACAGCCCCAGACCCTCCTCTGCTGACTCTGACCCCCAACTCCAGCCGGGGCCCTGGCCCCAGCCCCTTCCTCATTGACCGCGACCCCCAACCCCAGCCTAGACCCCCGGACCCAGCCCCTTCCTCACTGAACACGACTCCCCA
Source organism: Panthera leo (assembly GCF_018350215.1). Lineage (NCBI taxonomy): Eukaryota > Metazoa > Chordata > Mammalia > Carnivora > Felidae > Panthera > Panthera leo. The sequence goes on from NC_056680.1 coordinate 1,794,133, forward strand.
ACTCCAGCCAGGACCCCCACCCCAGCCCCTTCCTCATGGTCCGCAACCCCCAACTCTGGCCAGGACCCCCACCCCAGCCCCTATCTCACTGACTGTGACCCCCAACTCTGGCCAGGACCCCCATCCCAGCCCCTATCTCACTGACTGTGACCCTCAACTCTGGCCAGGACCCCCACCCCATCCCCTATCTCACTGACCGTGACCCCCAACTCTGGCCTAGACCCCTGGACCCAGCCCCTTCCTCACTGTCCACGACCCCCAACTCTGGCCAGGACCCCCACCCCAGCCCCTTCCTCACGGTCCGCGACCCCCAACTCTGGCCAGGACCCCCACCCCAGCCCCTTCCTCACGGTCCGCGACCCCCAACTCTGCCCAGGACCCCCACCCCAGCCCCTTCCTCACTGAACACGACCCCCAACTCTGGCCAGGACCCCCATCCCAGCCCCTTTCTCACGGTCCGCGACCCCCAACTCTGGCCAGGAACCCCACCCCCAGCCCCTTCCTCACTGAACACGACCCCCCAGCTCTGGCCAGCACCCCTACCCCAGCCCCTTCCTCACTGACCGCGACCCCCAACTCCAGCCCGGACCCCCGGCCCAAGCCCCTTCCTCAGCTGACTCCGACCCCTAACTCGGTCCGCAGCCAAATCGGAGCGCCCTCCCTGGGCTGGCCGCCCCCGCCAGCCCTCCTCCCCGGCCGCACCCTGTCCCCCGGGCCCGAGGCGAGGGCGGCGGAACCCGGCCCGGCCCGCGGTCGCGAGCGCCCTTACCTGCGCTCCGGCCGCCGCGGCCGCCTCAGCCCCGCCGCGCAGCCGAACCCGCTGCCTAGCCGGCGAGCGCCCGCTCCCACCGCGGGGCGGGGCCTACTCCCGGGGGGGCGGGCACTGGCAGCCAGCTCGGCCAATCGAGAGCCTCGGCGGCGGGAGGCCCCGGCCGGGGCGGGGCGCAGGGCAGGCAGCGGGGTAGGCTGCGCGCAGGCGAGGGGGCGGTGCCCGCGATGTGGGCGGGGCCAGAAGGCGGAGCGCTGAATGGCACCGCCGCTGGCCACCCGCGAACGAAGAGCACGGCGTGGGGGGCGGTGCTATGCTAATATGCAAATAGTCCCGCTGTGGTGGACTCCACTGCTGACGACCAGCGGATTTCCAGAGGTGACTCGATGACGTAAGCCGGGTGCGAGGCGCTTCGTGAATTCGAATCCCCAGCGGGGCTGCGAGTTCGAATCCAACATCCTAGCCTCGCTTGAGGGAGAAGTGTATCGCTTCCTAACCAGCAGGACAGTAATAACTGCTTCCTTATTTTGAATCTTCTGCATAAGGCTAAGAGGTGAAATTACATTGTCTGCGTTTTACAGCGGCGGTAACTGAGTCTCAGCGAAGTTAAACCCAAGGTCATTTGCCTAAGCCTATCTCATAATTTCCAGGGTTTCTCAATTTCCTAACTCCTGGGCCTGGATCTAAAAAAGCAGCTGGGGCACCTGGGTGGCTTAGTCGGTTAAACGTCTGACTTAGGCTGACTTCAGCTGGGGTCGTGATCTCACAGTCCGTGAGCCCGAGCCCCATGTCGGGCTCTGTGCTGACAGCTCAGAGAAACTGCAGCTTGCTTAGGATTCTGTGTCTCCCTCTCTCTGTTCCTCCCCCGCTCACTCTCTCTCTCTCAAAAATAAAAAAAAATAAAGATTAAAAAAAAAATAATAAAATAAATAAATAAGCACCTTCCTAGGCACCCACCCACATTGAATGATACAGAATCCTGTAAGAACTGGACCCCTGGAATGTGCATTTTTATTTTTGGTGGGGGGGGAGGGAATGTGTATTTTTCATAAGCTCCCCCGGTGATGTTGAAACACGTGTGGTTTGTCTCCAAAATTATCCAGCAATCACGGAGGGGAGAATTTCTCACAGGGGATGATGGACTTCCAGATTCTGGGACTTCTAGAACTTTCTGCAAAGCTGACATTCTGTGATCTGAGCCTCTGGCCTCCCAGCTGAGCCCCCACAGGGCCCCTGTCTTCCCTGCAGGAACCTCCCGATCATCCTTGGCAGTGCACAGAGAGAACCAAGTGCCTGGGGCCCAGCCTCTCACTCCACAGTCCACATCTCCACAAAGGAATTGTTACCTAAACAAGGGTCACAGATTGGTGGCCCTTGGATGAGATGTGACCCCAAAGTGCTTTTAAAATGTAAGTTTGTTGCCAACATTTAAAAATAAGGACGTTTCACAAGAAGAAATCTGGATTTCCAGGCACCCTTGAAAGATCAGAAGGAAGGTCTGGCCATTCCTGGGCCACTTGGGTGACGTGGCTGAGCTTGCTTCACTCAAGGGCATCATCATGTGGCCCTAAAGACAGAGCAGGACCGGGACTGCGGTGAGGCAAGCACTTTCCTCAAATCCAAAGCCTAAAGGGGCCCCATGAAAAACAAACCAAAAGCCTGCTATCAAGATAAATACTATGCTACTGCAATATTTTAAAAATTCAAAATAAATGCAGAAATGATCCAGGAAGAACAAAAATACCAAAATTTTAGGAAAGACAAGATCTGACGTTGCACTCGGACCAGCCAGGAGCTTTGCTTCTCCCAGGCCCTGACAGATCCTGTCTTTATTTAAAACATCGGTATGTTTTCACCACGGTTTCCTTTGCATTAAATACTGCTTTGACATATGTATCTCCATGGCTGAGTTCTTGGCATCCCCCACTCAAGTTCTGTGCTCCTAGCGAGTGCCTCAGTCTTCTCACCCTCATCTTGCCCCTGCTCGTAAGTTTGCAAACTCTGCCCCAGGCCAGCATTTAGCAGATGGGGAAGCTGGGGCCCTGCGGATTCCTCCCCGTGTGAAAGGCGGCTCAGTGCACCTGCTCATTCCTCACAAGTGGCTGCAGTGAGGATGGGCTCCAGCAGCGCCTGTGAGGTCTCTTGTGGGGGGGGCCCCCCCGGGGGGAATGCTGAACTGTCTTCGTCGCAAACGTTCGACCTCTTCCCACAGCCCCTTCCTTTGTCCCCACCCTTCACCCCCATCCCCCACCTCCTCCATCCTTCATCCCTCACCTCCTCCTCCTCACTTGCCCCCATCCTTCACGTTTCCCATCTTTTGCAGGGCTGCCTCTCCCCCCCCCCCCAAAGAAAGGACACTGATGGGGAATGCAGGATCGACTTCTTTATTGCAGGAAGACTATTTCTAGAGCAAATGCTACACAGACCCCACAATGGGGGGCAGGGGGCACCCACATGCGGGGGGGGGAGAAGGGGCAGGGGTGGAACCACAGCAAGCATGACCTGGCACGGTCCCCAGGACAAGGGATGCCCAGGCAGGAAGGGCCAGCAGCAGGCGCAGGCTCCTACCCCTCCTGCTGCAGGATCCCTCCCCCCAGGGAACCAGTGCCTGGGGTGGGAAAGGCCTGGAGGTGGGCGGGGTCTCAGGGAGATTGTGCTATCAGGGTGTGTCCCTGAGAAAGGGCTGCAGACACCTGCCCGGCAAGGCCCAGGAAAAGCTCCCAGGGTGGGGGTGGGGGGAGCATCACCAGATGCTGATGGGCCCTGGACCCGCCACAGGATGAAGGAGCCCAGCTGTGCCCAGGCAGGATGCTGCCAGCTCTTCCAAGGGCCCGTCCACGTGCCAGGCGGTGACACACACATGCACACACACACTCCCTCCCTCTCTACACAGTGTGCTCAGTAAACATTTGTGGAGTCACACGGACACAGGGAAAGTCAAACACGCTGCTACCAAGATGGACACGAACAGTCCCTCTTGCCTACAAACAGTCCCCACGTGGTCGCACGACTGTCCAGCCACAGGGCCTTTCTCTCTCACACGTGCGCACACACACACAGGTCAGTCCCAACGCTGCCAGCAACCCCAGGTTGAGACCCATGTGGCGAGGAGCCGAGGGTGGCTCTGGCTGTCGTCCAGCGAGCCACTGAGCCCCTTGGTCCCGCGACAGCAGAAGACTGAATGTTGCCAACAGCCGTGTGAGCTCGGGAGCGCACGGTTCCCCACTCAGCCTTCAGATGAGACTGCAGCCAGCCCGTGCTCCGATCGCAGCCTCGTGAGGTCCCGAGTAGGAGACGAGGTGAGCCACCCCCAGGCTCCTGACCCACAGGGATGGAGGTGATAAACGTGTGTTGTTTCAAGTTGCTGATTTGTGGCCATGTGTTTGTTAGGCAGCATCATCTGACTGATACAGAGTTCGAGCCGAGAGCCACCTTGCTACAAAGTCAGACAGGCCTCGTGTTCCTCAGGCAGAACGAAACGGTTTACAGATACTGTCCTATGAACCACGTCCCCCGCTCCCCCAAATACGGTCACTTACAATCACACTTACGCTGGTACAAAGGTTCCCACCAACACAAATATCCACTCCTATGGACGATTGCACTGCCCACCCCTACGTGTAGCCTACACCATCATTACATACACAGACTATCACAGTAACACCCTACCCGAATGACAGCCACACACACACACACAAACACACACGAGTGTACGCGTAGACACAAGCCATCTGCCCGTCCACGCCAAGTTGCACAAATGCACCACCCATGGTCACCGCACCCGCCCCCCCAGGCCTACGGCCCACTTCATGGCTTGTCAGACACAGTCCCACGGGGTCCCATGAGTGTGGCGTTATCTAGACAGTCTGGAGCACTCAGAGTCTCCTGGTGGAGGTAAAGCCCTGACCCCAGGAGACGCGCCTTCCTGGGCAGACCCCCTCTCTCTGGGGCACAGCTGGGGGGAGACAGACTCTGCCTTGAGCCCCCTCAGATCCTGCTGGTGCTGGGTCCAGCCGCCTGCCCCTGGATGGGGCCCCGGGTACCGCCTCCCCAGCACCCCATGTCCCCCTGCCTGAGGCTCGGTGGTGACACACTGTGCCAGTCTGTGGGCCGCTGTCTGGGGACACCCTCCATATTCACGCTGGACAGTCCCCTTGGGTTGTGCTGTGGCCATGGGCCAGTCCTAGGCCTCCCCTGCCTGCACCCCAGCCTCACCTCAGGCTGGGCGAGCAGCGGGACTCCAGGCTGGCGGGGTGCTGCCGCAGGCTCTGTGGTTATTGCCTGGTGGCCTGAGACCCATCCTGCAAGCCTCCCCCCCCCGCCCCCACCCCCAAACCGAGGCTGTGGGGACAGAGGTGAGGACTGATCTGGGACCTGGGGTGGGGGCACAGGCCAGAAGTCACGAAGGGTGGAGCAGGGGCAGTGTATATTAAACACCAAAAAGGAGGAACCGAACTCTGAGGTCCATGTGCATTTCAACTCTCCCCCCCGCCCCCAGCAAGGTCACAGTGATCTAATGGGGGAGACACAGGTCTGGCTCGGGGCACCCAAGGGAAAGAGACAGAGATGGGCAGAGACAGGGGAGACCTGGCGTCCTCAGGCTCAGCGGGGACGGGCAGCTTCCCCATTTTCTCATGTGCGGATCCAGGGGGCCACCTCCAGCACTTGGCTTTGGGGGGTGCAGACAGGGCTGGGGGGCAGAGAAGGAGGGAAGGCAGAGCCGTGCGGCAGAGCCAGGTTGGAGCCCCAGACCTGCCGTGGGCTCACTGGGGCCTCGGTTTCCCCCCCGCAGAGGTGTTGGATGAAGGAAGGGAAGAAGAGAGATGAGAGGGAGAGAGAAGGAGAAGGGGGAGGATGGCGGGGAGGATCGAGGGACGGGAGCGGAGGGCTGGAGGAGGAGGAGGAGGAGGAGCAGGGGCTTTGGGAGAGGCTTGGACCGGCTGGTGGCGGGCGTTCCGGGCTCACATGAGGACGCATTTGCCCTTGACGCGGTCTGTCCTCTTCTGTTTGCTGGAGCGCTTGCCGTCGATGTTCAGGCTCATGTTTCGGCGCGTCTCCAGCGTCAGCAGCTCCTGGAAAAGCTCCTTGACGTTGTAGTTCATCTTGGCCGACGTCTCCATGAAGGCGCACTTCCACTCCTGGGCCACGGCCTGGGCCTCGCGGGTGTCCACCTCCCGCTGTGTCTCATCGCACTTGTTGCCCACCAGCATGACGGGGATGTCCTCTACGCTGCCCTTGATCTGCACGATGAGCTTGTAGATGGGCCCCAGCTCCTCCAGGGACTGCTTGCTGGTGATGGAGTAGACCAGGATGAAGGCGTGGCCCTTGGAGATGGACAGCCGCTGCATGGCCGGGAACTGGTGGCTGCCCGTGGTGTCGGTGATCTGCAGCGTGCATACGCTCTTGTCGCAGCTGATCACCTGCCGGTAGGTGTCCTCGATGGTGGGGATGTAGGTGTCCCGGAACGTGCCCTTGACGAAGCGAAGCACCAGCGAGCTCTTGCCCACGCCGCCCGCCCCGAACACCACCACTCGGTAGTCGTTGCTCTGTTCAGGCATCTTCCACGCGGTGGGTGGGGGTCAGGGCCGGGAGGGCTCGTGCCAGCTGCTAGAACCCCAGACCGACCCTGCACAGAGAGGAGTGTCAGGCACAAACGGCCACAGGCAGGGGGGGGGGGGGACAGCTCTGGGCCCCTGGGGGTGAGGTGATACAGTACAAGGGGCGGCTTCTCAGAGGAGACGGCGCTTCTCCCGCATCCTGGGAAGGCCCTCTGGTTGATTTGGCTGACTTGGCAACTCTAGCCTGCAGGCAGGCTTGGAGCCAGCCTCCTTCGCTCGCTTCCCAGCCCCGACACAACCTGGGGCCCAAGCTCCTTCCCAGGGGACCCTGGGCTGGAAGAGGTGCAGGGATGCGGCGTGCAGTGCACGAACCTCTTTCCGCACCTGCACGTCCCCCTCCCCCAGGCTGCCCTGGCTTCTCCTTCCCTTCCTAGCACGGCCGTGAGTTCTTAGAAGCCAGCAGACCTGGCTCTGTGACCCTGAGCCTCAGTGTCCTCTTCTGTGAGGTGGGTGAACTGGTGCCTCTCTCCGACAACCACAGGCTTCCTGCCCTTCCCCCAGCCCAGAGGTCCCTGAAGCTCACGGGAACCGCGTGTCTTTAACAGGCCTGTCCTCTTGGGCCCGGAAGTGACAAACCTGGTGGCCCAGGGAACTTGCACTGCAAAGCCGCTCCCCTCTTATCCCATAAGTGCGGTCCTGATGCTGGACGTCCAAGAGTCACAATCTTGCAAATCGTGGCCCTGATTTCTGACAGCAGCCCAGATTGGAGGTGAGAAAACTAAACTGAGCCCAGAGAGAAAGGTCCCCCCTTCCTGCACTCTGCACCCAGAGGATAGTCTGGCCTGTCCTGGCCTCCGGTTCGGGTCTGCTGTTGTCTGTAGGAACAGAACCTCCTGAAAGGGCATCCCCCTATCATCTCTCTCCGCACCTGTAGTCAGAGAGGTCCAGTGGCCTCAGGAGCTCACACAGCACAACAATCCCTGAAAGGATGGAGGTTGGGGGGAGAGCCCTGGGCTGGGGGTGGGATAGCAGAAGGCCTGTCCCCAGCCTGTGTCCTTACTTAGGAAAAGCAGGACACCCCTTCCCTTCTTTCTTCCCAGCTGTCTCTGAGGGTCCCTGAGTACAGAGGTAGGTCCGCAGTGGGAGAGAGGAGACGTAAGATCGCACCTGGACCAAGTCACCTCCCTCGGGTGTGTAGGGGTGTAAGACCAGGTGGTGAGAACCCGGGAAGGTCAGCCGGGGCCCCCAAGCCGTGGTTTTGTCCTCTGTGAATGTGAGCAGGCACGCTGCCTGCTCCACAGGTTGCTGGGGCGAGCACTGTGGGAGCCGGATAAAGCCCATGGCCAGGCTCCCGGCACACGGGGGCTTCCGGTAAAGATGGGCAGTCATAACTGTCAATCACCAGGGCTCAGGGCAGGTTCTGAAGGACCACAGGTACCCGGTTCGCCAGAGACAGAACGATAAAAGTAACAGCAGACACATACCCCACTCACGTGCCAGGCCTGCCTCTACAGGCTTCCCAGTACTACCTCCTAGTAGACTGGATAGGCATGGGGTGATGTGCACAGCAATTCTCACCATTGGGAGCCGGCGGCGGGGGAGGGGGGTGGCGAGGGGCACCGGCCAGCTCGGCAGGCACTGCCCTTCCCCGGGTGGGCACCCAGAGAAGAGGGCACGTGAGTGTGCAGCCAGGCACCGCCATGACTGGCTGGGAGACCCAGACCGCCCTTGTCCTGCTCCGGGTGCAGACCCCCTGGCAGGACTCCAGGCCCCTCAGCATGGTGTCCTCTAGAAAGGGCCCTGCGACCCCGGAGTAGGAGCCCCCATTCAATAACCCGTGCCAGGCACCTACCTTGTGCTGTTTGAATCTCACCCTCTTCCTCCTCCTGCGGGGTGGGGGTAGGGGGCACGGCAGGAGGCTCCAGGGGTGGGGGGGACTAGCTCAAGGTCACAGAGCAGAGCAGGATTTGAACTGGGCCCTGGTTGGCTACACAGACCTCCTCCTGTGCAAGGCAGCCCTCCCCAACACTCCTGGGGCCAGGAGAACAGGCCGGGGCCCAGGGGAGGGCACAGGACACACACACACACACACACACACACACACACACACACACACACGCACGCACGCAGCAGGGCTCAACCAAATGGGGGGAGGGGTCTGGCTTAGGGACCTAGGGGTTGGATGACAGGGGGCCTGAGGGAGGGGAGGCACACTCAGGGGACCGGCCCACGGGGCTCCCCTTGGCCAGCGGAGGATCTCAGTGGTGGGGGAAGGGCCCGACCAGGGGAGGGGCTCCCGGGCGAGGGGCTTGGTTCGGCCGAGGGGCGGGAAGCTGAGCCGGTGCTCCGCGGGAAGACGGGCCCAGGGCCCAACCGGCCCCGCGCGGAGGGGGCTCTGACTGAGCGGGACCGACCCACCCAGAGAGGGGGCCCGCGCTGGACCTGGGGGAGGGGCCGGCTTGGCCGAGGGGCGCCCGGCAAGTACCGCGGGGGCGGGAGGGCGCGGAGGGGGAGCTGTCCAAGGTGGGCGCGCCGAGGGCCGGGGCCCCTCGGATCTGGGGAGGGGGCTCCGGTGGGGGGGCCGCCGGGAGGAGGAGGGCCCGGCCCCGCGGCCGGGAGGGTGGGGCTCGGACAAAGGAGGGGCGCGCGCGTGGGGGGGCGGCGGGGCCCGGCGCCCCGGCCCCCCGCCCCGGCCGCCTACCTGGGCGCTCGTCCTGCGGCGCCGCCGCGGCTGCTGCTGGCCGGCTCGTGTCCGCTCGGGCGCCGCCGCCCCCCGCGCGCCCGCCGCCCGCCCGCCCGAGCCGCCGCCGCCGCCGCCGCCGCCGCCGCGCCCGCGCCCGTCCCCGCCCGTCCCCGCCCGCCGGGCGCCGCGCTCCGCCCCTCCCCGGGGACCCGCGCCCGGCCAAGGTCACCGCCGCGCCGACCCCCGCCCCGCGCACACGCGCCCCTGCCGGCGCACCGGGGAGCCGCCGGGCCGCGGGGGCGCCGTGGGGTGGGGTCTGCCTCCGGGGGGCCCCTGCGCCCCAGGGTCACCCCGGAGCCAGGAGCTGGGCAAGAGCCGGGCAGAGTCGAGGTCACCCGGGGAGCAAAGGGAGGGGGCCGTTGGCAGAAGTGCACATGAGGGGCTGGGGGAGCAGAAGGGGCCGGCGGGGGCGGGGGTGGGTTGGTGGCGCCCCACACTAGAGTGGGGCTGTTGCTGGGACGAAGACGGCATCTCCGACAAGGAGACGTCTGAGGCAGCAGCTGGGGGGCAGTGGGAAGGTACCTGGAGACCCTGCCCCCACCTGAGGGGCTTCGCCCGGCAGGGGCCGCAGAACAGAGCGAGAGAGGAGAGGAAGTGAAGACCCCGCTAGGTCTGGGTCGGGGGATGGCAGCTGTAAGACTGGGGGCCCATTTGAATGGAGGGGTGACCAAAGGGGGCTTCGGAGCCGGGTTGGTGGTTTTGTTGTCGGAAACGTCTATCTTCCTCTGGTAGGAGTTGTCGCTGAGAATAAATGTTTGCCTTTCTGAAGTGCCCGTGCGTTTGGTGTCCGTGTGTCCGGTTTAAGGCAACAAGATAGCTCCTGAAAAACAGGACGGAGGGCAGAGGCTCATCTCGGAGACTGGACTGTCAGGTGCAGCAGCTGGGCTAAGGGGGGGCATGACAGCCCCAGGCTCCAAAAAGCCCGTTAGAGGAAGGTGCCCCTTGATGGGAAGGTCGACACCAAGGTCCCACAAGAAGGGACTCTCTGGGGCCAGAACAGTGGGAGGGTAAATGGTGTTTGATAGGTGGTGAGCTCCCCATCATGAGGTGTGTGAGCAGATGGTCGGCTGGAGCCTACAGGCCCCTCGGGCTTTTGGCTTCTGGATCCTCATTGACTCATCGTCTCCATGGCTCTGACTGAGGTGGATGCTTCCTGCTCCCCTTGGAAACGTGGCCACTGTTTCACTGTCCCTCAGAGCCACCTGGCTCCCACAGAGGCTGGGCTGAGGTTCGTCCTGCTTCTGGGGCTCAGAGGCCCCCATTTCTCCCCGATCCAGACCCTCCAGACCCTCATCTGCAGGCCTCTCTCACCTGCCTCCTTCCTGGTCTCCCAGGATCACCCCTCCAACTCTCCTTCCTCCCGGGCACTGAATGCCCAGCTTCCAACACGGGCCTCTAATACTCTAATGCTGCCTGTGGCTCCCTTCGCCAGCTTCTCAGCCTGGCGTTCAAGTTCCTCTGAGGCCTGGCCTGAGCGCTCCTCCTGGTCCCTGGGGGCTGCTTGGAGCTGTTCCCCGGGAACACTTCCCTCCTGTCCTGTTGGGGCACCTCAGAGCGTGATCTGGCCCCAGCCCCTCATCTTGGGGTGCCCTCAACCAGAGATGAAGACAGCCCGATCGGCAGATAGGTAAGAACTCTTGGTCTGGGTTGCCATGTCCCAGCCAAGCGCCCCTCTGAGCCTCAGTTTCCTCATCTGCGAATGAAGATCACTGTTGTCTCTCAGGGCTGCAGGGAGTGATCCGGATGACGTCCGCCTACGTGGGGCTGCCAGGCACATGGGTACCCCGCGGCGACAGCCCCGCTCCCTTCCACTCCGATGGCCTGCCTGCCGTGGTCTCCCGAGCGACCGGCCCACACTTGGCTTGGGCCTCCAGCCTCTGGCCAGCTCTCCGGCTCCTCCGGGTGCCTGCCCAGGCCAGGGCAGGCTGACTCATGCGTAGGAGCGTGGGCGCAGCCAGCAGCTCCTCTCTGTGGCTATTTATAGCTCCCAGGCCAGGCTCTTGGCCTTGTGAGCTGGGGGAGGACAGGCCCGAGTCCCCTCCCTGCTCTCCCAGGGCATGGGGGCCCAAGTCGCCATCGGAGCACCCCAAACTAGGATAGCCGTGACCCTTGCCTACGGCCGGCCGGGGGGCCTTGGCCTTTGTGAGCATGGGTATGTGCTGGCAAGAGGCCGGCTGGAGCTGGAACTCGAGTCCCTCCAGCTCTGAAGCCGCCACCCAGACTTCTTGCTGTCCCTGGCTGGCCATCCCTGTCCTGCAGAAGCCCTCTCCGCTGCAATGGACCAGCATTCACCTGCAAAGTCCCAGCGCCTGGCCTGGCCTGGCCTGGCAGCCCATGGGAATTGTCCCTGTCCCAATGCTCATCTCCTCCTCCCCCCCCCCACCCCCCGTCCCCCACTCCCGGTGGTACCGTGGGGGGAGGAAGGTGGCTGAGATGCATTCTCTGGCTCTGTGCTCCCAGGATTAATGCAATTAGGTGGGCAAAGCAGAGGCTGAGTGTCACACAGCCTCTAACAGATGCAGTTTGCCCCACAAAGGCTTTTTTGTTTTTTTTAAGTTTGGTGTCAACATTTGAAAAGAAGAAAATCATTTGTCAAAACTCAGTTTGCCCTGAAAAATGAATGGGCTGGCCCTCCCGAGCCCGAATTCCTGCCAGTCAGTCTCTGCAGGAGCTGGACCCCAGCCCCGGTTGAAAGAGGATGGATCCTCACCGAAGCCACCTGGCGGGCCAGTGGAGGCAGCCCGGGGTTCCTCCCCAAGTACGGGGTCACTGAAGTCTTTGCACTGGCAGGATAAAGCGATGTGATGCCAGGGTGGCTGTGGTCGGTCAGAAAAAAGGGCCACGACTCCCAGAGACCTCAAGGCCTTTGCACAGCCTGCCCACCTCCCCCCCCACCACCACTGGAAAAGTTCTTTCCCCATCTTCTTGGGACTCGAGTGGCTCGTAGAGATTTCCTCCCGGACCATGTTGCTAACATTGTTTCCATTTTCCTTGTCTCTCTCCCTTCGCTTTGCTTTTTCTGTCATTGTCACCTGATACTGCACTGCCCGTGGGTGTCATCTGTCCCCTCACTAGGTGAGCTGCTATGCGTCCCAGGGTGGTGGGCCTCACCCTTGGGTGAGTCTGCTCCCAGGGGACACGGGGCCGTGTCTGGGAACATCTGTAGTCGCCACAGTTGGGGTACTCCTGGCATCACGTGGGCAGGGGCTGGGGCTGCTGCTCCCTCCCTCCCCCCCGCCCCTGCACAGTGCCCAGGACAGTCCTGTGTCGGCAGGTCTGGGGGAGGGAGCCCAGAGGAGGGCAACGGATTCCAAACGTGTCCCCAGACCAGCATAACCGGGGGGCCTTGGCAGAGATGCAAATCCGGCAGCCCCACCCCGCAGCCAGAATGCCGCTCCCACCCTGCACTGGGTAAGAGTGTCCCAAATGTCTATGGCGCCGAGATGGAGACAGTGTTCTCGGCCATCGGCCCAAGTGGTCAGAGGGAGGCCCAGCCGGTCCCTTGAGGGAGAGGCCCCACCAGCTGTGGCAGCAGTTTACTTGGGTCATGCCTCCCGTGCGCTGCGGGAGTGGGAGCTCCGAACTGCCCATCTGTCCAGCCAGGGTGGGCAGCCCGCGATCACAGCCCGCAGTTGGGACACCGCAGCCAGCCAGGCCAGCGGTCCCTGCCCCGGGAGCTACAGAGGCCTTTGGGGTGACGGGACACGGAAGGGCTTCTCCCTGCTTCGGCCTAATGTGGCTTCAGCACCTGACCGCCCAGAGGACAGTTCCAGGATCCTCTGGGATGACACCCGTGCCCTATAGTGGACCCCTCTCCGCCTGCAGGAGGCTCCGGGAAGGTCGGAAAGGTTGGTCACTGGCTTTGTCCACAAGCTGGTGCACAGTTCAGGGCGGGCGCGGGCTGGGCCAGGTGGGATGTGTGCCTCCCTCTTCCTGACAGGGCCGAGGGTCCAGAGCCAGTGGCCAGGGGAGGTCTGACACCATCCGTGGAGGCACCATCCCATCCACTGCCTGTCTTGGGGGCTGGAAAGACACCGGCCGGGAACCGGTGCTGCCCCTCCCCGCCCCACACTAATAACTTCTCCACCAGAGACGCAAACAGCAGACAACAGAAGCCCTGACACGCTGCTATTAAGGTTGATTCAATCCACGAGGCCTGGGTGCCGCCTCGTAATTTCCTCCTGTCTCCAGATGAGGGAGGGGAATCTGGGTGACTCCATCCAGCTGTCGCCTATGCCGTGAGCCCCTATGCACAGCAGACCTCAGAGGGCTGAGGGTGGGGCCAGGGACTTCCTGGTGGAGGCAAACGCTCCAGTGGGCTTGGCCGACGACCGGAGCCCGGTTGGAGGTAACTCTCCTCCTGGTAGAGCTCTGAGTGGCGCCCCCAGCCCAGGGCACCCCCCCCCCCCCCGAATCCTGCCCATCCAGGAACCTGCCGGGTCAGGGCCAATCAGGTGGCCGGGGGCGGCCCCGACCCTGCCAAGTCCACGCAGACGAGGTTGGTGCCCGGTGTTCTGAGCTGAGGCTGCGGTTATTTAAGACAGAAAGCAGGGTGTGCGGTCTGGGCACTCACGTCCACGCCGTGACGGCGGCGCCTCCAGTCCCGGCCGAGTGTGCTACGCTGTCTGTCAGCAGGTGTGCGCCTCCCTCTTTCGCACACGCACACAGGATCTCACGGCTAACTAGCCTCTACACGCGACTCACCATCACTTCCTGTGACTCAAGGCAGCATCTCTCCCTGTCTGCACCAAGGACATTCAGCACAGTGGGAGCATCCCCTGCGGGGGTGTCCAGGGCACTGCGGGGGCTGAGCGGCATGCCGGCCCCACCCACCGGGTGCCAGGACACCCCCAGTGTGACAAACATAGATGTCCCCAGACACTGCCTGGTGCGCCCTAGGGGGTCATCCCCTTACTGAGAAAGACCCCCAGGAGGCAGGAATCTCCACCGACGTTCCCTCAATATGACAAAGTTGCATAGCGATGGCCTTTTGCGGCTGACGTCCAGTCTCGTAGGGGGGCTGATCCTGGGCCAGGTGGTGAGCAATCCAGTCTTGTTCAAGACAAAGCTCCTGTCAGCAAGTGGCAGTGCTCTTGTGTCAGAGCTGGTGGGGGGACAGGGCCACCAGGGGCCAGGGAAGCTCAGGAGTGAGTGCTGCTTCTCCGGGGCCTCCGTCAGAGGGCAAAACAGCCACTCTTCCGACCTTGACGTGGGGACAGTCTGCTCCTCGCCCCACGTGGGGAAAGCTGACCAAAGCTAAGACACTGTCACCCCTCACGGCTGGCCGACCGTGGCAGCTTCCATAAGCAGGTCCCAGGGCTGATCCTGGCTCCGCTGACCACAGAAGACAGGAGGGGTGGCCGGGAGTGGCCTTGGGGGGCTGCTGTGGCAGTCTGTGTCCGCTCTTCCAACATAGCCCCCTCACACTTCTCGGGGCTCCGGGGTCCTTGAAGCAGCTTTGCTGGGGCTGGTGGGACCGTAGGGAGAGCAGGTCAGCCAGGAGTGGCCATGGCCCAGCAGATGGAGAGGGTTAGGATGCTGGGGACCAGGGTGGCTGGCCTGGGGCCCACAGAGGGGCACCCGGGTCTTTCCACACCCCAAGGCTCCTGGCTGGCATGACGGTGCCCTTCCCGGGCTGGCTGGTCAGGAAGTTGGCTCAGGGTGAAGGGAACAACATGGCCTTGGGGACCTCAATGGGTTCGGCGGGGGGACGTGGGCAGTCAGGCTGTGGTGTCCCCAGGGCCACTCCATGGAGCTGATGGCTGGTAGGAGGGGAGACCCTGCTGTGTGTGTGCTTTTGGCAGTGATGGGGGATACAAAGCTGAGACCCTGGAGCAGACTTCCTCGGTCCAGGTGAAGGTGGGCTACAGAACCTGGTGGCTCCACAGACACCCGCCTCCCCACCCCTGGGGAGAAGGCCAAATGGGTGGAAACTTCCAGTTCCGGGGTGGGGTGAAGCGTGGCAGCAGAGGCTGCCAACACTGGGTTTAGGCCACCGTGGAAAGGAGGGTGGAGGCCCCCACCCCCATGGCGGTCATCGTCCCAGCACAGGGACAGGGCGGGCCGTGTGGGGTTCAGAGATGGGGCCCCAGAAGAAAAGAAGTTTCTAGCAACGGGACAGTTCACATGACAAGGTGGGGGCAGGCAGAGCACAAGTGGGGGGGCTCAGACACACATCCCCACTCCCCCTGCCTCTTGTGACAAAACTCAAGGGGGCCAGGGCCATGGCACAGGTGTCCCCTCGGGCCTTGTGCTGGGAGGGGCTGAGCGGTGGCAGCAGGCAGCCCCTGGGGCACGGGTGCACCCACCCACCCTCCCTTGGGCAGGCAGTTCACGTCCCGGGGCAGAAGGGGCCTGTGCTTGCCAGGGCTTAATCTGCTGAGCGGTGGGGGGGGGAGGGCTGCCGGGGGGGAGGGCTGCCGGCCGTGAGGGGAGCAGGGTGGAGATCCAGGGTCCTGGGAAGGCGCACTCCGGGGCCCGGGTGCCCGCAGCTGAGTGGCCAAGTGAGGAGGCCCGAGTGCCCGTGACGGAGCTGGCGAGGCTGAAGCCACCAGCACCCGGCCTGGCCACGGGCCCGCCCTCCCTCCTGTAGCACCTCTGGCGGCTTCAAGCCAGACACGCGGAATCCGCTGGGAAAGGCTGTCACCCCTGACTCCGTTCCCAGAGGCATGGCTCTGGGCTTCTGCGACAACAGGTTGCCACGGAGCGACGCCCAGGGTTGGCACCAGCCCCACACTCACCCGAGGCAGGTGCTGGCTTCATGTGTCTGTGCGTCGGGCAAGGTGAATGGCGTGTGGCCCTGCCCCCATAGCCCACGGAAGTCTGTCTCACTCCGGGGACAGGACTGACAACCAACCAGCCACGCTGGCCCCCGGCCCCACCTGCGCATCTCTCGGGTCCATGGGCCTCTGTTCCCTTAACCCGCACGCTCACCCGGCCCACCAAGGGTGTGTGGGAGGGGGCACGCAGGAAGGCAGGGAGGAGGGGAGTCCTGAGGTGCCCAGGACCCTGCCCGTCTCCCAGGAGGCACGGCGTCAGGTGGCAGGAGTTAGAGCTGCCCTGTGATCCCCGGTCAGACGCTCCAGGCTGGCGGGCTCCTCTGTTAGGAACAGAGCCAGCTGGGAGCAGAGGACGCAAGTCTCAAGCCTCCGGCTGGGCTCAGTGGCTCAGATAGGCCATATTCCTGTCCTGTACACAGGTGGGAGTGTGCGGGGGAGGGGAGGGTCCCAGCCCGACCCCCTCTGGGTGCCCGGGCCCCAGCGCCTGTGCGAGTCCTCAGATCCCAATGCCAGAGGACGACATGGCCACACAGCTTTGGTAAGTAATTATAAGAGCAGTATTTTTAAAAGTGGTCGCGGTGCCTCGGGCTCAGGGCATAGGATCTGGGGCGCAGCCCCTCCGTGCACAGGCGGAAGCCCGGGGCCTGAGCGCCCCCGCCTGGGTGACGGGGGGGCTGGGGGACCGCCTGTGTCCGGCGGGTGGGCGGTGGGCAGTTCACCACTTGAGGAAGACCATGCCGGCCAGGACAGCGTAACCCAGCACCAGGAAGAGGACTTTGAGCAGACGGTCACTGTTCTCCTCCAGCTCCTTCGCCAGGATCTCAAAGAAGGTGACGAAGAGGAACGTGCCGCCCGCCAGGCCCTGCAGCAGCACCGAGGCCACGCTACTGGGCACACCCTGTGCGCTCTCGATGCCCAGGCCGACGCCGATGCCCAGGGGAATCGTGGCGCTCACGGTGACGGCCAGCTTGGCCGCGTCCCTCAGGGCCATGGAGCACCTGGCCATGCTGATGCCCAGGGCCACAGCCACCAGCGTCTCGTGGACGGCCACCCCCACGAACAGGCTCACCACCTTCTCGCCGTCCTCCTGCAGGCCCAGGGCCAGGCCCTCGAAGATGGAGTGCGCCGACAGGGCAAACACCAGGCTGAGGAGCCGCAGCGGGCTGGAGCGCGACAGCTCCTGGACGCTGAGCCCGTGTGCGTGGGGGTGGGGCTCCGCGTAGAGTGCATGGCCCCGCGTGCCCCCCATGAAGGGGCTCTCGTACTCCGAGTCGCTGCCAGCGTCCGAGCCGGCGTTGAAGGTCTCCAGATCGATGAAGGGCGGCTTCTCCTTGCGGAACGTCAGGATGAGCTGCTCCAGGAAGACGGTCAGGAAGAAGCCCAGCATCACGATGGTCTCGGCCAGCGGGTAGTCGGTGCTGATGTGCCCGAGACTCAGAACCTTCTGGAGCTGGAGCGGAGGATGTGTGAGGGAGGAGAAGGGGGAGAGGGGTTCAGAGGCGGGAGGCCTGGACACTCGCCACCAACACAACAGGGTCCCCAGATCTCACTGATCAGCTAGCAAAGCACAGAAGCCCCCGTTCACACAAGAGGCTAAAAACGGGGGAAGGTGGACTCACCCTTTGGTGGATTTGGGAAAAACAGCAACAACAACATAAAAATAACCCTATTACAAAGGGGGTCGTGAGGCTTTTCGTGACATCTACTAAATCGGCCCAATAACATTAACTGTGCTGTCGGGGGCTGAACCGTGGTCCCTAAAGATACGTGCACGTGGAACCTCAGAACGTGACCTTCTCCGGAAGAAGGGTCTTTGCAGATGTAATTAAGGTGCTCCCGGCGGAGAGATTCGTATCTTAAAGGTTCCCAGCCCGCAGAATCTCCAAACTAACCCTACTTGGAGAGAGGCGATTCCGTGACAGTGAGGCTGTTAGGGTGGGCCCTGAGCCGACAGGACTGGAGTCCTTACAGGAACAGGAAAGACACGGGACCAACACATGAAGAGGCAGGAAGGAGAGAGGCCTGCGAGGGACCCAGGCCTGCCGGCATCTTGGTCTCGGACTTCCAGCCTCCCCACTGACCAAGAGTAAACGCCCATGGTTTGAGCTGTGGTACACGGCTACGGCAGCCCCAGGAAACTCACGCATCAGGATCTTGAGACGAGATCATCCTAAATCAGGGCGGGCTCTAAGTCCAGCAACAGTGTCCTTATGAGACACAAAAGGAAAGGACACACAGAGACACGGGGAGATGGGCATGTGACCACGGAGGCAGAGACTGGGGTGATGTACCTACAAGTCAAGGAATGCCAAGGATTGCCAACAAACCTCCAGAAGCAGGGAAAGGGCACAGGACAGATTCTCCCTCACAGTCTCAGAAGGACCCAGCCCTGCTGACACGGTGATCTCAGCCTTCTGGCCTCCATCACGGTCACAGCAACTGGCCTTTGCAGCCCTGGGGCCTGCGTGGGGTTTGCTTGCACAAGGCACCCCGACCTCCTGGGTGGACAAGCTGGGAACGAGGGAGACTCCTCAGACATCCACCTGCACCCCAGCAGATGCCTCGAGCTAGCCCCGTCCAGTAGAGCTTTCCAGTGACAGAAAGGCTTTCTGTCTGTGCTGATACCGATACGGAAGTCACTAGCCGCGCGTGGCCCATGCGGACCTTAGGCGTGGCTGGTGCGGCCAAGGACGGGCATGTTGAACCGTGTTTCATTTTAAGTCACTGAAACGTGACTAGACAGGCCTACAACAGGCTGCCACTCCTCACAGCTGGGTCGGGTGGCCCCTGCTCACGAGGGTGTGTGCGCACTCCACGCTGGTCCGGCCTGGGGGCTGCGGGGTGAGCTGTCGGCCGTCTGGACCGCTCCCCCTCCACTTTCACTCACGGCTGCACAATGCTCACGTGCACACGCAATTCCCGAGGGCTCCACCTGAGCCAGGCGCTCCAAACTATGCTCGTGGCACCCCTTTCTTTCCTGTCACAGCCTTCGTGACAGCCCGGGAACACACACACACACACACACACACACACACACACACACACACAGGGGGCTATCCTGCCCCAGGGCACACCTGCAAAGTCTGAGGACATTTTGGTCGTCACGACTTGCGACGGGTAGTGCTGGCATTGGGGCCAGGTCATTCTGTCGGGGGCCGTTCTGGGCACCAGAGGGAGGTGGGAGAGGGTGTTGAACAGCATCCCTGGCCCCACCCACCTGATGCCAGGAGCTCCGCCAGTCGTGATGACCTCAGATGTCTCCAGACATCATCCAGTAACCCTGGGGGTAGGACGCCCAGGTGAGACCCCCTGACCCAGTGACCTGCCATCACTCAGTGTCCCCTGGCGGCAGAGTCGTCCCCCACAGGGGAACCCCCGCTGCATCAGAGGCCGTGTTTTGCAGAGAAGCCGCTTCATTCATTTGCCAAACATCTCACAGAGGCCTGCGTGTGCTACACCTGGGGAGACACCAGCACGTGGGGAGCACTAACCCCCCACCCCAGGGATGAACACGGATCAGATCAGATCGAGGAAGACAAGGCAGACGCAAAAGCCACAGTGTGCAGCACTGCTCTCTGCAGGGTGACCGTGCCAGCTGAGGCTGGCCAGGGGCCGCAGGGGAGGGGCCTGACCCGCCAAGGCTCAGGTGTGGGCAGGCGTGCGGCATGGAGTGGCTCTGGGAGGACCATGGAAGGGCCACATGCACCATCACAGCAGTCTGGGCCTGAGGACTCTGAGATTTTATCCCCCCTGGACGCTGAGTGTGTGAGTCTCCCACACTGTGAACAGAGGAGCACGAGGTTAGCAGCGGAAGGCCACAGGAACGTGTCAACTCACAGCTCTGGACGCCCAAGTTGCAGGCACCGGCTGTGGCCTGCTGATGACACATGCGGCCGTGTTGGGGAGGCCCACGTGGCCAAGGCCTGAGGGCAATCCTCCGCCAGCAGCCGGGGAGAAACTAGGCCCCTGGGTCTGACAACCGGAAAGGGCTGAACTTGCCTTACCACCACATGAACTCAGAAACCGACCCGTCTCCTCAAACCCTGAGGTGAGACCACACCCCACGGATACCCGGAATGCTGTCTGACAGAGCCCGGAGCAGGGGACCCAGCTATGTGGTGTCCAGACTCCAGCCCCACAAAAATTGTCATAATAAACACGTATCCGGTTAACTTGTTAGGCAGCAGCAGCTAACTGATACAGGTGTTGAAGAGAGGCCCGAACTGCCAGCTTCAGGACAAAGTGTATGCTGGCCATGGTGGGCAGTCTGCTCAGGTAGCAACGGGTGAGCTCGCCAGCGGGGAACCCTGTGTCTAGTTCAAACCCCCGGCTTACCAGACAAGGCCCAGAGAAGAGAAGCAAGCAATGTGCGGTCACACAGCAAATCCATTTCCTGTCACTCTTACAGCGTCAAGGCTCCACCCAGCTTGGTGGCTTTAGTGAAAAAACGTCAGTGACCCTTGGCCATAAGGTGCCAAGGGCGGCGCCTACCCCCGGGGACCCCTTACCTTTTCCCTCACGGCGGGCAGGAGGGCATTGAAGCACGTGGCCAGAAAGACCCCGCCTCCGAAGGTGTTGCAGAGCGAGAGGATCTTTTTTGAGCGATGGGCCTTCTCAAAATCCGTCTCGATGATCTTCACTGGGAGCAGGGAGCCAAGCAGCATGAAGAAGAACACGCCCACCATGCAGAGGACTTTGGCCACCAACAACTTCATCATGGTGGTGGCCCAGGCTGCTCCGGTCACCGCAGGGCCAAACCATGTGTGGGCGCACACTTCCGTCCCACGATGTGCTACTGGGCCCAGCCACGTGGCTGGGGGCTCATGCCTCGGGACATCCGCTGTGAACGCCAGGGGCAACCGCGTCAGCTGTTGGATCACCTGCCCAGCTCTAGTGACCAAGCCCATCACCCCCAGGACCTTGCTCCATTCCAGGCCTGGCCCGCATCCCTGCCTTCCGCAGGAGTATCCACGGCTGCACTGTCCAGTATGGGAGTCACTGGCCACGTGCGTCTATTTAAGCTAAGGAGAACTGAATGAAAGGCAAAATTCGGCTCCTCAGTCACACCAGTCATACTGCAAGTGTCTAATAGCCACACAAGTGCCGTCGCCACCATACTGGACAGCGCAGACAGAGAACGTCTCCATTGCTGCAGAATGTTCTATCGGGTGGTGCTGCTCCACTGGTTTCCCACTGCCCGTACGTGAAACCAAGCACCACACCCTGTACAGAAGGCCCTGCACCATCGGCTTCACTCACCCCACATGGGCTTTTGTGGGCCTTGAATATGCCTAGCCCGTTCCTGCCTCAGGGCCTTTGTATGGGTTGTTCTCTTGTCCTGGAACATGTCTTCCCCCTGACCTCCCGATGATGTTTTTTTCTTTTAGGTCACTGCCTCCAGGATGCCTTGGAAGGGCCTCCCCTGGCGGACCTGTGCCCTAAACTGTATGCCTTGTACCCACCGCGAGTCCTGGTGCAGAACAGATGCTCAGTAACCACTGGCAAGCAAACAGGTGAGCTGAACGAAGCATGTGGACCTCTTTACAGGACTCCACGAACCCAAGTGGAGCAGATATCGCCCTGGACTCAAAAGCGTCACTGTTAGTACGAGGGCCCTTGGCTGCTCCTCTGTCCCTTGGTTTCCTCCTAACCTCCCAGCTCTCACTGCCCACACCCCACTTCACTGAGGTCTTCAGGTCTCAGCTCGGATGCCACCGGATGGAGGGGCCTCTCCCTCCCCTTCCCTGGCATGAAGTTCTGGCATTATTTGTGCTACGGGAAACTGCATAACTCAGAGTCCCTGAATGCGCTCTCTTGCTCAGGGCTGCAAGCTCCGCGCGGGCAGAGAGCCTGTCTTGCTGGAGGCGGGCCCCCCAGCAGCACCCACTGCACAGTCAGGTCGACGGCGGGCATCGCGTAAATCCCTGCCGGGTGTCCAGATACCCCGGTCTGTGCAGTGCGGGTGGGGAGGGGGGCTGTGCGCTCTCAACCCGGGGGCTGATGGGGGTGGGACCAGGACAGCACAGGCGCATTCATTCATTCACTCACTACACACCGAGCGTCTCTTGTGTGCCCGCGCTGCAGCGGGGGCCCCGGGGAGGGCGAGGCCGAGGCCGAGAGGGCTCCGCCGGGGAGGGAGCAACTCGCGCTCTGCCCGGGGGACTCGAAAGCTAATTACTACAGACAGACCTCGCCGATCAGGGGGGAAACCAGCCTCGGGGCCGCAGCCGGGCCTCCGCTAACGGGCGGCCGAGCCGGCCAGACCCCGAAACGCCCCGCCCTGGCACCCAGCCCCAGGCCCCCGGTCCCCGGCCCCTGTCCGCACGCACCTCCGCCGGGCCCTGGCCCGCCCGCCGGCGCCTCCCGCCGCTCAACCGCCGCGCGGTCTCGACCCCACAAGCCGTGCTCCTGTCCGGCCCCGGCTCCGCGCGCGGCAGCCCACGCCCCGCCCACGCCGCTGCTCATTGGCTACCCCGAGCGCCACGGGCCGAGTGCATCGTGTCCATTAGCCGCTGTGGTTGCCACTCATCCTGTGGACCCCCCCCCCCCCCCCCGCCACCCCCGCCACCTCCGCCACCTCTCCTACCGGCATGGGAAAGTAGTTTCCTGTTTCTGAGCGGTAGGTACAGCCTGCAGGTGCCTCCGGCGGGAAACTCCAGCCCTAGAGGAATGGTTCCCGTACGACTTGGCTGCCAGAGCTGTCCAGGGGTGCCTGGTGCTGAATCCCGCTCTAGGGAGGTTTGGCCATTGATGGGAAACCATTTGCTACGGGAGACTGTCTCTCCCTGAGCGTCCACGACGCTGGTGTCCTTCCCTTCAATTTAAGACGCAGATTCATCTGTGTCCACATCCCTGCCTTCTATGTGTTCCAGGGCCTCTTGTAGAAGAACATCTGTGAACAAACCAAGATCCGCCACCCTCCCCACACCCCGCCAACTTTGGAGCTTACATTCTAGGAGAAGACACAGAAAATCATCAGTAAACATAATAAGTAATGGAATTATGTCGGACGGTAACAAGTGCCCTGGGATAAAAGGGCCAATGAGGAGCTATCAAAAGTGCTGGGTATGGGTTGCTATTTTAAGTGAGATGCTTAATGTTTGAGCAAAGGCGAACACGGAGAAGTTAGTCCAGCGGGTGTATGGAGGCAGACCGTCGCACACATAAGGGACTGAGAATACGGAGGCCCTGGCAGGTCTGTGCAAGAATGCCAGTGTGGCCAAAGCACAGGATAAGAGGACATGGGTCACAAGAGGCCTTGGAGGGAAATAGGGAGCGGTTGCAGTTTTGATCAGAGACGTGACAGATCCAGCATCTTTTAACACAATCATTTGGTTATTGTATCAATGCTGCTAACAGGCCAAATGAGATGAAGACTGAGAATTGTTGACAGTTTTTAGACAGAGAGAAGATAATACTTTTTTAAAAAGCTTGTTTCACTGCCCTATAAAAACAACCAGAGTTATGTGCTCACTTCGGCAGCACATATACTAAAATAATTTAAAAAATTTTAAAAGCAATAAGAGTTATAAAAGAGAAGACTGTATTCATTTGTTTACTGAAGTCTTGTCAGCATACTATGAGCCAGGCATGGAGAGAGCTGCTAAGAATAAAGCACAGAGTGCCACGGTGTGGACAGACCCAGAGGACACTGTGTGCAGTGACAGAAGACAGACACAGAAGGTATGTCCTGTGTGACTCCACTCACAGGGGGTCCCTAGAGGAATCCCATCCACAGACACAGAGAGTAGAAGGTGGGATCCAGTGCTGGGACAAAGAACGGGGAGTCAGTGTTTCATGGGGACAGAGTCTCAGTTTGGGGAGATGGAAAGTTCTGGAGACAGATGGTGGGAGTGGCTGCATGACAGTGTGAGTGTTGCCTGATGCTGCTGAGCTGTGCCCTTAAGAGTGGTTAAAATGGTACGTTTAATTTTATGTATATCTCACCACAACTAAAAAATTTTAAATTTCTTTTTTAAATGTTTGTTTATTTTGAGAGAGAGATAGAGTGTGAGCGGGGGAGGAGCAGAGAGAGAAGGAGACTGAAAACCCCAAACAGGCTCTGCATTGACAGCTCAAACGAGGGGCAAAACCCCACCAACTGTGAGGTCATGACCCGAGCCAAAGAGTCAGATGCTCACCTGAGCCACCCAGGCGCCCCCCCCCCCCCCAAATTTTCATTAATGGAGTATAAAACGAACCCTAGGTCCTCACAGTTCAGAGTCTAGTGAGAGAGACAAATATAAATGAATTAATAGCACACCACGATGGGCAGATTTCTAAGATGGTTCCACGTGATCTCGACATCCTAGTACCCATGCCTTTGTGTGATTCCCTCCTTGACTCTGGGCTGCCCCTGGTGACTTGATTCTAACAAACAGAATATGGCAGAGGAATGGGATGTCGTTTCCCTGACTGGGTTACAAAACACCGACTTCCGTCCTCCTAGCACAACTCCATTGCCTTTTCAGCTTGTATGGCTTGACGAAGCAAGCTGAGATGCTGGAGAGGCCCACACTGCAAGGGGCTGAGGATGACCGCCGGCCAACAGTCAGCAGACCTTCAGTGCAAGAGCCTGTTAAATTACTGGATCCTGCCAACATCATGAATGATCATGGAAGGGGGTCCTGTCTCAGTCATGCCTTCCGATGACTGCTGCTCAGTGGGCACCTTGATTATAGACTTTGAGAGACCCTGAAGCTGAGGGCCCATCTAAGCTGCACCTGGATTCTTAATCCACAAAAACTATGGGATAACAAATGTTGCTGTTTCAAAGCCACTAAGTTGGGGGGGGGGGGTAGTTTGTTAGGCAGAAGGTAACTAGGTAATGCACATACGTAAAGGAAAAACTACCAACTGTACTAAATGCCCTGAAGAGGGGGGCCTGGGTGGTTCAGTCGGTTAGCCATCTGACTTCAGCTCAGGTCGTGATCTCACAGTTCATGGGTTCAAGTCCCGCGTTGGGTTCTGTGCTGACGGCTCAGAGCCTGGAACCTGCTTCAGATTCTGTGTCTCCCTCTCTCTCTGCCCCTCCCCCACTTGCGCTCTCTCTCTTAAAAAAAAAAAAAAAAAAAAAAAAAAGCCCTGAAGAGAGTTTTGTGTGCGAATTAACCAAGTCCACTGTGGGTGTGGGTGTGTGTATGTGTGTGTGGAATGTAGGGCACCAGAGGACAGTTGGTATAAACATAGATAAGAACTTGCTGTATTTGAGGGACTGGGAAGCTGGGCTGTTGTATCATTGCCTGCCCACGTGGATACATAAAATTACAGGGGCACCTGCGTGGCTCAATTAAGTGTTTCACTTCTGCTCAGGTCATGATCTCACCATTCATGAGTTTGAGTCCCATGTCAGGCTCTGTGCTGACAGCTCAGAGCCTGGAAACTGCTTCAGATTTTGTGTCTCCCTCTCTGCTCCTTCCCCACCCACCCCCTCAAAAATAAACGTTAAAAAATTAACCATCATAACGTTATGCTCTAAGAAAATCTGCCCACCTCAAGTCATATTCTAAATTTTCTCCTATGATCTTTATAATTTTGCCTTTAAAAAAAATTCCATTTTACACACATTCAAAAACAGGCCACACTAACCCATGGCAATAAACACTAAGGCAGCGTTACCCTTGGGGGATATGAGGGGAGATGGGGGAGATGACTGGGTTCTGTTCTTGGCCCCGGTGCCGATGACAAGGGCATGCTCCCTGCATGAAAATTCATCAGGCTGTTTGCTCATGATGTGTGCACTTATGTGCATGTGTTACGCTATGAGGAAAAGAGTTAGCAGCCTAGTAAGGAGGGAGAGAAGTGTGGACCCCTACATCTACCTGACCTTACAAAGAGCTTCCGACAGCCACGAGCCGAGCGGAATCTGTGGTTCCATTCTCCGACCTGGGCACAGAAGGGATCTGTATCTCCAACCCTATATTGTACCAGGCACCCCAGGACGGCGGCCTTGTCATGGCACAGCGCCCAGCAGAAAGTCCATGGCTATGAGGATTTACAATCCTGAAAGGGAACCAGGTCTGAAAGCACAGCTCTGACCCCTAGGGCCATGGCAGTTTCTAGCCTCCCGCCCAGGTGGTTTCAGAAATGGATGTAGCCTCGTTCTTTCTGTCCAGAGGCCGCACGCCAGCCCTGGGATGGAGGCACGCGGGAGGCCGTGGTGCCGGTGCGCCACCTGGTGGCCCGAGCGTCTCACCCACGAGAGTCCCTTTGAAATCATTGCTTTTCAAAAGGGAGAGGAGGTGGAGGGGTGCTGGGAAAGCCAGCTCAGTTTGGGGTTTTCAAGTCACCCAGGTTGACGCACAAAGTTTGTACTGCAGACTTACAGGAGCCCTCTAGAGCCAGCAAACAGACTGATTTTGTGGGGGCAAACTGTTCAGGACAAGTTTACATAGGGCCCACCAGGTGCCGGCAATACCGAGGGTCGTCCTCTGGGGGTGTGCCGGGCACTGCGGGGGGCTGGTTGACATCCCTGGCCCCAGCCCCTTGAGCTGTGACAACCCCCCACACCCGCCACGTCCCCAGACACTGCCCGGTCCCCTAGGGGAAGCACTGACCGCAGGAGACCCCTCAGCGTCCTGGGACGGAAGCTGGGTGGGCTTGCAGCCTGGCACCCAGGAGCCTGGGGGTGCAGGACCGGGAACAGACCCCCATTTCCATCTGCTGCTGCCCTGCATCCCAAAGCTCCATCCACTCCCGGGAGCTTTCTCCAAGTCACGACTTATGCTAACTCTGTGCTTAATTGCCGTTTTTTTCTCCCCCTCAACGCACCTCTGACAGCAATGTTCAGAAAGATCCTATTTCTACCTCGTGTGGGATCGGGCAGTAATTAAGCGTGACACACTTCTTGTCAAGGCACACGGAGAAGCTGCCAGCTTCTGGGAGGAGATGTTGACAGCCGCTCCTTTTCTTCCCCTCATCCCACTCTGCCAGTGGTTCCAACACAAAGTTTCTGGAGCTTTCCTGAACACTTAGGCTGGGTGTGGGGCCGCTCAGGGACGGACACACAAGACAGAAGAAATGAGATTATGTGGGAAGACCGAAGACATATGTAGATGTTTCCAGAACGTATGGCTGGTATTCACGTGCCAGCCAGTGCTTCTGAACAGGGTTCTCCAAACAGATGCATCAGCACCACTTGGGCTGCCCACGTGAAGGCCAGAACCGATGGGGGCTGGCGAAGCAGCATCCCCGGCCCCCACCTGCTCCATACCAGGAGTGTGGTTGCCATGGCCACAGCCATCCTGACGCAGACCGGTATCCCCAGGGCAGGGCCGCCCGGGTGAGCCCAGAGGAGCCTCACGTGCCCTCGGAGATGCGTGCTAACCTCGTGCTCACGAGAAGGGTGCTCCCCGGGGCAGCCGCAAACCTGGAAACTGGGTCTGTCCACCCATGGATGGAGCAGGCCACCCGCAGAGTGGGGTCCCCAGGCAGTCCCTCCTGACACAGAGCACTGGGGTGGGGGCCGGGACGAGCCGCTGGCGGGACAACTTCCCTTGCCTGCAGCAGTTATAAAGGGAGGCCCCGGGGGGTTACCCAAGGGAGAATGGGTGGACTCTCAGAACACACTAGAGAAGGAACATGGAATAGTCTCCCTGTTCTCGAGAGGCCAGGAGTCCAGGCTGGCCCCTCAGGGGAGGATTATGGGAGATGAAAACAAGGGAGAGAAAATACAGAACCAGCCCAGAGATTCACTGTTTCTGGAATCGTCTGTGATCTCGGACATAGAAACTGCTTCCAGCCTCGTCACACCAGGCGTTGACAAGATTCCCACCCAGCATGTGCCAGAGGTAGGAACTCCAGGCTGGGGGCTTCTAGAAACTGGGGGCAAGAAGGTAAGGGTGGCGCCAGAGGTCAATGCAGAGCTGAGCAGAGGTCACGATGTCTATTTATTCCCCACACGTTATGCTTGTCACCATGGCTAGCACTCAAGAGTTACGACACATCTTGCCAGACGCAGGACGGACCGCGGCGGCTGGCAGTGGCCCGTCTTCCTACTAGTTACCTACAACACACAGGGTACTGGGTCTGCTCGCAGACAGCCGACGACACCAGGGAACCTCGACCGATCCAGTTGTCAACGTCGCTGCTGGTACAGCGGGGCCAGTGGACCTGCCCCCCAACCCCCACCCGCCGCCCCCAGCAGAGGCCATGGGGATGTCTGAGGTGGCCTTGTGTCCTGGGCAGGTTGCCCACCCTGGAAGCAGCTCTGGTGGCACCAGGGCCCCCCGCCAGCCCCCAGCCCTGAACAGGACAGAACCTGCCAAGAACCTAGACATGCCGGCCAGCAGGGTCACCTGTGGGCAGAAGGGCAGTGGGGCTGGGACACCCAGCTGGGGACGGGCTGGAAGGTCATGATCTGCCCCCTGGGGTCTGTCGGTCACGAGTACTGGGATGAAAGGGTCAGAGGAGAAGAGATGCGTGTCCATCAAAATGCTCGATCGGAAGTCCCGGTACCTGGTCCTGTGCGCCCCAGGACGGTCCCACCCCTGCTCCCGCTGGGGCGCGAGGCAACGGAAATTGTCATCGAGGAAAATGCATCTGAAGAGCTCCTCACGCGAAAACCCGCAGTCCGAGGGGCAGGGCAGACACTGGCGCCCAGACCGCGGCTGGCAGTGAGCTCATCCGAGCAGGGCGCGGCTGGGGAGGCCAAGGTCGACTCAGAAGTGTCTTCTCACCGGGCTGCGGAGGCCTCTGAAGACAGACCGCGGGGGCTGCAAAACGGGGCTCTGAGAGCCACGGGTGTCCCTGACGTGGCTTGACATAAAACTGGCTGCTTCCTGGACAGGGGCTCGAGAACGACCCCCGCCCTGGAACAGTCTAAAAAATACTTTAGTGACTGGGTTTTCTGGGAGCTGGTCTGCATTCACAGCTTGCTGGCTCTGTTTCGAGAGGGGTCTGGGGGCCATGGGAGACTACAAACAGGGAAGGAAGGATGAAGGGCAAAATAAAAATAATAAAAATCCATCTTAACATGCAGGTCCAATTTTTTTTTCTTTTTCTCTCTTGGGCAGTCCAAGGGGAGAAGACGGCAAAATGCGAGAAGGCTTCCAGTCGGTGGGAAGGAGCTGGCGATGCTGGGAGGGCTGTGGGGAGAGGACACGAGGGCCCAGTCAGGGTGTGGTGGGCACGAGGCCAGACTTCGGGGATGGGGGTGGGGACGGCTGCGGCCCAGGCGGCACCAGCCCTGTGACGCTTCAGCCTAAATCTCTGTGGTTCCGTGGCCCCACGGCCATGTTCAATGGGGTGGGGGGAGGCAGCACCACGTCAGCACAGACACAGAACTGCGCTGTAGGTTCTGAGGCCACAGACAGGGAAACATTGGCAGAGGTGTTGTGCAGATGAGCTTACGACATACAACAAACGCAAAATTGATCTTAACTATGTTTCGTTCTATTTTTTAAGAGTGCTAAAAAAAAAAACCAAAAAAAACTGGAAAAAAGTGCCCAAATAACTAACATTAGGTGTCGTGGGCACAGAGATCAAAGTTGTTATTCCTGCTTCTTAATATTTTTGTCTTTTAAAATCCTTAAAACTGTTTTTTTGTTTATTTTTTTAATAACTTCTACACCCAGCACGGGGCTGGAGCTCCCGACCCTGAGATTAAGAGTTGCACACCCTGCGACTGAGCCAGCCAGGCGCCCCCGTCCTTCAAAATTTTTAATAGAAAAATCACAGTTAAAGGAGAAATGGGATGATAGAAATGCCCAGGCCTCTGGGCGGAAGCCCACTATGCCAGGAGGCAAGGCTAGTGGACACAGGTTGAGGCCAAGGGCCCCTAGGGTGGCCCCGGAGCCAGCCAAGGTGGCCAGGAGCCCTCCGGAACACCCCATTTGTTTTCCAGCTGTCCCTCATTAACATCCACTCACCACAGACACACATGCAGAGAAGCCCAGGGGAGCACGGGAAGCAAGGGGCCGGGCTGGCCTGTCATCCCACCCCTGGAGACCTCCCTGGCCATCGTGGTGGCCGCCCACTCTCTGCAGGCCCTCGGGCAGCAGCCCTGCCCGGGAGTGGTGGGCTTTCAGCCCCTCTCTGTATAAAACCCACCCACAGAAGGGAACTGGGAAGGGAGAGGCAGGATTCGAGCAGAAGCACCTCGGAAAGGGGCCCGATGGCCCCAGACACCACCCCCAACCTCGTGCACCCGGGTCGTCAAACAGAGGCTCTCACCCCTCACGGCCACAGTGGACTCGCGTGGGCCATCACTCCTGCTGGTCATCGTTGCTGGCACTGGGGGTCCGACTTCGGATCTGACTTCGGAGCTGTTCTATCAACTCTGGATTCTGCTGCTGCATCTGCTGGGCGAACTGCTGGCCGCTGCAGGAGGGGCGTGCCCGGGCTCAGCTGGTGGCCCCGGGGCACCCTCCCGGCCACTTCCTAGGCGCGTGCCCCCACAGGCAGTGGGGCTCACTGGGACTCACTGGGTCCCGGTAGCGGGGTCTTATCGAGCACCCAGGGACACAGCACTTGCGCTTTTGTTCTCGAGGGCGGGCCCCCACCACCCCAGAGTCCCACCAGGCACGTCTACTCACGCCTGGATGAGACTGGCCAGGTCATTCTGTGAGGGGCTGGTGCCAGGAGTCCCCAGGGGGTTGTGGCCGCCCGAAATCATCCCGGACATGCTGCAAGGAGAGAGCCCACGATGTGCACAGACAGCCTGGCTGCCCGGTCCGGCTGGGCCCTGCTCCTCCAACACGAGCTGCTCTCTGCCGCCACCTGGCGGCCCCTCGGGGCCCAGAGCTGCCCAGCCCGCCCGTCCTCTGACAGCGGCTGCTGTGAACGCCACCGGCTCACTCGGGAACACTCGTTTCTGGCTTAAAGACAGTGGTCCTCACGACTGGGGGGCTCC
Organism: Panthera leo; assembly: GCF_018350215.1. Classification (NCBI taxonomy): domain Eukaryota; kingdom Metazoa; phylum Chordata; class Mammalia; order Carnivora; family Felidae; genus Panthera; species Panthera leo. The sequence goes on from NC_056680.1 coordinate 1,824,833, forward strand.
TGGCAGTGAGGGGTGGGGGCTGACCAGGCGTGCTGTTTAGCCCCCACGGCACCTGGTACACACCCCCCCCCCCCGCCCCCGAGTGACGGCCCCAATGTTAGCAGTGCTGCGTTCAGAAATTTTGCTTTAAGATTTAACCACAGCCCGGCAATTCTTAAGTGACACAGAATCACCACACCACACAGCAAGTCTACTCCTGGGCGTTGGCCCAGAAGAACTGAACACAGGCGCTCACACACGACGCTCAGGGAGGGAACCAGACACGAGAGGCCACACGGGGTGTGAGTCCACGTGTGTGAAACGTCCAGAACAGGCTCGTCCACGGATGGGAAGGGGGTTTGTGGGGGCCAGGGACCACGGCGGGGGGGGTGGGGGTGTTAAAATGCCTATCATGGGGACAAGGACTCTTTTTGGGATAATGGAATGTCCCGAAATTAATCAGCGAGGATGGCTGTACAACACGTTGAATATGCTTAATGCCTCTGCGTTGTAAACCTTGAAACAGTTACAACAGGCAGGTTTTAAGTCACGTGTGTCTTGTCACAATGGAAAATGTAACCACAAGAAGGTCAAAGGCACACGGTTGTCACTTACAGCTGCTGAACTTGGGGGTTGTTCATCAGGTTTGACGCCTGCAGAAAGGAACACATGATCAGACACAGCAGGCGCCCAGGGGCTCCTGTGCACACGCTTCCCAAGGGCGCTCGGCCTTCCTGACGCGCTTCCATCCCGCGTAAGACTTGTCTTTAAAGAGACTCCCAGGACCTCGTCATCTCCTACTGGCTGCTTACTCTTTGCTGTGCAGATGTATCCAGATCCGTTTTTCCGCCCAACGGATCTGTCAGCACAGTTGGCCTCTTCTGTTTCCTCAGTTACTATTACTACCCTGCATGCCTGCGTTTAAACTTAACTCCCCCTGAGGGTTCCCTCCCTAGGACCGACTTCAGGACGCGGCTGAGTGGGCAGCTAAAGCGGGGTCTTCCTGACGTGGCTCAGGAGGGCTGGCTAAATTCTGTGAAGGGCCAGGGTCAAGGTTCTCGGCCTTATGGGCCCATCCCTGCCCCAACCAGACAGCCCTGTGTCGCCGTCACTGCACGGGTGTGGCCGTGTGCCGACAAAAATACAAAGTGATGCCCGGCCCATCGCCATGCCTGGCTGGCCGCCTCCTGCTGTAGTGGGGATGCTTCTGACCGCCGGAAGGTGCAGGATTTCCCTCCTCTGGACACTTGGAAACCCTGGGCCCTGTGGCCACTGTGAAAGAACTTGCATGTGTGGGACCAGCCCCAAGGACACAGGCGGGTGCCTGCCTTCAAAGGACAGCGCTGCACAGAACAGGTGCTTCGGGACTCAAGTCTCTGGCGTGGGAAGCTGGGACCTCCACCTTGGTGGCATCCCGGGCTCCTCGGTGTCTCCTCCTCCGAGGAGCAGGTGCAGCTGTGAGGCTACCAGGGTCTCCACAGTGTGAGGTGGAAACCGAGCTGGAGAGAGGGATGCTGTTTTCCTGGGTCATGCGACCGTGAGAGGCAGGACCCAGTCTGTCCTTTGTGCTCCATACTGAGGGGGTCTCACTGGGGGTGATGCTGCCCTAGCGACAAGGGCGGTGTCTGGGGACGTCTGTGCCTGTCACGCTGGGGGGCTCCTGGCATCAAGGGGTGGAGCCGGGGATGCTGCTCAGCCCCCAGCACCCAGGTCATGGCCCCCAGAGGAGCCGGAACCCACAAGAGAGGGGGGAGTGCGGATTACCATGCTCATGAAACTTGGATTGTTCAGCAGGCCAGCAATGTCAAAGCTGCCGACACCTCCTGTCTGTGGGGAGAAAAGCCCTGGTGAGTGGTCACAGGACCACGGTGGCCGGCCCCGCCCCCAGGAACCAAGAACTGAGACACAACACCCCACACGGGGCCTGTCCAAATTCTAAGAGGCATACGGCTCAGACTTCCCACCAACCAAGCAGCCAGGCCTCGAGGCCAGAGAGCACTTCGTGAAAGGCACAAACCAGTTATGAATGTTTACAAGAGCGCCGTCCTTCACGTTCTAGCGTTCTGATGTCTTGGGCCCCCGTGAACCCTGGAGGACGGTCCCTCAGGGTGAGCAATTCCCAGAGAGAGTGAACAGTCACCTGCAGGCCACCTTTAGTGCACGAGCCAGTCAGCCATTCCCCAGGGCCTGGCATTCGGCCACCAGGGCTGGCCCCCATTCCCCAGACTCTGCTGGAATTGCTCGCCTAGCTGATCCTAAGCCTGCATCCCCTGCCTCCCTGCTCCTCCCCCAGAAACCACCACAGGGGCACTGGCCTCCTGGCCGACCCTGGAGCTCCTGTGTGTGGCCCTGCCTCCCGTTTCCGGGGCCTGTGGGGATAAACTTTTTCCTTTGGGACAGGCATTTCTGTGTCTTTGTCTCCTGCCGGACTGGATTAAGCCGCCAGCCCTGAGTGTCTCCCTGGCCTGCCCGCCAGGGCCCTCTCTTCCCCGGGGCCACTCACGGGACTTGGCGTCTCCCTCAACTTCAGCTCGGCTATCTTGAGGTTCGACTTGTAGGTCTCGTTGTCGGGGTCCAGCTCCAAGGCCTTCTTGTAATAGGCCACTGCCTCGGTGTGCTTGTTCAAACTGGAGAGCGCGAGGCTAGGGGGAGAGGCACCGCGACGTGGGGGAGGGCCTGGGAGGCTGCCCGAAACCCCAAACCGCTCCGGTGTCGCTGTGGCCAGCGTCCGGTGGGAATGGCATGCGAGGGCCATGGGGGCCGAGAGTACAGGCATACGAAAATTCAAAGGCACAAGGGCTGGTGCCCCAGAGGGACCCATGCAAAGAGCTTGAAGGCCCGAAGCAGGGGGCCAGAGGGCGGGGTGGTCAGATGTGGCCTCTGTTCCTGGCACAGAGCTTTTAAAACCCTAAACTTCCTAAGTCATAGGCGTCTCCTGTCCTTTGTAACGAGCCCCTTGAACCCCATCTGAGTTTATGCCAACGATGTGACTCAGGGTGGGGCTGGTGGCCAGGAAGACCAAATTTCAGATCTGAGTTGGGGGGAATCTCATGGCCCCCAAACTTCTAGGAGGGAGAAGGCTGGAGAGGCTATACAACTCTTCAACAATGAGATCTGGAGAAGGTCCCCGCTGGTGAAGGTAACCACGTGCTGCGAGGGAGGCCACCCCACTCCAGGGGGATCCCCTGCACCCTGCCCTATGGATCTCTTCGTCTGGCTGTTCACCCGTGTCCCTCGATCAAGCAGGAAGCACGGGCGTGCTCCTGAGTCCTGCGACCTGCTCTCGCAAACCACGGAGGCGCGAGAGCGAGAGTGGCAGGAGCCCAGACAGCGGGCGGATCAGAAGTATGGAAGGCCCAGACGTGAGTGGGGCCGAGTCCTGACCCTGTGGGGTGTGACACTTGGTCTGGGCAGAGTCAGGACTGAAGCGAACTGCAGGGGTGATGGGAAGAGGAGGAAGCGTGGGACGCAGGGGAGGGGTCTGGGAAGACAGACACCACACACCGTACGGGCGCACTCACCCCATCCGGCCGTAGGCTTTGCTGTAGGACGGGTCTATGCAGATGGCTCGCTCACAGTCCTGCACGGCCCCTGCATAGTTCCCCAGTTTGCTGTAGGCCGCCGCTCTGGGGAGACAAAGCGCAGGTCAGGGGTCGTGTGCCTGGCTCGCTGCCACAGAGGGGCCTCGGCTTCCCCGTCTGTCAGGCGGGGCGGACGCGGGGCTGCCGAGGCTTCTGCCTGCGGAGCAGCTGTGCCGGGGCTGCGGCAGCCTCCCGGGGAAACCGAGGCTGAAGGAGGCAGAACAGATCGGCCCCACCCTGCCCCGCACGGGGCGGCACCACCGTTGGAGGGCTGGTGCCTGTTCTGCGTCAGGGAGAACCTACTAGAAAAGAACTGATCCGCCACGAGACCCCTGTCCACGCTCTCGACTTGCCGCATTTGATAGTTTTTCTCACTGGGCGTTTTTTAATATTTCCCCTTTACGCTTCCCCCAGTTTCTGAAGTACAGAAAGACATCAGCTAGAAAGCACGGAGCGGCTACGCTGGCAGAAGCGGGGTACAGGACTCTGTACGACATGCCTACCTTTTCTGTCCACCCGTTTGTGTGATCGCCCCAAAAAGAGAAAGACATTAAAGCTAAAGCAGTTTCACCCTGGAGACCACGCGGATGACGTCCGGTGCCCCCTCCGGTCTCTGTTCTCTGCTGGTTCCTGTGCCTTTCACACGAACGTGCGATTCTGTCCCACGTCCCATCCAGTCCCTCTCGTCACCAAGAACCACTCGTGAGCAAGAAAGTCCCTACTGGGAGGCTGGGGTGATACGGCGTTCCCTTCAGAAGCACGAGCCAGGGGTGCCTGGGGGGCTCAGTCGGTTAAGCATCCTACTCCTGGTTTCGCCTCAGGTCACGATCTCACGGTTGGCTGCGCTGACAGCATGGAACCTGCTCGGGATTCTCTCTCTCTGCCCTCCCCCCCCCCCGCACCCCCGACATACGTTTTCCCTCTCTCTCCCTCAAAATCACTAAACATCAAAAAATTTAACTAAAGTACAAGCCAGATGCAACTCTTCACAGTTGGCGACAATGCTGATGTGAACACAGGAATGAAACGCCACCCAAGCGTTGGCTTATCTCTCGTCGCAACACCCGTGTGGAGGATGGTGCTCCCTAATTTTAAGGCCGCTGTCAACGCTTACTGACGCACTCCTGGCCACCTGCCACTGACTGCTTCTCAGGGGCTGCGGTGTAACAACCCCTAGGGCACTGTTCGGACACCTCTCCTGGTCTCCCGGGGACACGCGACCTGCCTGCCCAGGCCCCACGTGAGTCCCCGCCCCGCGTGAGCCCCGGCTGGTACCTGTTACAGAAATAGACGGCGTTGGCGGGGTTCAGCTCGATGGCTTTCCCGTAGAAGTGCACGGCAGCTTCAAAGTTTTCCACTTTCATCTGCTCGTTTCCTAAAAACAAGGGAAAACTGGTGACCCCCGCTGTTCACACGAGACCCGAGGGCTCTGACACGCGGGCTCCGCTCTCCCGGGCGTCTGTGGGAAGGCGTGAGGAGAGCCTCGGGCGGGACGCGGCGCTCAGTCGCTCGGGGCGGTGGCAGGGGAGGAGGGGGCGGCTGCGTCCGGCATCTCGGGGCTCGTGGCCCAAGCCGGCACCCAGTGAGGACAACTGTCGCTGCTTGTGACATCTGGAGACAAGTCTCCGATACCCTCACTTCTGCTTCTCCCCTCAGAAACAGCCAAGTTTAACGAGATGTAACTCACGTAACATAAAACTCACATTTTCAAAGTGTGCAGCTCGATGGTTTTTAAAATATTCAGTTGTCCATCACTGTAGTCACTTCCAGAACATTCCCTCTCCCCTAAAGAAAGCCCCGTCCCCATCAGCCATCGCCCGCTCTCCTCCCCCAGCACCCGCAAACCCCCCTCCTGTCCACGGATGAGCCTCTTCTGGACGTTTCACACACGTGGACTCACACCCCGTGTGGCCTCTCGTGTCTGGTTCCCTCCCTGAGCGTCGTGTGTTCAGGGTCCATCTGCCGGGCGGCGGGTGTGGGCGCCTCGCTCCTGCTGGCGGCCGAGTGATGTTCCTGACTATGGATGTGTCACGTTTTGTTTATCCCTTTTACTGGTCTGTGGACATATGGGCTGTTCTCCCTTTTTGCTGCTGTGGATACGCGCCTGCATTTTTCCCGGGCCCACGGCTCTCCCCAGGAGACCACGCCATCGGGTGACCGCATACTGTCAGAACGCCTTCCACGGCGACGGCCCGCTTACGCCCCCACCAGCCGCGTCGGGGGCTCCACCCCGTGTACATCCTCACATCCGCGTGTTCTGCGGCCCCCGGCCCCCGAGCCATGGTGCTGCGTGACAGCAAGCCCCCCGGCTGCCACACCCTGGGGACCGGCCCGCCTTGTCTCACCTTCGGTTTTGAGGCGCTCTGCCTCCGCCGAGTCCTCCTCTGAAGGCGGAGTTCGCTCAGGGCTCCTCAGGTCCTGCGGCGCCTCCTGGGTCCGAGGCAGGGATGAGCTGTCTCAGGGGCGGCCCTGCCATCTTCCTCCTCCCAGCCCCGCACCTCTGGCTGTCCTCCTGCTCAGGCCGCCTGAGAGGGCAGCTGAGCTCCGAGGGAGACGCCTTGGGCCAGGTGGCCGGGCCGAGCCCCCATCCGCCCCGCCCACAGGCCTGGCACTGGCGCTTGTTACACTTGTTCTGGGAAGCCCAGACGCTCACCCTGCCCACGGCGGCTGCTTCAAATATTTCCGGAAGAGTCTGAGGGAGAGCGAGGTCGCTGTCCTCCACGGTCACCCCAAAAGCAGTCTCCAGGCACTGGATCGCAACTGTGAGGGAGAACAGAGGTGTTTTCTTCTGAACACAATCCCGACTTTGTGACTTTGGGGGTCAGATGGCCTCCCCACCCTCAGCCCCACGTGGCTTCCAGGCACCGTGGGTGCCCTACCCCCTCTTTCAAGAGAGCCTTTCTCTGATCACTGGAGTCACACACATGCGGTAGTGGTGGAGAACGTTCTGGAACCGCACCTCGATGAAAGATGGGTAGTGACGAGAATACCTGCAGGAGACTAGGGTCTGCACGGCGGGAAGGAGGGAGGGCGGTGGCCCACACGTACCTTCCAAGCTCTCCTGGGCGTCGGACGAGAGCCCCCCGTGCCGCAGCTGGTCATGCAGGAACCGGATAATGGCGTAGGCCAGGCGCTTCTTGTTATCCATCTTGTGAAAGGAAGAGACAACGCCCGGGGGTTCTCGGGATCTGTGGACCGAAGCAGAGGGCATGCGGGCAGTGCCCCTCCCCCCCGTGCCTGGGGTACCTGGTGCTCTACGCCCCTGGACTGCTGGGCCCTGGCTCACCAGTCCTGGCCCTGAGGAAGCCGCTTCAGGCACACGAAACAATTTAATCTGAATGACAAGTGAGGGGAAATGGCTACGACCCCCATTTCACGGATGAGATGCTGGGGCTTTCATGGGCAGAGGACTGCTCCAGCCTCCTGCCTCCTTATTCTAAGTTTTTTTTTCAGGTTTACTTATTTTTTGAGAGAGACAGAGGCAGACAGAGAGAGGATCCCAAGCAGGTTCCATGCTGTGAGCACAGAGCCCAACTCGGAGCTCGATTCCATGAGATCAAGACCTGAGCCAAAATCAAAAGCAGGACGCTCGAACAACTGAGCCCCCCAGGCAACCCTGCCTCCTTACTGTGAAGAAAGTGACGTGGCCTTAACCGTCACCACCCTTTCGCAGACTGAGTGGCACACGGGGGCTCCCAGGGGTGTGGAGGGCCAGACTGCCAGCACTACTCCTGCAGGTCTATGAACCCCGAGTTTTGAGCTAAGCACAAGGCGGACCACAGTCCCACCTGCTTTTCCATTCAGGCTGAGAAAACAAACTGACGGTTCTCCTAGTCCTGACACCCCCGAGGGATACGAGGGGGTCGGACAAGTGTTGCGGGGGGCAGGGAGCGGTGGGGGGATGGGCTGGGGTAGGGGGAGGGCCCAGAGGCACCGGTCCCTTTCCTGGCAGCCAGAGAGCCTTTTCTTGGTCCCTCCACGATGTGCTGGATTCCCAGGCCAGGAGTGACCCTGCCCCAGGGACTGTGGACCAGGTTTGGGGAAATCCGTGGCCATCACAATGGGGTGCTCCCAGTGTTGAGTGGTGAGGACCTGGGATGCTGTTTAGCCCCCTGGCACCGAGGATGTCCCCGTGATGGGAGAGCTCTCTGGCTCCAGCATAAGCAGTGCCCAGGGGAGAGCCCTGGTGTGGAACGATCTGGTGGAAGGGGTCCGCCACCTGGAGGCCTATGATGGGCCAAGCACTGTACATAACACCATCTCCTTCCCTCTGGACCATGACCTCCACGGTCGCTCCCACTGAGAAGGGCACCAGGTGGGGGCTGGGGGTCCACAAGGAGCAGCCGGCCCGAGGCGGCTCAAGTCCACCCGTGCAGCCAGAACCCGCAGCATGAAGCACCTTGGTCTCCCCAAAATGCCTCTGTGCCCCACAGAACCAGAAGAGTCAGTCATTAGGCCCCAGGCTCTACAAACTGGCTGGCATCAGACTCAGATGATGTGAATATGCAGACGGCTGGTCGGGGCAAGCGCTGTCAAGACCCCTGGCGCTGGCCGGCCTCAGAGACCTCTCTCTGTCTCCGGTTCACGGGAACCTACGTCCATCAACAGCTGCTTCGTTCGTAAAGGTGGGGGAACCAGACACGAGAGGCCACAAGGATGTGACTCCACGTGTGTGAAACGTCCAGAACAGGCGCATCCATAGACAGGAAGGGGGTTCGTGAGGGCTGGGGAGGGGATGGCTGATGGGGACACAGTTTCTTTTTGAGGTGGAACGTTCTGGACTTAGAAAAAGCTGATGGTTCCACAGCAGTGTGAATCTACCAAAATCCGCTGTTTTAAGGTATACGGGTTATATCTCAATTTTAAGTAAGGAAAAAACTTAAAACACTTGTTGTATAAAACTGGCGAGGGAATTAACGTTAAGGCTGGTAATGAGCGCCCCCCTCCTCCCCACCCGCTCCCATTTCTGGACACAATGACCCTTTACCCAGCAAGTGCCTTTGGCTGAAGAGCCTCCCCAGGACTGCAAGGTCTGGGATCAGGATGGGCCGCCAGAGCCTGTAGGACAGCCAGCCAGTCCCGTCCCTGAAGACCTTCGGAGACACAGAGGGACCCGCAGAGATCAACCACCACAACCCACTCATCTCGGGGGAAGCCTCAAAAGGGGAGTCACGCTCCCCAGCTAAGAGGGCACAGAGAGCAAACCAGTCTGCTGACCGCCAGATCTAAAAAGAACAGACACATGCTGCCAAAACCGTCAAAATGTTTTCATTTTAGGTATTTGTTTTGACAGCATTATTTACAATAGCTGAAAGACAGGGGCGCCTGGGCGGCTCAGTCGGTGGAGCATCTGACTTTGGCTCAGGGCATGATCTCGCGGTTCGTGTCGCGCCTGCTGCTGTCAGCTCAGACCCTGCTTTGGGGCTTCTGTCCTCCTCTCTCTCTCCGCCCCTCCCCCGCTCAAGCTCTCTCCCTCAAAAATAAGTTATCACACACACAAAAAGAGTAGACTGAGGAAGGAAATCTGGTCTTTAGCAGAAGTCTGCCCCCCCGGACCAAGTGGTGAAGCTGGGGGCGGGGGGTGCTGTGTATGAGACTATCAAGGCTCATGGAGGCAAGGGTTCAAAAAACTAAAAGACCAAGTCACCCTCCTTTCTGTGCCCCTGGCCCTTGGAACCTCAGGGCATTTGCACGTGAGGATCCCTTGTCCCCACTGGATTTGAGGCACTCTGGCCTGATCTCCCCAGGGTGAGCTCTCACTGCCGGCTTCCTGGGCTTCACCTGGTCTGTCGCTTGATCTTCTCCCAAATGGTGGCCCCTCCAAAGGGATTCACTGTCAAGAGGTCAGAGCGCCCCCTGGAGCCTGCCCTGGGCCTGGTATATGGATGACAGGCCAGGGAGCCTGATTTGCCTGGGAGGACAAGGGCCTGGAGTCAGCCTCAGGCTCAGCCATTTCTCCTAAGCTAAGGACTCTGCTTTGTCCCAGCCGACACCCTCACTTTCCTCTCCTATGAGATGGGGTAACAGACATGTCCTTAACAGCTGTTCCAAGAACTTCTGACCTACGGGGCGTGTGGGTGGCTCAGTCGGTTGAGCATACGACTGGCTCAGGTCCTGATCTTGTGGTTCCTGAGTGTGCTGTCAGCACAGAATCTGCTTCAGATCCTGTCCCCACTCTCTGCCCCTCCCCAACTTGTGCTCTCTCAAAAAATAAATGTGGAAAAAAAAAAAAAAGACCTAACTCGGGTTTTCTCCACTATTGCTATCCGGGGTAAGATCATTCTTTGCTGTGTGTGTGTGTGTGGCGGGGGGATGTCCTGTTCACTGCAGTTTTTTTGTTTTGTTTTTTTAACGTTTATTTATTTTTGAGACAGAGAGAGACAGAGCATGAACGGGGGAGGGGCAGAGAGGGAGGGAGACACAGAATCCGAAGCAGGCTCCAGGCTCTGAGCTGTCAGCACAGAGCCCGACGTGGGGCTTGAACTCACGGACCGCGAGATCATGACCTGAGCCGAAGTTGGAAGCCCAACCGACTGAGCCACCCAGGCGCCCCTGTTCACTGCAGAGTTTAACAGCATCCCTGGTCTCTGTCCAGTGTACCCCGAGGCGGGGGGCAGAATCACCCCCCAAGGGACACCCCCAGGAGTCTCTGTGTTCTGTAAGCATCTGACTACTGAGGTCCTGGGATGCTGCACATAATAGAAATACGCACAAACAGCGGAGGGAGGGAGGGTAACCCACAGGCACCGGGGCGGCCCTGGTTTGTACCCTCTGACCCCTGGGGACTTACTCTGGTGTCTAGTGTGGGCAGGGACTAGCCTCAGTATTTTCCCAAATAATCAATGCAGGGTCTCTCCCGCTCAGCACTGCTGACCTTGGGAGCAGGTCGCTCTCCATGGGGATGTCCTGAACACGGTGGGGGTTCAGCAGCATCCCTAGCCCCATCCCCCTCGATGCCAGGAGCACCTCCTTCCACAGTGGTAACAACCACAGATGTCCCCAGACATGGCCAAACCCCCCAGTGAAAGTCACTGGAAGACTCTAAGTCAGTACAAGTCAGACTTTTCTGGCCAAATGACTTTGCTGCACACTTTCTGAAAACCTGCTTGCGCAACATTTTGGGTTTCAGGCCTGCAGCAGAGGGAGCATGGGTCCGCTACTGAGGACTACTTCCGCAAGGTGCGACAAGGACCCACAGGGCCTCTGACACAGGTGGTCCACGAAACTGTCGCTTCTTTGCGAGACAGTTTGCAAATCTCACTTCCACGCAGGGGTTTTGGGACGAACGAGCCTTCTGCTTGCCACAAAGTGAGGCCCAGCAAAACACAAGGACAGCACTTTCCCTCGACTCCTACCAGGCACCCGGAACAATCACGACTTGTAGGGTTTTGGCCACTGGACAAAATTCTCAAAGGCAGCCCGCTCTCTGAACAGTGAGTGCTTTATGAGCTCTCAGGAAGCACCACGGAGGGCCCAGTTCGGGTGAGCCTGGTGAGGGTGGACGGACAGAGTCCCAGGGTGTGGCAGGGTCCTGGGGCCAGCTCCGCTGGTGGTCCTCACCATCCTTCCGCCTCTCAGTCCACCTTTTCATTTCATCATTAAACGACGAAAAAATCAGCCTCTATTCCTTTTATTTCCGAGCCTAGATCTGGTGAAAGGGAAAAAAACGGCATGCCTCGCTAAAAGGAGCAAGGCCTTGGTGCGCCTGGGTGGCTCAGTCAGTTAAGTGTGCAACTTCAGCTCAGGTCATGATCTCGCGGTTAGAGGGTTCAAGGGTTCGAGGGTCACGTCGGGCTCTGTGCCGACAGCTCAGAGCCTGGAGCCTCTTCGTCTGTGTCTCCCTCTCTCGCTGCCCCTCCCCCGCTCATGCTGCGTCTCTCAAAAATAAACAAACGTTAAAAAAAATAAAAAGTGAGGCCTCCCCCCCACCTCGGGAGCTGAACCGCCCGCTGCCGCTGCCGGGGGCTTTCCGCCTCCATCCTGAAGCCAGAGCCCTGCTCACAAACAGCAGTGTGCAAAGTCAGTGCTCTACTCCTGTGTCTCAACCTAGCACACCTCCAGTGTCCGAGCAGGGCCATCTCAAGGCTTGAGCCCACGACCCTCGCCGCAGCCCTGTGTTCTTCTAAAATGCCACCAGAATGCCCTGTATGCTTTAAAACCGTCAAAAGCCCCCCGAAATGTCATGCGTGTGGGCGTGAGGCCCTCTGCCAAACCCTCAGGGGCTCCACTCAAACACAACTGCTCCAACCCATCTGGAAACTCTAACTCCCTTCAATACCGAGCCGCAAGGTTGCTGCCTCAGAGCCAGACGCCCTCTTTTTCTGGCAAAGTCCAAGTACCAGTCTTATCACTGGCTTAGTAGGCTTTGAAACTCCTTGGTCTGTCATCTGTCCCCTGCCCTTGCCCCGACTATGAGCCACTGGACAGACACCTTCCCTTTGAACCCCAGCACTGAGCAGTGTTTGACCCATATAGTCTTGGGAAAATGTTAGATCCCTGTCAAATTCAGAGCCACCTGACCAAGTTCTTTGGGAAGAGCAGAAGAGACAACAAACCTTGGGTCTTGCCTCCTTACTAAAATTCCCTTTATTCCTTCAACCCTCTTCCCGAGTATTTCCCACAGGGGCCAGTGCTGGCTCTTGGCAAAAAAATAAAAAATAAAATAAAAATGTAGGATCCAAGTTAAGACCCCAGCTCTCCATCTGAGGCGGAGCTTCTAACCCTATCTTTGGAGTTGGCTCATCCTTCCAATACGACCAAATTACAAGCCTCAGGCAAAATCCTTGGAGCGTTGAGCACCTTCCAGGCCCGGGCTAAGTGCAGTTCACACAATGGCTTATGGAGGGGATAGGTGATCACTTTCTGAAAAGGGCCCAAGTAAGCTTCCCGGGCCACAGGGTTTCTGTGGCAACCACGCAACTTTCCTCTTGGGCAACAGCAGCCACAGTTAAGGGGCCTGCGATGGAGGCGTGGCTTCGTTCAGGAAAACAGGCTGCAGCTGGGTCTGGCCCCCCAATCACAGTTTGCTGAGACCTTGGCTTGTCTACCCCATCCCCATTTTACAGAAAAAAACACGGACACTAGAAAGATGGGGTGCCGCTCAAGGTCACCCAGCTGAGACACAAACCCGGACTTTTGAACCCAGCAGTCCGACTCCAGAGCCTCAACTCCAAGTGCTCTTTCCTCTCCCCACAAAACGTGCACAGGATATCTTGGGGTTCATCTCACCAACCCCACGTACACAGCTCATGCGGGCGAAGACTCGCTGGTCTAGAGCAGGGCTTAACTTCTGCACCGAGGGCACGGTGGACCCTTCATGGACCGTCCTAGGCACCGCAGGGTGTTGAGCATCACCCTGGCCCCACCCACTCGGCGCCAAGATCACACCCAGTCGTGACCACAAATGTCCCCCAGACACCGCCCTGTGTCCCCCAGGGTGACAGAACCACCGGTCTGGGGAGAGGAAAAGCAGACAGAATAATCAGAGATGGAAAACTAAAGGGCACGGGAAGAGCCTGCAGCCTGAGGGATGCAGGCTGCGCACACGTTTTCTGACACCTAATAAGAAACCCAGCGGTTCTCCAGTATGCTCTGAACAAGCAGCAGGAGCCCGGTCACAGAATGTTCTGTTTACTTAACCTCAGAGTGACCCTAAGAAGCGCATTCTCCTACGGCCCCTATTCTAGAAGGAAAGCGCTGCTCAGAGAGGCAAGCGACTTCCTCAAGCTCACACAGCCAGCGAGAGGTGGTGGGGCTGATCCTCAGCCTGACTCTTCCCGCCTTTAGGTCAATATACAGAAGCCCCTGGGTGTGAAAGACCTAACACCTGCTGAGCCCACTGAGCTCTCGCTTTGCGCGGGTCCCTGTGGCTTCAATCTTCCCGAGGGCCACCGCCCCCACCCACAAGCATCAGACAGGGACCGTGACTACACCCGTTTAACAGAGGGGGAAAATGAGGCTCCGGGAACCCAAGAGGCTGGCCAGATCAGCCAGGTGGAGAGTGGCGGCGCTGGGACAGGACACCGACCGGAGCCCCACTAACGGGATACCTGATTCAAAGGGACCGTATTTCCGGGCCGAAGACACCTTCGTTGCTTGCGGGGCACTTTCACTTGCAGTTTCACCTCGAACCAGCACTTGCCGGGCCTCGGGTCCGGGTGAGGCGGACCAGGACTGGCGAGGGCCTGCCCGACGCCGCCCTGCCTCAGTTTCCCCTTCGCGCCGCCCACTCACAGCACCCAGCGGACCGCGGCCACCCCAGCCCCAGCCCCAGCTCTCTTTACGGGCCTTTGAGCCCCGGGAGCTCCAAGCCGCGGACCCTAAGCCCGTCTAGCTCAGCACCGAACACCCCCCACTCACCTCACTGGCGGCCGAACGCCGACCCGCCGACGGCTGCGCCTGCGCACCGCAGCGCTACCCGGCCCCGCCCCCGGCCGCGACGCTTGCGCGGAAGGAGGCGGCGCTCGTTGGCTTTCATTCTGCGCAGGCGCGTCAATTATCAAGACGGGCGTGGGGAGAAGTGACGTCATTCAGACGTTGGGGGGGGGGTTGGGAGGGGCTAGCTGGTCGTTAGGGCAACTGACCTCTGCGACCGATTGAAGGCCGGAAATCAGGACTGTCGTTCCCTCTCGAGCGGTAACAGCGCGGTGCATCGTGGGACCGTGGCGGACTCCCGCGCGTTTGGCAGAGCCGGTCACGTGGCACCGAGCCGGCCACGTGGGGTGGCTCAGTTTGGTATCTGGCGCCCAGAGCAGCGCAGGGGCTCTGTGAATGCCAGTGACTGTTACGCGCTATGTTTTACGTTTATTCAGCCACCCATCCACCCGCGCGGCCACAAATGCATTCTTTCATTCATTCCACCTATAAGACGTAAAGGAATACAGATATATTTGTTTACAGCAGGTGCCTAATAGTCTGCAAATGTTTTGCAAAGCAACTATCAAAACCAGGAAAGTGCCTGCTCTCGTTACTCCTACTGGGGTTGACGAACTCGTAAACTAGTATGTAAATTAACACCTTTCGCTTGATGATAAAACAGCGTGCGGTGATTATGATTGGGGAGGTAATCTGGCTGTGATGGTTAAGGAAGATCTTTCTTGTAGATGTGGATTTGGAGGATGAGGCAAAAAACTCCAGGTATGGGGTGCCTGGGTGGCTCAGTTGGTTAAGCATCTGACTCTGGGTTTCGGCTCAGGTCTTGATCTCATGGCTCCTGAATTAAAGCCCTAGGCTCTGGGCTGACAGTACGGAGCCTGCCAGGGATTCTCTCTCCCTCTTTCTCTCTTCACCTCCCTCACTTAAGCACTCTCTCTCTAAAAAATAAATAGTAAAATAACCTTTAAAAAAAACCCTCCAGGTATGGAGAACAGTGGAAATGATTATTAAGTAGGATAAAACTTGCTGTGCTTAATAGAGGGTGAGCGATGAGGACGGTCTCTAGGAAGACCCACAACTGACCACCGTTAAAGTTGCGAGAAGGGTTCTCCGAATTCACTTTTATCCTATTTAAAACGCATGCATGTTTAAAGCCCGGGGATTTAATTTCTTTTGCAGAAATAAGGGGAGTGTGTTTTTTGGCCATTTTAGTTCTGGTATGTTTTTCTTCCTGGGCGCCTTAGATCGAGATTTCGTTTTTCGTTTTAATGGACAATAGTTACAGGTTAGGATACTGCACCGTCTCAAAACACCTGTTGTTTGAACTGGTGGATTCATTTTCTGAAGCTTTCCCGATTTTTTTAAAAAAAGTGTGTTTAATTGATTCACCGGATTCTGCTGGTACTCGTGGAGCGCCTCATCTTCGTTAGGTGCAGGAAGCTGGGCAGGATGCTGGTTGGGATAATCTACAAAAAGAGCCTGAGAAGAGTATGGTAAGGGATCACTAACGTGATCCTTAGGTGAAGGGAAAACCTGCAAAAGTAGCCAAATACACAACTGTAAGATAGAAAGGTGACAAGCACGGATTAACACTGAGGCTGGAAGCCCAGACAGAGAACTACCGGCAGAAAGAACCGCATGCACACAGATTTTGAAGCAACCTCTGTGTGTGGTTTCCATGGAAACGTCCCTCCTGGGCCTCCCCGGAGGTTCCGCCCTCTCGCCGCGAGAGCCAATGATGAGCAGGGAGGGCTCCAGCGCGTGCGCAGAGTGAGATAGCGTGCCAAAGCCCCGCCACGGGTGTGTGGGCGGTGCTGGGGGCGCGCGTGCGCTCTGTTCTTCGGCGCACGCGCGCTCCCAGCATTCAGCGGGCGCGCGGGCGGCGGGCACCTCAGTCCCGGCTGCTGCGGCCCCTGAGCGGACCGAAGCGGCAGGTCGCCGCGGCTGAGGCGGACCGAGGCGGACCAGGTGGAGGAAGGGATCGCCGGTGCACACCCGCCCGCCATGAAGCCCCCCGCAGGTACTGGCTGGCGCGAGGCGGGGCCCCGCTGCCCGGACCCCGGCATCCCCTCCAGCTTCTCGCCTCCCGGGGTCGCGACTTGGGCCTAGGACCCGAGCCCAGTGACCCCCGAGTGACTGGAGCCTGGCGGGGATGGGTCGGTGAGCCGGAGATCCCGTTCCCTCGGCGGCCGAATGAATGGACCAGCTTTCCCAGCGCTTCACTCATTCAACAAACTCCAGGTCGCGGCCGCTAAGGGCGGGTCGGGCCCAGGGGGTGCCGACTCCAGGGGAGACCCTGAGTTCTAGGCGGAGTTCCAGAGTCGGAGACAGGCGTTCAACCAGCAGGAAAGCAAGCGAGCGCCTTAGAGAGTGGTCAGTGGTGGGGCTGAGGGCGGTCCTGAAGGGCTTCTCGGAGGAGGCGGCGTATCAGCCAGGACCCAAAGTGGAGAAGCGGCGGTGCCGCCAAGACCTGCGTGAGGCCTGTCCCAGGTGGCCGGAGCTGCGAGGGTAGACGCGTTTGCGTAGCAACAAGTCATTCTGGCTGGAGCACAGCCCTGGAAGGGCAAAGGGCGTCGTGAAAGGGTTTTCGTTTTGGGAGGGATAGGATGTGCGTGTCGGATTATAGAAAATTCCCCGGGGGTCGTATGATGCCTCCTGGCATTTTCTCTTGCCGGTTTGTCTTCCCCCAGTTCTTTCTCCCAGCTGGCTGCGACGATAATTGCATTTAATGGTAAATCACAACTAGGGTTATTCGGGGAGTGTTGTCTGCCTTGTGTGCTGCAGGGTTGTTAGCTTGGAGACCCAGCTCGGGGGTGGGGATCTGTAGATGCTGCAGAACGGGAGCGTCTGCTCCAGCGTTTCCAATCCTAGCTCCCTCCGGGAAGTTTGGCTGACAGTTCTGGCTTCCACGGGTCTCCCACCTTTCCTGAGCGTCTGGAGCCCTCGGCTACCAGTTAACCCAGACCCACAGCTTCTCTCTGCGGTTCTGAAGTCCAAAATGCTCTGCAGGCACAAAGATTTTCCGGAAGCTCGAAGCAGTCCCGTGGCCAGAATACCTGGCCTGTCTTGGCCTAAGAGACTTTTTTTTTTTTTTTTTTGCTCCCACGTAGCAGATGTCAGTGGTCCTCAGCTGGGGAGATCGTGCCTCCCCAGCGGACACTGGGGCAATGTCTGGGGACATCTGTGGTTGTCATGACTCGGGGTGCTCCTGGCATCGAGTGGATGGGCACCAGGGGTGCTGTTCATAACCGTACAGTGCCCAGGGTGGCCTCCACCCCAGAGCGTGACCCAGACACAGGTGTTGATAATAGTGTTAAAAGCCCCGTCCTAGGGATGCCAAACACAGCACCCTGCGAAGATCCGCCCCCCTTTGTCCAGGACCACTGTGGCCCTGCTCCCCTCCCCGCCATGCTGGAAGGGGAAAATGGGGCACAGGTGGGTGTTTCCTGGAACGGCTTCTGCGTATTCTGCTGGGGGCTCACACAGGACAGGCCTCTGTTCGCTAACTCGACAAGTAATTGGGGGAAGGTGTAGCCATCTGAGCCCTACAGGTGCTACAGGGATGCCAGCAGGACATTCAAGAAAGGAAGATTGGCAGGGTCGGGGCTCCGGGCAGAGGGGGCAACCTGTGGGAAGGCCTGGGAGATACCTTGAAGAAAGCCAGTGTGCCTGAGCACAGGGAAGTTGGCAAAACCAACTGGCCAAACCTGCCGTGCAGGACCCAGTGGAGTCGGGATGATCTAGACCAGGGGTCAGCAGACCAGCCTGTAAAGGGCTAATTAGTTCAGTCTTGGCAAGTCACATAGTCTCCTTCTTCGTCACCTTTACCTTATGGGCTGTGCAGAGACAGACTTTGCCAGCCTCTGATATAGACTCCAGTAAAGGTTGGGCTGTAATCCTGAGTGTAGGTGGAGCCCTGGGAAGGGAAAGGGGCAGCCCCACCTGCAAATGAGATATTTAGAAAGGCGGGGTGCACACAGCATACTAGTTCGCAGCGTTGGAGCTGAAGTCCGACTGCACGGGCTTGAGCCCCCGCCTCTGCTGCTTGCTGGTGTGGGATCGTGGCACAAGACTTGCATTCTCCAAATCTCAGGACCCCCGTCTGTAAAATGGGGGCCACATAGGTCCCAGAGTACAGAGCTGTGAATTCAGTGAGGGAACGAAAGCAAAACATCTTTACCCTGAACACCACGTGACAGCAGTTCTAGACCATAATCTCTTATCCAAAAATTCTCGTGGTAGGGATGTTCAGGACTCGGGAATTCCCCTATTTTAGGTAAGTAATATGGTGCGAACGTCACAGTACGACAAGGGACGTCGGAGGTAGCAATCAAACAAATTAACCCCGTGGAGTGCAGATGTATGCCAAGCATCCGCCCCAGCCGGCCGATGTCGGGGCTGGGTCATCATGGGGCATCCTAGGTGCTTGGGGGTGTTGAGCAGCATCCCCAGACCCCGCCGCCCGATGAAGTAGCATCACTCTCCCATCGTGACAAGTGCAAGCATCCCCACAGGTCACCCGGTGTCTCCCGGGTGCAGAATCTTCGTGTGCTTTAGAGGACCCGTCAACCTGTGTACCCCCATAGAGCCCCCGGTCCTTGTCAACCTGCATGGGGAAACGGTGCTCCTGGCCTTGCCCTCCAGCCCCTAGTTACTCTAACCCTAATTCTGCCCTCGAAGCAGACACATTCAGTGTGGGGTTCTGTCTTCTCTGTCTAGCCTGTGCCGGAGATGCCCTGGACACAGCGGCCCCGTGCTCCGAGGTGAACTATCTGCGGTGGGACCTGAGCGCCCAGCAAATAGGGGAGCTCACTGTGGAGCTCATCGAGCAAACCAAGCGTGTGTATGACCAGGTGGGCTCCCAGAAGTTTGAAGACGTGTCCTACGAGAGCACCCTCAAGGCGCTGGCTGACGCGGAGGTGTCCTACACAGGTAAATCCAGGTCAGGACCCAGGCGGGGAGGCGGAAGCGCCCAGCCGCGGGGAGGCGGCCTACTCCCCAGGGGCCGTAAAGGATCCCTCGGCCAGGCCAGGGGCAGCCTGGAGGGCTGGTTCTCCTACACACCCTACTGCACTCGTGGCCTGGCATACTTAGTTCTGGGCTGTGTCATCTGAGGGCCCAGAGCGGGACAGCACGTGTGACCACTCTTCTCTCCAGGAGTCAGCTCGGGTGCCAGCCCCGAAACCAGAGCCCCTTCTTACCCCTTTCGTGTCACAGGAGAGCTTTGTTTTCTCTCTGGGCGACTGAACTTGGACCCCTTTGCCTCTCTTCTCCCCGCTGCCTCCCCCCCTGTGCTTTGGGTAACCTGATGCCGTCAGGTGTCTTCATCACCACCCACCTGGATCCTTGTCTCCCCCTTGGGGTCTGTTTGCTCCCTTTGTGAGGGAAGGATGAGGTGCTCGGTCACATACCTACAGCCCTGCTTCCCAGAGCCCCTGTGTGGAGGTTGATGGCAAGGGGACAGAAGACCAAGCAAGTCTTGCGACGGAGAACTCCGAGCCCCCGGGTCTCTAGCACAAGTCCTTTTCCGGGGGGCCTTTGGGGATCCTGGCAGCGGGGTTCTCCAGGAGCCTCCTGTGCGGGGTGTGCCAGATGGCAGGGGCTGCTCTGCGCCTTCAGGCGGGTGTGCCTCAGGCTCCCCTTCCCATCTCTTTCCAGAGAGGCTCGCGGGCATTGCCTGATGCTAATTCCTGCTTCTTGGGCGTGGCCCTGCCAGACATCATTTAGTCTCTCCCCCACTTCACTCCTGCAGGCTTTTACTTCTGTCTCCTTTCAGTAGCCCACAGAATTTTAGAGGGAACTAAGACTGGATCATGGCCTTCCCCCCAGCCAGCCCCTCTGTCTTTCCACTGCCCTCTGGATGGAGGCCAGGGTCCTTGGTGGTGTTCTGTGTGCTGCACGGTTCCCCCTTTCTGACCCGCCTCTGCACTTTGTGCCTGACCACGTGGCCTCGCAGTTGCTCACGCTGTCCCATCTCGGGGCTTCCCACACCCCCCGCTTTGCAGGATGTTGGGCTTCTCTGTGATCACAGATTAACCCCCCGCAGGAGCCCCTTCCTGCACCCCCTCTGCTCACACAGCTGCCTGCGTTGATCTGACAGCATGCACTGTTTTGTTGTCGTGCTTGGTGCGATCACAGGCGCTTGTGAGCCTGTAAATCCCAGACGGACGGATACTGTTTCTGTCTTTTCACTATCCCCTCTCGGGCAGCCAGCAGTAGGCCTGCCCTGGGGCCCCGAGCGTGACCATGCTGCGATTTGAATGCAGCTCTTTCCCAGAGTATGTGCTTTTTAAAACGTAAATGCTCTGTTGAGATCTGATTTATAGACCACTTGAAGCCTACGTTTCAGTGGTTTTTATAGTCACTTGTCTAAGCATCACCATGTTCTAATTCTAGAACATTCTGCCATCCCAAAGGGAAATCCTGTCCCCATTAGCAGTCACTCCCCATCCCTTCTTCAGCTCTTGGCACCCACCAGCCCCCTTCCCATCTGTGGATGAGCCTGTTCTGGACATCGTACACACCTTGACTCACACACCTCATGTCTGGTTTGCTCTGTGTGTTCAGGGTCCGACCACGGGGCAGCAGGTGTGGGCGCCTCGCTCCTGTTTGCGGCCAAGTGACTTGCTGTGCGTGCCAGACACGTGTGTCTCCGTGCACTTTTGATGGGTGTTTGGGCCATTTCTACTATTTGGTCATTACTGGGCCTGCTGCTGTGCATTTATGTGATTTCTGTGTGATCATGTGTCCTCATTTCACGAGGGTGGGTGCTTGAGAGTGGGGTGCTGGGTCAGGTGATACCTGTTAAAGCTGATGCTCTTATGGGGCGCCAGGTGGCTCTGTTGCTTAAGCATCCGACTCTGGATTTCAGCACAGGTCAAGATCTTGAGGTTGGTGAGGTCAAGCCCCCTGTTGGGCTCTGCACTGAGCACAGCCTGCTTGGGATTCTCTCTCCCTCTCTCTCTGCCCCTCCCCTGCTTACATGCACCCTCTCTTTTTCTCAAAATAAATAAGCTTAAAAACAATTAAGAAAGAAAATTAAAGCTTACGTTGTTATGGCTACTCATGCTTCCTTTATTTATTTACTTATTTACTTAAACGTTTATTTTTGAGAGACAGCGTGAGCCAGTGAGGAGCAGAGAGAGAGACACACACAGAATCTGAAGTAGGCTCCAGGCTCTGAGCTGTCAGCACAGAGCCCAAAGCGAGGCTCAAACTCATGAACCGTGAGATCATGACCTGAGCCAAAGTCGGATGCTTAACTAACTGGGCCCCCCAGGCCCCCCCCCCCCCCCCCCCGCCATGTTCCCTTTATTTAACGAAGTGTTAGCATGCTCTGTAAATTAGAAAATTGTTTATGAACGTAAAGTACTGCTCTCAGCAGCCGTGGCTCTTTCCTGGGCCGGAGCCACTGGAGCCTGTCCCCATCTTGTCAGACTCCTCTGTTGTGGTCCTTCATGGACCTTGGAGTATTGTGAGTTGAGTCTGTTCCCATTGGCCTGTGAGGTCCCCAAGAACATGGGTGACAGTGTTCCTTTCTTCCAGTGCCCACCCCAGGGCCCGGCGTGGAGAGTGTTCACGGAACACGGAGACACGCGGGTGGGCTACGTGCCGGGCCAGGGTGAGGTCGGTACTTGCCAGTTTCTACCCGGGGCCCGTTTCACACCTGTCCTGTTTCCCTGTTTCAGTTCAGAGGAATATCCTTGACTTCCCCCAGCACGTTTCTCCATCCAAGGACATTCGGACGGCCAGCACAGAGGCAGACAAAAAGCTGTCTGAATTTGACGTGGAAATGAGCATGAGGCAGGATGTATACCAGAGGATTGTCTGGCTGCAGGTGAGGGGACAGCGACAAGCCCAGCGTCCGCTCAGCCCCGGGACGCGGCTGATGGGGCACGCACCAGGCCCGCGGGAGGTGGGGGGACAGACCGGTGTCCAGGTGGCACTGGAGGGTCAGAACCTCTCTAGATGTGATCGTTCTGTTCCTCAGACTCTAAAAGGTAGAGAGTGAGGAGCCCTGTGGGTGGCTGGTGGGCATCGCTGCGTGACAGTGTGAGTGCACTTAATGCCGCTGAACCATGCGCCTAACAGTGGCTAAGGTGGTAAGTTTTATGTTGTATTTTACCACAATAAAAAACATGGAAAAAATGGCAGAAGTGGGGAGGAATGCAAAAATAAAATACAAGATGCCGAAAAAAACTTTTTTTTTTTAACGTTTATTTATTTTGAGAGACCAAGGGTGTGCTCACGAGTTGGGGAGGGGCAGAAAGAGACAGAGAGAGACAGAGAATTCCAAGCAGGCTCCTTGTGGTCAGCACAGAGCCCAACGTGGGGCTCAAACTCATGAGCCGTGAGATCATAAGCTGAGCCGAAACCAAGAGTCAGACGCCTAACTGACCGCACTCACGTGCCCTGTGCCTAGGACTTTCTCAGCCTTCCCTCCGTCCAGCACATCTTTTTACTTTCCTGACCTTGTTGGGTGCCCTGTAGGGCTATTGTCCTGCCTCCTCGGCCACGGCTGCTGATGTCGGAAGTGGACCGAGATGATTCTCTGCTCGTTGTCTTAGCACCTGCTGCCGTGTCCCCTCGATGGCAGGAAGGCACACGAGTGTGCTTTGGTGCACGGACAGGCGGGTGGCCTGGGGAAGCACAAGCGGTGTCTTATATTCAATTCTCGTTTGAAGATCTTTGCGGGTCAGCGTGCAGTGGGAAGAAATAGCTCAGAGAGCGCCTGTCTGTACTTTGCCCGGTTTCCCCCACGTAACGTGTTGCAGAACCGGTCAGTGTCACCACCGGGTTAAAGACCTTGATGCAGCCCCCCAGACTCATTCCCATGTAACTGTTCACCAGGGGAAGACCCTCTGGGCTGCTCTTCGTTTGGGCTGTTCCCCGCAGGCGTTTGTGAACAGGTGTCGTGTGACCCCAGTCTTCATTCTCTGGGATAAACGCCCAGAGTGCAACTGCGGAGTCGGGTGGTAGTCGCACGTCTTGTGCCAAACTGCTCTCCTGGGCGGCTGCCCCATTTCATGCTCCCTCCGGTGACGTTGGAGTGAGTGACCCAGTTTCCCTGCTGCCTCGCCAACATCCAGCAGCATCACGGCTTTTCGTTATAAACAGCTTTGATTTTCTTACTCCAGGAAAAAATCCAGAAGGACTCGTTGAGGCCAGAGGCAGTGCGGTACCTGGAGCGACTGATCAAGCTGGGCAGACGGAATGGGCTCCACCTGCCCAAAGACACTCAGGAGGTGAGTGCCAGCTGGGGGGGGGGGGGGGGGGGCTGCGATCGCGGGCACCGCCTGAGTCCTGGTGCGCGCTCTGTTGCCTCGGTTCCGGGCAGGGCGGTCTACGTGGAGCAGCTCTCTCTTTGCGCCCGTTCTGCCTCGGATCCTCCAGGGTCCTGGTGAGGCTCTCCTGAGAGCGTGGCGCTGCCTCGGCCGCGGGGAGAGCGCATGGGGCAGGTGGCAGGGCTCAGGGGGTCCTCTCCGTGACTTGGGTGCAATGGCAGTAAGGAGAAGCTCGCTCTGGCTGTGGGTCTCCTGTTCTCGGGACTCTGCGGCGACGGCATGGCTTCCTTCTGACCCCACACGGGGGGGTGGCGGGGGGTGCCCGCACCATGCAGTCCTCCGTGACGCCAGCACTCAGTTCTGACCCGTGTACACGGAGGTAGTGTCAGAAGCCACAGCATCAGGGCTCGGCCCCTCCACGCCGCCCCGACCTGAGGCACCGGCCACAAGTCCAGGGTGTCCCTTGGTTCTGACCGACCGGCACTCCTCCCTCGGGTTTAATTCATTCGACAGAGTGGCTCAGAGAACTCGGGAAAAGCTTACTTGCCCTTACTGATCTATCGTGAAGGGTACCACCTAGAACCGCCAGCTGGGAGAGAAGCACAGGGCCAGGTCGGGCGGGGGAGGCACGGAGCTTCAGTACCCTGCGTGCTTCGCCCTCACGGGCACCTCCACTGTTCGCCAACTGGAAACTCCCTTAACCCTGTGCCTTAGGGCTTCTGTGGCCGCCACATCACTTCAGCCCGACTAGTCACTCCATCCGTGACTGACTCCCTAAGTAGGCAGGAGGGACTTCCTTGGCCACCCGCCCCTATCCTAGGGCCTTGCCAAAGGCATCTCATTAGGTTGCACTCAAGTGTGGTGGAAAGGGCTGGTAAGAGATAGCACAGTGTTCCCCACACCTCATCTCTTGAGCTATTTCAGTGTCGTGTTGTCACTGATTCCAAGGGTTTAGGAGCCGTGTGCCAGGAATGGGAACGAAGACTGCATATACGAGTTGCTCATCAAAAGCCCCAGTCGTGGATGGCATCGCCTGCATTCCCTTCTGGGGCAGAGGGTGAGCAGGGCTGCACTTGCCCCCGTCCTGGGTTAATCGCTGGGGGTCTCTGTCCGCTCCACTCCCTTCCCATTTTCTCTGAAGGCCCCGCAGCCACACAGAGGGGATGGCCGGGGCGTGGGCTGTGGACTGGCTGGTTTGCACATGAGGCACACATATGGGTGAGCTGGGTACCATCCCCTGGAACTGGCCACCCTTAGGAGAAGCCCTCCCTTCGGGGTCAGCAAGGCCCCCGATAGGAAAGCACCAGGGCACAGGAGATAAAAGACACAGTTAAAGCAGACACCAGACCCACACCCAGAGCTCAGTGACCGTCTCTCTCTTGTCACTTAGAACTGATTCTACCTTCCGGTTGGAGAATCAGGGAAATGAGGCGTACTTGTGGTTAAAACCAATGCTGGTAAGACTTGAGTCGAATTCCATCTTGGAACTGGAATCCAGTGTGGCGTCTCAGCTTCTGTGGGCGCAGGTGATAAACTCAGCCAGAGCAACGGAAGCACAGTTGTACTTTTTTTTTTTTCCCTTAAGTAAACTTCATGCCCAACATAGGGCTTGAACCCGTGACCCCGAGATCAAGACTCTCATGCTCCTCCGACTGAGCCACCCACGAGCTTGCAGGGCTGTGCTTAAACTTTGTCGTCACGTTGTTGAAAGTCCTGACTGTGACTTGAGAGCCGCTGCACTGGGAGGGACACGGGGGGCTCCGTGTGGAGGAAGGACGCTGGCCGTGGGCTGGATAGGGACCCTGAAGCCGAAGCCGTGCCTTGTTTCCTGGGGCACGAGCTGTTTTCATGCCTTAGAACCTTGATTGGCATGGCCGCGTTTGGTTTTGTGAGGCTTCAGCGAGATCAGGAAATAAGTGGAAGCACCCAGCGCAGGGTCATGGCCAACGGAGGCTCAGTGCACCCACGCGGGCTGGTTCTGAGCCCAGGTCTCACCCGAGGAGCCCCCAGTTCACTGCGCAGCTGTCAGCCACACTTGCCCGACACAGAGCAGCTGTTATGCCCGAGGCCTGGGCTGGGCTCCAGGGCCCCCCCTGAGGCAGTGGTGGGCAGATGTTGTGGCCCCAGGGCACCCCCCCCCCTTCAGAAGTTTCCTCCCTGAGGCTTAGCCCCGCTCCTCTGTCAAAATATCCAAATACCTAAGCTGCAGACTCTGAAGGGAATAGGGTCCAGAAGGCTCTTGGCTGGGGACGTACAACAGTAGGGGACGCAAGCCCGAGGTCCCCGGGGTCACCGAGGCCGCTCGGCATGGCCGGTGGGTATCTGCGTGCAGACGGCTCTGCCTGCTTTTCCCGCTTCTCCCACTTCTCCTTGCGGGGGGGGAGCCCCCAGTCCCGGAGGCTGTGCTCCTCACGGCTGTGCTCCTCCCTCCAGAAAATCAAGAGCATCAAGAAGAAGCTGAGTCTTCTGTGCATCGACTTCAACAAGAACCTGAACGAGGACACGACCTTCCTGCCACTCACTCGAGAGGAGCTGGGTACTGGCCCAGGGCCCGGGGGGCGGGGGCGGTGCTGACCTCCCACAGGCTGCCCAAGTCGGGGGGGGGGGGGGCGGGGGGGGGCGGATTTGCGTCTCATCGCCCTGGGGAGGCGGTTTCTTCACTTGGAGCGCTCAGCACTTTGGAATCAACGTTTCCAGATCCTTCCTCGGGCAGTGGCAGGAGCGCTGAGTTAGGCTGAGGAGGTCTCAGCCGCAAGGCCCCTACCTGCTGCTCTTCTCGCTGTGACCTTCCGAGAGGGGCTGGGCTGAGTCCTGGCTGATTGCTGCTCCCAAATCGGGCCGGACGTGGGCATTTTGAAGGGAAAGTTCAGTGTTTACTTTTTTCCCCCCTTTCCCCAAATGTCTAGTTTTGAAAAATTTCACAGCTGGAGGAAAGTTGCAGGAACAGCACAGTGGGAAGCCCTGTGTACTCAGCCCGTGCCGGCCCCCAGCTGACGTCGCACGTTCTGTCCGTTTACGTGGACAGTGCTGCACGCATCCTTTTCGCTGTCAGACCCCTGTCCGCAGCCTCGTGAGCCTTCCCCAGGACTGAGGCCATCCTTGGCCCCTCCGTGTACATCTTGCACTTGGGAGGTGGAGCCCTGAACAGCAGACCTCCTAGGAGACCCGTCTGGGCTTCCTTACTCTGCTGTCCCAAGGACGTGCCCTTTTTTTTTTTTTTAATGTTTATTTTTTATTTATTTATTTATTTATTTATTTATTTATTTATTTATTTTAACATTTATTTATTTTTGAGACAGAGAGAGACAGAGCATGAACAGGGGAGGGGCAGAGAGAGAGGGAGACACAGAATCTGAAATGGCTCCAGGCTCTGAGCTGTCAGCACAGAGCCCCACGCGGGGCTCAAACTCACAGACCGCGAGATCATGACCTGAGCCAAAGTCGGACGCTTAACCGACTGAGCCCCCCAGGCGCCCCTTTAATGTTTATTTTTGAAAGAGCCTGTGTGGTGGGGGGGGGGGGGGGGGAGGGGCAGAGAGAGAGGGAGACACAGAATCCCAAGCAGGCTCCAGGCTGTGAGCTGTCAGCACAGAGCCTGATGCGGGGCTTAAACTCATGAACAGTGAGATCGCGCCTGAAGCCAAAGTCAGATGCTTAACGTATGGAGCCCCCAGGTGCCCCCGAGGACACTCTTTGTATTTGCTTCCCAGTCAGAGTCATGTCAGGGAGCATCCTGTCTTTACAGGCTCCTTTCTTGTTGAACCACTCCTCAGCTGTTCACGAAAGTGTTTTCGTCCCACCTTTCCTGCCGTGGACACTTCTGAAGAGCCCAGGTGGGCGGGTTTGCTGCCACCTGGGAGAGCCCTGCCAGGGGCTCGGGGACCGGGTTTCCGACCCGTCCCCTGTGAGGTGGTGAAGTGGTGTGGCAGTGGTCCTGTAGCGGCCGTCTCGGGGATGGGGGGCCAGGGCCTCGGCCTGGCTGCCAGAGGCCCCCGAGGGCAGCTTTCTCTTAGGGGTGCCACGGACTCGAGTCTCCTGAACAGGGGCTGGGAGGTCCCTCGGTGCCGTCTTCTGTCGCCCTTCGTTCTGGTTCAGTCCTTCCTGGGGCCTCGGGCGGCAGGTCCCTCCACGTGGACCCCACGTTTAAGGACAGATGCCCGCCATGTTTCCCGGGCAGGGGAGGGTCCTGGGTCTCTGGAATTGGGCAGACGAATCTGCTCACCCACGCCATCCACTGGGCCGGCCTCCCGTAGGCGGCCGGGGACCCCCGCGGAGCTCTGGCAGCCGTGGGACGGGCGGGGCAGTGACCAAGGCCGGAGTCTGGTGGTGCTTGTTTTCTTCCGGTTGCCAAAGAGGGAGTCGGTGCTCAGTTACAGCAACACCGCCTCTCTCTCTATATCCCCCTCCCCGAGTCCCAGCTGCTCTCCCAGCTCACAGGCCCCCAAGAGGCGCCTTGGGGCTGCTGCTGCTCACGCCGCACCGTGAGGGGAAGCTCCTGTGGACAGGCTTCCGACCCCATCATTCCTTGTGTTTGTCCCTCACAAGTCAGCTTTCCCTCCCCCACTTACTAGATTTATCAGCAGTCGTCAGTGTGGACGGGGCCCGTCATTCAGTGGGTTGGGGTCTGCTGCTGTCTCTATTAACTCGATGCTCAAGATGGTCTCAGTGCAACCGCGAGAGCTCCTCCAGGTGGAGGTGTCCCTGTGTTTTCTTGAGCAGCTTCTTTGGGACTCGTGCCCCAGGCCGTTTTGTCCTTGCCCTGCCTGATGTCTAGAAACAGCTGTGGGTGCCGGTGTGCTCACTGCTCCCAGGCCCTGTGGCAGAGTAGAAATGGGCGTCGGCACGCCTCTGTTTACACGCCGAGCCTGGAAGCTGTGACCTCCCAAGCTGTGCCCTGCCCGGCACCGTCCACCCTGCTCCAGAGCGTCCCTTCCTCACCTGTGAGGTGAGGGCCCTAGCCTGGCCTTCAAGGAGGTGTGGGCAGGTCAGAGCCAGGGGTGTGAGGCCTTGGCCCCTGGAGATGTTCAGTGTGAGCTCCAGGGGTCTGAGGGGTAGGCTGTTGCAGAAGCGCAGCCACCGGGATGGCGAGGGCCGCAGGGGTCATCTGTCCTCCGCAGGTGCTGCTGTCCAGGGAAGGGTGAGGGAAGAGACTGCAGTCCCCAGAAGCCCTCTGTCCAGGGTTGAGCCGAGTGGCGCCGCTCCCCCCTAGGAGCCTGGTGGGAAGGGCCGTAGCACCACATCTTCCAGGAGGGGCTGAGGGTGGGGAGGCCGGGCGTGACCCCTGCAGGGCGTGTCCCCTGCAGGCTCCCGTCCCAGCCTGTCCTGTGGGAGGGAAGCCTGGCAGCTTGTCGGGCCCTCAGCAGCCCTGGTCTTGTTCCTGCAGGAGGGCTCCCGGAGGACTTTTTGAACTCACTGGAAAAGGCTGGGGATGACAAGTTGAAAGTCACCCTCAAGTACCCACATTACTTTCCCCTCCTGAAGAAGTGCCATGTGCCGGAGACCAGAAGGAAGGTGGAGGAGGCCTTCAACTGTCGGTGCAAGCAGGTGCGGGGGCAGCGCCCGGGAGTCGCCAGGCCTGTGCTCTGGGCCAGGCTCGGTGGTTGGCAGGCCGTCCGTGTCCACTGCTCCCAGGCCTTACGTTTGCTTGTCCCTGTGTCTGGTGGTGCTCCCCGGGCTCGAGCTCCCTTGTTCTGTTTTGTGTGGTGGCCTGGGCCCTCGAGCTGCAGCCCTGGGCGTCTTCACCGCTCGGACACCTGTTCCCACATGGACACTTGTGTTTGTTGTCCCCGCCCCAGCGTGGCCTCGGCCTCATTCCTCCTGCTCAGTGTCTGCAGCAGGTGATGGAGGGGCCCTTCGGCCTCCTTGGGGACACCACGGTGCTTGCGTGGCTGGGGGACGGGAGCCGCCGGCTGGAGGCTGAGCCCCTTACAGGGTGACAGGGAAGCGTGTGCTCAGGTCCCGTGTTTCCCGCTTCCCGGACTGAAGACCGACCACGCTGGCCTTAAGGAAACGATGTTTTCAGGTCGCCTCCCTCAGATCGAGATGTGGCCCTAGAGAAGCCCGCTCACACGGGCGGGGCTGCAGGAACGGGGGTGGTGGCTCGTGGAGGAGCCAGGAATTCCGGTTCTGGTGGGGATGTGCCACTTCTGGGGTGTCAGCAGCAACTTTATACTGTTGAGGGCAGAGCCCGCAGGTCTGTGATCAGGACTGGTGGGGTCGACATCGCCTCGTCCTCGTGGCCCGTCCCGCCCCCAGCCTCGACCCCAGAGCTCCGGGGGAGCTGGCGTGTTGTCTGGTGCCGTGGCCCTGAGCCCCCTTGTCAGGAAGGTTTCCACTCACTTCCTGCTTGTGGACCTGATTGGTGGGAGCATTCTGATTTTTGTTTTTGTTTTTTTTTAATATTTGGCGGAGGGGCAGAGAGAGGGAGGCAGAGAATCCCAAGCAGCCTCCGCGCCATCAGCGCAGAGCCCAGCGTGAGGCTTGAACTCATGAACTGTGAGATCATGACCTGAGCCCAAGTCCTGGGTCGGACGCTCACCCAGCAGCCACCAGGCACCCCGTGGGCGCTGCGTTCTGCACAACCCTCTCTTTCGCTTGGAAACGAGTCCCATGCGTTTCATTTTGTGTTGGTCCCGTGAGTTTGGTTGGCTGGGTCAGCCCCTCGGAGGTGCCTGGGGACAAGGGAGGGCCCTTGAGCCTGGGGCCAGGCCTGGACCGGTGGGGAGCTCCCCGTGCACACCCCCCGAGGCTCTCCTGCAGTCCCGGCCCCATGTTGCTCTCCGCTCACGGCCTCAGAACCCCTCACAGTTTACGCTCCTCCTGGGTCCAGATGAGACTCGAGGGTTCATAGAGATTCAGGTGTTATGGCAGGGTCACGTGGCGGGCACCGAAATCTAGGCCAGGGAAAGGAGGGAGGGAAACGAGCCAGCTGGGTCCTGGCGGTCCAGAACTGTGCTGGCCACGGGGCCCAAGTCGGAGTGGTGGGCCCGGCGCCCACAGAGCTGGTTGCTGGTCGGTTCTAGGAGAACTGTGCGATCCTCAGAGAGCTGGTGACCCTGCGGGCCCAGAAGTCCAGTCTGCTGGGGTTCAGCACACACGCCGACTACGTCCTGGAGATGAACATGGCTAAGAGTAGCCAGGTGGTGGCCACGTTCCTAGGTAAGCCTCGCCTCCCCTCAGCCTCCTGCCATGGGTTCCAGGAGCGGGGTTTAGGTGGTTCTTGACTGCGACGTGCAAACGCCTCGGAGAGCCGTGTCCTGTCCACCCCAGAGGGAATCCCAACACCTCCCTAGCCCTGTTCAGCCTCGAGGGGCCCCAGCCCAGCAGCCAAGCATGGGGCTCTGGGGTGAGGCTGAGTCCGCCTGGCCCTGTGGCTTCCTGGCATGAGCTCTGGGCCAGCGTCCCCACTGTGGCCATCCTTTCCCGCCCGTGGACGGGGCAGAGCCCCCCTGGCTGCTGAGGGCGATGTATCACCCGTGTTTGAGTCGTGCTGGCGGCCCGGGCCTTCCTCCCGGGTGGGGCGCCGGGGCCATCGTGCCGCGGCCTGGGGCCTGTGGGGGCGGCCGCCGCAGGAGGTATAGCCTTGCCTTCCCCTCTGTCCTCCCCAGACGAGTTGGCCCAGAAGCTGAAGCCCCTCGGGGAGCAGGAGCGGGCCGTGATCCTGGAGCTGAAGAAGGCCGAGTGCGAGAAGCGGGGCCTGGACTTCGACGGGCGCATCAACGCCTGGGACATGCGCTACTACATGAACCAGGTGGAGGAGACCCGCTACAGCGTGGACCAGAACCTGCTCAAGGAGTACTTCCCCATGCAGGTGGTCACCAAGGGACTGCTCAGCATCTACCAGGAGCTGCTAGGGCTGACCTTCAACCTGGAGGAGAACGCCACCGTGTGGCACGAAGACGTGAAGCTGTACTGCGTGAGGGACTCGGCCTCCGGGAAGGTCATCGGGAAGTTCTACCTGGACCTTTACCCGAGGTGCGTGTGAGCTGGGCGACCCTTCTCTGAGCCTCAGCGTTTCCATCTGTGAAATAGGTTGTGTCCGCCACAGCGCGGGGCCAGGTGAGGGGCCGGGAACGTTCACCGTCCAGGGAGGCGGGTGGGTGCCCGGGAGGTTCTGCCCGAGTGGGGGGGACGGGTGGTGGGGCAGGACCCCCGCTCCTGAGAAGGAAGCTTGAGCCTCTCAATCTGTCCAGTCGTCCGGGTTGATTAGGGGCTGCAGAGTCAGAGAGTGGCGGAATCGGGGACCCTTATGGGCCTCTCTGGGCCAGCTGGGGGATGGAGTAGATCCCTGGCTGGGCCTGACACTGCCTCCTTCCCCAGGGAAGGGAAGTACGGGCACGCGGCCTGCTTTGGCTTGCAGCCAGGCTGCCTGCGGCAGGACGGGAGCCGCCAGATCGCCATCGCGGCCATGGTGGCCAACTTCACCAAGCCCACCCCGGATGCCCCCTCCCTGCTGCAGCACGACGAGGTGGAGACCTACTTCCATGAGTTTGGGCACGTGATGCACCAGCTCTGCTCTCAGGTGGGTGCAGGGGGCGCGGGGGCGGGCGGTGCTGCTGGTTAGCGGGTCCGGAGGCAGCCTCCTCCCTGGTGGAGTCTTCCTCTGATGTCCCCATGGCCACAGTAATGCCCTGTTGTGCCACTCTCCGGCATGGAGCCCTACAGACGGCCGGCTTCATGGGTAGTATGTGCTCCCCCAGCAGCAGGGGCTGGGGGTCTGACATCAGCTGTCCAAGGGCCGGTTCCTCGTGAGGCCGCTCTCCTTGGGGTGCAGACGGCTGTGTTCTCCCCCTGTCTTCATAGGGTCGTTTCTCTGTGCATGTCTGCGTCCTCATCTATTTCTCTTTTTTAAATATTTATTCACGTTGAAAGTTTGCATGCGTGTGCACAAGCAGGGGTGGGGCAGAGAGAGAGAGAATCCCAAGCAGACTCCATGCTGTCAGTGCAGAGCCCGGCGTGGGGCTCAGTCTTACAACCATGAGGTCATGACCTCAGCCGAAATCAAGAGTTGGACGCTCAACTGATTGATTGAACCACCCAGGTGCCTCCCTCATGTCTTATAAGAACAGCGGTCGTTGGATTAGGACCACCCCAGTGATGTCATTTTAAGTTGAATACCTCGGTGATTGTTCACCAAGGTGTGTAGCTGCCAACCAGATGTTTTGGAACATTTCCGTCGTCCAGAAAGAGTCTTCACGTCCCTTAGTTGTCCCCACTCCTCCCCCGGCCCCCATGAGCCCCCTTCCCGTCCATGGAAGAGCCTGTTCTGGACGTTTCACAAATGTGGACTCACAGCCCGTGTGGCCTCTCGTGTCCGGTTCCCTCCCTGAGCGTCATGTGTTCAGAGATCCTTACGCCGGGCAGCGGGTGTGGGCGCCTCACTCCTCGTGGCCGAGGGACATGTGTGTGCGTGGGTAGAGCGCTGAGAAGTATCTTTTGAGCAGATGTTGACTGTCGTGTTTTTCTCTTTCACATTTTGCATCTTTGTGTCTTGTTGAAGAAATCATTTTGTAACCCAAGACACTAAGTTTTTCTAATTTTCTAGAAGTTTCAGTTTCAGCTCTTTGTGTTGGTCTGCCGTCCACTGAGTTAAGTGTTGTATGTGGTGTGAGGTTGGGGGTTGGCCCTCACCTACAAGCAGCCACGCAGGGCACAGCCAGTGTCTACACAGCACTAGCCCCGTGCATCCTGGTCTCCTTGTCAGCCCTGCTCACGTGCCCTCTTCCTGCCTCCGCGCCGTGCTCTTACTGGTCATTTCCCAAAACTAGAACTCTCGTGGCTCCCTCATTTCCTTCAGGCCTTTTCGGACACACGTTACCACCATTCAGAGTTGTGTAAAGTTGCCGCCCACACGGAGTTCGCGGATACTGAGGCACCGCCCCTGGGGGAACACACAGGTCCCTGCGAGCCTCTGGTCACGACCCACCGATATGTAACCTCGCGCCACGTGTTTCTGTTGAAAGACCCCTTTCCTGCGTCGTGGCCGTAACGCTGAACTCACGGCCGATGGTGCTATAGCTCGTGCCTGAAGGAAGGGCCTCTGCCCCGTGTGCTCTCTCGGCACATCACAGCCTTCTTGTGCTCAGGAACACCAGACAGTGCTTCAGCGTGACGATTGGGATCCGTTTCAGGCAGAAACCTACAAAACCACCTACAAAAACAAAAATGCAAATGAAAAGGTGGGGGGGCTCTTGGTAGTTGATGAAAAGGACACTGGTTTACAGTCAGAGCTGAAACCCAAAGGCAGAGCATCAAAGGGTCACAGGGTGCCGCAGGTGTTGGTTTTTTTGGGTTGAAAAGTTTAGCAAGTAGGGGTGCCTGGGTGGCTCGGTTTAGCATCCGACTTCAACTCAGGTCATGATCTTACAGTTCATGAGTTCAAGCCCTGTGTCGGGCGCTGGGCTGACAGCTCAGATCCTGGAGCCTCCTTTGGATTCTGTGTGTTCCTCTCTCTCTGCCCTCCCCCCACTCACATATGGTCTCTTCTCTCTCTCAAAAACAAATATTAAAAAAAAAAGTCTAGCAAGTAGGTGAGGTCACAGAGGTTGTCAGTAACAAGGGCAGCGTGTGCCTCCCCCAGCCCCCCACCGTTGCCCCGCTTCACTCTGGGCCGGGCAAGGACTCGCCCAAGGTCGTGTGGCTCATTTGGCTGCCAGAGCCAGGTTCTAGCACTACTTGACCAGGCGCCGTGTTTTTCAGGAAAATTTCAGACCAAAGTGGAGACAACACCGGGTGCCTTCCCATGCTGCCTTCCAGATCCCTTCGTTTCCGGGCCAATGCCTTTTGGAGTGCAGGGCTTTTTGAGAGCAGTGGCTTTATAGGTGGAAGAAGGGAGCATCGGTGGCCTTCAAGGGTGGGCATGCTCCCCGCCTCCTCATGTACTGGGCTGACAGCCCCCCAGGAGCCTCAGGTTTTGGGGCCTCGCGCGGCTGTTGTCTGCTCGCCCTGGTGTGCTTGTTGGGGGGGCACTGCATGCCCGTGTGCCCAGGCAAGGCCAGTGGGCAGGAGCGGATCGGGCAGGGTCCAGACCTTCCTGCGGCTCTGTCCGCCCACGCAGGCGGAGTTCGCCATGTTCAGCGGGACGCACGTGGAGCGGGACTTCGTGGAGGCACCTTCACAGATGCTGGAGAACTGGGTGTGGGAGAAGGAGCCGCTGCTCAGGATGTCCCAGCACTACAGGACG
This sequence comes from Panthera leo, assembly GCF_018350215.1. NCBI lineage: Eukaryota > Metazoa > Chordata > Mammalia > Carnivora > Felidae > Panthera > Panthera leo. The sequence continues at coordinate 1,859,233 of NC_056680.1, forward strand.
GGCGACACCATCCCCCAGGAGCTGCTCGACAAGCTCATCAAGTCTCGGCAGGCCAACACAGGTGCCCGCGGGGGGGGGGCCGCTCTCCTGCCCAGGCCTCTGGGAGGGGAGGGAGTGCTTCACGCCTCGCCCATTGAGGGCAGGCGTGTGCCCTCATGGGTCTTCTCCACCGCCTGGTCAGGAGCACAGAGCCAGCCTCCCCATCTCCTTCCGCCCCCCAGGTCTCTTCAACTTGCGCCAGATCGTCCTGGCTAAGGTGGACCAGGCCCTGCACACCCAGACGTCTGCAGACCCAGCTGAGGAATATGCCCGCCTCTGCCAGGAGATCCTTGGGGTCCCAGCCACACCAGGTAGCCACTCGCGAGCTGGGCCCACCTTGGGGGTTGGGGCTCAGCCATTCCCCGAGTTGGAAGGATCTAGTGATTTTTTTTTTTTTTTAAATGTTTTTATTCCTTTTTGAGAGAGACAGTGTAAGCGGGGGAGGGCCAGAGAGAGAGGGAGACACAGAATCCAAAGCAGTCTCCGGGCTCTGAGCTGTCAGCACAGAGCCCGAAGCGGGGCTTGAACTCACAGACTGTGAGATCATGACCTGAGCTGAAGTCAGACGCTTAACCGACTGAGCCACCCAGGCGCCCCGGAAGGTTCTAGTGATGTTTGAAGGGAGTCAGGCCAATTTACAGGTTGCAGCTGAGGCCCAGGAGGAAGCACACGGCTTCAGGCCGGCCGCGGGTGCATGTGGGCAGCTCTGCCCTTTCTTGCTGTGCCTCCTACTGCTCAGGCTGCGTGCTGCTCCATCACCCCTGGCACCTGTGCCCTCCGACATGCTGCTTTGGAACAAGCCCGGAAAGGTGCAGGAAGGACCAGGGATTTCACACCCTGGAGATAGTAGATAAAGTATTAACGCGTATGCTCGTCCGTCAGTAGCACAAATGCTCGGATTAACATGATTGAAGATAATCGGCATTTTGGTGTAGGGCGTGTGGCGTTGGTTTATTCCATAGCGTGTAGAAAGTTCCTTCAAAAAGCTGTTTTATTTTTATTTTAGAGAGAGGGGAACAGAACGCATGTGCGCAGGGGAGGTGCAGAAAGAGAGAGAAAGCGAATCCTGAGCAGGCTGCATGCTCAGCACGGAGCCCAACGTAGGGCTCGATCCCATGACCCTGGGATCGTGACTTGAGCCAAAATCAAGAGTCAGACGCTCATCCGACTGAGCCACCCGGCGTCCCTCCTTTTGCATAAACTGTTGAGCGTCAGCAGATAGTGGGCAAAGATGTATTTCCCCGGGCCAAGTTGTCCAGCTCCTGCTTTCTAGAAGTGTCGGGCCAGTTCTCCTTCCGGGTGTGTGGGGGCCGTCTCTCGTGGGGCCCGGGGGATGCCCGGGGCCGCAGTGAAAGCCGCACCGCATCTGTCCCAGGGACCAACATGCCTGCGACCTTCGGCCACCTGGCGGGTGGCTATGACGCCCAGTACTACGGCTACCTGTGGAGCGAGGTGTACTCCATGGACATGTTCCACACGCGCTTCAAGCAGGAGGGCGTCCTCAACGGCAAGGTGGGGGAAGGCCGGCCGCTCACTGGGGCGGGGGGCGGGGGCACACCTGCCTGTGGAGGGAGCAGGTGACCTTTCAGCTCTGCTCCCCGCTGCCCAGGACCAGGCGGGGAGAGCCGAGGCGCCTGCTGGTCTTTGCCGGGTGCTCAGCCGGCTTTCCAGACCTGTGTTCAGCCACCATGGGGGCTTGACCACCGTGTTGTGGGGCTTGGCCTGGGCCTCGCTCCCTGTGCAGACGAAGGGCCCCGAGGAGTTTCTGAGGACGGGCTTCCTGCACACGTGTGCTCGTGCACAGTCACTCACACGTGCTCACGAATGCACGTGCGCTCGTGCCCACGCGTTCTCTCTGGTGCTGATTCAGGCGCCCGCGAGCCCGCTTGTGGCTGGGAGAGGGGAGGGGAGGGGAGGGGATGTGCGAGGGCTGATCTGGGTCTACCCCCAGCAGGTCGGCATGGACTACAGGAGCTGCATCCTGAGACCTGGCGGCTCCCAGGACGCCAGCGTCATGCTGAAGCTCTTCCTGGGCCGAGACCCCAAGCAGGACGCCTTCCTCCTGAGCAAAGGGCTGCAGGTGGACAGCAGCGAGCCGCCGGCCTGCTGACACGCCAGGGCTCCGAGGGCCCCATGACGCGGGCTCAGCCCCGCCCCGGCTCCCGCCGCCCGGGAAACGGGGTGCTTGCTGCTCAGGGTGGGGGCGGGGGTGGGGCGAGGGGAGGGGCTCTTCGCCCTCCCTGTTCGTTCCCCGCGTCCGGTCTCCACAGGCCGCCCTCGGTGGCCGGCCCGGGCTGGCGAGGTCTTCTCAACGTGCCTGGAGAACTCTGAGCAGTCGAGCCCGCCACTTTGTTGCACTAACCCGTCCCTTCCCGGGAAGTTTTCTGAGTGAAAAATGGTTCTTTGAAATGCAGCCATTAAAAAGAAAAAAAAAAAAAAAGAAAAGAAAAGAGCGAGACTGTCGGCCCGGTCCCTGACTCTGTCCCTCCTGCCACAGAAGAGCGGGCTGTCACAGGTGGATGGAGCGTTTACTGTGCTCAGTAAGCCCTAGACGTGGTTGTGATCAGCCCCCGGGCCAGGGACAGCTGCTCTGCGTGAAGTGTTCTGGATGGTGATGGGTGTGGGTCTCTGGGAGCTGGTCGAGCTGTCACAGCGCATGCGGGGACAGGCCCGCGGAGGAGACCCGCGGCACGGGTGTGGCCATACCGCTCTCCAAGCTGCTGCCGGCTGCCCCCTTTCCTGTGCAGCCCACGTAGGACCGGGCTCAGCCCTTCCTCGGAGCCGCAAGGCCAAGACCGCCCGCCTGCCTGTGCCCATGCAGGGGGGTGGCTGGAGCATGCAGCGAGCCGCGGCCCGCCCTCCGGCCCCTGAGCCAGCCTACTGGGCAGAGCTCCTGTCCCCACCCCTTGGACACACTCAGGGATTTGTGATGTGACGGTTTCTGATTAACGGGCACAGTTGCTGGAAGCCAGGCTGTGACCTTCTGGTCCGTGTGACCTTGAGTAAGGCATATGTGTGGCCCTCTTGGCCCAGCCCCGTCTGGCTGGTGGCAACGCAGCCAAGTCTCGGTAATGGCGGGGGGCCTTCCTCGGGCCTCTGGTAATTGTTCAGAACGCCTTAGGTCATGCTTTCTGGTGGCAGTGGGAATTCGGAAGGGGTTCTTGAGCAGGACGGGTACGTATCCCGCCTCCACTTGGTCTGGGCCATCCCGTGTTTGCTTCCCTGGTCTCTGAGCTCCGTGGGAGCCCTGCTGCCTGCTCCTGAATGGTCCCCACCAGTCCTTTGCCCCTTGCAGAGGGACCGGTCAGGGGAGTGGGGAACCAGGTGGCTGTGTCTGTGGGGCCCCCTTGCCCGCCCATCCTCAGCAGGCCTGGGCTGGGCGGCTGTGGCCTGGACTGTGGCATCTGCCCTTATGCACACCCGGCTCGCTTCCTGCTCCCACTTCTGTGCGGGGACGAGGGCCCGAAGCTCGTGTGCCCCTGGCTGGTGGGTGAGCCCCTGGCGTGTGAGGGCTCTGCTAGGAGGGAGGGGGTGAGACCCATGTGAGGCTGCTGCTGCTTACTCTTAAACCATCTGGGGCCCAAGGAGGTGCAAAGACACCAACACAGATGAGCAGGGCTTGCTTCAGGGGCCTCTGGCCAGTGGTAGTCACGTTGGGGGGCTGGGGCTCTCTTTCCTGCACAGAGACCCCAGATGGCCGCTACCTGGTCCCTGTGCAAAGTCCAGGTGGGGTGCCGGCACCCCAGCGGCGTGCTGGGCAGTCGGGGGCCGGGGAGGGAGGATGCCCAGGCCTCGGGGGTCCCCGGGTGGGCAGATGAAAGGTTGGCACACGGGGCCCGCTCGGTGCTGCCAGCCGCCCGCTGGCTGAGAGCCGCTGGCTTTGTGCGCCCGCACCTGCTCTCGAGGTCCGTTCGGGACGCTGGGGAGAGAGAGCCGTTGGATCCTTCTGGTTGGTGGGCTGGAGCAGCCATCTTGACTCGCCCTCCCCTGGGGGCTGTTGCAGGTGGGGCGTCTCCGGACCGGGGTCGGGGTCCACACCTTCCCGGGCATCCCCATCCAGCAGCACCAGCCGGAGCCAGCAGCCCGGCGAGAGATGGCCCGGTGCGGCCTCGCTGCTGAGCACGGCTTGCTTGTCTGGGAACCCACAGGTGGATCCCGGGCTGGATCTCGGGGCTGCGCTGTTGCGTGAGTGGGGCCCCAGGTGCACTTTGGGCACAGGCTGGGCCAGGTGGGAGCCCATGTGACCTGGGAAAGCAAGCTGACCTTGGCTGCTCACGCACCCCGAACTTCCCGTGAGCTTTCCTGCCGGCCCCGCAGCACGTGAGACGGGGTGGGGCTCTGCTTAATCCCAGAGGGGCCCCCGGGCGCCAGGTTAGGGTAAGGCACTGCCCAGCCCTCGGGCCAGAGTGCAGTTCACCGTGACAAACAGCATCACTGGGCCGGTGCTGGCGCCCTCGTGACTTCTGTTGAAACCGGGAGGAGAAATTCTGTGTCCCCCGCCCCAGACTGGAGACCGGGGTCACAGGCTGTGGGCCGCGTGGAGCCACTGGACGAGTGAGGCCGGGAGGCCCCGGGGGAGACCACAGCCTGCTCCACGCGCTGCCTGGGCGCCCGCTCCAGCTTCGCGCTGAGCCAGCGAGTTCCCTTTCCTGCTTCGGCCGGTTTGAGCAGCCCTCTGTCACTCGTAACCCAGAGTTCTGCCCTTGACCCCGTCCCTGCCGACCCTGCCCTTCCCCCGCCCCAGGTATGTGGCCGCTGAAGCAGGGCTCGCCAGAGCAGACCGGCCTCTCAGCCTCCGAGGGCTGTCCAGGGGCCCCCCCTCTGACCGGGGGTGTTGAGGTAATCCGGGCGGGCGGGTGCCGGGTGGGTGGCTATTTTGAGGGGCGTCCATGCGGGCCCCTTGTGCGCCATGCGTCGTGTTCCCTTATGTGGGTGCGTCCGCGTGTTCATCTGGTTTGCTCTGGGGTTGGCCCCAGCTCTGGGCTGTTAATAAAACCGCGGACGTTTGTGTACCGCCCTCGCGGGGACGTGTGGTCGCGGGTTTACTTTGCTCTTTCTTGCCTCCTGGCGAGCGAGCGGCTCTCGACACGTGCGCCTGCCATCCGAGCTCCCCGGTGAGGCGTCCGGGTCTCTTACGTGTCTCTATCTACTGGCGGTTAAGTACTTGGGACCAGAAATAGTCGCGTGTTTGAAAGATGGTTATTGGTAATAGCGTCGAAAACATTACGCACCTGGGAAAAAGCCGGACAAAGACGTACGGCTGCTCTCCAAATACGGTGGAGGAAAATGAAAGAACCGGCGAGGGAGGGACACACAGCGCGTTCACGGAGCGGAGAGGCTGGGAAGGCGCTGCTTCTTCCCTCGGCGGATCGACAGACGCGACGCATTCCCAACTAAAATTCCAGCAGCCTTTTTTTTTTTTTCGGTAGAAACTGACTTGATGATTCTAAAATTTATATAACAATGCAAAGAAGCTAGGACAGCCGAGGCAGCCTTGAGCAGAAATTTGGGGGACAGTTAGTCACCAAGACTTAGAAAGCTGCAGTCATGAAGCAAGTGTGGCTTGGGCACAGGGATGGACAAATTCACTGGTGGGGCAAAAGACACAGAAGTCCGGAAACGGACCCACACGCAGGAGACACCTGCATCTGCACCCAAGATGTCACGACGCGTCGCTGGGGGGAGGACTCCCCTTTTCAGCCGGTGGACCTGCAGGTAGAAAACCCTGAACCTTGATCCCCCCGCTTATGCCCCGCACAAAAACAGAACTAAATGGATCGTAAGGCTAGATGCCGAAGGGCAGCAAATATTTCAGATCTCTTCTCCCACCCCATGTACGGCCTTACGTGGTGCTGCACAGCGTCAACCCATCAGAGTGGTGGGTATTTGCAGAATTAATGAACCCGGCAGGCGGGCTGCAGTACGGCTATGTCCACAGGGTGGCAGGGCCGTGCCCCATGCGGCCATTCAAGGCTCACACCTCAGAGAACGCTCTAGAAGGTCCCTGAATGGAAGTCCTTCTAAGGTGGAGGACAGGTGTCTCGATCTCCTAGACAAGTCCCCAAAAAAATACCAACAGTATTTAAATCTAGTAGTCAACAAACAGAACAGGCGAAGTTAATATTTTACTTAATGCAACGTATCCAAAATACCATTTCAATGTGTTACCGATAGAAAACGCCGTCAGAGAAACATTTTTGGGGGGAACAGAACCTTCAGAATCCAGCATCTTGTTTCATAACATGGCTCATGTCAGCACGGACTGGCCAGGTTTCAAGGCTCAGTAGCCACCCAGGGCCGATGCCTCTTGATGGTACAGTGCGTGACCTGGCCAGAAGACACCAGACGGGACCCTGCGTGGGAAGGCTGTCACTCCCGTTGACACCCTCTGTGTCCTGCTCCTCTTGTGACGTGTGTCTCCTGATCACGCCTGTGCCTCCAACCCGGTGTCAGAGAGGACCTTCCACACTCGGCCCGTGTTGTGGGCTCCCCACCTGTGACCTCAGCAAGCCACCGAGGTGGAAGACGGACGTGATGGGCTTGCCTCGCAGATGAGGCTGACGAGTGGGTGATACGGCTGACCCTGGGACTAGGACTTCTTCCCTATTTTCTGTGAAAACAGAACTTCCTCTTTACAAGGCTACTTTGAATTGCATGTTCCGTTACTTGTAGCTGCAAACTAGAATCAAACAATACTGAATATTTTATCGATGACCTAAAGGAGTTGGCCTGGAATGATGCATCCAGAAATGCTTAGAAGAAATCAGCGTCCTGGGGTGCCTGGGTGGCTCCGTTGGTTAAGCGTCCGACTCTTAATTTCAGCTCAGGTCACGATCCCAGGGTCGTGGGATTGAGCCCCGTGTTGGGCTCCGTGCTGAGTGTGGAGCCTGCTTGAGATTCTCTCTCTCTCTCTCTCTCTCTCTGTCTCTCTCTCTCTGTCTCTCTCTGTCTCGGTCTCTGTCTCTCTTTCCCCACCCCCCGCCTCTCTCTCCCCACCCCCTGCCTCTCTCCCCCATTTGCATGCTCTCTCTCTCTCTCTCAAAAGTGAAAAGAAACCAGGGTCCCCCCCTTTTTAAATTAATGTTTATTCTTGAGCGAGAGAAAGAGAGAGCGCGCGCATAAGGGGGAGAGGGGCAGAGTGAGAGAGACAGACAGAATCCGAAGCAGGCTCCAGGCTCTGAGCTGTCGGCACAGCGCCTGATGCGGGACTCAAACCCAAAAGCTGTGAGATCATGACCTGACCCAAAGTTGAATGCTTAAACCAACTGAGCCACCCAGGCGCCCCGAACAAACACTCTTGATATTGATTACAACATGTAGAACTCTAAGACCAGTTTTCTTAAGTGGGCCCAACCAGAGAGGGCCCAAGGATTGTGCTGTTGAACACCTGCGTCACTCCCATCCATACAGATTTAGGATCCCTCCTTTTGAGCGTCAGTTGCCAGTAGATTGTGGGGAAGGTGTCCCAGGGTTATGGGTGGTAGTGTCCAGTGGAGATTAAGGAAGAAAACTCTTTTTTTTTTTTTTTTTTTTTTTCAACGTTTTTTATTTATTTTTGGGACAGAGAGAGACAGAGCATGAACGGGGGAGGGGCAGAGAGAGAGGGAGACACACAGAATTGGAAACAGGCTCCAGGCTCCGAGCCATCAGCCCAGAGCCTGACGCGGGGCTCGAACTCACAGACCGCGAGATCGTGACCTGGCTGAAGTCGGACGCTTAACCGACTGCGCCACCCAGGCGCCCCGGAAGAAAACTCTTTTAACAGCCCCAGGAGATTCTGTTGTTTGGCCACAGAGTAGGTCATTCAGATTTCCAACATGTAAAGTCTCGCAGTAAATCTTGTTGAAAGCGACAGAAATGTATGTGTGAACCCCCTTGCAAACGATGAAAGCTTATGCAAATAATGTGTCTCCGTCTTGTTGGTCCTGGGAAAGCCAGACCGGGGAAGATGAGGGTCCCTCTGCTTGAGAGTTCCAGTCCCTGGGGTGGCGTTCTAGAGTCCCAGGACTAGAGAGGTTTCCTGCGCAGGGGAGGCAGGGACGTGGAATACCCAAAGGGTATTCTATGCAAACATGTGGGGCAAGACCAGGAATAGTTTCTGTCGCAATGTGTTTTAGAACCGGAGGCTGGTGACGGTCTCTGCTGTCCATCAACCCCTGTGAGGGAGAGCAGAGTCTGGAACCTTCCAGAAAAACCACCTGGCCTGGTGAAGGCAGTTAGCTCATATCAGCCGCATGGAGCTCTGAGACCTCTCCATCAGCCGCGGCTGGGGTCTGTCTGTCTGGGTGGTCTACCCTGGAGCTTATGTTGTGACCTAATTGCCAGGGAACTTGAATGCCAAATGCAATAAATACCCAGGCCTGGTGGGGCAGCAGTGGGTGGTGGCAGAAAAGATCTGCGCAAAGACCTTGAAGCCTGGTATGGTGCGCATCCCACGTGAGCAGCAGGGAGACCGGAGTTGGGTGGTCCTGAGAAACACACGGACGAATGGGCACTGACCTCAGTTTCCCTCATCCAGTCAAAGTGGAGCAGGATAAGGTCCCCAAATCCGAGCGTCTGGGGTCAGACGTGGAAGGCGGCCAGTTGAGTGGCCGTAGAGCCTACATACAGCAGGGCAGAGCCACCGTGTCATTGTGAGTGGGCAGGCCCCGGAATGCTTGGGCCCAGGAGAAGAGCCTGTGCTTTGGAAAGCATTGCGGCTTGGGTGGCACCAGGGAAAACCTCCGTGGTCCCTGGAAGTCCGGGGTGGGGAGAGGACTACGTCTTGTACCTGGCCATGAGCATGTCTGCAAGGAGAACAGACTCTTCGTGTCCTGGAGTAGGTCGAGGGAATAGTCAACCTTGATCGTTATCTAGAGGATCCCCTTGGATCCTGGCTGGGCTAAGAGACGGGATTGGGCTCCCTCGAAGGCTGGAGAAGCATCACCTCTCCCCTCGTGATGTCCCGCCCTGTACCCCATTCTCCCATCCCAGTGAAGGGCCCCTCGAGAAGCTGATGGGAATACCGATAGGAATGACAAGGGGGGCACGGGGGGCGAAGGCCGTGGACCTCCATCCTTGGTCCACCCCAGGGGCCATGGCGTGATGCTTCCACTCTTCCTATAAGTGAAGCCGACTTAGGGTTGATGGGGACCAGCGACATCCACTCTTTGGTTAAAACGTCACAAATACCTCAGGAAGCATTGAGATGATAAGATTTCAGTGCTGACACTTTCAAGATGAAGATATTCGAGGGTTCAGGGACACAGGGTGTAAAAGGCAGGAGGAGTGACGATTGCGTTAGGAGGACAAACGTCGCCTTGGCTAACGACGTGCATCCATCCCAGCAAGACCACAACCGAGCCAGTGGACAAAGAGCGTTCTGAGCTTGAGTCCGCTCTGGCTTGAGGGGTTTTAAGTAGGGAATGCCCCCCACCCTGTCCTTTCTGCCGCAGGCGTCTGGGACGCTGGCTTTCCAGGTCTTTGGTGAAACACCTCTATCCTGTTGCTTGAGTTAGCTGTGGATGCATAACCTTATCCCCCAGCTGAAACAACAGTAAACACTATCTTACGCTTTCTTTGGGTCAGGAACTTAGAAGCCACTCAGCTGGGGCTTCTGGCTTGGGGTCTCTCATGAGGTTAACATCATCCGAACACCATCCCGGGGCTGCAGGATCTAAAGGTGGGGAGCTTTGAGGGGTGGCGAGCGTCTGCACGATATGGTGGCTGCCTTTTCCCAGTTGAGTCACCTGGCCTCGGAAGTCACACTCTGTCATGTTCCCAACGCCGTGCCGGTTACCAGTCTCCAGGAGGTGCAGGTGGGAGCCACACGGGGCGTGAATAACAGGTGCGGGCCACTGGAGGCCTGTCTCCCCGACGTTCTCCACGCTCACAACACATTCTCTTTGTTCTTTCTAAAAGGAAAACATGCAAAAGAAGACAGAGTAACAGTTTGCAGCGGTCATTTGGTTCCTAGGCTAGAGAGGTGATTGGAAACACGGATGGGAAATGAGAACAGGGGCTCCTGGGTGGCTCAGTCGGTTAAGCGGGTGACTTCGGCTCAGGTCATGATCTCACGGTCTGTGGGTTCGAGCCCCACGTCAGGCTCTGTGCTGACGGCTCGGATCCTGGAGCCTGCTTTGGATTCTGTGACTCCCCTCTCTGCCCATCCGCTGTTCATGCTCTGTCTCCCTCTCTCTCTCTCTCGAAAATAAACATTAAAAAAATTTTTTTTTAATTTTTTTAATGTTTATTTTCGAGAGAAAGAGTGAGACAGAGTGTGGAGAGGGCCAGAGAGAGGGAGACACAGAGTCGGAAGCAGGCTCCAGGCTCTGGGCCCTCAGCCCAGAGCCTGACACGGGGCTCGAACTCACGGACCGCGACATCGTGACCTGAGTAGAAGTCGGACGCTCAACCGACTGAGCCACCCAGGCGCCCCAGGCAGGCAGTCACTTTTTAATTGGGTAAGTACATTTCATTTTTTGCTCAACAAAACTTTTTTTCCAAAGTTTATTTTGAGAGAGAGAGAGAGAGAGCGAGCGAGCACGCGTGTGCGCTAGGGGCAGAGAGACCAGGAGAGAGGAAGAGAGAATCTCAAGCAAGCCCTGCACTGTCAGCACGGAGCCTGACGCAGGGCTTGAACCCATGAACTGTGAGATCACAACCTGAGCCGAAATCAAGAGTCGGCTGCTTAACAGACTGAGCCCCCCAGGGACCCTGCTTGATAAGACTTTGTGAAAAAGTATGATTTGTTGGTTAAGTGTTAGTCTTTTATCTGGCAGGCTTATTGTCCCCCAAACCTTATTCCGTACCCCTCTTGGGGTGTTCCGGCCAGGCCGCAGGGAGGATAACGTAGCCCCTGGGGGCAAAGACGCAGCCTTGAAGCCCCTCGCCGGAGGTGGGATGGAGACGATCTCCCCGGCCTCCATGACCTTGCCCTTGGTCGGGGAGGAGGGTGGCCTGGATGCCACAGAATGCCAGCGTGCCACAGAATGCCAGGATGTCAGGAACTTGGCTTTGCTGGAGGTGTCAGGAAAGCCACCGTGAAGCTGCCCGGGGCCCGGGAGCCGAGGCATTTCAGGACACAGAAGAGGGCAGTGACCGAGCCGGGGGCCCAGAGCCGAGGCATCCCAGCACACAGCAGAGGGCAGTGACGGAGCCCTTGCTGCACAGGAGGAGGACATACCCAGGCTCGGACTGTGTCTGTGTCAGGGAACGGGGCGAGGTTCCCAGCCGGAGCCCACAGGGAGCTGGGGCTCAGGGAGCCGCCCTCTCTTCCCTGGTGCAGTGACCCTGAAGACCAAGGCCACAGTGATGGTTTGGGCCGTAACAGTGCAAACAGCCACGATAGAATCCACTCCAAATGCGGTTTGCTGGAGCACGAGGGTGGCTGTGTCGGGACGGCCGATGAACTGTGAGGTGGGGGGGTTGAGCAGGATGTAGCCGAGGGCCCTGTTGCTGGCTTTGAGTGGGAGAGTGCCTCGGTGCTTCCTGAAGACCCCAGGACCACAGCCGTGAGGACAGAGAGGCGCATAGTCGTGCAGGCGGGAGCCGCTCCCGGGGGGGTTCTTTACAAGCTAGGAAGCACGCCCCCTTCCGGACACGGCCATCCGTGCGTACCGGTGGGCTGCACCCTTCACACATTTCTCTACATCCGATGAACGAAGCAGAAACCATCCCTTCCGTTCAGCATTTCTTACCGATTCCCGTGATAAAAATAGACACACTGTCTACCCGGTGGGGCCACGTCTACACTGCCCCCTGGCATGTGGTTTTATGGACAAAATATTTCCTCTAGCGTTTCACTGTGGAAGGTAGCCATTTCAGTGTCCCTCGTTTGGAAATAATTTTGAAATTATAATAGACTCTTAGACCTTACATATTACTTCTCTAGGTCACATACCATATATGCAGCCTTAACCTGACCGGGATTATTATTTTTTTTCCCCGTAAGAACACAGGAAACTAGATCCAGAAAAAGACACCATACTTGTGGTTATACCATGGGCTGGGAAGGGGGGGCGGGGAACGGCGGAAGAAGTAGGTGGGGCTGGTCAAGTGCCCCTTTGGAGGCATGATCTACGGCAGGACCAGAGTGGACACCGCTGTGTGGTCCGTATGGAAGTCGCTAAGGGCGTGGATCCTAAGAGTTCACATCCCTTACGAGACGGTGGATGTTAAGTAACTGGGAATCCTCGCACAGTGTATGTGGGTCGTCATGCTGTATACCCTAAACTTCCACGCTGCCATGTGTCAATTTTAGAGTGGTAAAACTGGAAAAAGAAAATTCTCATCCCCAGAAAAAAATTGTACCTATGTGGGGTGGTGAATATGTTAACTAGTCTTACTGTGGTGATCATTTATATATATGTGTTTGGGTATATATTTGTGTATATACATGTATATATATCACTATATGTACATATCGTATACATATATCACTACACATATGTACTCTATGCACATACATAGTGATGCATATATAACACACATTTAGTGACACATATGTGGCGAGATATGTGTATACATCTCTCTATACATGTAAAATTACTATGTTGTACACCTGAAATTTATACCATGCCCTATGTCAATTGTATCTCAGGCTGGGGAAAAACATACTAATAATCTATTCGACATCAGGGAATTATTGTTAATTTTTTAAAAGATTTTGTAACGTTTATTTCTGAGAGAGAGAGATTGATTGTGAGAGGGGGAGGGGCAGAGAGAGAGCCCCAAGCAGGCTCCATGCACAGCACAGAGCCCGACGTGGGGTTCGATCCCACGAACTGCAAGATCATGACCTGAGTCAAAATTAAGAGTCAGACCCTTGACTGACGGAGCCACCCAGGTGCCCCAAATTATTGTTAATTTCTAAGGGTGATCATGATATTAAAACGGCATTGCCATTTAATGATGGTGATATCATTAAAACCTCTTTTCAGAGTTAGATGCTGAAGCATTTAAAGGTGAGATATTATTAAGTCTATAAACTATTTTAAAATGCATCAGAAATACAAAAATAAAATATGTATGGAAAAGTGTTGAGAGTTACTGACCTGGTTCAGAGGAGTAATATTTATCAAGAGTTATTAAAATCAGTAAGAATATAACAATACTGTAATAAAAACAGGCTATGAAGAGGTAGTTTGGGGAATATAGATAGCGAAGACATCCAGGAAAAGGTCTTCACCCTTAAGGAAAATCTAGGGATGTGCAGTAAAACGATGGCATACTGTTGGTCACCTAGTAGATTAGCAAAACTGTTTACAATTGCAAAATCCAGTTTTCAAACAAATTTTTTAATGTTTATTGTTTTTGAGAGAGAGAGAGAGAGAGAGAGAGAGAGAGACAGAGGGTGAGCAGGAGAGGGGCAGAGAGAGGGAGACACAGAATCTGAAGCAGGCTCCAGGCTCCGAGCTGTCAGCAAAGAGCCTGATGCAGGGCTCTAGCTCACAGACCGCGAGATCATGACCTGAGCCGAAGTCGGATGCTCAACCGACTGAGCCACCCAGGTGGCCTGCAAAATCTAGTTTTAAAGGGAGAAAGGGATGAGGTTTTTGGTAGATAGGTACAAGAATTTGAAAGAGCAATTTGGTAAAATGTGCCAAAGAGGCTTAAGGTCACAAGTATATGTGCATGCAGACAGGTCAGTACCACACCTCCAGGCATCCGTCCTACAGAAACCCCAGCCACTTGTGCAAAAACACACAAGGATATTCACTGTGCCCCTTCCTTTTGCTTGCAGTGGATTTCCAGGTGGTACCCACCTCCGGGTCTAATCCGCTCCTACAAGAGCACCACTAATGAAGTGACTGCTTAAGCGTGTAAATCTGATCATGAGTCTGTTTAAAACTGATCACGTGTGCTCTGGATGAAGTCTACACTCGTTAGCCTAGCAGGAAATGCACTCTTATAACTTGAAATTCCACAGATGCCCCAAGGCCTTTCACTTCTCTGTGCCCTTGCACATATTCTCTGACCTGAAGATCCCTCTCTGTTGGTAAGGGTGTTGTAGAAAGTGGATGGCACCCTCTAGGGGATGATGGAAGAAAGTTGAATGAGAGGAGTGTCTGTGAATGTGCAGATATGTTTGAAGAGAGCCAACAGAGACCCTGCAGCATTCTGCAAGAGTGGGAGCTGTTACCACCTCTGATCCGAAGGGAAGAGCAGAAGAACTGATCCCAGAACCCAGCACAAAGGGACCATACCTTTCACTAGGCAATCAGCCATGGACAAACCATGACCCAGCATGGACGGAGCCAGCAAGACTGCTCCAGGTTGGCCAAACCCAAATAGAAGTCAGAAGGCGGAGCTCCGTTGATATAATCCATAGAAGTCCGTTTCCTAGCGCAGAGGGTGGGACAGAAACAGGTGTATGGGGGGGTCAGGAGGGACAGAAACTCAGCTCAAGCATCATTTCCTTTGGCAACCATTCCCAGATCTTTCAAGACTGTCCTGTTCATTCCCTGTGTCCTTGTCCAGCTCCCAATACAAGCTTCTCATACCGCCTTTCACAAAATGGTGAAGGACTCCGTTGATTTGCAACCCTTCATTCACTGGACTGTGACGTTCCAGGGTGGTATTACTGAAAGAGAAGGCAATTCCGAATCAGAGTTCAGAGTCAAATCTTGGCCCTGCGGTTTACAAAGGTGTTTACTTTTCCACATGTTTTCAATTCTTTTAGTAAAATCATGGTCATGATAATACCCTATGGGGTTGCCGTGTGGGTTGAAAGCAAAAGTTTCCTCAAAATAACTCCCGCAAGAGAAGAGACTCGGTGTGTGATTGTGTATTAGATGTGTTCTCTTGATGGCTGGGCTTGATTTCGGGATTAACCTTCCTACGTGTGGAGAAAGTTACATCTTATGAATACCTCTGAGGTAGGACTCAGAGCTCACATTAGAGCTCTCCGCTGCAGCAAGGGTGCAGGCACCTGACCTTGGTCCCCTGGACCAGAGTACTCACCTGAAGGCTTCTCTTTGGAACCGAGCCCTTGGAGGCGTCACGTGGTTCTTACTTCCTGGCGTAAGTGGAGGCAACAGTGATTTCCTTTAGAATTTCTTGGGGTAGCAACAATGGCAACAGTTTTTCTTTTTGTGTCTGCTCTGCAGTGTGTCTGGCTTAGATCGCTAACAGTTTTCTGATCTATGCTGTGTCCATTTAGAGCACAGTTTATTGCAACGTAAGACGATTCTTAATTGGCGCCTGTCTCACTCCGTATCTTGTTTCAGCACCTGGACAGCTCACCTCCGTCCAGTTGCTGTACTTTTCCTTTTCCTGAAACTTGAGCGTTTTGGGGCGCCTGGGTGGCGCAGTCGGTTAAGCGTCCGACTTCAGCCAGGTCACGATCTCACGGTCCGTGAGTTCGAGCCCCGCGTCAGGCTCTGGGCTGATGGCTCGGAGCCTGGAGCCTGTTTCCGATTCTGTGTCTCCCTCTCTCTCTGTCCCTCCCCCGTTCATGCTCTGTCTCTCTCTGTCCCAAAAATAAATAAACGTTGAAAAAAAAAAAAACAAAAACTTGAGCGTTTGGCTTCTTAAACGTAGCTGCTGAGTTGCATTAGGGCTCAATGACCTTTCAAGGATAGAGAGTTCCTGATTAGGCCCTAGGTAGGATTCTAGGCAGTGGTGAGGGCATTCCAAACAAGTGAAAGTGTCCTAATAGTTATTATGATGGGTCGACAGAATGCACTTCCTGAAGGAACGAGTGGTATAAGAATAAAGGCACGAGACACGGCCAGTCCAGTGGGCTGAGAAGGAAGGCTTGGGGGTGTTCAGAGAAAATGCTTCTGCGGGTGCCCATCTGTCTGACTGCAACCCTCCCCATGTGGACAAGGGGGTTGCGAGCAGTAGGCAGGCATCCTCTCCTGAGGGTTTTTCGTAAACCCGGGACCACAGCCCTCGCTGCGCACAGAGAAGGGAGTCTGAAAACGAGTTCTGCCAATAGACACGTGTCTTTTTTTTTTTTTTTTTTTTAAATTTTTTTTTTCAACGTTTTTTATTTATTTTTGGGACAGAGAGAGACAGAGCATGAACAGGGGAGGGGCAGAGAGAGAGGGAGACACAGAATCGGAAACAGGCTCCAGGCTCCGAGCCATCAGCCCAGAGCCTGACGCGGGGCTCGAACTCACAGACCGCGAGATCGTGACCTGGCTGAAGTCGGACGCTTAACCGACTGCGCCACCCAGGCGCCCCAATAGACACGTGTCTTACTAGCAGCAGGGGGAGTGCCAATGGTTCACAAAGATAATGATAGTGTTTTTGCATGGACAAAAATTGCTGTGTTGCAGACCCGACAATGACAATACATATGATCGGGGAAATAACAGGTAAGTGAAAATAGGTCCATGGTTTTAGGGGTGGGGGGGAGAAGGTATACCAATCCATATCGCAAAGCTGAATGGAAGCCATATGGGCCAAATAACAATTAAATTCGCACTTCCAAAACACAGGAGATGTGGGTAGCACCAAAATATCTAATTAGATCACGCAATAAGGCACCCAGCAGATTGGAAGCATTTTTAAAAATGTGATAATATCAGGATTGGGATAAAGAATGAACTGACAAAGCCTTACGGAGGGTAATTTGATACTATCTATTAAAATTTAAGATGTAAACGCACTCCACCCGAACATCCCGTATCTAGGGGTCTGATGAAGTACACACACATTTGGTCAAGCTGTACGTAACATGTTCATCGTAGCATTATTTGTAATAATGGAAAGTTCAAAACAACTCGAATGCCACCAATAAAGAAACAGTTAAATTAGATCAAAATATGTAGTTTAAACGTAGCGGCACATTCATTTAATGTGATACACGGTCTAGCCCCAGGTGTTTATCAGGTATCTGCACATTCAAACGGCTTAGTTTAAGAAGTCAGTCTATTTAGTTAATCTGTAGGAATCACAAGGTTCTCCACAGAATACTAGCTTAATAAAAAATTACAGAAAAATTATCTGTATGTGTGAGTGTGGTATTTCTTTAGCCCCTGGACAATGAGTAAGAAAGAAGTCTACGTAAATTGAAAGGTCTTTTCTTCCCCCTAAATCTGGACCTGAAATGAGACGGAATCTGTGATTGCACTGATGGAACGCTCTCCTCAAACAACTGTGTGAAGTATAAATCCAACACTGAAATGGCATCCAACCTCAAGAAGCCCCACGGCCCACTCAGTCATGTCTTCCTGGATGGTCAAGCCTTGACCGTGAGCTTGCCAGGGGTACATACTATGTCATCCCATCTCAAGTCCCAGTCCCAATGGAAAATTTCCCTAGTTAAGAATATCGTTATCATTCCACATATTTTCTTTTCTTGTCCAAAGAAACCTGGTCACCAGCACTGTTGTCATCTTTCAAAGAAAGAGACACAGACACAGAATCCGAAGCAGGCTCCAGCCTCTGAGGGGTCAGCACAGAGCCTGACGCGGGGCTCGAACCCACAAGCCATGAGATCATGACTTGAGCAGAAGTCGGACACCCAACCGACTGAGCCACCCAGGCGCCCCACATCTGGTAACTTTTTTATGTTTATTTATTTTTGAGAGAGACAGAGAGAGAGAGTGTGTGTGCGAATGGGGTGGGGGGGACACAGAATCTGAAACAGGCTCTGGGCTCTGAGAGGTCAGCACAGAGCCCGACTCGGGGCTCCAACCCACTAACCGTGAGATCAGGACCTGAGCCGAAGTTAGACGCTTAACCGACTGAGGTGCTCCATCTATGCATCTGATAGGGATTCAGAAAATTCTGGGTTCAAATCCAGACTACTCTAGGACCTGGGAGCTGGTGTGTTAACCTTGCCTTTTATTTCTGGTGCTCTGATCTCTGAGACCTCCCTGATCCCGGAGGGGACAGCCCCTCCCGGGGCTAATTCCTAAAGACCGGTAACAACTCAACCTGCAGTGTCCCTTTCATATGCAAACCCATCAATTCCAGGTCGACGCCCCATCGCCTCCTATGTGGGGCTCTCACAATCTGGGTCACTCTCCCCCTGCCCTAACCATTCCAGGGCCAGTTTCCAGACGACTAGGGACAACACATACGCTCCCCAGGCCGCTGAGATTCTTCACATCAGTGAATCCTAAACCTGCTGTGTCTGATCGCCTCACTTGTTTCTTCCCACGGAAACCACAATGAAGGTCCCCGCCCGTGTTCCCCACACCCCTGCCTCCTGATGGATCCTGGTGCTTCCTGGAGTGCTCCCCACCAGCGGCATGCTCCCTCCGTTTGGGAAGTGTCGGCAACGAACTGTCTTTTCCACGGCAGCTCTCTCCTGATCCGTTGGCCCACCATACCTAGATAATAAAACCTACATTTTAGGGGCACCTGGGTGGCTCAGTTGGCTAAGCGTCCGACTCTTGACTTCGGCTCAGGTCATGATCGCTCAGTTCGTGGGTTCGGGACCCGCGTCAGGCTCTCCATTGACAATGCAGAGCCTGCTTGGAATTCTCTCTCTCTCTCTTCCTCTCTCTCTGCCCCTCTCCCGCTCTCTCTCTAAGTCTCTCAAAATAAATGAGTAAACTTAAAAAAAAAAAAACTTACATTTTAAAGCTCCTGGGTAGTTGACCCTTTAAGAACCAATGTCTTCATTTGTTTTTTTTTTTTATTATTTTTTAACGTTTATTTATTTTTGAGACAGAGAGAGACAGAGCATGAACAGGGGAGGAGCAGAGAGAGAGGGAGACACAGAATCTGAAACAGGCTCCAGGCTCTGAGCTGTCAGCACAGAGCCCGAAGCGGGGCTCGAACTCACGGACCGTGAGATCATGACCTGAGCCGAAGTCGGACGCTCAACCGACCAAGCCACCCAGGCGCCCCCCAATGTCTTCATTTGTAAAAAAGGAGGGAGCAATATCTTTCCCTTAAAGTGCTCGTAGAATTAAATTAAAAAATGGATAAACTCTTCTTCAGAGCAGTTGCACGAAGGGGGACTTGGTTCGTTTCACGCCATCCTTACAAGACATCATGGCTGGGAAATCCATCCCACTGACCAAAGCAGATCTGGCTGGTTATGAAGATTCTCCGGGCAGCAAAGGATAGATACTGAGTTCTGCTTTACGAAATCTCCTGCACCCAGAGGCACCGGCCACTTCAGGGCCATTTCCAGCTCAGGCGCTCTTTGTCCTTGCCTAGAAAATGCAACCACAGATATCCCCACAACTCTTGAGGAAAACGCCA
Organism: Panthera leo; assembly: GCF_018350215.1. Classification (NCBI taxonomy): domain Eukaryota; kingdom Metazoa; phylum Chordata; class Mammalia; order Carnivora; family Felidae; genus Panthera; species Panthera leo. The sequence continues at coordinate 1,878,424 of NC_056680.1, forward strand.
GTTCATTAAAACCGAGCCCCTTTGGCCTTCTGAGGGCATATTGTCGCCGGCAGGCATTCTCGATGGACGGCGGTTTCTGAGGCTCCAAACGCGGCGGTGGCGGCGGTCACACTTGGGGCACCGTCGGACCCTTCGAGTTACCCACAGACCCCGTTTCTGGCCGGGCGAAGAGCGTCTCGTGGAGGGCATGGGAGCCACACGGGACTCTGTCAAAGAAGTGCGGGCGTGTGTCCTCCAAAGACGCATCCTGTGGCCATCCCTCCAAAACGTTGCAGGCGGATCCTGGCGATGACCACCTGAAATAAAATCGCCAGCGTTTCCTAAGGATGACGTCTTGTGGGTATTCAGGAGGGTTAACCGCCTGTATCAAACGTGAGAAACCAGGAATTTCAGGACTCTGGTGTGAAAAGGCAAGAGTCCCTTGGAGAGCGTCAAGCGTGGAGTCTTTCCCACCGGCGGTGAAGTCCCGCGGGGTGGCCTGGCCCGCACCTTCTGTGTGGTGACGGTGTTCATCCCACCTACGCTGAAGCTGATCGGAGAACTGGCGTCCCCACAAACGACAGTCACGTTGGCTGTTAAATCGTTGACTCTGGGAATCCATTCTGAGAGAGGTTGGAATCGCCCTGTGGCGGGAATCCCCTCCGTCCAAGGCTGTGCAAGATACCTTTCCTGACCGTTTCCTCTTCAAATCCCAGAGGAACTGCTCCCCTTCCTATCATTCGAGACACACGGCCCCACCCAGGTCCGGCCACCATGCGGCAACACGGCCACCGCGTCTGGGACCAGAACGGCATCCCTGGAGGCCATCTGATGCAGAGCTGGAAACTGAGCTTTGCCATTCAAGGGCAGATCCAAAGGGCCCTCAGGGATCTGAAGGGGAAGAGGAGAGTGGGGTCCAGTTTTCCCTCACTGGAAGCAGCGTGAGGGAGCCCAGTACCGTGTTAATACAGCATTAGCCAATCACGCTTATTCTGTAGGACTTGAATCCTTTTGAATGTATCGAAGACAATTTTATGGCCTCGAATATAATCTGTCTTTGCATCCGTTTTGTGCGCTTTTGGGAAGGATGTGTGTTTGGCTCTTGTTGGCTAGAGTGTCTCATACACGGCAGTCCCGTCAAGTTTGTCGATAGGGTTGATTAAATCGACACCTTTGCTGACGTTCTGCCCACTTGTTCTGTTAATTATTGAGAGAGAGAGAGGGGGGTGGTGATTAATTTTATGCATCTATTGGGGTAGGTTATGGTACCCATTGTTGGGTCAAACATCAGTCTAGATGTTGCTGCGGAGGTCGAATCTTTAGATGTGATTAACATTTATTTGTTTTTAATGTTTTTTTTTTTATTTTTTGAGAGAGAGCAAGAGTAAAAGTGGGAGAGGGGCAGAGAGAGAGGGAGGGGCAGAGAATCTGAATCGGGCTCTGCGCTGACAGCAGTGAGCCCGAATTGGGGCTTGAACTCACGAACTGTGAGATCATGACTCAAGCCAAAGTTGGGTGCTCAACGGACTGAGCCACCTGGGGAACCCAGGTGTGATTACCATTTAAATCAGCCCGCTTTGAGTGAAGAGATTACCCTCCGTCATGTCAGGGGGCCTCATCCAATCAGTTGGAAGCCTCAAGGAGGAAAGACTGGGGTCCAGCGAGGAAGAAGGAATCCCGCCACAGGACGATGACGGCCTTTGACGACGTCGGTCAGGACGACGACGGTCTTGAGCTACAACAGCTACTCTTCCCTGGTCCCCAGCCTGCCCTGTGGATGTTGTACTTGTCAGCCCCCGTAATTACATCACGCAGTCCCTAAAAGTTAACCACCCTGTTTACCTCCAGGAACTCTGATACGAGGAATATTGAAATCATCTCCAACGGTAAGTGTGCCCTTACCCATTTCTCCTTGCATTTCTGCTTTGTGTATTTTGTTTGTATTTATTTACTTAAAATTTTTAAAAAGTCTTTATTTTTGAGGGAGAGAGACAGAGCACGAGCAAGGGAGGGGCAGAGAGAGAGGGAGACACAGAATCCGAAGCAGGCTCCAGGCTCCGAGCCGTCAGCACAGAGCCCGGCGCGGGGCTCGAACCCACGAACCGTGAGATGGTGACCTGAGCCGAAGTCGGACGCCCAACCGACTGAGCCCCCCGGGTGCCCCGCTTTGTGTATTTTGAAGCTCTGTTAATAGACGCATAAATATCTTGGATCGTTATGTCCTTTTGATTTATTTTCTTACCATTTTATATGACAATCTATGACTTTGAATTTAGGTATTTAAACCAGTAACAATTAAAGTGACTTTTTAAGAGGAGATAGAAGTTTATTGAATAGACCACAAAGGAGTGGTCAGTAGAGGAGTAGGCTGTCTGCAAAGGGATTTTTTTTTTGAGAGAGAGAGAGAATTGGTGCAAGAGGGAGAGGGAGAGAGAGAGAAGGGGCTCACCCGATGTGGGGCTTAAACTTCAGATCATGGCCTGAGCTGAAAAATCGAGAGTCAGACGCTGAACCGACTGAGCCACCCCGGGGAACCACTGCTACTATTTTTTATTAATCGAGGCTGAAAGCCCAGGACTGCCAGCAGCAGTGTGGAGGGGCACGAGGAGGAACAGGTCCTCCAGTCCTAAACAGGCAGTCTGGACAGCGTATCTTCCGCATCACGGGCTAAGACTGGAAAAACCAGACTGGAAAAGTGGGGTTGGGAAATTCTTCAACACCTTGAGTCTGTTCAGGCTGGTATAATAAAGGGTCCTGGCTCCGGTAGGGGAGAACCCCCTTCCAGGCTGCAGAGAGCCGACCTCTTCCTTGCGTCCTCACGTGGCAGAAGGGACGAGGGAGCTCTCTTGGGTCTCTTTCATAAGGGCACCAATCCCATCCGTGATGACTCCACCTCTCAAAGGCCCCCACCTCCTAATATCATCACACTGGCCACCAGGTGTCAACCTAAGAATTTGGGGGTGGGTTGGGGTGGGGAACGCATTCGGGTATAACACACATAATGTGCGTTGTTGCGTTGGCTTGGGCCATCTGTTACACAAATTCATCCAGCCCTTGGGACCTTCACCTGATGTTTATCCTACTTAAATCAAAGCCACTCGAGGACTAGATTCCCAATCTAGGCTTGAAACAAGTGAGATGCAACTCTGGAGAAAAGATCCTAATCCGTTCTGCCCCAGTGTCTGTAAATCGGATGACAAAGTCACAAGCATGATGTTTATAATTACGTATCACGTGACACACCATCTCCGGTGCCTAATGGAGGAAACACTGCCAACTTCTCTCCACTTCAGGGGACCCCGTTTCTTCTCTAAGGAAAACACGCAGCTCAGGGCTTGGGCATTGCATAGAGAGAAAGAGCGAGAAAGGCAAATAGGGGTGCCTGGGTGGCTCTGTTGGTTGGTTGCGCGTCCGAGTTCGGTTCAGGTCATGATCTCGAGGTTCGTGAGTTCAAGCCCCACGTCGGGCTCCGTGCTGACAGCTCGGAGCCTGGAGCCTGCTTCAGATCCTGTGTCTCCCTCTCTCTCTGCCCCTCCCCGGCTTGTGCAGTCTCTCTCTCTCTCTCTCTCAACAATAAATAAACATTAAAAAAAGAGAAATAATATTCAGAAATACATATAATACATATCACGATTTGGACCAATAATAAGAATTCTTTAAATGTAGAATTTATCACATATGTATATAATTTATTACTGTTTTATTACTAGATGGTTACATTTTTAAAAATATTTATTTTTCAGAGACAGAGCCAGCAGGGAGGGGCAGAGAGGGAAGGGAAAGAGAGAATCTCAAGAAGGCTTCCCGCTGCCGGTGCAGAGCCCCTGGCGGGGCTCAGACCCAATCAGTGATATCGTGACCTGAGCTGAAACCAAGAGTGGACAGAGCCACCCAGACGCCTCTAGAAGGTTGGTTACATTTACTGGACTATACAGAATATTATAGTTAATTACAACATCAGATATTACTAAGCTCCAATACATTAATACATTAATTATGGTAGTTTTATTGTTGCAACATATTATTGATAACACAAATCAACATATCGGTATTAGTAAGAAATAGTATCATTAAAACAATTTACCAAGCAAAAAACGGATTATACGTTTCCATGATTTGTTAATCAATAGGCAAATCTGTATGTCTCTGGCACCGCGCCAAATGGAAGGCTGGCAATTTGCCCCTCATTTCAGGCCTGGCGGAGCTCTCCGCGCGCCTGCCCGACGGCGCGGGCGCGCGTTTGCGGCCGGCGGCTGTGCGCAGCTGCAGGAAGCTTCTCAGTCCTGCGGAGACACCTCCCGCCCGCAGATGGCGCTGTGACTCGACTCGTTGCCCCAGAGGGACGGGGGACCACCCCCCTCCCCCAGCTCCACCCCCGAGCCTCCTGGGACTTGTAGTTCGCGGCTTCGTGGTGCGCAGGCGCACTGCGGAGACCGTCCTGGTTGCGCTCGTCGGGGAGGCGGCGGCAGCGGCGGCGCGGCGTGAGTTAACGGGGCGCAGGGAGGGGGCGGGGGCGCGGGCTCCGGGGGGCGGAGGGAGGCGGCGTCCGGGACTGGCCGCGCGGGCCGGGGCGGGAGCCGGTGGCGCCCGAGCGGTGCGCCCCGGTTGGCACCTGCGCCCACCCCGGGGTCACCGCGCCTGAAGACGGGTGTTCGGGGCCCTGGGCGGGGGTCCGGCGGGAGGGGCGGCCGAGGCGTTCCCGTGGGCGTTTGCCCTGTCTGTCACTCGAGGCGACGGAGGCCGCCCAGCGCCCAGAATGGCACATCTGACCCTTGCCCGGCGGGGGGGCCCCCAGCGTGAGACCCAGGGGGCGCGCTCTGCTGTGAGGGAGGGGCCGCACTTGAAAGGGAAATGGAATAAACCCTATTTGCTCTTAAAGGCCGAGAGGGGTCGAACGCTCAGACTTGGGAATGTGAATTCACTAGGGCTCCTTGGCTGACCCGGGGTCTCCCCCAGACTATTCTGCCTGCCCCATCTCCCAGGAGACACTTGGCAGTGCTTGGGGTCGTTGGTGGTTGTCATGACGGGGCGGGGGGGGGGGGGGCGGCGGCGGTGTTTGGGGGCATGCTCCCGGCATCGAGTGGGTGGGGGCCCGGGATGCTGCTCAGCCCCCTGCAGTGCCCAGGACGGCCCCACCCCAGAGAATGATCCGGCCCCAGTGTCCACAGGGTTGAGGCGGAGACACCCTATGTTATTATCTGGAAAACCAGTTGAGTCCGACCCCTGCTCACTAGAAACCAGAATAAATCCCCAAAGGGTCAGACAGTAGGAACCAGAGTGACCCCCCCCCACCCCCCCGCCGAGTGTGTATTTAATTGTGCAGCCTCCTGGGACCTCCTTAGAGTGGATAATGGTGGCACACAAAGTGTCTTGGGGGTGGGTAGACTCCCCTAAACCAGGGAGATCTCACTGGGGAGTGCCTCCGTCCCTAAGGGACCGTGGTGGTATCTAGGAACATCTGTGGTTGTCACCCTGCTGAGCCCTGGGGTGGAGTAGGTGAGGCCAGGGACGCTGCTCAACTCCTCCCAGTGCCCAGAAGAGCACCCCCCGCCCCGCCCCGCGAGAACGACCCGAACCGCCGTTCACAATGCTGAGGGGGAGATCCCGACTTAACACTTTATCCTGAGAGGAGTTCCTCATTGGCCTCATCAGGCCCTTCCTGGGGAGAAGTGATGAGTTTCTGTGGTTTGAACATTGAAAGGGAAGGTCCCAAGCCATGTGGCACAGGTCTGGGTGAAGGAGGGGGCTGAAGGGACCACTGGCATCTGCCACAAGGTAGGAGGGTCTTCGAACCATCAGACGATGGGAGAGAATTGTTCTGCAGGACCTAGGAAGGGGCTGGGGGACCTGGACCCATTGCCCTGAGCTGTGGCTTCAAGTCCCAAAGAGCCGGGGGGCCTGGGGGGCTCAGTGGGTTAAGCCTCTGACCTCCGCTGAGGTCATGATCTCACAGTTCGTGAGTGTGAGCCCCACGTCGGGCTCTGTGCTGACAGCTCGGAGCCTGGAGCCTGTTTCGGATTCTGTCTCCCTCGCTCTCTGCCCCTCCCCCGGCTCATGCTCGGTCTCGTTCTGTCTCTCAGACATTAACAAAAATATTTATAAAGTCCCAAGAGCAGGGGCGCCTGGGTGGTGCAGTCGGTTAAGCGTCCGACTTCAGCCAGGTCACGATCTCGCGGTCCGTGAGTTCGAGCCCCGCGTCAGGCTCTGGGCTGATGGCTCGGAGCCTGGAGCCTGTTTCCGATTCTGTGTCTCCCTCTCTCTCTGCCCCTCCCCCGTTCATGCTCTGTCTCTCTCTGTCCCAAAAATAAATAAAAAAAAAAACGTTGAAAAAAAAAATAAAATAAAATAAAGTCCCAAGAGCAAAGACGGAAGTTCACGCGGTGTGGGAGGCAGTGGTAGATGCCTTCGGGCGCTCGCACAGAATCCCCTGCGTGAGGCTCCCTGGCAGCAAGGCTAGGGGGGTGGGGGGGGGCGGCAAGGAACGCTGCCCCTCTGTTTGCCTTTGGTGTTTGTGAGCGTCCCGGGGCAGACTGGGTGGCTGAAACGCCAGAAGCTTCCTCTTGCACACTCTGGAGGCCAGAAGTCTGAAATCCAGGGTCAGCAGGCCTCCGGGGGAGGACCCTTCCTGCCTCTTCCAGCTCCCTGTGGTCCTTCTCTACGCTTGGGGTCCCTTGGCTTACAGCTGTGTCACTCCAGCCTCTACGTCCATTGTCACACGGCCTTCTTCCTGTGTGTCTGCGTCTCTTTTAAGGACACCAGCCCGTGGCATCGGGCCCACTCTACTCCTCTATGACTTCATCTCATCTGTGAAGATCCTGCTTGCAAATGGGGTCACCTTCACAGGTACCAGAGGGTCAGGGCTGGAGCGTGTCTTTTAGAGGACCTGATTCAGTGTCATCAGCAGATGTTTCGTCAGGGTGAAGCATGCATGTCCTTGTAAAGACACGTCTGATGCCCTGGGGGCATGGCTGGGCACAGCCTGCTCCCCTTTGTAGCTGAAGCTACAGGGCAGAGCAAGGCAGGGCCGGCTCTCCGTGAGAACTCTGCATCACTCCGGCTCATCTTCTAGATTTTCAGACTTTTGTTCTATTGTATCTGTTTCATTTCATGAGTGGTTTGTAAAAGAAGTTGCCTTTACAGATCACGTCTTCCTTGGTAATTTCTTTTTTTTTAATGTTTATTTATTTTTGAGAGAGAGAGAGAGAGAGAGGGAGAGAGAGAGCATGCGTGAGCCAGCGGGGGAGGGGCAGAGAGAGAGAGAGAGAGGGAGATACAGAATCCGAAGCAGGCTCCAGGCTCCAGCACAGAGCCCGACACGGGGCTCGAACCCACGAGCTGTGAGATCATGACCTGAGCCAAAGTCGGACACTTAACCGACTGAGCCACCCAGGCGCCCCTTCCTTGATAATTTAAACAGTTATGGGGCGCCTGGGTGGCTCAGTCGGTTAAGTGTCTTACTTTGGCTCAGGTCATGATCTCAGGGTTTGTGAGTTCAAGCCCCAGGTCAGATTCTGTGCTGACAGCTCGGAGCCTGGAGCCTGCTTTGGATTCTGTGTCTCCCTCTCTCTTTGCCCCTCCCCGGCTCATGCTCTGTCTCTCTCTCTCTTAAAAAAGTAAACATTAAAAAAAAATTTTTTTTAAACAGTTACATGTCCAAAAAAGAAAAAAAAAAAACCAGTTACACATGCTTACTGGAGTTAGCCATAGTATTTTTTTCCCAGGTTTGTTAGGTTTATTTTTGGCTAACAGCTTTATTTAGATACAGTCCACAAACCAATTCATTCATTTCAGGTATGCAGTTCAGTGATTTCTCATGTATTCACAGAGTTGTGCAGTCATCATGTCTGTCTAGTTCTGGAACATTCCATCACCCCAGAAGAAACCCTGTCTCCATCAGCAGTCACCCTCCTTCCCCTAGTCCCCACGAGCCCCCTGCCTGTCCCTGGATGATCCCGTTCTGGACGTTTCACACACCCCGTGTGGCCTCTCGTGTCTCGTTCCCTCCCTGAGCGTCATGTGTTCAGGTCTGACCGCGGGGCAGCGCGTGTGGGCGCCTGGCTCCTGCTCGCGGCTGAGTGATATTCCACCGCGCGGCTGGACCACATTGTGCTTACTCGTTCATCCGTTGATGGGCACTGGGGTTGCTTCCACTCTTCCGCCACCGCGAGTCGTGCCGCCAGGCACATTCGTGAACAGGTTTTGGTGTGGACGTGTGTGTTCGTTTCTCTCGGGCAGACGGTAGGAGAGGCATCCCTGGGTCCAGTGGACACTGTGTTTAACCATTTGAGGAACCGCCAGACCGTCTTCCAGGACAGCGACCCACCTCCCAACCCCTTGCTCCAGGGTGGCCATTCCCCCCCCATCCTCACCAACACCTGTTCCTGTCCTGTGGCCTCCAGTTATCCTGCTGGGCGGGAGGGGCCTCCTCACTGTGGGTCTCATTTCCGTGATGACTCATGAGATTGATCATCCTTTCCACGCGGCTTGGTCGTTCGCGTGTCGCCTTTGGACAAGTGCCTGTTCTTTACGGGAGCTCTTTGTTAGGAAGTGAGTCGCCGGCTCTGGAAGAGGCGTGCGCGGAGGCCCTGAGTGCCTCGCCGCCGCTCCTCGTGCGTGCTCTCGCCGGCTTCTTCCTTCAGCCTCACCCCAAGGAACCTTGTTCCCTGATCCCCTTTTCCTGGTGGGGAGGCGGCTGTTTTCTTAAGCGTTCAGCTTTGACTTAATTCTAGACTCATACAATGTTGCAAAAACGGGGTGGAGTCCCACCCACGCATCACCCAGCTCGCCCCCTTCGCCTGTCTCCTGACAATCGCGTAGGATCAAAGCCAGCACGTGGGTATTGACCCCCCCCCCCCCCCCGCCATGAAAAAAATTTTAATGTTTATTTTTTTGAGAGAGAGCGCGTGTGAACAGGGGAGGGGCAGAGAGAGAGAGAGAGAGATTGAGAGAACCCAAGCAGACCACGCTGTCAGCGCAGAGCTCAAGAGTCGGCTGCTTAACCAACTGAGCCACCCGGGTGCCCCGCCCCCGCCATGAAAATTTCGCAGCAGAGGTGCGTCTGGGTGCTGGGGCTGCACGGCTCCCACAATGGACTAGTCTTCTCCACGTGTCTGTGTCCTAATCCTCTCTTCTTATAAGGACACTGGTTTTACTGGATCCGGGCCCATTCCTAACGACCTCATTTTGACTTAATACCTCTTTAAAGGCCCTATCTTGAAATACAGTTACTGTCTGAGGTCCTGGGGTTGGGACTGGAAGGTATGAATTTGGAGGGGACACAGATTAACCTGTGACAACAGATATATGTGTACAGACATAACGTTGGAGATATTGCGGGTTCGGTTCTGGATGACCGCAGCGAAACAAGTCAGATGAATTGTTTGGTTTCCCAGTGCATGTAAAAGTTATGTTTTCGCCGTACTTGTGCAATAGCACTGTATCTAAAAGAACCATGTAGGGGCGCCTGGGTGGCTCAATCGGTTAAGCCTCCGACTTTGGCTCAGGTCATGATCTTGCGGTTCGTGGGTTTGAGCCCCACATCAGGCTCCGTGGTGACAGCTCAGAGCCTGGAGCCTGTTTCCAATTCTGTGTCTCCCTCTTTCTCTGACCCTCTCCCGCTCTCTCTTTCTCTCTCTCAAAAATAAACATTAAAAAAATCTCCACTACTTTTTCAAAAATATAAATAAAAGAACAATGTAAATATCTTAATTTGAAAGTACTTTAACTGCTACAAGATGCTAATCATCATGTGAACTGTCAGCCAGTCATATCACTGGTCACAGATCACCGTAACAACTGTAAGAATAATGAGTGCAGACCCGCCTGGTGGGCTCGGTCAGTTAAGCATCCGACTCTTGGTTTTGGCTCAGGTCATGATCTTGCAGTTTGTGAGATCGAGCCCCACATCGGGCTCTGTGCCGACAGCATGGAGCCTGCTTAGGATTCTCTGTCTCCCTCTCTCTCTCTCTGCCCCTTTTCCTGCACGTGTGCTCTCTCTCTCTCAAAATAAATAAAGTTAAAAAAAGATAATGAGTTCGTGAGAATCACCAACGCATGACCCAGGAACACGCGGTGAGCAAATGCTGTTGGAAAAATGGTGCCAACAGGGTGACGCAGGGTTGTCACAGACCTTCAGTCTTAACGCGGTGGCCGTGAAGTGCAATGAAATGAGACATGCCCGTATCTGCCTCTGTTCTGCATGCGTGTAAAAGGATACTTTCTACATTCTCCCCTCCCTGTCCCAAGAACCGATTTGTGCTACCTCAGGGTTAACATCGCCGTAGTGGGAACGCTTCGCCTGATGTTGACATCTCACTGTGGGACATTTATCACAGCCAAGACGTGACCCCCGAGTGGTGCCGCCAGGGGCCGAGGGAGGGGGCTGGGCAACATCAAGTCTCAGTTACGGAAGATGAGCACATGCGAGAGGGCCGCCGGACGATGTCGTACCTATGGTCAGCAACAGCGCCTTCTACGCTTAAAATTTGTTAAGATAAATCTCATGTTAAGCGTTCTTACCACACACCGTTTTTAAAAACATCAACCCACTGGGGCTCCTGAGCGGATCAGTCGGTTAAGCGTCCGACTCTTGATTTCAGCTCAGGTCGTGATCTCGCACTTTGTGAGATCGAGCCCCACGTCAGGCTCTGTACTGACAGCGTGGAGTCTGCTTGGGATTCTCTCTCTCCCTCTCTCTCTGCCCCTCCCCTGCTCTCTCACTCTCACTCTCTCTCTCTCAAAATAAATAAACTTAAAAAAAGCCACATCAACCCACCAAGACATCAACCTTGGTTCAGAATATTAACCAGACTGCAAACTTCATTTAGATTTCACCAGGTTTTCCACTAGCCCAGGACCTTCATTCTGGCCCAGGACCGCATCCGGGGTCCCACACGACATCTCGCCATCTCGCCATCTCGCCTTGTTTTCTGGGGCTCCTCCAGTGTGACCTTTCCTCAAACTTTCCTGGTTTTGCGTGGCCTCGACGCTTTTGAAGAGCAGTGGCCAGGTGCTTTGTAGAAGGTCCCTTGGACTGAGTTCATCTGATGTTTTCTCATGATTACACTGAGGTTACCTTACACTGAAGGTAGCCCAGAGGTGTCCTGTCACATCAGGGGACATCACAGCAGGCGTCCTGTCCACATCGCAGTGACACTGATCTTCATCACTTGGCTAGGGCGGGGTCCGCCAGGTTTCTCCAGGAATAAAGTTCCCCTTCTTCCCTCTATCCGCACTATTTGCTGGAAGCAAGTCACTGAGCGAACCCACGTGGATGGCGCGGGGGAGGGGAGGCTCCGCGTCCTGGAGGGAGGACCAGGGAAGAATTTACAGATGCGTTAACATCATGGCGGTAATTAACAAGTATTTTGGAGGTGTGACTTTTCAGCTACCCGATGTCCCGCCTCTCCTTGGAGTGTCCCCAGTAATGACGTGTGCATCCGTGGGCCTTGTCTGCGGGGATGATCACCGGGGTGTTCCCATGAAAATCCCATGGTGATTTTCTATTAACGGGGCTGGGTGGTGGTTTTTGAAGTTTTCGTCCAGGAATCCAGACCACGCCCATCATAAGTATCCGGTAACTGGCCTCTATTCATTCCTCATGAGTCTGCATGAGAATTTGCGTTTACAAGAGACTTCACGCCTACGACATCACCCAGAGCAGGCCGGTGGCTCACGTGTAGTGAGTGGGGACAGAGCAGGACTGCTCCAGGATGCCACAGCCAGACAGTCCTTCGAGCACGAGAAACAGTTCAGGACCTGTTGCAGTGGGGAAAGACCTCTGGTGCACCTGGGCCCCATCCCCGATGCGGTGTGGACAAGCGGGGGTTTATAGCAAGGGAGTAGGTGGGGGTCAGCAGACGGGCACTTGCCGTGAGGACGCATCACGGGGGATTCTGGCTGAACAGACCTGATAGGATTGCCGCTGCAGGCATTCTGGGTGATCCCCAACCCCCCCAACCCCCCGCCACCTGGGTGGGGCAGGAGGAAATTGGCCGGATATCCAGGGTGATCAGACACGGGGCGGGGGCTTCGAGCTGAAGTGACTTAGCAGGGCTCTGGCTAAAACAGAGCATCTGAGCTGAACTCAGAAGCCCAGAGGTCAAGGCCTAGTTGGACGGAGGGCTCAGAGAGGCGAGAGAGGGTCCTTGGTGCCACCAGGCAGCACCAGAATCAGCCTGGAAGGGAAGGGAGCCTCCCGGGAGTGTGCAGGGCTCACAGTCCGGCCTGTGCCTTCCGGGGGACAGGCGCATCTGGATCCTTCCTGCTGCAGAGCTGGGGTGGTCCGGTAGGAGAGTACAGGGCAAAGGAGGGGGCCCGGGAGAGGGGCCCCAGGGAGCCGGCTGGGCTGTGGGAAGGCAGAGATGAGTCTGGGAGGCGCCAAGGGTGGGGGCCTGTGGGCTTCGAGGCTGGGAGGTCCTACTGGGTTGAATGGGGTTCCCCACAAAATTCGTGTCCACCCGGAACCTTGGAATGTGAGCTTATCTGGAAACGGGGTCTTTGCAGATGTAATTAGTTAAGATGAGGTCGTATGGGAATGGGTGAGTCTAATCCAACGACTGGCGTCCTTGTAAGAAGAGAGACACAGAGTCAGAAGACAGTCACGTGACCACCGAGGCAGAAGCTGGAGGGATGTGACCACAAGCCCAGGGGAAGCTGGAGTCCCAGAACCTGGAAGAGGCAGGAAGGACCCTGTTCTGGGGCTTTGGCCCTGAGACCTTGATCCAACTTCTGGCCTCCTGAACGTGAGAGAATAAATCTCTGCTGTCTTAAGCCCCCAGCGTGTGGTCGTTTATTTCAGTGGCCCCAGGACACTTGCACAGACTCCTCCGTGATAGAATCGGTATACTTTGTAAGCTTCCAAGACCTTCAGTATTTTGGTCCATGCATGGGTTAAGGGGCCATTCAGGCCTGTGGCCTCTGTCCTGGCTTCTGTTGACCACACTGTGTGTGTGTGTGTGGGGCGGGGGGGGACCTGGATTGTGCCAGAGGTGTCCAGGTCCAGGATTTGGGGATCAGGGACAGGCCTGGGCCTGGGCTTCACGGTCCCTTCTCCTCCCGCAGCTCTGCCTGCCCCGGATCCTGCTTTTCCCAAGAGAAGAGGATGGCTGCTGGGTACGTGTCCCCCGGGCCCCAGGTGAGTGGGACCTTCCTCTTCCCCTGAAAGTGTCCAGTGTGCCCAGAGGACGCACTCCTACAGGAAGTGCATTCCCAGATAGGGAAGGGAGCCCCACTGCTGTGTGGGAGCTCAGGGAGCCTTCCCCGTGAGCATCTGGGTCCGAGAACCTCTGCTTCTTGTAAGCAGAAGCACAGGCTGGTGTCCAGTGCGTGTTTCCCTGCAAGACAGCTGAGCTTCTGTCCCCGGCAGGGAGCACTTCCCCCACCGCGGCGGGGGGCCGCCTGGGAAGCACCGTCTCGTTACTTCAGTTGTGGTAAAAGATTCACCATCGTAACCTTCTCTAAGCACACAGCTCAGCGGCACCAAGCGCACTCGCGGTGTCGTGCAGCCGCCCCCATCACCCGTCTCCAGAACTTTGCATCTCCCCAGACTGAGACCCTGTCCCCATGAAGCATCAACGCCCCACCCCCTGCCCCACCCCTGACTCCCACCATCCGCTCTCTTGTCTCTGTGGACGGGACTCCTCTGGGGAGCCCCTGTGAGTGGGGTCACGCGGGACGTGTCCGTCAGCGTCTGGCCTCTGTCACTGCGCACAGTGGCCTCCGGGTCTGTCCACGTGGTGGCAGCTGGCAGGACATCCTTCCTTCCCGAGGCTGGGCCAGTCTTTGTAAGCCTGGAAGAGCTGTGTTTAATGTGAAGCTGCCTTACAGGCCATGAGCATCAGGACAGCAGAGGTCACCATCCACTGGGACAACACATCTGTGGGGACTGGTAGATGGGGTCCCTGTCCCTTAGCTCTCGGCTTCGGATGGCAGCCACGAGTCTGAGAAAGTGATCAGTGTCTGCACCAGAAATATAGGGCCGACTGACAGCTCAGGTTCAGGTGGTCCCTGGGAGAACAGGCCCTTTCCTGTGGACATTTGCAGGCGATCCAAAGGGTCCAGTCAGTGTCCTGGATGTTGTCCTTGTTGGAGCCCCCTGGAGAGGGGTACTTGATCTGCTCTGGCCCCTGCATGGAAGTCCTGGTCATCACAGGCACACCCACTTTCAGCCCAGCCTGGTGCTCGCTGAGGCTGGCACAGCCCCCGGGGACACTGTCAGGTTTCAGCTTGGAGCCCACGCCGCCCCCGGGACCTGTGGGGTCAGGGTTCCAAACAAAGCTGTGGCTTGTCCCTCGGCAGCAGGAGAGCTGAGATGCCACGAGGCCAGGCAGGGTCCCTTCTTACCTGTCTTCGTGTTAAGTAAACAGAGCCACCCAGACCTAGGCGGTCAGGCCGGAGGGTCATCGCCTGTCCAGGCCACGCAGGATTTCACGGGAGCCCCTTAGCAGCTCAGGCCTGCATCTTTATTTATTTATTTATTTAAAATGTTTTTTTTTTAATGTTTGCTTATTTTTGAGAGAGAGAAATACAGAGCGTGAGCAGGGGAGGAGCAGAGAGAGAGGGAGACACAGAATCCAAAGCAGGCTCCAGGCTCCGAGCTGTCAGCACAGAGCCCAGTGCTGGGCTCGAACCCACGAACTATGAGATCATGACCTGAGCTGAAGTTGGACGCTCAACCGACTGAGCCACCCAGGCGCCTCAGGACTGTGCTTTTTAAAAACGAAACAAAAAAACCACCTTAACTTCAGCCAGAATGGCCAAAACCAGCCAGCGGGTCCAGCAGGCCTGCTCGCCTGGGGTGGGAGCCATCGCTTTCCAAGTCCATAGGTAACTTTTCCCCTCACGACAGACAGCAGCCCAGCTGCTGGTTCCAGCCAGGACGGCTGCAGTAGCCAGCCAGGCGCCACACATTCGCCATCCCCCCTCCACGTGCCCTTCCTTTGCCCATCGGCGCCCTTGCCACATTTCCCCGCTCGTGCGGATCGGCAGGTGTGGCTTCTGGGTTCTCTGACCGCATCGCTAGCGGACGCCCCGACCGGCGTGAACTACTCAGCCTCACTGCACCCCGTGGAGCGGAAAGCGTGTCTTCCATTTTCCTTCCATTGAGCAGATGAGGAGGCCACGTCCTGGAAAGCCAGTAATACACGTCCGATCCCACAAGCTACCTCTTTCTAGAATAAGCGGGGGGAGATTCTCAAGTGGGAATGTCGCGCTCACAGATCCAAAAGTTGGACTCACCAGTTCAGTAGGAAACGGGCCATGTGTTCCCGCGAGATCTGAGTGCTAGCAGAATCTGACCTCCGGGCTTCGCTCCCTGCTCCCTGTGGATCTCCTGTTGGCCACGGCCTTCGGCCCTCTTGTAAAAAGGTGGGGGGGGGGGCCTTTCTTGAGCAGAATCGATGTGGTATTTTAGGAGTTAGTGACCTTCGAGGATGTGGCCGTGGCCTTCTCCCGGGAGGAGTGGGCCTTGCTGGACCCTGCTCAGAAGAGGCTGTACAGAGAGGTGATGCTGGAGACCTACAGGAACCTGGCCGCACTGGGTAAGACCAGCGCCGTGCACGCACCTGCCCATCGGTTCACACGCACGTAGCCTCCGCGGTGTGTCCAGAGCCGTGTTAGGAAGTGGGGGTTGTTGATGAATAAGGCAGCTGTGTGGCCCCTGCCCTTGTGGGGTGCATGGTCCACTGGTTTCTTCAACACTGCAAGTGACCCGCTTTCTCCCAGAGCTGCTGCCGAGCCGCACATCTCACCTGAGGCTTAGATAATGTCCCCGAGTCCCCTCGGGTACAGAGTCGTCATGAAACATGTTTTTGTATGTGTGGCAAAACATGTATAACATAAAATCTACCTTTTAAACCATTTTTGGGTATACAATTCAGTGGCAGTAATTACATTCAAAATGTGCAGTCACCCCCACCATCTGTTTCTAGAACTTTGCATCTCCCCAGACTGAGACCCTGCCCCCCACAAAGCACTGACTCCCCGCCCTCTGCCCCGCCCCTGGCTCCCACCGTCTACTCTCTGTCTGTGGACGGGACTCCTCTAGGGACCCCCTAGTGGGGTCACGCGGGACGTGTCCTTCTGTGTCTGGCTTCTGTCACTGCGCACAGTGGCCTCTGGGTCTGTCCACGTGGTGGCAGGTGGCAGGACGTCCTTCCTGTTTATTATTTATTTATTTAATTTTAAAAGAATGTTTATTTGAGGGGGGAAGGGCAGAGAGAGAGAGAGAGAGGGGAACAGAGGATCTGAAGTGAGCTCTGTGCTGACAGCAGACAGCAGTTTGTTTAAATGTTTATTTTTGAGACAATGCGAGAGACAGAGCATGAGCGGCGGAGGGGCGGACAGAGGGAGACCCAGAATCTGAAACAGGCTCCAGGCTCCGAGCTGTCAGCACAGAGCCCAACGTGGGGCTCGAACCCACGAACTGTGAGATCATGACCTGAGCTGAAGTTGGACGCCTAACCGACTGAGCCTCCCAGGCGCCCCTGCCCTTGGTTTTTATTTTTTTTATTTTTTTATTTTATTTTTTTTAGGTATGGTAACAGGATACTAATGAGGTTAACATTTTAATGTTTATTTAGTTCTCAGACAGAGACAGAGCGTGAACAGGGGAGGGGCAGAGAGAGAGGGAGACACAGAATCGGAAGCACGCTCCAGGCTCTGAGCTGTCAGCACAGAGCCCGACGTGGGGCTCGACCCCACGAACCGGGAGATCATGACCTGAGCCGAAGTCGGACGCTTAACCGACTGAGCCCCCCAGGCGCCCCTGCCCTTGGTTTTTAAAGCTGAGTAATATTTCAGTGTGTGGATGGACCCCATTTTATTTATCTGCACATCCACGGGTGGACACTTTGTAGCTGTTGAGAATCATGCTCCCGTGAACACAGATGTGCAAATAGCACTTTGAGTTCCTGCTTTCACCTTTCTCGGGTGCACGCCTAGGGGCGGACTTGCTGGGCCACATGGAGACTCTGTGCTTCCCTTTGTGAGAAACCGCCAGACTGTGTTTCACCATCGTACCAGCCACACACAAGGATTCCGATTGGCCCACATCCTCTCTAATCCTTATTTTCTGTTTTTGCTTAAAAAAAAAAAAAAATTACAGGGCGCCTGGGTGGCTCGGTCGGTGGAGCGTCCGACTTCAGCTCACGTCGTGATCTCGCGGTTCATGAGTTCGAGCCCCACGTCAGCCTTTGTGCTGATAGTGCAGAGCCTGCTTGGGATTCTCTGTCTCCCTTTCTCTCTGCCTTTCCCCTCCTCACACGTGTGTGTGTGTGTGTGTGTGTGTGTGTGTGTGTGTGTGTTTGTGTATGTCAAAAATAAATGAACATTAAAAAAATAATAGCTATCCTAGTAAGTGTGAAATGGTGTTTCACTGTGGTTTGATTTGCGTTTCCCTGATGCCTAATGATGTTGAGCATCTTTCCTGTGCTTGTTGGCCATTTGTAGATCTCCTTGGGGAAATGTGAGAGCCACAAGGTTTCTTTAATTAGTATTTTTTACCGTTTGCTTAGTTTTGAGAGAGAGAGAGAGAGAGAGACAGAGCATGAGCAGGGGAGGGGCAGGGAGAGAGGGTGACACAGAATCCCATGCAGGCTCCAGGCTCTGAGCTGTCAGCACAGAGCCCGACGCGGGGCTCGATCCCACGAACCGGGAGATCGTGACCTGAGCCGAGATCAAGAGTCGGCTGTTTGACTGAGCCCCCAGGTGCCCTGAGGTCCACAAGTTTTTAATTAGGAAAATAAAATCTTCAGCTTGGTCAACACGCCATGTCTCCAGTGTGCTCTTGTCTCTTCCAGAAACCTTGAAGACCCGAAGTGCTGGTGCAGGCATTGAGTTTGGTGTGCTGTCCGCAGCCCAAGCCTCTCAGGCCACCGGTCCTTCCCCGTGGGTGGGGGGTTCGCTCTTTCTACCAGTGGTGCCTTTCCAGCTGGAGCAAGGAGCAGCTGTGTGGATGGGGGGGGAAGGAACTCCCCAGACCTCCTGTTCAGGTGAGAGCCAGGCGGATACGAGCCACTGAACGGGGGCGGCGTCTTGGGGACTGCAGGTCCCCAAGGGGTCTCTCCACAGACGCCCTCTTGCATAAGGAGAAGGTTGAGGTCTTTGGTTGCAGTGTCTCAGATACCTTCATTCATTCTCCAGCAGGCTTGTCCTGTGCGCTGGCTTCTACAAGCCTTTGGGTGCAGAGGAAATATATCTCATTTCTTTCTTTTCTTTTTTCTTTTTTTTTATTTTTTTAATGTTTATTTGAGGGAGGGAGAGAGAGAGAGAGAGTGCGAGCATGAGTGGGGGAGGGGCAGGGAGAGAGGGAGACACAGAATCCGAAACAGGCTCCAGGCTCCCAGCTGTCAGCACAGAGCCCGACGCGGGGCTCAAATCCACGAACTGTGAGATCGTGACCTGAGCCGAAGTCGGACGCTCAACCGACTGAGCCCCCCAAGCACCCCTCATTGCCTCCTGGAAGCTATTCTACCTGTGTTTCTTGTTACATATGTTCCCTCTCTGCCTTCTTGATAATTCTTTCTCTTTGCCATTCTCATCCCCCCTCCTTTGTAGGGCCATCCCTTCCACATTTACATTCCCCCCCGTTTTCCATCATCGGCAAACTTCTTACACTGCATCCTGGCCTCGGGAGCTTTTCCTGTTTTCTCCCTGTGTTGAGTGCTGACACTTGAATGCGGAATCACATGTACCTCATGCATGTTGGAAGTACTTTTGTGCCGCCATTATTAAGTTAAAAGTTTCTTCTCTTCCCCCCTTTCCTCAATTTATTTCAGATTTGGCTGCTATACTGAAAAGCCAAGAGTCATCTTGTAAGAAGGTGGTTTGGGGGGAAGAACCACCCAGTGGTATAGTAAAGCTTCCCAAAGGAGACTGGGGCTGTGGTCAACTTGAGGAGAATCGCGAAGTCCTGCACAGGCTTTGGAGGCAGCTGGCGTACCCCCAGGCGGAGGTGTTTGCTCCAAGGGAGACCACTGCCTGGCATGAGTTTGGGGAAGCCTGTAGTATGAGCTCAGACCTTGCTTTGTCTCAAGGAGGTTCTGTAGAAGAACATTCCCACGACTGTGGTCTAGATATTGAGAGTTTGGTAGCTAATCCATTCTTAAACCATCATCAGATGGCATATACAGATCAGAGACCCTGTGAAGGGAGCGAATGTGGAAAAGACGTCGGCCACAATAGTGCCTTCAGTCAACACAACAGAGCCGCCGAAAGCGGGGAATCATTTCCTCACGGTATGGCTCTCACAACACACAACACAGTGAATACAGCGGGGAAACCCTTTGAATGTCACCACTGCGGGAAAGTGTTTAACCGGAGGCATTCCCTGAGCGAACATCAGAGAATCCATACAGGAGAGAGACCATATGAATGTCAGGAATGTGGGCGAGCCTTTACGCACAGCTCAACCCTCACACGACACTTGAGAACTCATACTGGAGAGAAACCCTATGCGTGCGGCGAGTGTGGGAAAGCCTTCAACAGGATTTCGTCTCTCACCCAACACCAGAGGATTCACACAGGGGAAAAGCCCTACAAATGCAAAGACTGCGGAAAGTCCTTCTGCCAGAGTTCTTACCTGGTCTTGCACAAGAGAACGCATACGGGCGAGAAGCCCTATGAATGTAACGAGTGTGGAAAGGCCTTCAGTGATCGTTCCTCGCTTAACCAACACGAGCGGACTCACACCGGTGAGAACCCCTATGAATGTAATCAGTGTGGAAGAGCCTTCAGTCAGAGGTCTTCCCTTGTTAGGCACGAGAGGACTCACACCGGAGAGAAACCGTACGGCTGTAGCGAATGTGGGAAAGCGTTCAGCCAGAGCTCGTCCCTTATCACACATCAGAAAACTCACACCAGTCAGAAAACCTATAAAATAATTGATTGTGGGAAAGCTTTCTATCAGAGCAGCAACCTCATTGGGTTTTAGAGACCACTTGCTGCCTGTAAGGTACCTTTTAGCTCTCTGCTACAGAAGTATGGTTAGATTTTGCCCTTCTGATGGGACTGTTTGAAAAGAAGTAGGCTTCTGCACGTTCTTTTTAAAAAAATTTTTTTAACGTTTATTTATTTTTGAGACAGAGAGAGACAGAGCGTGAACAGGGGAGGGGAAGAGAGAGAGGGAGACACAGAATCTGAAACAGGCTCCAGGCTCTGAGCGGTCAGCACAGAGCCCGACGTGGGGCTCGAACTCATGGACCGCGAGATCGTGACCTGAGCCGAAGTCGGACGCTTAACCGACTGAGCCACCCAGGTGTCCCATGCACGTTCTTGAAGAAAAGCTCCGAGGTCTAGATCTGAGAAGGGACCTTTTAGTGGGGGAAATTGCCATTGAGCTATGCTGAGTGGGGCGTGTCCTTTTGGAAAAGATTGATAAATGTGAACAGCAATGTGGAAAGGGATTTTGCTGAGAATCGTCTAACTAATTTAGTTGTTGAAACAGAATACCTTTTGTTTCAAAATTCAGTATTAAAAAAATGTTTATTATGGGAAGAGATGCTAGCAAGAGAGGGGCAGAGAAAGACGGGGAGAGAGAGAGTGAGAGAGAGAGAGGGAGAGAATGAGAATCCCAAGCAGGCTCCGTGCTGTCAGTGCAGAGCCTGACATGGGACTCGATTCCACAAACCCTGAGATCATGACCTGAGCTGAAATCAAGAGTCAGATATTCAACCAACAAAGCCACCCAGGTGTCCCATCAAAATTCAGTATTTTTTAATGTTTATTTTTGAAAGAGAGAGAGAGAGAGACAGAGCATGAGTGGGGGGAGGGGCAGAGAGAGAGGGAGACACAGAATCAGAAACAGGTTCCAGGCTCCAGGCCCTGAGCTGTCAGCACAGAGCCCGACGCAGGGCTCGAGCCCACCAACCACGAGATCACGACCTGAGCCGAAGTTGGACGCTTAACCAACTGAGCCACCCAGGTGCCCCCATATTCAGTACTTTTGTTTCAATAGTCTGTTTCAGTATTTTACTTAGTCATCCTGCCCCTGTCGGTCCCTTAGCTAGGTGCTAACTTGTTTCGTGCCCGGCTGTGTCAACACAGAACGTGTGCTAACACAGAAAGAGCTTTGGGCGCACAGTGAAAAATAAAGCGTGCAAAATGGTACGTGTGACTCCGTCCGGTGTATTCTGAACATGTACATAAACGGACAAAGGCTGGGCAGAGATGTGGAGGAAGTGGACAGAGTTTGTTTGTCAGAGTTACCTGATGATGTGTGGTTTCCTGCCTTTTGTCATTTTGTCTGGCGTTGCTATAATCGTTTTGACGGTAGGTAGAAATCAAACGACCCCAAGGGATACCGGGTTTCTTTGATCAGGATTGCCGATGCCATGGTGGAGAGGGTGCAATGCAGTCGGTCTCGGGATGGGGGGCAGGGGAGGAGCCTTTGACAGCTTGGGAGAAATCCCACCTGCGAGGCGGACTCGCCTGAGTGGAGACCGAGAGCTCTGATGTGCACCAGCACCAGCGTCACCTGTTTCCAGCCCTTGTATGTGGTTCATCGTTGACTCTCACCAAGCCCAAGAGGTAGTAGCTGTTCACCCGCCGACACTACAAAAGGGCAAACAGAAATAAGGGAGCTTGTCCAGAGTCAGACGACTAGACGGTGCCGGACCCAGGATTTGAACCGGAACGACCTGTACAAGGGCCCATGCCCCATTTGGATGCAGGGGGACTGCGCTTTCTAAATTCTCCCTTGGAAGTCATTTGACCTTTGCCTAGATCTTCCCCTTTCTCTGCCGCTGATGAGGAAGGTTGCCTGTCGGGTCTCCTCTCACCTCAGTGGTACCTGATCACGTCGTTTGTCGCTGCCTTTCTCTAAAGTAGGGATCCCTCATCTGGGGTCTGTGTAGACCCTCCTGGGCTGATGGATACGTTTCTTTAAGGGCTCCACGAACAGTCTTGTGCTCGACGCAGGATGTATGTTGGGGCATAGCGCGTCATCTGGGGAAGCATCTGTAGCTTTCATCCAGTTCTGAGGGCTGGCTGACGTCGGGGTGTCACAAGCGCAGTGTTTTCCGGTCTCTATCCCTTGCTCCCTCCGACAGTTGTTGGGAACTCCTTGTGCTAGGTGGCTGTGCATAAGGTGGATGAGGTGTGTGCCCTCCTGCACATATATTCGAGGAGTGGGGAAGCAGGACGGCCTCGTCGGTTGTGATGTGTGCAGTCACCCAAGTGTGTCTCAGAAAGGTCCTGTGATTGGTTAAATACTCTAGTGTATCCATATTGATATTCTTTTTTTTTTATGTTTATTTTTGAGAGAGACAGAGCATGAGCTGAGCAGGGGCAGAGAGAGACGGAGACACAGAATCCGAAGCAGGCTCCAGGCTCTGAGCTGTCAGTACAGAGCTTGACGCAGGGCTCGAACCCACGAACCATGAGATCATGACCTGAGCCGAAGTCTGGTGCTTAACCGACTGAGCCACCCAGGTGCCCATATATATATATTTTTTAATGTTTATTTTTGAGAGAGAGAGCACAAGCAGGATACAGGCAGGGAGAGGGAGAGAGAGAGAATCCCAGGCAGGCTCTGTGCCATCAGCATAGAGCCCGACACAGGGCTTGATCCCACAAATCATGAGATCATGACCTGAGCCAAAATCAAGAGTTGGACGATTAACCGACTGAGCCGCCCAGGTGCCCCCCATCTTGATATTCAGAGGATCCCCCTGCTAGGTTTTCATTTTGCAGTGAACTCTGCTCATTGTTTAGCCAGATCCATGATGGAGTGAGGGGCAGGGACAGATGTGAAATCGCTAACCAAATACTTTAAATAATTACAGATTTTGGTAGTGCTCTTGGGGACGTAAACAGGATGATGCCGTGATAGATAAAAAGAGAGTGACTAACCTCGGGGCCTTTCTGACAACCTGATACTTAATTTGAAATGTGAGTCACCGGAGCTTCCAAGGTGAGGACTTTAACCAGAGGAAGCTTTCGTTTAGCTTTGTTGTCACATATTTCAAAACTATTTAGAGGGGCACCTGGCTGGCTCAGTTAGTAGAGTGTGTGACTCTTGATCTCAAGGTTGTGAGATTATGGACACGGAGCTCATTAGGAAAAATATTTACAACATTTTTTTTTTTATTTATCTCACTCAAAGTATTTTGAGAGAGAATGTATATATATACTTTAAATTTCTTGGTGTTTAAATTCCCATCTCCCTCTCTTTAAAAACAAATTCTTTTTCTTGTCTGATTGCACTGGCTCAATCCTTTAGTACAATATTGAACAGGAGTGTTGAGAACACACCTCCTTGCTTTATTCCAGATCTTAGGGGAAAAGCATTCAGTCCTTCACCATGGAGTATGATGTTTTCTGTGGGCTTTCTGTAGATCCCCAGTATCTTTATTATCTTGTTAAGTTTCTGCTTTATTGTGCTGTGGTCTGAGAATGTGTCTACTGTCCTGAATCTTTGAAACGTGTTGAGTTTCACTGTGTGGTGTACCCTGTGATCAAGTTTTAAAATGTTCTCTAGATCTTGGGGAGAAGCTGTGTTCTTTGTTTTTATGCTTTGGAATCTGGCTTGCCTGCTACATCAACCTTTTTAATCATTGGCTGTCAAATTTCACGTCAGGACGTTCAGATTTAACAAGTGAGAGTTGGTGCCCAGTAATATGCATTAAAATTTTTTTTAAATGTTTATTTATTTTTGAGAGAAAGAAGAGTGCTAATAGCGGATGGGCAGAGAGAGAGGGAGACACAGAATCCGAAGCAGGCTCCAGGCTCTGAGCTGTCAGCACAGAGCCCGACGTGGGGCTTGAAACCACGAACCGTGAGATTATGATCTGAGCTCAAGTAGGACGCTTAACCGACTGAGCCACCCAGGCACCCCACCTCTGCTTTTTAAACAAAACTAGCCTTTAATTTTGGAATAATTTTTCACCTCCTGTGAATTTCAACCTTTAAAATTCCTTGCATCTCTCATTTTTAGTACATAATTGAATTTTGCTTTAGGATTCAAAGCAGAAAATCCATTTGTTTTTAAAGGACACATTTATGCCAATTATTGCTTTGATAAATGTTGTTGGCTTTAATTCTGATGTATTTTATGTCATTTTTCTTATTTTTGAAGCTTTTATTTTCTGTCTTCTACTGTTGTTTGTATTGGTGGAGTGTATTTCTTTGCTGGTGTTTTTGGAAGGTGTATTTCCTGCTTCAGTTTCTTTTGGCATTTTATTTTATTACATTAAACCCTATAATGAAACCTGTAGTGATTATCAATATTAAGCAGCTTTTGTAGGATAAAAAGGTCGAGTCACAGAGTGTGTATAGTATATAAGGGCACTTTAAAATTGAAAGTCGGGAAAATGTTATATATAGTTTGTGGATCCAAATGTATGTCATGGCAATAATACGCACTAAATTTGTGATTATGGTTTCCTCTGGGAGGACGTGGAAGGGATCTTGGGATTCTGGAGGTGATACACAGGGCGTTTCAACTCTATCTGTGATGTTTTCTTTCTATTTTATTTTATTTAATTTATTTTTTATGTTTATTTATTTTTAAGAAAGAAAGAGAGAGAGAGAGAGAGAGAGAGAGAGAGAGAGAGCGGGCAAGGGGCAGAGAGAGAGGGAGACACAGAATCTGAAGCAGGCTCCAGGCTTCGAGCGATCAGCACAGAGCCTGACACGCGGCTGGAACCCATGAACTGTGAGATCATGACCCGAGCCGAAGTCGGATGCTCAACCCACTGAGCCACCCAGGTGCCCCTGTAATGTATCAGATTTCTTTCAAGAAATCTGATAGAGGATGGTAAACCGATAGGATTTCATACATCTTGGCAGTAGATACATGAGTATTGAAAATGTTGCGGCATGTTCTGTATGGTTGAAATGTTGGGTGACGGGTTGAAAGTGCTCCCCTTCTCCCCATGTTGTGGTTATCGTTAGGAGATACTTCTTTGAGGAATGCAAAAACCAGCCCTCCCAACGCCTTACGAATGGATGCTTACGGTTTGGATAAAATCTCTAGTCAGAATATCATCTATCTGAAAAGTGCTACCTTTCAAACACAAAGATGCAAAGACATCGTTCTCTAAAAAACGGTCAGATCACTCCAAGATGTGCCGGTGTGGGAGCAGAGTCATGTTGAAGGAGCCCGTGGAAAGTTCAAAGTCGTCTCACAAAAACTCAGGCTGGCAAGAGGCGTTCTTTGTGCCCCATGCTGAGCCATTTTCCTCTGCTTCAGAGCCATCTGGTGAGCTTCCTGTCACTGCTGTAACAGATTCCTGCATACTTAGTGACTTAACCAATTTCTTACAACAGTTCTGGAGGTCAGAAGTCTAAAATCAAGGTGTTGGCAAGGCCGTCTTCTTTTTGGAGACCCTGAGAGAGAATCCCTTCCCTCACCTTTATCTGGCTTCTAGAAGCCACCCAAACTCCTTGGCCTGAGATCCCTCCGACATTGTCACAGCCAGCAGCTGGGGGTCTGACCATCTCTCCGACTCCTACCCCCTGCCTTTGTCTCCTGAGGACCTCCTGAGGACGCTGGGCTGCCTGGGAACCCAGGGCCACCCCCACCTCAGGGTCCTTAATCACTTCTGCAAAGTCCCTTTTGCCGTGCGCGGGGCCATGTTCACAGGTTCTGGTGATCACCACGTGTGCACCTTTATTCTGCTGGCCACATCTTTCATACTTGGCTTTACGATGCGGGGTTGAAGTGGGCTGAACATGCAGGAAACCACATTTCTACTTTGCCAGCAGCTCCCCGAATACTAGAACCTTCTAACCGCAGGGTGGATGGAGGCCGCAGGAGGGAGAAGGGGTCTGCTCCTTCCTGTCCTGTCACTCTGGGCGTTTGAGAATGCCTTTGTTACCTCCATACATGAATCACATCTCAAATAACTTGACTCACACTTCTTCCCCCTCAGGTTGCTACACTTTTACTTTCTTCTCTGTGCAATGAATGTTTTGTGAGGGATTCCGAGATCAGCCTCATTTTTCACCTTAGTGAATGAAATGACATGTCCTTTGTGAGTGATGCTTACAGGGTATTTATCTGAACACACTATGGCAGGCAGACAGTGCTGGAGGTTCATGCCAGAACCCAGTCTTAAGACAGACTTCTAAATCTCATGCTGATTTATTGAAATTTCACTTTCATTATTAATCCATATTAAGCGAAAAAGTATATAATCGTACTTTAAATAGCTTATGAATCCAACAAGTCATTTATTTTTAACTCGAAGCTTTTTATGTGTTAATTTTCTAAACACTAATTTTTATGACAGCGTATAAAACCTTTTTGCAAACCCCCCATAATTTTTTTTTTTTTTTAATTCTGTTTGTAAATCAAGTAAGTGGTACCAAGAGTTTGGACGTCCAGACCCAGCCTGGGCACAGTTTTCTTAAGCGGGTAGGCCTTATTAGATACCTTGGGTGTTAAGCCCCCATTTATTAAGTGTTTTCAGGTCCGTCCCATAGCTTTACAGAAGCTTTCCTGTTGTTTCAAATCAGTTAAGATAGAAACTCAATTGCCTCGGGGACATCACGCTTTCAGGCTGCAGAATTCCCTGGGGACACAACAGAAACCTGATTCGAAATACATCTCTTTGCAGCGTAAAACGCACACCTGCGGGTTTCAAAAGCTGCCCGCACTGGGGCGGGGCACCAGGTCCCGATCCCCCGCGATTAGCGGACCTCCAGCACCGGGACGGGGCCGGAGCCTCAGATGTCAAAGGTCACTCCTGAACCCCGAGCCCGACCCGGCCTTCCGTGCGGTGACGTCACTGCGTAGGGTCTTTGTTCTTGAACAAAGAGTACTCGTCCACGGTCACCTCGCCTCTGGGCCTTGCGGCCCTGTCTTCCCGGGCCCGGCTCCGGGCAGGGGACGCTCCGCGGGGAAACCGAGTCAGGAGGTCAGGGCCTGCCACGCCGCGCCACCCGGAGGCTCAACTCCCGGCGCACATCCGGAGCGCGCGGGTCAGCCACGTGTGTCGGGACGGCCTGTCACTCAGGTGCAGGGGTGTGGTCACGGAGAACCGTCCAATCAGAACGACAGGGGCGTTTCTCGAAACACAATCAGGGGCCCTGGGGGCGGTGCCTGGAGGACTAGCCAATCAGGGACTTGAGTGAGGAGCACTGTCCAATCAAGGGCACCAGAGGCGGGTCTCGGAAAAGTATCCAATCAGGAGCCCTGGGAGAGGGAGGGCCCCGAGCACCATCCAATCAGGGCGCGGAGGCCCGGAACACCGTCCAATCAGGCGCGGGGGCGGGCGCGCTTGCGGCCGCGTGGACGTGGCTCCGGGCAGGTCCCGGGGGCTCCTGCGCACCTGCCCGCGCGGACCCAGGTGTCCTCCTCTCACCTGCCCGGCCTTCGGGCCCGCGGGGAAGACGTCTTCCCCGGAGAGCTCGGAGCCGGGCCCCGACATGGTGAGTGCGCGCGGCCCGGGCCGAGACCGGGAGTAGCTGGTTCCATCCGGCCGGAACCCGCTCCCTGCGGCCGCGGCCCGGGTGTCCCCGTCCCCGGGGCTCCCGACCCGAGTCTCCGCCTTCGGGCGAGGGAGGGGGGGATGTTGGGGACTCGCAGTCTTGGGTTGCCCCCCACCTCGGGGGGCGGGCGAGGAGTGTGGGGGGACCTGCCTGGGGCCCTGGGATCGGGGTGGGGGGACCCCCTGACAGATCATTGGCCCCAGGTAACCGCTCCTGGGAGGGACGTGGCAGACAGCCGACTGGATCTGGGGCTGAGGGGAGAGGCGGTTCCGGCGCCTGGGTTCCCCCCTGCGGGGGGCTGGTGCGGCCTCCTGCGAAGCGTCATGCCCTCCCCTCAACACCTGCAGCGGGCCCGGGGTCGGCGCCCTTTGTTCCGGGGTGCAGTGCGCGGGCCCTGCACCGCGCCTGCCTGGTTCGTCCCCCTCCCCCCCCACCCCGAGAAGATGTATTCACTTACCGGAACCTCGGTGTTTTAGCAGATGTCAAACCCGTTTAGTTAACAGCGCGAAGGCGAGCATGAAATGTTTTCAAAGGAGTGGATTTCAGAAAAATAAGAAAATGTCTTACATTCCATTTGTTAAACGTTCTCTGGAAGTCCGTCCCCGTGTGTAGTAAGTTTCTCAGGTCTGTGCCTTTGGGCGATGACAGGTGGAATCCCGGGCCTCCCCGGGAAAGCCTTTCTGGGGAAAAGAGTGTCCGAGGAATAGAGAACATCTCCCTTCCCGTGGGCTGCGGAGGAACGAATACCCTTCCGCAAAGCGTGGTAGGTCAGTTGGTAAATTAGAAGGATAAAGCAGTCTGTGAGATTGGTTGGCCAATCTCGTTGAGTGGGCCGCGTGGAGCATTTGTGACAGTACCCTTTCCTTTTATTGCTGATACACTTTGCTGTAATGTGCAACAAATTAGTGTCCCTGGAAGGGGTAGGAATGCAAGCATCTTTGTTATTTAGAAGTCAGCCTGTCCCTGTCTCATGAATTAAAGTGTTCATCATTTCTGCCTCCGCTCTTCAGGGGCTGTCCCGCCGTGAATCGAGTTTCCCCGTAGGCCTGGACCCGTTTCCCATTGATTCGGCCGTCTTCCATCATGTCGGAGTGCTGTTGCCTTAAAATCCCGATCGTCGGCAGGCCCTGCCTTGTTATTTAGAACACTTTGCCTGTCCTTGGACATTTGTTCTTCTTGTTAGATTTGCAGAATTACTCTTTGTCTAGTCCCCCGACAAAAACCACACTTGGGCTTGTGGGTTTAATAGAATATGACGAAGACCGTAGGTCTGTCTTGGGAGGGTTGGTATCTTAGTAACAGTGAGATCTTGTCTCTGTGCTTTCTTTCCATTTATTTCTTTTTGGGTATTAACCCTTAATGGTTTCAGATTTTTCCATTTGGCTCTTTCTATAGCTTTCATTTTACTTATTTGATACTAATGAAATTTGGTTTTCACCATGGTATGTGGTATCTTTTTTAAATGAATTTTTGACTTGCTGTTAATGAAATTTGGTTTCATATTGAATTTTTATCCTGGAATCTTGTTAAAAATCTTATTTTGTGACTGTCATTTTTGTTACGTCGGTGTCCCGTATATAGTTTAAAAAAAAATTTTTTTTTTAACGTTTATTTATTTTTGAGACAGAGAGAGACAGAGCATGAACAGGGGAGGGGCAGAGAGAGAGGGAGACACAGAATCTGAAACAGGCTCCAGGCTCTGAGCGGTCAGCACAGAGCCCGACGCGGGGCTCGAACTCACGGACCGTGAGATCATGACCTGAGCTGAAGTCGGACGCTTAACCGACCGAGCCACCCAGGCGCCCCCCGTATATACAGTTTTTAAGCTTAGGCACGAAGACCAGTGTTTGTTTTCTAGTATTGGACCTGTGTTTATTTTCTGGTGGTACCGGATCAGATCTCTAGTATAATGTTGATTAAACCAAGAGTGAGGTGCCGGGCATACCTGATTTGTACCCAATTGTTTTGGAGGAAACAACGAGCTTCATACCGTTTTGTATGATCTTTGTTCTCTTTTGAACCTTCTTTCATTGGTTTTCCTTGACCAGGTTGGGCATGTTACCATCATTTCCCAGTGGTAAGATTTTTTTACGTATGATTGCTGAATATGATAAAATGGCTTTTGACGTCTCTTGGGAGCATTACACGTAAATCACACGAATTGGTTTTAGCATATTCTGTTGTGTAATATAGCACTAATGCAGGAAAATGCATTTGACACAGGTTCGGTTGACAGATACCTTAAAAAAGAACCCTCCGTGCAGTGAAATTCAGCCGTAAATGTAGAACAAGCCTTCACACGAGAAGCCCCACTCGAAGTGAACCCCAGGCAGGCCCTCTCCCTCTCCAGGGGTAACGAATACGTAGAAGTATATGAAGACTTGTATGTGTATATTTGTGGTTCTGCCCATAGAGTTCCGTACACGCATATCGTTACATGTGTGTATGTAACACGTACACGTGTGTATGTTTTTTAGCGATTGAGGTATCCAACTGCAGTATAATCAGAAATGATTAATTTTCCTGCTCTCCTCTCCTCTGCCCTGCAGCCAGCCATTCATATGTATCTACACAAACACACACGTCAACATATATACGTTCTTCCGAACCCACTCGTGTGGCACATTTCCCGTAGTACGGCAACTTGATTTTCTTATTTATCATTTTCCTCCCAAGAGAATTTAAAATCCACGTGGTTCAGAACTCTTGTTTTGTTCAGTGCTGCAGCCCCGGTGCCCGCAGGTTCTAGGACCCAAGTAACCGCGACCTGAATACAGTTCACTCCTCGAAGAGCCAGAGGTAAGGTCCTCAGACAGAGCGGTCCTGCAGGGACACAGGGCTCTGCCACGAGCAGGAGCGTGAGGGCATGAGGGCAATAGGAGAGGTTCCTGTTGCCTCCTCACCCTAGTGCCCGGCAGAAGTCAGTGCATTCTTCTTACCACACTGGGAAACAGCAGTCACAACAGAGAAACCACCACACGGTGTGTGTACAAGTGCAGGGGTTGGAGGAGTTTCGGGGATGTTACCGACCGGCCTGCACTTCCTCTGCCGTGAGCCAGTTTTAATAAGACCTGCTTTGCGGAGTTTTTAAGAATATACGAGCTAATGTCTACGAGGCTTTTGGCAGAATCTTTTGCATATACTGGGTTCTGCATGGCACTTAAACAATTAATGTCATAAAGATGGTGCGTTTGAGCCAGGTGTGTTGGGAGTCCCTGTCTCCATCTGCTGGGGCTGCTGTAACAAAAATGCCATAGACCAGGGGCGCCCGGGTGGCTCAGTCGGTTGAACGTCCAACTTCGGCTCAGGTCATGATCTCACGGTTTGGGAGTCCGAGCCCCGCATCGGGCTCTGTGCTGACAGCTCAGAGCCCGGAGCCTGCTTTGGATTCTGTGTCCCCCCCGGTCTCTCTCTGCCCCTCCCCAGCTTGCGTCCTGTCTCTCAAAAATAAACATTTTAAAAATAAAATAAAATTGAGGCGCCTGGGTGGCTCAGTCGGTGAAGCGTCCGACTTCAGCTCAGGTCACAATCTCGCGGTCCGTGAGTTCGAGCCCCGCATCAGGCTCTGGGCTGACGGCTCGGAGCCTGGAGCCTGCTTCAGATTCTGTGTCTCCCTCTCTCTCTGCCCCTCCCCTGCTCATGCT
This sequence comes from Panthera leo, assembly GCF_018350215.1. Taxonomy (NCBI): domain Eukaryota; kingdom Metazoa; phylum Chordata; class Mammalia; order Carnivora; family Felidae; genus Panthera; species Panthera leo. The sequence goes on from NC_056680.1 coordinate 1,909,479, forward strand.
CTGTCTCTCTCTGTCTCAAAAATAAATAAAAACATCAAAAACAAATTTTTTTGAACAGTCCGTTCCTTTGGCCCTTGGACAAGACATCTTTACAGCAAAATTATTATCAGTGGCACCCCGTGTAGCCGAGTGAGACCAGTCTGCAGTATTGGTTTCGGTTATGCCCTTTATGGGTCCTGACTTGTCCAGTTCAAGCAAATCCCGTTGATCATAAAGGTAAAGGTCTTAGAACATTAGGAGGCTTCATCCTCAAAATTTCTGTATTGTTTTATTTTCACCTGGCCTCAGGTGTCCATTCTGGCATGGCACAACTCTGGCTGACTCGAGTGTCTTTCAGGGATAAGATAGTGTCCTGATGGGATATGCATTAGGCAGCCGGGTCAGCGGGTCCCCACTGTGGACTCTGGGGTGGGGGGGCTTGCCCTGGAGTTTTCAGTGCAGCCTATTTATTATTGTTTTAAAAAATATTTTTATTTATTTTTGAGAGAGGGAGACAGGGTGTGAGTGGGGGAGGGGCAAAGAGGGAGGGAGATAGAATATGAAGCAGGCTCCAGGCTCTGAGCTGTCAGCACAGAGCCCAGTGTGGAGCTTGAACTCACGAACCTTGAGATCATGACCGCATCCGACTTTGGCTCAGGTCATGAGTCGGACGCTTAGCCAGCTGAGCCACCAGGCGCCCTCAGTGCAGCCTATTTGAAGTAATGCAGTCTGGTCCTTGTTAGCAGGGATGCCTGCGGTGGTCACCTTCGGACACTTTTGTGACCCACAACGCTAGTTCGTCCACCTCACCAGTGGGGACGGCATCTGGGGGTGGTCTGTGATTTCAGATTGTCTCATTGGAGAACAAGGCCTTCATCACCGGCAACCGCGAGTGACCCACATGGACCACCTGGAGGTTTTCGTGGGTTAGGACCTCAGACAAGTGTCCTAAGTTTGCAGGGTTCCCAGTCAGAGTCCTGTTCCTGGAGCTTGCACCTGCTTTCAGAACAGCCCAGCGTGCAGTGAGGCTGAAACAGCCATTGCGGACACCGCGGGCCGTTAGCTTGCAGTCAAGTTCAGGCGGTTCGCAATTCTCCAAATCACCAGGGGCCTCTTTTAGAAGCAGCAGAGCTGAGACGCTGCAGGGTCAGAACTGTGTGTTCCAAGCTGCACGTGCGGTCCCTGCTCTCATCCGAGTCCACGTGATGCCCGGACCGTCGTCTGCCTCTAGCGGCCATCAGAAATGGGTTTCGGTGGGGCGCCTCGGTGGTGGTTCAGTCAGTTGAGCATTTGTCTTCAGTTCAGGTCATGATCTTGCAGTTTGTGGGTTCGAGCCCCGCGTCGGGGTCTGTGCTGACAGCTCAGAGCCTGGAGCTGCTTTGGATTCTGTATCTCCCTCTCTGCCCCTCCCCTGCTCACGCCCTGTCTCTCACCCTCTCAAAAATAATAAACTTAAAAAAAAAAAAAGAAAGAAAAAGAAGTAGGTTTTTGTAAGAGCTCTTTGGCAAGCTGAAAACTTGTACTTAAAATTCCCAAAGCATCTCTCCATTTAGAGATTGCCTGCTTCACTGTTTCCCTCTTGTTGTGAACCTCCGGTAGGTAAAAACTCAGTGAAAAACCTAAACTTGTTCTACCAGTTAGGAGTTTAAATTCCACCCCATGCACCAGTGGCAACAAGCAAGGGGGTCGTGTCCGGTCCACACTGTTTCCCTGCACTGATTGGGATGACTCCTTTAGCATTTATTACATTACAGGCATGTGCGTCCCTTTTTATCTTACTTGCAGATGCAGTAGCCACGAAACAAAACCAATTTAAGTAAAAAACCCACAAAACAACCTTTTCCCTTTTTCCTCATCACAGACTTATTTGAAGCCGTTTGAGTTCTGTAGTGTTGCCATAACAAGTGACCATAAACCGGGTGGCTTCAGAACTCACTCTCTCAGATTCTGGAGGCTGGAAGCCCAAGATCAAGAGGGCGGAGGGTTGTGCTTCTGTGTCATCCTGGTGTCTTACGGCCTCGGGCAGCCCCGGGTGTTCTTTTGTTGGTGACAGCACAATTCCAATCTCTGCACCCCATCTTCACGTGGCTGCCGTCCCTGCGTGTCCTTGACTTTGCATTGGCATTCCCCCTTCAGGATGCCACCAGCCGGATTGGATTCGGGCCCATCCTACCGACCTTGTCTTAACTGGGTTACGTTTGCAAAGATCTTATTTCCAAGGAAGGTCACATTCATAGATACCAAGGGTTAGGATTTCAGCATACCTTTTTGGGAGACAGCGTAACCCACGATGAGGCCCTCGAAGTGAGTCCAGCATTTACTGGGTAACGCTCCCGCTGCCAGGGACGATCCCCGCTGCCATGTGAGGGGTGGGCCGGGAGGCTGCGGCAGCCCAGCAGCAACCAGGCAGAAGGATGGGGAGAGGATCCCCGCCCCTGTTCCCTTGGTTTATCTGAAGTTCTGCTCCAGTCCTGGAAACTGATGTAACTAATTTTTTTCTCCCAGCGCAATGCAAACTTTTCATATATTTTGCCCATCCATAGTTTACCCTTGGGAACCTGGGGGCCCTTTCTCCTCCTGCCTGGGAGAGAGGACAAAAATGAGAGACCTCACCAGAGCTGTGTTTTGTTTGAGTCTTCTCGCTCAGATAGCATGGCCCAAAGCAGCAGGATACCCAGCGCGCCAGCCCCCCTGGGGATGGACCTCTGTCATCTTTACCTCTGTCAACTCTTGATTCATGACAGACTGCAGCTCAGCTGTCTCTCCACACCTTCTCTCCATACACATGGCTTCTGCTATGTTTCAGTGAGCCAGGGGTGTTCTAGCAGATTCCACTTCCGATGCCAACTGTGTCCGGTGTCCCCCAAGACCATCCTTGTGTCCTGCGAGTAGGACCCTCGTGACTGTTACTCTGTTACAACAAACGGAGACACAGCAGAGTTAGCACAGGGAACAGGCACGTGGGGAAAAGTGTTCTTTCCCGGTGGAGTCACACGGAGTGCGCCCAGCAGTGAGTCTTGACGACGCGGGAGGTACCGTCACGCAGGGAGTCTTGGTAGAGACCCAGCGCCCGGCATTTTGACTCCAGACTCCCAGAAGGAAGGCAGGTGTTGCGTATTAACGTGTCACGTGCACAGCAGTTTAGACACCGTGGGTGAGATCAGTCAGGCTTGTGTGAAACCTGAAACCCAGGTTCCCAGACACCAGCCTGGCCAGGAGTTGTGTCTACGAATAAAGTTAAGGCCCCTGATGGCACGTTTCCTGCACACTAGGAGTGGGGATTCACTGGAAGAAGCATAAGATAACTAAGAACAGTGCAGCTGACTCAGGGACCGGTTGCTCCCTGTGCCCGTCACGGGGATTTTCCCATTCAGCTGCTACCCTGTTGAACAGGTAAATTCTGGCAGCAGAACTGCCGACTGAGAGTATTTTCTCCTGCTCATAGATGTCAGTGGGCCAGTGAACTTTTTAAAAGACCAGGGTTCAAGGGAGGCATGCAGCTCAGTGGGTCCTGTGCTCTCAGGGGTTGGCCTGACATGCTCACGTGCCCAGCAGGGGAGGGACAGGGGGAGGAGGGAAATTGAGAGCATGGCCTCTGGGATGACGTATGGAGGGGGGAGCTTTTACCTGCAACTTGATACGTGGGAGGGTTTCCTTTGTAGGAAGGCACTGCCTAACCCGATCTGTTTTTATCATCAAGGGCAAATTCACTGATGAGTGCTTTTGACTTCAGTTAACCCCCTGGTGGGATGGGACTCAACCTTATCCTCAGTACTCTTCCATGTTTCTGGTGGGAAGAGCTGCTTGTCACCAGATAACACTTGTCTGGTGGGGGTCCGGTGGGCAGTCGCATGGAGACTCGGCAGTGTGGGGAACGAATGGATGCAGGTCTGAGTTCTCATGCCTGTTTCCTCTTCCCTGAGCTCTGACTTCTCAACAACTTTCTATCCTATTCCTGTATGACACAAATACATAAACAGTACTTCCTCAAGAGAATTTTGTCATTTAGCCAGTAGGACCTGTCTACTTAGGGCCTGGAGTTAAGATGTTGTGGTCAGTTGGCCCCTGCTGCGAGTCGGGTTCCACCAAGTCTCTCAGGAAGGAAAAGTCCCCAATCCTCGAGTGTGTTCTTATTTCATAAAACCTCACCCACGTTTGACCTGGGGCTTGACATGGTGCGCAACAGGGAAGGAGCGAAAGTAGTTTGTATCACAAAGGACCGGTGGGTCTTAAAATGCAAATATCTGATTCATTTGGAGAGCTGTTCTGTGAATTCTCCATTGTGGTCCGAACCCTTTGGTTAAAGGAGAATGAGATTTGATGTGGTTGCAGTAAGAGTGTAAAGATAAGTTCAGTAGGGTGAGTGGGACTGTTAAACTTGTGAGGAGGATGTAAGTGTGGACAGAGTGAGAGATCTGATGATTGAGTCATAGAGTGGATGTTGGGTGACCACAGGGTCTTGTCTGAATGTCCCGTGAATGGAATTGACTTGCTCTAGAGTCTCAACTTTCCTTCTGCACATATGTTGGGTGTTTTAGGACTCAGTGGTCTTTGAGGATGTGGCTGTGGACTTTACCCTGGAGGAGTGGGCTTTGCTGGATTCTGCTCAGAGGAAGCTCTACAGAGATGTGATGCTGGAAAACTTGAAAAACCTGGCCGCAGTGGGTAAGAATGACCTCATTCCTTCACTTGGTTGTTTGGAGAACAAGCCTTTCTTACACATCAAGCCTGTTTCAAGATTTTAAATGTGGACAGGGAATGCTTATTAATTAGTAAGCCAGGGTCACAACCATCAGAGAGCTAGAATCGTATAATGTCTGCATGAGAATGAGAATCTTTGTATTAAACTGATTTTTTTTTCTTTCTATAAAGCAAGCTCCCTTTGTGTCATCAGAAAATATCGATTTCATGGGTCATTAAGGAGCCCAATGAAGTTTATGTAATCGTATGAGAATTCAACTGCCTTCGTTCAATTGCTTACCGTTTTGAGCCCTCGTACTTGTATCGGTGAAGTCCCGATACAGCTAAAGTCCTCAGTGTCATTTCAACTAACAGGTACCTTCTTCCTTTAAAACTTTTGTTCCCTTTTTGCTTTCAGATGATGAGACTCAATTGAAGGCCAATGGGTCTGTTTCTCAGCAGGATGCTTATGGGAATAAAATATCCAAGGGAAACAAATTGGCAAAGTTCACCAGAAATGAATCCTGGGCCTCCATTTTAGGGAAAATTTGGGAAGAACTCAGCACGGAAGATCAGCCCACAAACCAGGGGAGACATCTGAGGTGAGCTGCACTCACAAGAGAAAGCAGTATTCCAGGAGAGAATCCTAGTATGTCATGAAATTTAAAAAGCAAAGAAAACAAGTCACCCACAGGAGCCTAGATCAAATTTGTTTACTCAGAATTTTTACAAAAAAAATTTCCTTAAATAGGATGTTGATGTTGAGTGTTAGAAACATAATTCAGTTGGCAACAATTAGGAGGAAAAGCCCATGTTTAAGAAACTGTTTTCGGGGAGCCTGGGGGGCTCAGTCCGTTGAGCACCCGCCTTTGGCTCAGGTCATGATCTCATGGTTCGTGGGTTCAAGCCCCGCATTGCGCTGTGTGCTGACATCTCAGAGCCTGGAGGCTGCTTCAGATTCTGTGTCTCCCTCTCTGCCCCTCCCTCCCTCACGCTCTGTGTGTGTGTCTCTCTCTCAGAAATAAGTAAACATTAAAAAAAAAAAAAGAAACTGTTTTCATCATGCCTATGGTTCAATCTCCTCATGATATTGTTTACTCTGCTTTATCAGATAGCCTACACATTCACTGAAATTGATGAAAATGTAATCCTTTTTTTTTTTAACATTTATTTATTTTTGAGAGACAGAGAGAGACAGAGCATGAGCAGGGGAGGAGTAGAGAGAGAGAGGGAGACACAGAATCCAAAGCAGGCTCCAGGCTCTGAGCTGTGAGCACAGAGCCCGACGCGGGGCTTGAACTCACAAATCATGAGATCGTGACCTGAGCCAAAGTTGGACGCCTAACCGACTGAGCCATCCACGCGCCCCTAAGAATGTAATCCTGATACTTATTAGTAAATATTAAATCATTAGTCCAACTGTTGATAACATGCTGCTTCTTCTTAACAGAAATCCTGTGGTGGAGAGACTCTCTGAAAGTAATGGTCAGTGCAGGGAAGGCTCCAGTCAGATTCCAAATCTTAATCTGTGTGAGAAAACTCTTTGCGGAGTTAAAGAGGATGAATGCAGTGAGTATGAGAAAGTCTTCGGGCGTCCCTCCCTCGAGAGTCACATCGCCATGCACGCTGGACACAAAGCGTATCGGTGTCAGGAGTGTGGGCGGGCCTATAGCTGTCGTGCACACCTAAGAATGCATGGGAGAACCCACAACAGAGAGAGAACCTATGCGTGTAAATTATGTGGAAAAACCTTTCCTCGTACCTCTTCCCTCAACCGGCACGTAAGGATTCACACTGCTGAGAAAACCTACGAGTGTCAGCAGTGTGGGAAAGCCTTCATTGATTTCTCAAGTCTTACTAGTCATGTGAGAACTCACACTGGAGAGAAGCCATATAAGTGCAAGGAATGTGGGAAAGCCTTCAGTTATTCCTCAACTTTCCGGAGACACATGATAACGCACACTGGAGAGAAGCCCTATAAATGTAAGGAATGTGGGGAAGCCTTCAGCTACTCCTCAACTTTTCGGAGGCATATGATCTCACACACTGGGGAGACACCACATAAATGTAAGGAATGTGGAGAAGCCTTCAGCTACTCCTCAGCTTTTCGCAGGCACATGATCTCACACACTGGAGAGAAGCCCTACGAATGTAAACAGTGTGGGAAAACCTTTATTTACCTGCAGTCCTTCCGGAGACACGAAAGGATTCACACTGGAGAGAAACCCTACGAATGCAAACAATGCGGGAAAACCTTCATTTATCCCCAGTCCTTTCGAAGACACGAAAGGACTCATGGTGGACAGAAGCCCTATGAGTGCAGCCAGTGTGGGAAAGCCTTCAGCCATCCCTCGTCCTTTCGAGGGCATATGAGAGTGCACACTGGGGAGAAACCTTATGAATGCAGTCAGTGTGGCAAAACTTTCAACTGGCCCATCTCCTTACGAAGACATATGAGGACACACACCAGAGAGAAACCCTACGAGTGCAAACAGTGTGGGAAAGCCTTCAATTTGTCTGCTTGCTTTCGAGAACATGTGTGGATGCATCCAGGAGACAAGTCCTATCAATGCAAGCTATGTGGGAAAGCGTTCTATTGCCACATATCCTTACAGAAACACATGAGAAGGCACACCGCAGAGAAACTCTATGAATGCAAGCAGTGCGGGAAAGCTTTCAGTTGGCCTGAACTCCTGCAGCAGCACGTGAGAACACATACCGCGGAGAAGCCCTATGAATGTAAGGAATGCGGGAAGGTCTTCAAATGGCCGTCATCCTTGCCGATACATATGAGAGTGCACACTGGAGAGAAACCCTATGAATGTAAGGAGTGTGGGAAGGCCTTTAGTTGTTCCTCATCCTTAAGAAGACATGTAAGGATACACACTACCGAGAGACACTACTTATGCACTGCGGGAAATTCTGCAGATGAATTCATGCCCCGTGCTTCAGAAAATCCACACCAGGAGAGAAATCTGATAAAAGTTGTAAATATGGTACTGCCTGTGTGAGAACCCCATCAAAGTGGACCCATGGGGTGTGCATTTCTAGTTCTTTTACAGATAAAAACTTGGGTGCAGAATAGCTCTCCAAGTACTCTTAGCTTTCATATGAAAGTTTGCAAATACTATGTTTCCCCCTACATTTCAGTAAATAAACCTATCTTTACAGTTTGTTGGACTCCTGGTGATTTGAAGTGTGTTTTTAATATGTAAGTAGTTTTAGTTTTTTAGTTCTTTAAATTCTTTAAGGGGTTTTTGGAACAATGACACTTTGGTATTTCTTGGGATTTTCTTACTAGCTTGGTGTGGCAGATCCTGGGTATCACCTGTTACGTATTTTCTGCCACACTGAGAATCTATTTATTTAATTTGGCCAGAGGAGCCTTATTGCATTTGCTTTACAAATAGTTTGCAGAAATGGATAATTATGCAGAGTTCTTCAAAGCATAGTCTCATGTGAATTGTCACTTTCAACTTTTTCCCTTTGCTCCTTGCCCTTGAGTGTGATCGGAAATTGGGACAGTAGGCTTTTACTTGAGAGATACTTTGCAACCATGAGATATAAGATACAGAGTTTGAGGTGGTTCTTCCAGATTGTATTATGTCAACGTGGGCAGTGTTGGGAACTACATTTCCCAGAAACCCTTCCCTTTACGTTCAGATTTACCAGTAGCCTAACTTGGCACGAGATTTGGAAGATGGAAGTGAAGAAGCCATTTCTGTTTGGAGCCATATTAAAGTGTGATAGATAGAAAGGAGCTCTTTTCCCCTGATTTTGGCCCTGCCAGTCAAGAGTATCGTGCAAAAGAAATGCCATGTGCTTGATTCCCATTTTTCTCAGAGTTGCAGGCTTCCATGAATATCTTCCTGAGCTACGTATAAAGGATCCATTTGTGTGGTCTTGCACTCACGGTTTGGATATTCTTACAAACTCTGATGTGTCCTCTAGACCACTGTTTCAGACTCATGGTTAGTGATCTTTTCTGATACTATGATTTCACTCTTCTCTAGATCTTCACATATGTGTATAAGGTCTAATTTGTATAGTGAACACCTTATTTTCAATACTTCTAGTGACTCCGTGATCCTGATTCTGCCATAAAAGCTACAGTGTTGCTACAAAGCAAAATAACACATGGGACTTAGTTAACCTATTACATCTTATAGTGTGCTGAGTCAGTCCTTCAACGTGAGAAAAAAACACCTTCGTATACTAGATTTTGGGAGAGCCAAATGCTGTTTCTTGCTAAGGGTTTTACTGTTATGTTTGATGATGTGTCATTAAAAACAGTATGTATTTTATCAAGGGAAATCTTTTGTAGATATTTCCTAGAAATACACAACTTACAGTGTTTTTATATCATCTGTGCACTTACTGCATTACTTTTCTGGGGCTGCTGTAACAAAATACCACTGTCGGGTGGCTTAGGACAACAGAAATTTTGGTCTGATGGTTCTGAAGGTAGAAGTCTAAGTTCAAAGTATTGGCCAGACCATGCTTCCTCTGAAGGTGCTAAGGAAGGGTCTGCTTCAACCCTCTCCTAGCTTTCGGTAGTTCATTGGCTTGTGGCGATATAACTGATCTTTACTCTGCATTCTGCCCACATGCATGTTTATCTCTTCATCTGGTGTTCTTTTTATAAGGACCACACATATCAAGTTAGGGCTCATCCTATTCCAGTATCACCTCCTCTAATTATATTGGTGGTAACTCTGTTTCTAAATAAGATCACATTCTGAGGTGCCGGGGATAGGACTTTGGTGGACAATTCAACCTGTAACTCTACCAAATGCTATACTCTTTTTCATTTACTGAGAGAACACATTAAAATATCCCATGGCAATTATGCATCCCAGATCAACTGTAATTTTGGTAAGCATTATACATTCTAAGTCAGTATTTCCAGGTGCATACAACTTAAGACATTTTTGTCGTGTAACTTTTTTTATTGTTGCATAAGAATTTCCTATTGAACTGATTTCTTACTCATTGCTAATAAAACCTTAAATAATTGTTTTGTCAAAGCTTTCTAACTCAAACCACTGGGAACACACTGGTAGTCAATGAAAATTGGGTGCGTTGAATTCAAGCAATTTGAGTGAACACATGGACAGTGGGATGTATCAGAGGGTGTTTGGAAGGATATATTTTCAGATTTTGGCTTGTGTTTGGTGATTGTAGAAGGCAGAAATAACTGAATTTAGCTAACTAAAATTGGTACAGCAGTCATTGAGAAGAAGGGTTGTTTTTTTAAAAAAAAAGTTTTAATTTTAATTCCAGTTAACATAGTGCTATGTTAGTTTCAGGTCTACAATATAGTGATTCAACATTTCATACAGCACACGGTGCTCATCACAAGTACATTCCTTATCCCCATCACCTATTCAACTCATCCCCCTACTCCGTCCCTTCTGGGAACCGGCAGTTCTCCTTAATTGAGAGTCTATTTCTTGATTTGTCTCTTTTTTTTCCACTTTTGCTGGTTTTGTTTCTTAAATTCCACATATGGGTGAAACCATATGGTATTTGTCTTTCTCTGACTGATTTCACTTAGCATAATACTCCAGCTCCATCCTTGTTGCAAATGGCAAGATTCCTTCTTTTTTTATGGCTGAATGATCCATTGTGTGTGCATCTTCACATCTTTATCCATTGATCTATCAGTGGACACTTGGGCTGCTTCCATATTTTGGTTATTGTAAATAATGCTTCTGTAAACATCGGGCTGCACGTATCCCTTTGAATTAGTGTGCTTACATTCTTCAGGTAAATACCCAGTAATGCGACTGCTGAATCATAAGGTAGTTCTATTTTGAAGTTTTTGAGAAACTTCTATATTGTTTTCCACAGTGGCTGCACCAGCTTGTATTCCCAGTAACCATGCACGAGTGTTCCTTTTTCTCCACATGCTTGCCAACACTTGTTTTTTCTTGTGTTGTTGATTGTAGCAATTCTGACAGGTGTGAGATGATACCTCACTGTGATTTTGATTTGCACTTCCCTGATGATGAGCGATAATGAGCATCTTTTCATCTGTTTGTTGGCCATCTGTAGGTCTTCTTTGGAGAAATGTCTGTTCATGTCTTCTGCCCATTTTTTAATTGGATTTTTTGTTTTTTGGGTGTTTGAGTTTTATATATTCTTTATATATTTTAGATACTAATCCTTTATTGAATATGTTGCCTTTTAGTTCTTAAAAAGTTTTTTTTTTCTGTTTATATTTTAGAGAGAGAGAGACAGAGTATGAGCCAGCAAGAGGTAGAGAAAGAATACACCATCACTCTCGACCAGAGGTGCCCATTTGTTTTCAAATCCCCCAAACCTAGTCAGTGATCTTAGTTCCCTGTCTTTGTCATGTCTCACAAAAGGAATGCCTGTATATAGTCTTAGAAGTCCGTAAAACTTGATGCCATTAGGACGTCACAGCAGCCCCACCGGGCTGAGAGCACGTGCCCCATGGCCACAGCAGCCCCTATTCCCGCAGGAGGCCCTGCTCATCGCTCCCCACCTTGGCCGTGTGAACAGTCTCAAACCCTCAGTGAAGTCACTAATGGATGTTTGGTCAGGGCCCTCAGGTAGTTGCATGCACACTCACACCTGTTGTCCCTCACTCACCTGCCCAGTGTTCTGGAATCTTCTGGCCTGAGGACTGAGGCTGCGGCACAAGCACTGTCGGCGCCGGGACTCCTCACCACAGCTCATGCCTACCCGCCGCCCATCCGGGACCACAACGCCACCTCACCAGTGCACATGCGCATTTCCACCAACGCCCGTGCTCTGCGTTCTGGTTCCGCGTAGTCTCAGCCCTGCTGCCTGTGAGAAGTGGAGGTCTCGGGCAGAGACTCCACAGAGGCCCAGAGCGCCACCCTTCAGACTCCTCCCAGCATGCCGTGCGCCTCGTGAGGAAGTACTCCTCAGAGCCACCTGGGATTGAAGCCCACGCGGAAGTACGCAAGCGCGTGTGGGCGGGGCGGATGCGCACGCGCACGCGCGGAAGACACTACACCAGCAAACAGGAAAGTGGAGTCCCCGCCCCTGGGCTTCAGTTCCCGTGGCTGCCTAGCTTCTGCTATGGGTGGCTCAGTGGCTGGGAGACGTGTGTGGGACGAGCTCCTGAGTGCCCCAGGTGTCCACCCGCGGAGTCTTGGGAGGAGGTTGGGGCCGCCCAGGGTGGATGGAGCAAGGTGTGTGGGCACATGAGACCAGGAGAGGGGAGTACTGCCAGGAACACCGCAGTATAGGACACGGTGGCTGCCGGTCCACGAGATGGGCACCGTTATTGCCTTCACCGAGCTTCCAGTTGGAAAGCAGTGACAAGAGGTCAAAGTAGTGATGAGCGCATTTCTCAAAGAATCCTAAAAGCAGCGTGTGGGGCTGAAACACCATAACCCCAGCCATATAGGGTCCCTTCCACTTCTTCCTCGGATTCCTGTGTAGGGGTTCTTATCGAGAGAGGTTTTTCCCTACCGCACAGATTCAGAAAGTGTGAAGTCCCCGTTCCAGGAGGAGAGACAGCAGTAAAACGTGTAGTGTAGCTGATGCGGATTAGTCTGGAGTAGAGAGCTGTTGGCTGGGTGGTTTTCAGAGGGCCTGTGTATCCCTGGGAGTGAATTCGTTTTCTCTGGAGACATCATCTTTGCCAATGTGTCTGAGTTTCTGTGTCTATCTGGGTATGTCCACATGTGTGTCCGTCCCAGTGACAGTTTTTGTGGTTTTGTCGCTGTAGCGTGTGTATATGTCAGAGAGTTCAGGTGTTTGAGTGGTGGTTCCTGTGCTGGCAGGAGTGTCTGTTATTGTCCGCGTATCTTACTGCATGGCTGTAGTGTTTTCTCTGGGTTTTTGCGCAGTTGTGTGTATGGAAACCCAAATACACAGTAAAAACAGATGGTTACGAGTCACTTGTGTTTAACTTTTTAAGAGTCAAATATTTACTGTAATAAATTCTAACGAAATATTTAAAAAGAGAAAGCTTCACAATTGTTTTTAGTAGGTTTTCATGAGCTCCAACATTCTACAGAGTGCTTAGTCCTAGATTAACAGCATAGCACCTGCTGGCAGTAATTTGGACTTCTCTAGAATTTCTCACACCTAAGTTTCTTTCCTTATCTGTTGATTTTTTACTTCAAGTTTCTAACACCAACGGTGGTTCAGATAAACTCTTGAATGATAATTGTCATGTGATGAAGTATTTTAGATTGTGATCATTCTTAAAGTAAATGAACAGGTGACACGGAAATGGATCTCCAAAGGGCAAATAAGGTAATATGGTTGACACAATGTCATCTTGTTATTTGGTTTTTCCTGTAGATCACTACATAGAAGAGAAACTTCTATGTGGCAAGAGGATAATAATTTGCACTTCAGTTTGAACTTAATCTTAGAAAAAATTAAATTCTGTATCATTTCAATAACATTTTGTTTCCAAATATTTAAAATTCATATCATCTGATTCCACAAAATGGGAAAATGCAAGCACTCACTAACCATTCCTGCATGAAGACTTTCTTGGTTCTTTGTCAGTTGTATAAATTTCTTTTCCTTCTCTGACCTTCCAGAGCACATCATTTCTATTTATAAATAGCATATTTTGTCCAACATCTTGCTAATTGTGCAAATGTTGTAATTAATTGCAATTGTGCAAATAACCATTAGTCAGATTGTGCTTATTACATGCTGCAGTAAGTGTTTATTTTCATGTTCATAGGTCTGACTTGGGTGGGTTGTGACAAGTGGTGGGTTTTCAGGAAGCTGTACTGGCTCTGATCTAAGATGTCCATTTTGGGGTTGAAAGTGAATGGATAGCACCAGCTCAGGGAAGCTTCTTCAAGATGAGACACTAGAGGAACAGAGGAAAGCCAAAAGCACATTTTAGGGTTTCTGCCATAACATTTGCTCACATAGCACTGGCTTAAGTAAGTCACATGGTTCAAAATGGAGGAAAAATTACTACTGTGCTATCATGAGGACATTGCTAGATTGTTTCACAGGGGATTGGAAAATCTACCACACAATCTGAATATCCTTTTAAGAAAGGGGTTGCATTAGCATAATTATAGAGACCATACCAAAACTTCCTTTTATAGTTTTCTTTCTTTCTTTCTTTTTCTTTCTTTCCTTCCTTCCTTCCTTCCTTCCTTTCTTTCTCTTTCTTTCTTCTTTCTTTCTTTTTCTTTCTTTCTTTCTTCTTTCTTTCATCTATTTATTTTGAGACAGAGCTGAGAGAGTGAGTAGGGGAGAGATCCATAGAGAGAGAGAGGGAGAGAGAGAATCCCAAGCAGGGTTTTGAACTGACAAACCATGAGATCATGACCCAAGCTGAAACCAAATTAACTGAGCCACCCAGGTGCACCTTAATCATTTATTTTATTTTTTTAATGTTTATTTATTTTTGAGAGAGAGAGAGAGAGAGAGAGAGGAGGGGCAGAGAGAGAGGGTAACACAGAATCCGAAGCAGGCTCCAGGCTCTGAGCTGTCAGCACAGAGCCCGATGTAGGGCTCAAACTCATGACCTGAGCCGAAGTTGGTTAAGCAACTGACTCTTGCTTTTGGCTTGGGTTATGATCTCATGGTTCATGGGTTCGAGTCCCGCATCAGGCTCCATGATGACAGTGCCAATCCTGCTTGTGATTCTGTCTCATTCCCTTTCTCTCTGCCCCTCCTGCTCACTCGCTCACTCTCTCTCAGAATGAATAAACTTAACAAAATTTTATTTTGTAAAAATTCAAACTCTGTAAATGTAGAGAGAATGGTTTAGGAAAATCTGTTATACCTGTTACCTGCCTTCAACAATTTCCATCAGTTTTCTTTACAACACTTGGCTTCCTCTGGATAATTTTGAAGCAGTTCTCAGTATATCATTTCAATCTTAAAATTTTTGGAATGAACAGTTATCCTTAATATATTCAAATAAATAGGCAGTGGTCAATGTTCCTAGTTTTTTACATAATTTTAAAATTTTGCTGTTGGATTGTTTGCATTGGGATCTAATGAGACCCATACATTACAACTTAATATCTCCTTTGTATCTAATCTATAGTTCCCTTAGCATGTATTTCTTTGTAATGTAATTGTTGAATAAATCATGTAGAAATTTTTATAGAATGGGTCTTCTAATTATATCTCCATGCTGTTCTTTAACATCTTCTGTTCTTTATATTTGCAAGTAATTGCAAGTTAGATCTACAGGTGTGACCGTATTCGGGTCTGATATTTTGACGAGTATAATTTAGATATTATTTCAGTATTTCTAGCTGGAGGCACATAGCATCTGGAGGTTCTGTATACATGAGACAAAGATGGCCTCTGTATATTGTCCCTCCGTGGTTTATTTCTTCATTGTAAACCAGTGGTTCAAAAGCCCAGTGGTGCCAAACTCAATTTTTTACTTATCTGTTTTAAACATAGCTCAAATAAGTGCATTTTTAGCTATTTAGAGCCTGCTAGCTTTTCATGCCTACCCCATGAAACTTTGCCCAACAGCTGCTAGCCATAAATAGGGTAATCCCTGTAGCTATGAAAGACCCAGGCTGCTGCTGCCCTTTGGAACTCTCTGATCCAAAGACTTCCATCTGGGCTGCAGAGCGACCTCACCCAACCATGTAAGTCTCTGATACCCTTCTTCCCTGGGAGTTCTCTTGTGCACCTCCCTTTCTGGGTAGTAGCTCCCCTGCCATTGCCTCTGGACGGCCTCATGCTGTGAGGGACTTTCCCTACAGGCAAACCTGACAGAGTATTGCCTGAATAGAGCTCATGTGTGCTACTGCATTCTGGGCTCACATCCTTTTTCATGGATCACCCTCAAAATGTCAAAAAGGAAGTGATTTATCTTTTTGTGATGGAAGCCAGCTTTGATGACTATTACCTGAAGCAATTAAAACTCTTGTGAAGGGTTACATGAAAAAGAAGGCATGCATTTCCAGAATGTAGGGCAGACCATCCGAGCAAGTGGCTTAAATTTATTCTCACAGTTTTAGAGACTAGATGCCTGAAATCATTGTCAGCAGGGCCATGCTTCTTCTGTGACTGTGTATAGAATCGTTCCTTGTCACTTCCTAGCCTCTGGTGCAAGCCCTCAATCCTAGACATTCTTTGCCTTGATCTGCGTCACTCCAACCTCTACCTCTGTTATCACATGGCATTCTCCCTGTGTGTCTTTCTTTTGTATGTTTTATCCTTGCCTTACAAGGACACAATTCATGTTGGATTAGGACACACTCTAATGACTTCTTAACTTGATTACATCTGAAGACCCTATTTCTAAATAAGGTCACACTTTTCATTGAGGTGTTTGTCATTGCTTTGCCAGAATTCATGTGTTCGGGACACACATGTTTTATCAGCGATGTGATTTGAGAATTTTTTCTTGGTATCTGTGGCTTACTGTTCTCAGTGGTGTCTTTGGGAAAGTAGCTTAATTTGGATAAATTCTAATTCATTAATTTTGTTGAACCTTGTTTTTGGTGTCATCTCTTAAAAATGTTTGCCTAGCTGAGGTCACAGTGAAATTCCTGCTTTTGTTTCATCTAGAAGTTTTATTGTTTGTATCTTGCATTTAGGTCTATTATAAGTTTTGAGGTTTTTTGTAAACAGCATGAGTTTTTTGTTTTGTTTTTTACATATGGATATGATTGATCCAGCACCATTTGTTGAAAAGGCTACACTTTATTGAATTACTTCAACACTTTTGTAAAAAAAAAAAAAAAAAAAATCAGTTGACTTTAAGTATGTGTGTTTATTTCCAAACCCTGTATCCTTTTTCATTGATTTACAAAAGTATTGGAGTACAATTAATTTTTGCCTTTTGATCTTGTATCCTGCAACCTTGCTGAAGTTGTTTATCAGTCCTAATTAGTGTACAAGATTTTCTAATGACAAAAATCATGCCATCTGCAAATAGACTTAGCTTTAATTCTTCCTTTCTTATCTGGATGCCCTTTATTTTCTTGCCTGTCTTCTCTGGATAGAGCCTTCATTACAATGGTGAAGAGAGGTGGCAAGAGCAGACATATTTATCTTGTTTCTGTTATTAGGGGGAAATCATTTGGTCTTTCAGTATTAGGTATGATGTTAGTTTGGGATTTTTAAAAATCAGGTTAGGAAAGTTCCCTCTCATCTTAGATTACTGAGTTTACTTAGTTCACTGAGTGCTTTTATCATAAAGTGGTATTAGATTTTACCAAAGTGCTTTTCCATGTCTATTGAGATTATCATGTGATTTTTAACTTTTATGATGTTCATATGGTGTATTATCTTTCTTAAAATTTTTTTTAATGTTTATTTATTTTTGAGAGAGAGAGAGAGAGACAGAGCATGAGTTGGAGAGGGGCAGAGAGAGAGGGAGACACAGAAGCTGAAGCAGGCTCCAGGCTCTGAGCTGTCAGCACAGAGCTCGACGTGGGGGTTGAACCTATGAACTGTGAGATCATGACCTGAGCTGAAGTTGGATGCTTAACTGACTGGGCATCCAGGTGCCCTAACTTAATTTTCAATGTTAAGCCAATCTTGCATTCCTGGGGTAAATACCATTTGGTAATGGTGTATAATCATTTTAAGATGTTGGTAGATTTAGTTTGCTGGCCTTTTTTTGTGAAGATTTTTGTAACTTTGTCAAATTGAACATTATAAATTCTTAGTCAATATTGTCAGATGCATACAAGTTTAGGCATTTTTCTTTCAGATAAATTTTATTTTTATATACTTCAAGTTTTTGTCATTAATATAACTTCTTATTAATAACAGTGAAACATTAATGGTTTGTTGGTGTCCTCTAGAGAAAGACCACCAGGATCACACCTGTGGTAAAAGATGTTGGGTGTACTGAGTTCTAGAAACACACCATTAATGATTGTGGGTTAAACCAGTGTTTAAAAAAGACTTATCATAGGACTTCTGCTTGTATTAGTTGATTTGGGTTATGTTCAAGGAAGCTGAGATTTGCTCTCTATTGGATGCTATCAGGAGTTGAATGTAATTTCATCATTGAGAATTTTAAGTTTCAATCCAGAAGGCAAGAAGAATGGAGTGGTGATAACACTAATTGTTAAAGAAGCAGCAGTCAGTTTTATTAACAAGAAGAGGGGAGTTTGGGGACTTTTTTTTTTTTTTTTTTTTTTTTTACTTTTTACAGACTTATTTAGAGTGCATTTGTTTTTGTTTTTGTCTTGATCCAGTTTGGTCACCAAATGGTGTTGTCTAATGATGGTGTTGTGTGAGATTCTTTATTTTGCCAGGCCAACTCTGGGTTGTTTGGGCTGCTTCTGTATACACTGCAATCTGCATCGGACGCTTTTTAGTATTTTTCATTGAGTAACTCATTTTACATATAGAAATTCAGTTACTCCTCAGCAAACTCTGTGAGACAGGGAATATACTATGCCCTTTTATGAGTTAACTGAGAAATACAAGTTTACATAAATTACCAGAGATCTCAAAGACAGCAGGAGACAAAGACATAATCAGGTTTCAAGCTCTTACTACTCAGAGACCGTACTATTTACTTGATGCTAATGTTGAGCATCCATATATGCCATGTGCTGTAGGCTCAGTATTTAAACAGCTATAGTCAAAAGTAACCAATGTACTCTATGTTGTTTTATGTTGAATGGAGAGGCAGGAAACACACACAGGTTGTTGCAGTCTTCGTGTTTATGTTTTTATGGGAAAAAAGTAGTGGTTAACAAGTGGTAAAACTTAGGCTCATAAGAAGTTTGGGAAGGAAACAAAGACAAGGGAGCTAATAGAGAATGCAGGGATTCCAGTGTGTAGTTTTTTGTGGGGGATAAGAAACTCATTGAGTGAAGACTTCATCATTAATTTATTTATATTTCCATCATCTAATAGGCCTTTAATAAGCACTGTTTCAAATATTCACTGTTTGTAAATAGTGGAGAATGATATGGACAGTCGTGTGTTCATGTAGTTAACCATAATGATTCTCCATAAAAATAAAGGTATAGGTCTGGTTCAGCTTAATGTTTGTAATGGTTAATGTTTTAAAGCATGTGATATGTTTCCATGAATTTGGACATGGGTATTTGGGGCCAGATTCTTCCCAGTTATGCAGAGTATAGGGTGTGGGTGTTTAATACTCTTATGGGGAAAAAAAGGTAAGTTGTATTATATACTTGAAATATTTTTGCTGCTACTGTAGACTGAATCACACAATTTGTTCCAGAAAACCATAGGTTGCACTTAATTTGATTAAGCATTATGGTCATCTGCACAGTTCTACCCCATCATGGTCTTATGAGTATAGTGAATTAACGCAAGTCGATTGTAACCTTCTGGCAGAAGCAAGGTAAGCTATGAGTAGGGGGACAGTTATCTATGAAAAACTGAGATGATCTGCAGTTGGTACCATTTTGAATAATACTCCAATTTAGTAAAAAAGGTATACTTGATATTCTCAAGCAGGGAAAATTTTAATGCTTTTTATAGAAGGTGGAAGGTTTTTGTTTTAATGATCCACAAAGTCCAAAAGCCCCATTCTACTTTTCACAGGTGTAAGTTCTATATGGATATATTTCTAGCACGTTAGGGAAGAGAAAAAAATGTGACAGCATTTTGCTTGATTAAAGAACAAATAAAGTCTAATCTGTCCATTTCTCCATGTTAACTTATATTTTCACAGTGTCACAGAAATTAATGTGATTTGGGGGTTGGGTATCCAACTCTTGATTGTAGCTTGGGTCATGATCCCAGGGTCATGGGATGGAGCCCTGCATGCTTAGCATGGAGCCTGCTTAAGATTCTCTCTCTCTCTCCCTCCCTCCCTCCCTCTGCCTCTCCCCTGCTTGTGTGCACATGCGCACTCTCTCTCTCAAACAAAAACCTCTTAAAATAAGGAATTAGTGTGATTTGATAATCATTAGTATCTCATTTGACCCCCACCCACCTCACATCATCTCTATCATCGTACATATGAAAAAAGTTGAGCAACGGAGCACAGTCTTTTCTGATCTCACATGGTTCATAATAATAATGAAATCTGTCACTTTGAATGTATAATATAGGCCACCACCATGATGGGTATTGTTCAAAAACTTAAAACTCAGAATACCTCTGTAAAGTAAGCATACATAATTTTACAAATATGACACCACAACTTACACATAGGACTGAAAAGGCAACATAGTGTTCCATTTATGTGCCATTCTTTGGGAAAAGGCAAAGGTATAGAGATTTGGAACAGATGAGGGGTTAAGGGTGCGGGTGCTGACTACAAATGGGCACCATGAGTTTTTTGGGTGGTGATCAAGCGTTCTGTATCTTGATTGTTGCAGTGCAATTGTACATTTTGGAAAACTGATAGAACTACACTTAGAATAATGAATTTTGATATATGTGTATTAAAACTGAATTACTAGAAAACGAACAGCCACCAAAGCAAAACAAAACAAACCAAAAAACAAAACTGCTTTCATATGCTTAGAGGAAATTTAAAACTCTCCTCAACCTTGATACATAGGTGTACAACAAGACATTTCCATCACGTTGGTATCTTGGGAAGAATTTCATAATGTGGAAAGGACTTGTCAGGCCCTTTTGGGAAGCCAGTTAGTAGTTAGAAAACACTGTCTAGGGTCCTCGCCTCACACACATACCTGGAGGGAAGTAAGACCTCGTCTGGAATCCATCTTTGATCTGACACCAGGTTCTTTGGATCAGACCTTTAGCAACGCTCTGGTTCTGAAACCTGAAGGTGGACCTCTCGGTTGTTCCCCAAGGAGGACCCTACCTGGGGGCGTCCTAACCCTTGGGCACCAGCATCGTGACTCTCCGGGGCCTGTCTGGAATTCTTAGGCATCAGCATCACGCCTTTCCAGCTCTAAACCTGCCATCAAGCGAGTGCCCCGCCTTCTTGCTGGGAAACACCAGTATTCATCCCGACAACCCTTGGGACCACTGCAGCAGCCCCACGTGGCGGCGAGCTGAGAGGGAAGAAGAAGCGGTGGCAGAACACACGCTGTGGGTACAAAACGACTCCCACCCATTGAACTCCTGCAGCCCCATACACATCTCATTACCCGCAAGTGCAATCACACCTCTCAGGGTCTCAAAACTGCTTGTCACACCCACTCCCCCACAGTCACCGAAGGGACTTCTCCGCTTGCTCAGGTCTGACACTCTGCGCCCCCAAGACGCCCACTACGCACCACCGCGCGTCCCTTATCCTCAGGCTCCAGGGCAGGTCTTCCGGGCCTCCAGCCACGGCGCACGCGCACTTCTTCTCGAGTGGAGCCTCGACGGCACAGGACGCAGCCCATTGGCCTGTGGGAAACGTAGTTCCGAAAGGAGGCCCCTCGGATGCTGGGAGTCCAGCCACTCAGGTTTTTCCCAGCATGCAGCGCTGGCCTGCGTGGAAAGCGTCCTGGAGACTCGGGGGAGTGCGTCTTCGCTGAACTGCGCAGGCGCACCCACTGGAGGTGGCGACCCACGAAGGGGTTCAAGGCGGGTGTGGTAACGGAAGCGGTGGGTGGGAGTCCCGTCCCCCGTCCCCCAACCCCGGCTTCTGGTGGGCCGTGAGTTAGTGGCGGCTGGCCCGGTGGCCCTAGCTCCTGAGGCCTCCGTCCGCTCGCATCCTCCTGTGCTCGGACAGCGCCGACTGTCGGGGAAGGCCCCTGAAGTCCGACGGAGTCCTCGCGACGGGTGCAGGAGGACGCTGCAGCCGAGGCGATGGCGTCAGAGGTGACGGCCGTGGAGGGCCTGTGGCTGAACGAGGGGACAGACGCGAGTGAAGAAGGGCCTGTTCCTGGAAGGATCGCAGCTCTCTGGGAGGGCCTGGGGCATCGTTGTCGCAGTCGTGCCTGACCACGGAGCCTCAGGGGCCCAGAGTCCCCGTTCGTCAGTTCTTAGGTGGCCAGGGATGGCTCAGGAACGCCCCTCTGCACCAGGCTGGTTGAAGCACCTGCGTTTGGGTGTGGGGGCCTCTGCCGCGTGGGCTGGGCGCGAAAACCAGTTCACTTCCGGAAGTTGCAGTGGGTGTAGCTCGACGACGACGGTGGTGCGCCACCACCTGCGTTCTTGCGTCTGTTGGGCCCGGACAGTCCATGGGTGTTTCTTGATTTTTCCCCTGTAACCGATCGTAGTATAGGTTCCGTCGTGAACAGAACAGGCAAAATATCACAATCCCCTCGAAGCGGACGTTCTAGGATACAGAAAATACAAAGGATGTAAAAAAATACGCACTGTGCGGATGGTGGTGATTCCTCAAAAGAAGAAACAAAGCGAGGGGAGGGGTGTGCTGAGGGCCTGAGCTGTGTGTGCCTCTGGGAGAGTCTTCCTTCCTCTGGGACCCTTATCTCTGAGGGTGTGCCTAGGATGTGTGCTTGGGGGTGCCATCGGTATTTCCAGTGATGAAGGCTGGGTGATTCTGTATTTTTGTCTGCAGGGCCACATGTGCCTGTCTGATAGGTTCCATGTGTTCCATCATCCTGGTGATGATGGTCCCTGTGTCCAGGCAGGAGTGTCAGTGCCTGTCTCCCTGCATGCTGTAGTGGTTTTTTTGTGCCTATCTATGTATGGGCTCCCGATAAAGGCCTGTCAGGTGCAGATTTACAAGCGGGTTCTACTTAACTTCTAAGAGGCACATAATTATCATGTATTAAATTCCTACATGTGAAAAAACTGGAAACCTTTACGATTATTTTTAGTAAGTTTGTGCAAGCTCCATACTGCATGAAATGGAAAGGTTGGGATCAAGCCAACTTTTTAGGTTTATTGAGTAATCAGTTAAATGAAATAAAATTCAGATATATAAGTAAGTTTTAAAGTTTCTTTATTTTGAGAGAAGTGTGGGGGCAGGGCAGAGAGAGAGAATCCCAAGCAGACTCTGCTGTCAGCACAGAGCCTGATGCGGGGCTCGATCTCCTGAATCAGGAGATCATGGACCTGAGCTGAAATCAAGAGTTGGATGCTTAATGACCGAGCCACCCAGGCTCTCCTTATGCATAAATGCTTTGATACATATACGTGTCCATGAAACCATGACTGTGATCATAAAAAACTAGAAAACTCAGTTTTGAATGAGGACTAAGTTACAAATGGGATATTGGACAGTATAAATTCTCAATTTATTAGATACCTACCAAAAACTGGAGCTCGTTTCAGGGATAAAAATGTTTCCATGTTATAAAATACAAATATCATCATATTTTACCAAGAAGACGAAGCAGGCATTGCTGCCCAGTGGTAAAAATTATGGATACGTTAACACATGGACAGTAACCAAGGATTCTTTAAAAGGGAGCAATAAATCTGTCAACTCCATGTATGATAATCAACTTACTGAAGATTTACGTGAAGGAGGAAGCTAGAACACTCTTAGAAGTTACGGCAAGTTTTTGTGACTTTGGAATATGGGGAGTTTTCTTACGTAAGAAAAAATAGTAAGCTACAAAGGAAGAGAATGAGAAATTATTTTTTTTTTAATTTTTTTTTTAACGTTTATTTATTTTTGAGATAGAGAGAGACAGAGCATGAACAGGGGAGGGGCAGAGAGAGAGGGAGACACAGAATCTGAAACAGGCTCCGGAATCTGAGCAGTCAGCACAGAGCCCGACGCGGGGCTCGAACTCACGGGCCGCGAGATCATGACCTGAGCCGAAGTCGGACGCTTAACCGACCAAGCCACCCAGGCGCCCCGAGAATGAGAAATTATTAAAACTAATTACAGGCCACTGAAATGTAGACTAAAGGGGGTACAAAGATAAACCACAGTCTGGGAGACAATATTTGCAATACGTACAAATGAAAAAAATGCATATCCAGAGTATATGAAGAAATCAGAAGAAACCAATAAACATACAAATGAATTAAAAGTAAGAAAATGATAAAGATTACACAGACGAAAGACATACAAAGTGCTCAATATTATTGGTAATTAGTAAAAAGCAAGACACACGAGGCAATCCTGTTTCACATGGACTATATAGGCAAATATTCAACAGTTGCAGTGTGGTCAATCATCTTATGCAAGAATAGTGGGAGTGTTGATTCACACATCCCATTGGCATTTCCTATAAATTTGAAATTATCCATAGTCTCCAGTAGTTTTTCTCCAATGTGTAGAGAATTTGTTATGAACTGCCACTTGGAAATCGAGACAAGAATGATAGGAGCAGCATTTTCCACGCCAGGAAAACACACATGAAAGAGTCCCGAAACTATAAGCACTGGAAAGGATGAGTAAATTGGGTCACCCCCAGCCACAGATGCCTGCATGTGTGAAACAGACTGAGGCAAGGAAATCAGTGACGACCGTGTTCCAGGTAATTCTATTCCTATCTTTTCATGAAAAGCTCAAAAAAGGCAGAGTTTGACAAAACACTACTTAGTGATGAGTCATAGTAAAGCTCTGAAGAATAACTATAAAATTCCAAATACTGGTCACATCTGGGAGTAGGAGGGAAATGAAGGGTGGACACACTGGGGTCTAATATCTGCCCAAAGTCTATCGATGATTGTTCCAAACTACAGAGTTTATATAATATTAATATTTATTTTTTTAATTTTAGAGAGCATGTGTGCAAGTAGGGGAGGAACAAAGGGGGGGGTGGGGAGAAAGAGAGAGAGAGAGAGAGAGAGAGAGAGAGAGAGAGAGAGAAATCTCAAGCAGGCTCCATGCTCAGTGCAGAGCCCCATGCGGGGCTGGATCCCAGGTCCCTGGGATCACGACCTGAGCCAAAATCAAGAGTTGGGCCATCAACCAACTGAGTTACCCAGGCACCCCTACAATATTAATATTTAAACTTAAGATAAAATTGGGGCACCTGTGTGGCTCAGTTGGTTAAGCAACTGACTCTTGATTTCGGTTCAGGTCATGATCTCATGGTGGTGAGATTGAGCCCCAAGCTGGACTCCATGCTGAGCTTGGGATTCTCTCTCTTCCCTTCTTCTTGCCCCTCCCTCTCCATCTCTCTCTCCTCTCTCTCTCTCAAAATAAATAAATAAATAAACTTAAAAAAATAAACTGAAGATAAAATGTTTTATGCAATGTTTGCAAAGTATGAGACACGCTACACAAATTTAAAGAATTGTTTACATAAAGATATTTGTTTTACTGTATTATCTGACCACCTACCTAGTTTTGGTTTCAGTCTGTTTGGAAGGTATTCACAAGTCTTTTAACTGAGCCCATTTAACTTGTCCTTATATTCATTTGAGTAGCAACAGATTAAGTATGAGCCCAGTGTCTAGAGAGAACTGGTTACACGAACTTATACCGTTGTATGCACCTTGATAGGAAACGAGCTGCAGGAATTTATTTCTAATTGAATAAAGTCGAAGCATATACCAGTGTGTAACCATGTTACCTTAATATATCTAAGAGGAGAAAAAACGCAGCTGAAATTGCTTCTCTTTACATAAAGAAACACTGGTCATATGTACAAAAACTAATAAAATTGGAATTTGGAGGGGGCAAATGGACACGAATTCTGGAGGGTATGCTAGGAGAGAGTTTTAAGGCAGATTTCTAAACCTCGTGCTGATTATTTAAACTTGGTGTTCATTTATAAACAATAAACGAGTATATTAACCATATCTTATTTTTAATACTTTATAAATCAAATGAGAAATATATTTTTAATGAGAAGCCTCTTTTCTACATGCTACTTCTCTGAGCTCTAATTTTTATGAAAGTGGACAATACTTTTTGCAAACCATAAAATATGAATTTCTTCAAGTTTGTACATAAGATATGCCATAGAGTGTCCTTCCACTAGCTCTTAAACTGGGAGGTATTTTCAGAAAAGGGAAGCATATTAAATGCACTAGGAATTTGGACTCAATCTGTTCAGCATATTAAACTTCTGGGTCCATTCCAAATTTACATAAGCTTTTGCTATTTTCTTCTATCCGTTAAATGGCCTGAGGGATATCATAACCGTTCACATTTCAAAGTTCTCTAGGGATGTACTAAAAACATGGATCTGCAAATAATTTCCTTCTAGTGTAGAATGTGAAGCTGAGGATTTTAATGAACATGTCCGGTAACTTGTGGTCCTTCTGAGAAAAGATCTTGAGCCCAGTTTCAGGCTGTGGGGTTCAAATTCCTCGCTAGCACCTGGCACTTGCAGGCTGCAGTTTCCTGATCTAAAGCAGCAGATGAGGGGGGTGGGGAAGCATGGGTGAGGCCACAACGGTGTCAAGGGCCAAATATCA
Organism: Panthera leo; assembly: GCF_018350215.1. Lineage (NCBI taxonomy): Eukaryota > Metazoa > Chordata > Mammalia > Carnivora > Felidae > Panthera > Panthera leo. The sequence goes on from NC_056680.1 coordinate 1,935,303, forward strand.
AAACGTATCCAGACCCTGCACTGCACGTGGTGAAGTCACGATCAAATGTATGTGTGTTAAAAAAATTTTTTTTTCTTTATGGTTTGTTGTTGTTGTTGTTGTTGTTGTTGTTGTTGTTTTTTAAGAGAGAGACACAGAATCCGAAGCAGGCTCCAGGGTCTGGGCTGTCAGCACAGAGCCTGATGTGGGGCTCGAACTCAAAAGCGGTGAGATCATAACCTGAGGCCAAGTCAGACGCTCAACCGACTGAGCCACGCAGGTGCCCCCAAATGTCTGTGTTCTTAAAGAGCACAGACCCAAGGGTGACCTTGCAGTCCCAAGCCAACCTCTGACCCCTGGAGGACACGAGGGCCTCCTGTCCTGTCTTGTCCCAGCCCAGCCGGGATTGGGCACCCCTCCTTCTCTGGACAGAGAGGTATTGCTCGGTGGGGGAGATGGGAGTCTGGAAACAGGAGGTGCCACAGACCTGCGGGAAGACGCCGAAGTCCTTGGGGGAACTAGAGCCGGTTCTACGTGTGCCCAAGTGTCCCTACTGTGACCAGCCGGAAGGGGCCAGCCACTCGTGTTGCGGTCGTGCGGAACCGTCCCGTCAGGGGCCCTGGGGCGAGGGTGGTGGATTATCTGATTGGGAGGCTGGGGCGGGGTCTGCAAGCCCTGTCCAATCAGGGTCCGCGGTCTCGGAGCACCGTCCAATCAGAACCGCGGGCGGGCTCCCAGCCGTGTGGGCGGGGCTCCCAGACCGCCAGAGGCGCTAGTGTGCACCTGCCCCGTGCGGCTGCAGGTGTCGGGGTCGGCGTCGCGCTCACCTGCCTGGGCCGTGGAGCCACGGGGAGGACGCCAGGAGAGCCTGCAGCGAGGCCGCGAGATGGTGAGTGCGCGGGGTCGGCCGGGACCGGGAGGGGCTGGTTCAACAGCCGGTACCGTCTGGAGGTGGCCGCGGCCCGCGTTCCTCTCCCCAACCCCTCTCCAGGTTCTGACCCGGGTTTCTGTCCTTGGCCGCGGGGTTGGGTCCCAGCGTCCTGTCCCATCCCCGCGCGGGTCTGGGGTTCTCAGGACTGCCCGGGGTGACCAGATGAGCACAGCTTGCTATCCACCCGGGGGTCGGGGAATCTCAGCCCGGAGTTAGCTCCTCCTACAAGGGAGCCTTAGGGGACGAGTGAGGAGTGTGGGGAGACCTGCTTGGGGTCCTGGGCTCGGAGAGATCCTCTGGTATGTCCTGGATCCCTAGGTGAGCCCGACCCCAGTTCTCATTTCCTGGAGGGACGTTAGTTGTCAGTTGACCAGATGCTGGCATGGAAGGGAAGAGAGGAATGGTTCCTGCCCCCTGGATTCTCACGGTGAAGGATGAAAAACCCGAAGGACGAAGAAAACCCAGAGAGTTGGTGGTGCAACCTGCAAAGCAAAATGCACGGCAGACCCGCAGTGGGACAGGAGCCAGTGCCCTTTGGGAGGCTGTTCGGCGAGCATTTCAGAGAACAGGTGTTGGGGGGTGGGTGTCCCACGTGGTAGGATGGCCGTGCTTGACCCTTGAGTCATCTCCGTGTTCCCGTTCTGCACTGCCCCGCCCTGAGTCCGTCACCTTGCAAAGATTTATTTGGTTATTCGAGCCTGAGATTTGTCAGTAAATGTAAAATACATTTAATTAATAGAAACATTAGATAAAAATAATTCCAAAGAGACGGGAAGGTTCAAGTTCAGAAATCATAATAAAAAGATCTAGTCTTACATACCATTTGTTAAAAATTCTTTTGTGCCCTTTTTTTTTTTTTTTTTTTTCCTCTCCTTGAGCATGTGTGGTTAAGTTTCTCACATCTGTTGTTTTCTTTTTGGTGACGACAAATGGAGTTCCAGGGCTTAGCCTCGAGGATGCTACTGGGGAAAAGAATCTAAGAGAAATAGAGAAGGCTTCTCTCGCATTATGAATGCATAAAAATGAATGCATTTACACACACACAAAAGCTTGGCCTATTAATTGGTGAGTTACAAAGGCTCACCAAAATGTCAGCGATTTTTTGTTTACTGGGTGGGGAATTTATGACTGTGGATAATTTTATTCTGTCTGGTATTATTGGATTTCAGAGATTAATGCTAAATCCTATTTTGTGAAATTTACATCACTTGTTGAAATGTGATTGTTTATAAAGCATTTTATTCCCATGGAAATAACAAAGTGACATCTTTATTTTCTCCGAAAGGAACAGATCCTTGTGGGTTTTCTTCTTGAGTCATTTAAAAAGTCATTAGACCCATTGTGGGTTTTCTTCTTGAGTCTTCCCTCTCCTTTATACATAAACACTGGGTTTGAGTGATGTTGCCGGATTCCTCAAACACTGAGTTTGTGTCATTTAAATCAATAGGGTCCAACAAGAGTGACTACCTCGAGTGGGGATAGGGGCCCTACCCAGTGACTCCAAGCTAAGTAAGGCCAATCATGAGATATCAGAGAGAGAGAGAGAGAGAGAGAGAGAGAGAGAGAGAGAGAGAGAGAGAATGAAATGGTTTTTTTTCTGGAGCTTCTCTTCTGTGCTCACCTTCCGCAAGAGGAATGTGTGTACCTAGAAATGCTGCAGGGCACTGAAAAATGTGCGTGGTTGGGGGAGAAAGAGTTATGAATTTAGGGGTTCATTGGGTTAGAACTTTAAACTGGCTCCAGCCAAGAGTTTCCTGGTTAGTGAGAACTGAAGCCTGGACAGGGAGCGTTTCCGCACTGCAGGGAGGGGAGTGGAGGGTGTGTGGAGCTCCAGAGTTCATCCCTGTGTCTGCTCAGGTCACCCTATCTCCATCGCTGGGGACTGATCCAGCAGAAGGCTGGTATTTCTGCAGTGAGGTTCTGGACCCCAAGCCTGTGGGTGTGTTTCACCTTCTGAACCTGGTGGGTGTTCTTTGGGAATGGTGGATAAGTCAGTGGCTCTATCTGAGCCAATGGAAATGTTTGATTTCCATCCCTTCTGATTTCTGTACTGAATGTTGCTGCCATATAACTCCAGTCTCCCTAAAACTTTGGCCTTTTTATTTCCCTATTTGAGTGTTGTAAGATTTTTATTTTCTTGGGTGAGTAGAAATGGATTGAGAGATACAATAGAAGAGAATTCTGAAAGCATACAGAATTTTTCTTCCTTTTTTTTGACAAGAGGACTTCCACATAGGAGATGGGTGTATTTAAACTCTCAGGTTAATTTTTCACTTTTTCCATAATTTTTTATATCAGTGATTGTCTCTATAGAGTTATGAAGTTTAAAATGTACTATTCCCAAGACAATTCTTATTTTAATTGATACGAGGAAAATTACCTTTGGATGTGCAAATCCTTGAAAATCCTAGTGCATTGAATAGGTTGGATCCAAACCCCTGATGTGCGAAGTATTCTACTCATTTTTGAAAATAGTTCCTCAACTGAGATGGAGTGGAAGTGCAAATAATGATGGTGTCACCTGTCATTTTAGTTGTAAAGATGTTTGAGATATTTCATTTTCATAAACTTTAACTTTCAGGGGATTCTTAACCTTAAAAATAAGTCAGTTATTTTATCAGCAAAAATGGATTTATTTGGAATATAGAAAATTGCAATTTGGGACCTGCGAGGACAGCAAAACCCTAGGCACACCCAACAAACAAAAGAACAACATTATTTTATGGACAAGGAGGAAGTTGGGAGGGATTGTTTTGGACAAAAGTCCATTGGACAAAGGCAAGAGTTCAGGGTGATGATAGTTTCTCTGAGTTGTTGATGGCAGTTTTTTCTTGATGAATTATAGGGGTAGTCAATTTCTTTTCATTTTCTGTAAAGGATCCTCCATTCTTATTTTTTACTTCATTTTTAAGATTTTTGTAAGTAGGCTCTTTGCTCAACGTGAGGCTCAAACTCACAATCCCAAGATCAAGAGTCTGATGCTGGACTGCCTGGGCCAGCCAGGTGCCCTAGGGGTAGTCAATTTCTTTTTCTTTCTTTCTTTCTTTCTTTCTTTCTTTCTTTCTTTCTTTCTTTCTTTCTTTTCTTTCTTTCTTTCTTATGTTTATTTATTTTTGAGACAGAGAAAGAGTGTGAGCAGGGGAGGGGCAGAGAGAGAGGGAGACACAGAATCCCAAGCAGGGTCCAGGCTCTGAGAGGTCAGCACAGAGCCCAACAAGGGGTTGGAACTCACCAACCATGAGGGCATGACCTGAGCTGAAGTCGGAGGCTTCCCTACTGAGCCACCCTGGCCCCCTAGGGGTAGTCAATTTCTTATAGGAGATGCAATGGACATCTCTGGGGCCTGTAATTGACAGTTCTTTCCTGTAATTGACGTGGAGTGGTGTGGTTACCCCTTCTGGTCTCCTGACTCCATTTTATCTTTTATTTTGTTTTGTTTTTCTTTTGGGTTTTTATTTTTTCATTTATTATTATTGTTTTTCTCTCCACTCCATTTTAGTGAGACTTTGCTCTATTAATTTTCACAGGATTAAATCTTAACATAACTTCTTATATGGAAAAGTGGTTCCCAAATAAAAATAAAAACCATTAAAAAGCAAAATATAATTGATATAGATTTCTCTTTCTGTAAAGTAAATAATGGATGCAAAGGTTAAAAAATCTGTAAAACATTGAAAATCTAACTTAAGACAATCCCCTGCCAGCATATTGTGGTCCGTGCCGGTCCTGCCCCAGCCACCTTCAGACAACTAGTTTTAATGATTTCTTGTGCATTTTTGTCAGTGTTTCTTTCTATAAAAACGATTAAAAGTGCAAGAGTTTTTCTTTTGTTATAGGAAAGGTGACATGATGTACACGTGCAGCACACTTTTCTTATTTGTTCTATTGCTAATTCTGCAGACCTTTTCGTAGCAATGATAGATGTCTTTGATTTTCAAGTTTATGCAACCAGTTCTAATTAGGCAATCGATCTGCATGTAATATTTTTCTACTAGAGTTCATTAATCAAACTTTTTCATGTTACATGGTAAGCAAACACACAAAAAGCATATAATTTTCCAACCTTAATTGATGCTTTAAGTTTTATGGTGAAATTTATCGTATTTGGCACACATACAAAGTTTTATTGGACGTTTTAAAACTAATCATGGTGTAAACATCCATAGACTCACCATCTAGATTCATAAATCGGTCTTGGGTAGAGACTCCTGACATGACCCTCCCTAAATGACCGTCTTGTCCCATCGGTAACTACTTGTTTCTTTGGTTAATCTTCATGCCTTTACCTTTTATGTTTTTTTACTAAGCAGTGTTCTGCTTACTTTTATCCCTTCGGGACTTTGAATAAATAAATATTAACGGAATTACGCTGAAAAGGCTTCCCCAGGGTTCTTTGCCTCAGTTTGTTTCATACATGCTGCTGTCTGAAACTGCCATCATTCTTCCTTCCATTCCAGTGCTTATGGGATTTGGGTTTTTGAAGTTTTTTTTTTTTTTTTTTTTTTTTTTTTTTTTTGCTTTTGTGAAAAATGCCACTCCCACGAGTCTTGTTTCAGTGTACGAGTGCAAATGCATGGTACATTTATGACATACTGGAGGAAAATCTCTAGATTGTGGATCATGGCCAAGTTCAGATTTATTAGGAAATTCCAATGGAATGTACCAGTTGATTCTCCAAACATCTGTACATAACTGCTTATTTGTTCCATGTGACCATCAATACCCGACATGATCTAATTTAGTAATTTTTGCCCTTCTTGGTATGAAACAAGATTTTATTCTATTTGCTCACTGACAACGAGGTTGACTCTTTTCTCATATGTAGTCTTACATCTTTTATGATACATGTTTTAACCATTTTGTGATTTCTCATTCATTTGTTTGACCATTCAGTTTTGCTTTACACACACATTTTTATATTTGTATGTGTTGCAAGTATATTTATCTCGAATTGTGGTTTACCTTTTCAGTTTCTTAACTTTAGTAGGGTTGTAATCATCAATTTCTTCCTTTATAGCTTACTCTTTTTTTATTATTTAAGGAAAGTTTTATATGTAAACATTTTATGGTTATAATTTTAATTATAATAATCTTTTATACTTAAAAATTTTATTTAAGAAAAAATCCCCTATTCTTACATCATAAAAACCTTTCCCTTTAACTTCTGAAAGAGTTCTAGTTATGTCTTTTGCATTTAAATCTAGAGTAAATTGATTATTGCCCATGGACTAGATGGCAATACCAAGCATTTTTCCTAGTTGGATGCTAATTTCTCCCTGACCTGTATATTAAAGTATACAGCATTTCTGCCACTGCTTTGCGATGCCTGTTCTGTCATTAATCGAATTTCCATACGCATAGGGTCTCTTCAGGATTCTTTCCCTTTCCATGAATCTATTGGTTTATCCCCTACTAATAACATATTGGCCATATTACTGTGGTTTCAAATTCCTTCATGTATTTGGAAAGCCCCTATCGTGTTCTTAAGAAACTTTCCCCCCCCCCCTTTTTTTTTTTGACATTTGTTCTCTGGAGAACTTTAAACTTTCGAGACGTTGTTTTTGTGAAGTTCTGGAAAATCAGGTCTGAGGATTTAATGGAACTTTATAAAGACTACTACGGGTTTCTTTTGGGGGAGCTGACATCCTCATGGCATTGAGTTCTTTCAAAGAACATGTGCCGCTTTTCCATGCATTTTACTTTGATATTATCCAATAGAGTTGAAGGTTTTTGTCCATTAGAATCTTTTTATACCCTTCGTTAGAATTCTTTATTATGCGCTGGCTTAAAATGACCTTTACCGAGATGTAATTTACATACTATACGTACCCAAAAATTCACCAACTTAAAGTGTACAATTCAGTGGTCTGTTTATTCATAGTTCTCACCAGAGTCAACTTTAGTTCATCATCTCAAAAGAAACCTCAGACCATTTATCTATCACCTTCCTTCCTACTCCCAGCCATAAATAACCACTAAGGTACTTTTTGCTTCTTGAGAATTTCTTAATTCTGGACGTTTCATGTGAATGGAATAACATACTTTGTAGTTCTTTCTCTTACAAGTTCAAATCTATGGTTGAGTGTCTCCGATGACTTTTTCAATTATTGTGCCCTTTCTTTCTTTCTTTCTTTCTTTCTTTCTTTCTTTCTTTCTCTTTTCAAGTTGTAATTTAAATCCTGTGTAGTTAACATATATAGTAACATATAACTGCAGACTTTAGTGATTCGTCCCTTACATATAACACCCAGTGCTCATCACAACTACCCTCCTTAATGCCCATCACCCATTTAGACCACCACCGTGCACTTCCATCCACCAACCCTCAGTTTCTTCTCTGTAGTTAAGAGTCTCTTATGGTTTGCTTCCCTCTCTCTTTTTTTCCCCTTTCTTCCCCTGTGTTCATCTGTTTTGTTTTCCACATATGAGTGAAATCATATAGTATTTGTCTCTCTCTGACTTATTTTGTTTAGCATAATACACTCTAGCTCCATCCAGGTCATTGCAAACGGCAAGATTTCATTCTTTTTGATGTCTGAGTAATATTCCATTGTACATATATACCACATCTTCTTTTTTTTTCAATATATGAAGTTTATTGTCAAATTGGTTTCCATACAACACCCAGTGCTCATCCCAAAAGGTGCCCTCCTCAATACCCATCACCCACCCTCCCCTCCCTCCCACCCCCCATCAACCCTCAGTTTGTTCTCCGTTTTTAACAGTCTCTTATGCTTTGGCTCTCTCCCACTCTAACCTCCTTTTTTTTTTTTCCTTCCCCTCCCCCATGGGTTTCTGTTAAGTCTCTCAGGATCCACATAAGAGTGAAACCATATGGTATCTGTCTTTCTCTGTATGGCTTATTTCACTTAGCATAACACTCTCCAGTTCCATCCACGTTGCTACAAAAGGCCATATTTCATTCTTTCTCATTGCCACGTAGTACTCCATTGTATATATAAACCACAATTTCTTTATCCATTCATCAGTTGATGGACATTTAGGCTCTTTCCATAATTTGGCTATTGTTGAGAGTGCTGCTATAAACATTGGGGTACAAGTGCCCCTATGCATCAGCACTCCTGTATCCCTTGGTTAAATTCCTAGCAGTGCTATTGCTGGGTCATAGGGTAGGTCTATTTTTAATTTTCTGAGGAACCTCCACACTGCTTTCCAGAGTGGCTGCACCAATTTGCATTCCCACCAACAGTGCAAGAGGGTTCCCGTTTCTCCACATCCTCTCCAGCATCTATAGTCTCCTGATTTGTTCATTTTGGCCACTCTGACTGGCGTGAGGTGATATCTGAGTGTGGTTTTGATTTGTATTTCCCTCATGAGGAGCGACGTTGAACATCTTTTCATGTGCCTGTTGGCCATCCGGATGTCTTCTTTAGAGAAGTGTCTATTCATGTTTTCTGCCCATTTCTTCACTGGGTTATTTGTTTTTCGGGTGTGGAGTTTGGTGAGCTCTTTATAGATTTTGGATACTAGCCCTTTGTCCGATATGTCATTTGCAAATATCTTTTCCCATTCCGTTGGTTGCCTTTTAGTTTTGTTGGTTGTTTCCTTTGCTGTGCAGAAGCTTTTTATCCTCATAAGGTCCCAGTAATTCATTTTTGCTTTTAATTCCCTTGCCTTTGGGGATGTGTCGAGTAAGAGATTGCTACGGCTGAGGTCAGAGAGGTCTTTTCCTGCTTTCTCCTCTAGGGTTTTGATGGTTTCCTGTCTCACATTCAGGTCCTTTATCCATTTTGAATTTATTTTTGTGAATGGTGTGAGAAAGTGGTCTAGTTTCAACCTTTTGCATGTTGCTGTCCAGTTCTCCCAGCACCATTTGTTAAAGAGACTGTCTTTTTTCCATTGGATGTTCTTTCCTGCTTTGTCAAAGATTAGTTGGCCATACGTTTGTGGGTCTAGTTCTGGGGTTTCTATTCTATTCCGTTGGTCTATGTGTCTGTTTTTGTGCCAATACCATGCTGTCTTGATGATGACAACTTTGTAGTAGAGCCTAAAGTCTGGGATTGTGATGCCTCCTACTTTGGTCTTCTTCAAAATTACTTTGGCTTTTCGGGGCCTTTTGTGGTTCCATATGAATTTTAGGATTGCTTGTTCTAGTTTCGAGAAGAATGCTGGTGTAATTTTGATTGGGATTGCATTGAATGTGTAGATAGTTTTGGGTAGTATTGACATTTTGACAATATTTATTCTTCCAATCCATGAGCAGGGAATGTCTTTCCATTTCTTTATATCTTCTTCAATTACCTTCATAAGCTTTCTATAGTTTTCAGCATACAGATCTTTTACATCTTTGGTTAGATTTATTCCTAGGTATTTTATGCTTCTTGGTGCAATTGTGAATGGGATCAGTTTCTTTATTTGTCTTTCTGTTGCTTCATTGTTAGTGTATAAGAATGCAACTGATTTCTGTACATTGATTTTGTATCCTGCAACTTTGCTGAATTCATGTATCAGTTCTAGCAGACTTTTGGTGGAGTCTATTGGATTTTCCATGTATAATATCATGTCATCTGCAAAAAGCGAAAGCTTGACTTCATCTTTGCCAATTTGGATGCCTTTGATTTCCTTTTGTTGTCTGATTGCTGAAGCTATACCACATCTTCTTTATCTGTTCATCAGTTGATTGACATGTGGGCTGTTTCCATAGTTTGGCTGTTGTCGATAATGCTACTATAAACTTTGGGTTACATGTGCCCCTTTGAATCAGTACTTTTGTATCCTCTGGGTAAAAATCTAGTGGTGCAATTGCTGGGTCATAGGGTAGTTCTATTAAAAATTGTTTTTAATATTTTATTGATTTTTGAGAGACAGAGAGTGTGAGTGGGGAGGAACAGAGAGAGAGGAGGGCAGAAGATCCGAAGTGGGTTATGCGCTGAGAGCAGCAAGCCTGTTGTGGGGCTCAAACTCATGAACTGTGAGATCATGACCTGAGCCCAAGTTGGACACTCAATCGGCTGAGCCACCCAGGCATCCCAGTTAGTTCTATTTTTAACTTTTTGAGGAACGTCCATACTATTACCAGAGTGCCTGCACCAGTTTGCATTCCCACCGACAGTGTGAGAAGGTTCCCCTTTCTCCACGTCCTTGCCAACATCTGTTGTTTTCTGAGTTGTTAATTTTAGCCATTCTGACAGATGTGAGGTGGTATCTTTTCATGGTTTTGATTTGTATTTCCCTGGTGATGAGTGATGTTGAGCATCTTTCTATATGTCTGTTAGCCATCTGTATGTCTTCTTTGGAAAAATGTCTGTTCGTGTCTTGTGCCCATTTCTTAACTGGATTATTTATTTTTGGGGTGTTGAATTTGATAAGTTCTTTATAGATTTTGGATACTAACCCTTTATGAGATCTTTATCTGATACTAACCCTTTATCGTTTGCAAATATCTTCTGTTCTGTAGGCTGCCTTTTAGTTTTGTTGATTTAACATAGTACTGAAAGTACAATCAGACAACCGAAAGAAATAAAAGGCACCCAAATCAGCAAGGAAGAAGTCAAACTTTAACTGTTTGCAGATGACATGATACTCTGTAGAAAACCTAAAAGACTCCACCAAAAAATTGCTAGAACTGATACGTGAATTGAGCAAAGTTGCACGATATGAAATCGATAGAAATCTGTTGCATTTCCTTTTTTTTTTTAAATTTTTTTTAACTTTTATTTATTTTTGAGACAGAGAGACAGAGCATGAACGGGGGAGGGTCAGAGAGAGGGAGACACAGAATCTGAAACAGGCTCCAGGCTCCGAGCTGTCAGCACAGAGCCCGACGCGGGGCTCGAACTCACGGACCGCGAGATCATGACCTGAGCCGAAGTCGGCCACTTAACCGACTGAGCCACCCAGGCACCCCTGCATTTCCTTTTTAATTATTATTTTTTATTTTTAGAGACAGCATGAGCAGCGGGGAGGGGCAGAGGGCAAAAGAGAGAATATTGAGCAGGCTCCACGCTCAGCACAAAAGACCCCAAACAGCCAAAGCAATCCTGAAAAAGAAAAGCAAAATTGCAGGCATCACAATTCCAGACTTCAAGCTATGTTACAAAGCTGTAGTCATCAAAACAGTATGATGCTGGCACAAGAACAGATACATAGATCAATGGAAGAGAATAGGAAACCCAGAAATGGACCCACAACTGTATGAAGACCAGTTAATCTTCAACAAAATAGGAAAGAATATCCAATGGAAAAAAGACAGTCACTTCAACAAATGGTGTTGGGAAAACTGGACAGCCACATGCAGAAGAATGAAACTGGACCACTTTCTTTACACTATACACAAAAATAAATTCAAAATGGATGAAAAACTTAAATTTGAGACAAAACCATCAAAATCATAAAGGAAAACATAGGCAGCAACCTGTTTGACCTCAGCCATAGCAATTTCTTACTGGACATGTCTCCAGAGGCAAGGGATACGAAAGTTATTGTGCTTTTCAACCCCAGAATTTTCATTTGGTTCATTTAGAATAATTTCGATCTCTTTTTGACATTATTTGGTGCATCATTGTTATCATATATTCCTTTACATCTTTAATCATTGTTTCTTTTAGTTCTTTGAACATATTTATAATAGTTACTTTGAACCCTTCTGTAAACCAACATCTGTTTGCTATTTCTGTTTCCTGCTTATTTTTTCTTTTTTAAAACAATTTTTTAAAAATATTTTCATTTATTTTTGAGAGAGACAGAGCACTAGCAGGGAAGGGGCAGAGAAAGAGGGAGACACAGAGTCCAAAGCAGGCACCAGGCTCTGAGCTGTCAGCACAGAGCCTGATGCGGGGCTTGAACTTGGGAACCGTGAGATCGTGACCTGAGCTGGAGTCGGGCGCTTAACCAACTGAGTCACCCAGGTGCCCCCCGACCCCTGCTTATTTTTCTGCTGTAAGGGTCACAGTGTCCTTTTTCTTTGCATGCCTTGTAATTTTTTGTTGGAAACTGGACACTATAGATAATATATTGTAGCAACTCTGGGTACTGGCCCCTGTCTTCTGGGCTTCCTGACTGTTGTTTATTTGTGTTTGCTTGGTGACTGGCTGGATTATTTTAGTCAAGTCTATTTCACTCTCCTCCCAACCCCTTCAGAGGTAGGCCTCTGATGTTTCTCCTCAGTCACCCTGGGATGGCAGTAGTGTTGGCAGGGTTTTCTTCGTTTCTTTCTCGACCAACCGCTGTTAGCTGTTAATCTCCACTAGTTGTAGGCTGACTCTTTTATTGTTTTGAACATGCCATGGTGCGAACATTGCTCTATCGACTAATCCAGTCAAATTTGGACTCCTTTGAAGGAATGGCTGCGCAGGTTAGTGTTTGTTGATCGTTCGGACCCCTGAGGGGCTCCTCCCAGCTTCCTCTTTCCCTATTTGTCCCCTGAAAACAAGGGGACCACAGTTTTGCCTGTATCTTGAATCTCTTCCCTGTTGCCTTTCACTACAACTTCCACTGTTTTTGAGAGCAACCTTAGGCTTGGGAATCTTCATGCTCTGTTGTAAATGAAGTCAGTTCTTTGGGGGGAAGGACTAGGAGCTATCTGTTTTACAGCCTGCGTTTCCTCCTCGTCAAGAATCTCTGAGCCAGAGGGCTGCGTTGAAGTGGGGACAATGGCACACCTCCACCTGAGTGACAAGTCCACTTTAAGAGCTGAACATTGGGGTGCCTGGGTGGCTCAGTCGGTTGAGCGTCCGACTTCAGCTCAGGTCAGGCTCTCGCAGTCCCTTTGTTCGAGCCCCGCGTCGGGCTCTGTGCTGATGGCTCAGAGCCTGGAGCCTGCTTCGGATTCTGTGTCTCCTCCTCTCTCTGACCCTCCCCCGCTCATGCTCTGTCTCTCAAAAATAAATACGTGTTAAAAAAAAAAAAAAGCTGAGCATTAAGTGGAGGAAGAGCATTTGCTTGATGCCTTCCCAGCTTGCCTCTCCTGGGTGCGGAACCTCCGCCTTAGGCAAAACAAGAACAATCAGGTCCCCAGTATTCTCAGCATCCCCTGTACCCACTGTAGAGCCCCCATTCTACAAGCGGGGGCTGGCAGAAGTAGAGAGGTCCTCCTGTCGACTGCACTTGCTTGGAGCTTAAACTCAGCAGCAGCTAACTGGGGCAGGATGAGAAATGCTGACGGCCTCCTTTTCTGTCTGGGAGCTGTGTGGACAGGGGTCCTGTGTTCTTGGCTGCAGTCAGAAAAGGAAGTTTAGGGAGAGAGGGAGTGGTCTTGGTTCAAATACCAAACTGTTAATTTCTGGTACTGAATTTGCATAGTTTCTTGAATACCTGTTTCTTCAGCTGTACGTCCTTAGTAAGGATTGTTTCCAGAGGCTTGAAATGATGGCTTTCGTGTTCACTTTTTGACATGAATTTTCCAACTTAATGTTGTTATGAAATGGAAAGGTGATGAGTTTTATTTTCGTCCTGTGTATCTATTCTAGAATCGTGCTAAAAATCTTATTTTGTGGTTCTTGTTCTGTCAGGGTCCTGTGCATAGGCTTCTTAGTGCTAAGGATAACAGTGATCTTTTTTATTCTTTTGTAATTCTGCACATTTGTTTATTTTCTTGTGGCACTGGATTGGCTTTTTCATGTAATGTTGACCAGGAGTGAGGCAAGGGGGACTCAGTTTTGCACATTTTTTTTTGGTAGAAAAACTTCACACCATTTATATATTCCTTCTTTAAAAGTTTATTTATTTTGAGAGAGAGCATGTGCATGCACACGCATGCAAGCAGGAGAGGGGCAGAGCGCGGGAGAGAGAGAATCCCAAGCAGGCTCCCCACTGCCAGTGCAGAGAGCCCAACGCAGGGCTCAAACTCACAAACTGTGAGGTCATGACCTAAGCTGAGATCAAGACTCAGATGCTTAACCGACTGAGCCACCCAGGGGCCCCTATATATTCCTTTTTGAATAATCTTCCCACCCCCCACCCCCCCACTATGCTCTTTATTGGGCTATGCGTCTTACCATTGGTTCCTCTGCAGTATGAGTTTTTTTTTTCATGTGTTTCTGTTGAACAGTATAAAATCATTTTCTATAATTCTTAAGATGATGTCAGGTAAGTTGTGTTAATTGATTACCATGTTTCATTGCAAAGTATAACATACATGCAGAAACGTACATAAGACATATTGGACAGTCTATAGCAATAATAAAAAATAAACAACTGTGAAGTAAAATCCAGCCCTAGAGCTAAAACAGTGCTTGACATCAGGCACCCCACTGGAAACGATTCCCAGTGACCCTCCTCACTCTCTAGATGTAACCAATATCTTGAATGGTGTGAAGGCAGTGTCCATTTTTTTAGCACCTGTGTATGCAGCATTAAATAAAGATACTCTAATTTTGCATGTCCCACGTTGCATGTAAATGGAATCGCAGTGTAGATTTTAGGTAAGATTTTAGGTAAGATTCCTTTTGTTTAAAGTTATTTTACAGTCTTCTGTGTGGTAATAATAGTTAATTAACCTTTAATTGCTCTCTTGTATTTACTTGCAAGGATACGCCACCATTATTTATTAACTCTGTTACTAGTGGCTACTTGGGTGTTTTCAAATTTTTGCCATTCTGACCGGTGCTCCTGAAGACATTATTAATGCATGTGTCCACTCGGATGTCTTATTGTTCCCATGTTGGTATTGCCTGTTAGGAACTTCTCATCCTCTCCCTAAGACCTTAGTCTACATATGGCCTTCTACACTCAGTTCATGGAAACTCCATCTTTCCAGGGTTTTGGTTGTTTTTTTTTTTTTTTTAGATTTTTTACATGTTTTATTTGTATTCTTGAGAGAGCACAAGTGGGGGAGGGGCAGAGAGAGGGGGACAGAAGATCTGAAGCAGGCTCCATGTGGAAAAAGTGAGCCCAATGTGGGCTTGAACTTAGGAACCATGAGATTATGACCTGAGCTGAAGGGAGACGCTTAACTGACTGAGCCACCCAGCCGCCCCCATTATTTCAGTTTTTATTGTGAGACATAATCAGCGTCATCAACTCCTCTCATTCTGTCTTGCCCCAACTTCAGTCCATCAGGAATCTGTAGCCCTTCCCAATATTTCCCCTGTACATTCTACTGTCACCACCCCGGCCGACCCACCTTCCTCTCACCCGGTTATGGCTTTATTTTCTTCACAGGTGTTCTGGTCTCTACATCCATTCCCCATAGTCTAGTCTCAACACAAGTGATGGATCATTAAAGCTAGAGAGGAGACCACCCCTCTGTGCAAAAGCCTGAAGTAGCTCCACGTTTCTCACAGAATCGAATCTGACTAGTTCCCCACAAGATGATGGGCCCAACCTCCCAGCACTCCCCACCATTCTTGACTTACTTCCCATCTCACTTTGCTCCAGTCTCTGGCTATGTGTCTTTGTCCCATTCAGGCTGCTATAACAAAACACCAAAGAGTGGCTTAGAAATGACAGAAATGTATTTCTCTCAGGTATGGAGGCTGGGAAGTCCAAGATCAAGGCACCAGCAATCTTGGGTGGAAAGAGCTATTTTGGTATCTTAGAACCTCAGTGTGCACATGCGTGTGTGTGTACTCAAAATTAATGCATACCGGCACCAAGGTTTATGAATGTGGGTATTATGGAAAGGTCTAAGTTCTCATGCCTTCTTCCCTCCTTCTGAGTTCTCTTGTCTTCCTCTTTCCTCCTCTTTCTCAATACCTCTTCTGTCTCAAGGGCACACAAAGGAAGAAAGAGTAGCAACTGATTCTGTGATAAATGATATACATAAAATACACATATAAGTTAATATTAGCATTTCTCCAGGAAAAAATGTCTTCATGCTCCTAGTTGGACATATCTACTTTGAATTGTCTAGAGTACATCCAGACACAGGATCGGCTGGCCCACGTTGCAAGTTGGGTTTCCACCTTGGGCCTCTCGTTGGTGAGGGGAAATGAAGGAAAAACTTCAGTGCGTTTTTGTTTATTAGAATCCCGTTTCAATTTGAACTTGGGGTCTACGCAGTGGTGACCAATGCGGTGGGCAATAAGGAGACAGATGAAATAGTTTTTGTCACAAGGAATTGGTGGTCATAAAATGGAAATATTTGTTTCATTTGTATAGCATTTCTCTACCTTTTCCAATGTGTTTTGGACTATTCTAGACTCTGTGAAAAGGCAGGGATCACACAGGAAGGGTCACAGTAAAAATGGAGAGAGGGACAAGTTCAATGTATTAGTGGTGTGTTAAGACCATGATACAGAAAGTGAGTGTGGATGTAGATTAGATGTGGGGAGACCATAGAATCTTGTTGGAACGTCCTGTGAATTTGAGTCCACTTCCCCTGTATTACCCATTCTCCTACACATCTGTGGTTTGTTTTAGGACTCAGTGGTCTTTGAGGATGTGGTTGTGGACTTCACCCAAGAGGAGTGGGCCCTGCTGAAACCTGCTCAGAAAAAGCTCTACAAAGATGTGATGCTAGAAACCTTCAGGAACCTGGTCACAGTAGGTAAGGGTGACATCAATCCTTCACTTAGTTATTTCGATAACAACTATTTCTCATTCATTAAGACCATTTCAAAATCTGGAATGTGGAAGGAAGACGCATTGGAAAATAAGACAGGCGTGATCACAGCCGTCACAGACCTAGAATCTAACGGTTTCTCAGTGACAGTAAAAATCTATATATTAACCTGTGTTTTTCTTCCTTTCTGGTTTAAAAGACAGCATTCTTCACTGTCCTCAGTATGTGTATATACCCATGGGTCACTTTGTGGGCATGGAGAAGCTTGTTGTTTGAAACCTTGTGTTTTTTTCTGTGCATATTAAATTGCCTACTGTTTTGACTTCTTGTGCCTCTTTGTTTTAATTTTATTTATTTATTTTAAGAGAGAGAGAGCATGCATGAGCAGGGAGGGGCAGTGAGAGAGGGATAGAGAGAGAGAGAGAGAATGAATATCCCAAGCAGGCTCCACACTAACAGTGTTCTCTGTCACTGACAATGTGGAGCCCAGTGTGGGGGTTGAACCCATGAAGTGTGAGAGCATGATCTGAGCTGAAATCAAGAATCAGATAATTGGCCAACTGAGCCACCCAGGAACCCCTTTTGTGTCTCTTAATAATTAAGTTTTGAGGGGCGCCTGGGTGGCTCAGTTGGTTAAGCGGCCGACTTCGGCTCAGGTCACGATCTCGCGGTCCGTGAGTTCGAGCCCCGCATCGGGCTCTGTGCTGACAGCTCGGAGCCTGGAGCCTGTTTCAGATTCTGTGTCTCCCTCTCTCTGACCCTCCCCCATTCGTGCTCTGTCTCTCTCTGTCTCAAAAATAAATAAACGTTAAAAAAAATTAAGTTTTGAAACACTGAACTCCTGAATGTATTTCTTTTCTCACAGTTGCCTTTTTCATAAGATTTATTCACTGTTTTGTTTTAGATGATGAGAATCAACTTAGAACCAATGGGTCCACTTCTCAGCAGGTTATTTCTGGAGAAAAATTATCCAATGAGCAGAAAATAGCAAGGTTCACAAAAAATGATTCCTGGACCTCCCTTTTTGGAGAAAATTGGGAAGACCAGTGCATTGAAGATAAGCACAACAACCAGGGGAGACATTTGAGGTGAGCTGCATTTAGGAGAAAATGCAATATCGCAGTAGAGAATCTTACTATTTCATGAAATTAAAAAAACAAAAACAAGAGACCCATAAACCTAGCTCCAGATTTGTTTATTCACAAATCATTCCCTCCCTTTTTTTCCTTCGTGTGACTCAGACATTAAGCGTTTGAAAGATAATTTGGTGGAAAAGAATGACCAGGGAACCCTACATATGAGAAATGCTGTTGTAGTAATGGGCTGTGCCTCAGCCCATTCTCAGAGCATTTAGTTTATTCCACCTTGAACTAATTCTGACAGGACAGAAAACCTATATTTAGACAGAAAAAATGGTAGAAATGTAATCCTCGAGCTCATTAACAAATATTAATAAATAATTAATACACAAACCATTAATAATGTGCCCCCTCCATTTTTTTTTTTTTTTTTTTAGCAGAAATCATATGGTGGAGAGACTCTGTGACAGTAGCAAAGGTAATACATGTGGAGAAACCATCAACCATATTCCAAGTCTTAAGCTGTACAAGAAAACGCCTACTGGAGTAAAACTGTATGAGTGCATTCAGTGTGGAAAAGTCTTCAGGCATCGTTCATCCCTTAAGAGGCACAAAAGAAGTCATACTGGACGCAAACTATATCAGTGTGAGGAATGTGGGAAAGCGTTCAGTTGTTCTTCCTACCTAAGGAATCATGTGAAAACTCACAGTGGAGAGAAACCCTATGCCTGTAAACTTTGTGGGAAAACATTTATTCGTTCCCACTCCCTCACTGGACATATAAGGAGTCACACTGGAGAGAAACCCTATGAATGTAAGGAATGTGGGAAAGCCTTCAGTTGCCCCAAATCCTTCCGCGTACATGTGATGATGCACAATGGTGGGAAGCCCTATGAATGTAAGCAGTGTGGGAAAGGCTTTAGCTGTCCCAAATCCTTTCGAGTACATATGATAATGCACACTGGAGAGAAACCCTATGAATGTAAGCAGTGTGGGAAAGCCTACTGTTGGCTCACATCCTTTCAGAGACATGTGAGAATTCACAATGGAGAGAAACCCTATAAATGTGAAAAATGTGGGAAAGCGTTTGGTTGGCCCTCATCCCTACACAAACATGTCCGAATGCACACTGGAGATAAACGTGTAAACATAAGCAACGTGGGAAGGCCTTCAGTTGGCCCTCATCCTTCCAAAAATGTAAGAACGCAGACTGAAGAGAAACGCTATGAGTGTGAAAAATGTGGGAAAGCATTTGGTTGGTCTTCATCCTTACACAAACATGACAGAAAGCACACTGGTGAGAAACCCATAAATGCAAGCAGTGTGGGAAAGCTTTCAGTCATCCTTCCAAAAATGTAAGAATGCAGACTAGAGAAAAACCCTTTAAGTGTGAAAAATGTGGGAAAGCCTTCAGTTGGTCCCAATCCTTCTAAAACCATAAGGATAAAGACTAGAGAGAAACCTCAGACGTGTGAAAAATGTGGGAAAGCTTTCAGTTGTCTCAAAGCGTTTTGTAGTCATGTGAGAACTCACAGTCAAAAGAAAGTTTCTAAATATAAGAAAACCTGGGGCGCCTGGGTGGCTCAGTCGGTTAAGCGTCCGACTTCAGCTCAGGTCACGATCTCGCGGTCCGTGAGTTCGAGCCCCGCGTCGGGCTCTGGGCTGATGGCTCGGAGCCTGGAGCCTGCTTCCGATTCTGTGTCTCCCTCTGTCTCTGCCCCTCCCCCGTTCATGCTCTGTCTCTGTCTCAAAAATAAATAAAACGTTAAAAAAATTTTAATAAAAAAAAAAGAAAACCTAATGCATATTAATTCACGTAAAACAGTTTGGAAAATCCACACCAGAAGAGAAATATTATAAAAGTTACACAGTAGTGCTCAGTATCTCATCCTTAATGTGGACCTCTGGCAAGTGAATTTCCATGTCTCTTTCAACTAAACATTGAGATGAAAATTCTCAAGTATTCTGAGTACATCTACACAGTACATGAATTTTGATATATTGTAGGTTTTCTCCCCCTTCATGGATTCAGTTAATATTTCTGCATCCGTTTTGAAGTGTGATTCACCCACGGGTGGTTGATATGTTTTAAATATGCATTAGGTTTAATTTTATATAGTTTTTAAATTGTTCTGTAAGTATGGGGCCTTTAGAGTAATGTGACATTGGTATTCGTTTGGATTTTCTTACTGGCCAACTATGTTCCAAGCTGGGTATCACTTTCCCATTACATACGTATATTCCATTTTACTATCTTCCTGAGAGAACTTACAACTTCACACTTAAAGTTGACACTTCTTTACTTACATCATAAGGTATATGTTCTCAACACCTTTTTTTTTTTTTTTTTTTTTTTTTTTTTTTTTTTGGCCAGAGGATTGTTATTCCATTATTCCATTTTGCTGGCTTGCAAATTTGTGAATATGTAATTGGCTAGAAATTTGTAGGTATGCAGAGATCTTGCAAGAGTATAGTTTTGTATGAATTGTTATTTCCATCTGTTGCTGTATGCTCTTTGTCCTAGCTTCTGGTTAGGAAGTGGGCAATACATTTGAATGAAGAAGACAGTGAAATCTAGAGGCGGATATGGTTCTCTTGGAATGTGTCCTCGCAACATAGGAAGGGCTAGGAACTACCACTTCCCAGGATGCTTTCTCTATATGGTTCCATGATAGAATTCTGTAATGAGCTTGCATGAGATTTGAAAGAAGCGCTTTTCAGTTTATTGAGCCACCACTCTATAGGGAGATAGATGCGTAGGGACTCTGTGGGTATCATCTCCAGATTATTTTCCTGATTGCCGGCCTTGCCAATCAAAAGCACCTTCAAAACAAATACCAGCTGCGTGACTTCTACTTTGTCAGAGGTGTAGGCTTTTACAGACACCCTACCAGCTTTTCCAGCATGGATGCACATCCACGGTCAGATGTCCACAGCTTGCATTTTCCTGAAAGCCCTAGACTGTCCACCAGGCCACTGATTAGGATGTCATGGCCGTTGATCTCATCTAATGCTCTGACCCCTTTTCCCTAGATCTTAACATATTCATATAAAGTCTGATTTGTATAGTGAACATCTCATTCTCTTAATACTTCTCATGCTTCTGTGTGTCTGCAGTGGTGCATCCATAAGAACATATGGGACTGTGTTTCCCTACAGCATCATTGAGCAGATGTCCTGACCCAGTATTTCTATAAAATAAATCAGCATTACTGACATATTGGGTAGACGGTGTGGGTTTTCTGTTACTCAGCACTAAATCCAATCCCTCAGGATATGTTCCATTATTAAGATCGATTATGTGTGATTAGACACAATGTGAATTTTTTTTTGGTTGAACAAATTCAGTGTTTATGAGAAATATTCAATTAACTGTTTCCATATGAGTTGTGCACTATATAAATGTATAAAATGTTTGAGAAATATTCTGTTAATTGTTTTAAAGTGTATACTAATAAATGTCAATGTCTTTAATTTACTTAAAAGGTATTAAAACATTGCATCTATGAGTTGTCGAAACTTTGTAACTTTGTGAATTTAAGAATTGTAAATTTTGAGTCAATATTACCAGGTGCATACAAATGTAGGCAGTTTTCATCCTAACAAATCTTACTTTGTATATTGTTACAATGTTATCAATATAACTTCTTGTTCACAATAGTAAAAATTTAAATAATGGTTTTACCAATTTAAGGAATAAGTAAGTCTAGCAAATGATATAAAAAGATTCTCATGAGAAAATATCTTAAACTTTATTGGATAATATAAAAGCAAAGTGAAGTAAAATATAAACCATGACGAGATAATAGGCACACAGATTGAAGAAGAGAGGCCTCAGTGAATGAAGGCACCATTGATTCATGTATACTTAGTATGCCTTAGATACTTTCTGGAACTGCTCAGAAGTGTTGGTAAAAAGTGGGTGATGATACAGAAACAATCCTCCACTCGTGGAGTTAACACTAACCACTTCCCATAAAATTACAGATATAGTTCACCCTCATTTTCACAATGGTTAAAAATTTCAGGGTGTGTCATATATGTTGATGAGACTGGGCACTGGTATTTGGGACCAGACAGTTCATATTGATTTGAAGCATGCTGTATGGGTGTTTGTATTTAACATCCTCATGAAAGAATTTGAAATTGCCTCGTATAACTTTTAGAACGATCTGAGGGTTGATGGGGGGTGGGAGTGAGGGGAGGGTGGGTGATGGGTATTGAGGAGGACACCTGTTGGGATGAGCACTGGGTGTTATATGGAAACCAATTTGACAATAAATTTCATATTAAAAAAAAGAAATTGCCTCATATGTTTGTTACTATCATTTTGGGACTCCGGCATGTGGAGTGAGATTTGTTCTGAAGAAAATCAGAGTTCCTCATAGTGTAAGGAAGCTTCACATTATCCTCATACTTCTAACCCCTCAAGTCTTCTGTGAGCAGAGCAATAGCTATGCAAGTCCACTCTGATTTCCTAATAGAAGCAAGGAGAAGAGGTAGGGGTGGTAAAAGGGAAAGCTATCCAGGAATCAGTGAAGTGAGCTGCAGACCGGGGGTATCATATGAGCGATATCCCAATTTATTAGACATCCTCAAACAAGGAAAATTTTAATGACCACTTACAGGAGGAGAATGTGTAAGCTTTTGTTTTAATAATCCATAAAAGTCCCAAATGCCCACTTTGCTTTTTACGGGCATTGTTTCCACATGCTTAGACTTCCAACACATATTAGGAAAGAAAAATATAACAGTACTGTGCTTAATTAAAAGGGAAATGAAATCCAGCCTTTGTCCATTTCTCCATGCTAACGCTTGTTTTCATAGCACAGCAGAGATTAGTGTCATTTCATAATCCTTATTACCACATTCAATCACTTCTCCCAGCATCCTTCCAATTGTACAAGTGACACAAGTTAAGCAATGGAAGCAGGGTCCTGCTTAAGCTTATGCACCTGAAAAGGATAATGGAATCTCTCTATTTTGAAGGCCTAATGTGTGCCACGAGGTGTACTGGGTACTGTTGAAAATTTGAAATCTCAGAACTCTGGAGGACAAGTACAATTACTAAAATTTCAAAATGTAACATTAAATTTTAAACACAGTATTCAAAAGCCTACATCTATATGCCATTCTGGGAAAAGTAAAGGTACAGGGAACTAGAACAGACGAGAGGGTTAAGAATGGGGGGAAGGGGCGCCTGGGTGGCTCAGTCGGTTAAGCGTCCGACTTCAGCTCAGGTCATGATCTCTCATTCCGTGAGTTCGAGCCCCGCGTCGGGCTCTGTGCTGACAGCTCAGAGCCTGGCACCTGTTTCAGATTCTGTGTCTCCCTCTCTCTGACCCTCCCCCGTTAATGCTCTGTCTCTCTCTGTCTCAAAAATAAATAAACGTTAAAAAAAATTTTTTTTTTAATTAAAAAAAAAAGAATGGGGGGAAGTTTGTCAACAAATGAGCACTAGGACGTTGTTTTCTCGGAGGTGAGAGATGGAGTGTTTTGTATTTTAACTACGGTGGTACAAAGTGTGAATTTATGAAAACCCATAGAACTACACTTACAATGGCTAATTCTAGTCTTTCAAATAAATTATTAGAAAACAAAGATACGAAACTATCTTATGAACTAAAGGGAAAGTTAAACTCACTCACACCTTGATTTTTAGATGTGTAAGGACAGTGCTTTCCACCTCCTAAAGACTTGCGACCCATCAGGCCTTTTTTGGAACCTCAACTGAAGTTCAAAAACACTCCAGGGTCACACCTGTCCTCACCTCCATCACCTTACCTGAGGGAAGAGAGGGAAAGCCAGCAATAGGTCTCTAGGTTTACATCAGGTTTCCTGGGCCAGAACTCTGGGAATGTTGTGGCTTGAAATTTAAAAGGAATTCCACCGCGTTCTCAAGGGAATCCTCCGGGGAGGGGGGTAGTCGGCCTGGTGGTGTTTCCTACTCCTTGGGCATATGCATAGGGTCCTGTCCTGAGGCCACCTGCAACTCAGTTCAGACTACCTGACATCTCAGGGACAAACCCAACTGTGCCGTTCACTGCTGCAAACTTCGCTATTGAGGCACACTGGAGGGCGCTGCACTAGTCATTCCTCCGCAGAAATTCCATGTGGGTGCACTGAGAATCCAGAGGAAGCACTGTAAGCCGGTGACCCACATTCTTCCTCCAGAGCCCCGGTTCCCACATGAACTCACAACCTACTGCCGGCCAAACTCTCCTTCGAATGGGTCACAGCCTCAACACCTACCACGTGGGCGACACACCAGGGAGGACGCGATACTCACGGCCATGCGCGCGCGCACTCACGCCCGCCCTTCCGCCGTCTCTCGCCTCTGCCGGGCCAAACGTGCGAAGCAGCGCCGCGCATGCGCTGTCAACACCCCGGGGGGTGTTTCCTCCGCGCCGCGCAAGCGCTGTCAACACCCCGGGTTTCCTCCGTTCCGAACTCCCTGACGGCTCCAGGTGGAATCTGTGAAACCCTTTCCGCTGCACACCCGTGGTCACGTGGGGAAATGTAGCTTAGAGTAAGAGCCTCCTTAGACATTATCATGTCCCCCCCGCACCCCCCTCCAGTGCTCCCAACATGCAACGCGGATGCAGTCACATGGGTGCCGCGCAGTCACCTGGGAGTTCTGAATTGGCTGGCCTGCGCAGCCGCAGGCGCAGGCGCAGGCACCTGCCGCCGAGAGTCCCTCCCGTGGCGGAGCTGAGACGGCAGGTGTTCTGGAAGCCGGAGAACGCGCAGTCTATATCTGAGCGGGGCTGGGGTGCTGAGGGGCCCGCCCCCATGCCCATCTACAAACTTTTGGGTGTCACCTCCTTCCCAGGAGTCGTTGCCCGTCGCCCGGAAACGGGATGTCTGAGCTCGAGAGACGTTGGCTCTCCCCTGGCAGGATGCAGTGGGTGCGCTGGACTGCGACCGTGGACAGGAAGGGCCGCAGGCCCGGCGGCGGGAGCCGAGCCCGGGAGGACGGGACGGCGATGGGAACATCCAGGAGAGCGCCGCCGTGGCCAGCTGGGTTGTCAGGGGGCGAGGAGGCCTCTGCCGGCAGAAACCTGCAACAGCGAGGCGCTGGAGCGGGCGGCCCTTGACTCTCTGGGGTCGCAGGCTCTGGGTGTCACGTTATGAAGACACGGGGCTAGAGTGGGTGCAGGCAGGCTTTGTGCACAATGAGGGTTCTGTAGCGTGACATCCCTTTTCCAGCAGGGCCCTTTGGGGGCCAGCGGAACCCTGTAGTATTTGGCATGGGGAACATAACCTTTGGATGTGAACCCAATAGCGTGTTTGGATAAATGGGAACCCCCCACCCCCGCCAGGGGAAGGTGTGTGTGTCTGTATGAACCTGGCCTTTCAATAAGCATTTAGACTTTGTACTGGGTGCTGTTGATTTACCAGTGACCGGGTGGGAAGGATCGTCCCTTTCCACTTGGAACTGAAATTCTATGGGGGAAAATGAAGGACATATAAAGAAATTCTAAGGTGTATTGCAGGGTGGTTAAGTCCTAAAGGGAAAAAGCAAATAAGGGAAGGGTGCAGAGGTTCTTGGGTGTGTACGTGTTGCTTGGAGGTCTGTCAGCGTGCATTATTTTTGCGAGTGTGTGTATCTTTATCTCAGGTTGTGTCTGTCTCAGGGGCCACGTAGGACAGGGCTGGGATTGTCCCTGTGGCAGAGTTATGTTCAGCCAAGAGTGTCTGTGAATCTCCTACGTTACAGTGGTGTTGCTTTGTCTGTGTTTATGTTTCCCATCCTGTGTATAATAACCTAATGTTGGCTGATGTGAAATGTTGGGGTTTGGGAACAAATGGTCAAGAAAGAATTCTTGAGATGTCTTTGGTACAAAAAGGGTGGTTTTATTCAAGCACGGGGAAAGAGCTGCCCTGGGATTGTGGGGAATGGCTGATTATATACTTTCAGCTTGGGAGGGGGTTAGGGATAGCGTAAGTCTCTAAGGAGTTTGGAAGCAAGGTTTCCAGGACCTTGAGGGACTAGCTGTTGTTAGGAAAAGGTCGTTTACTATTGTCTAGTAAAACCTCAGTCGTGAGACCCTTCAGATGTATATCGGTGGGCCATAAGCTTGGAGGATGATTGCTAACATATATCTTGGTGGGCGAGGCATAGAGATAAAGGAAGTTTCCAAGGGGATTTTTTTATATGTTAAGGTAGACTTACAGGGTCATGGAGGGCAGGCTAACGTCAAGCTAAGGTTGCCATTTCCCCTTAGGGAAGTATTAACATTGAGGCAGTTGAGTTCCTGAAGGAAGGTCACTCTGCCTGTCTCAAGGACTTGTCAGTGGGCTGTAAGTTGGAAGGAAGTTTAATGGTTTTCATTTTGCCTTTGTTCTCCACATCATTGGCAATTTGGATATCTTCTTTGGAAAAAGTCTATTCAATTCTTCTCCCCGTTGTTAAATTGGATTGTTTGGTGTTTTGTTTTTGGTTTTGTTTTTGTTTTGCTATTGAGTTGTGTGAGTTCTTTATCAGATACACGGCTTGCAATTATTTTCTCCTATTCTGTTGGTTGCCTTTTCATTTTGATGATGGATAAAAGTTTAAGGTCATTAAAATTACGTTTGTCTCGGGGCACTGGGGTGGCTCAGTCGGTTAGGTGTCCGACCCTTGATATTGGCTCAGGTCATGGTCTCACAGTTGATGGGATCAAGCCCTGCATCAGGCTCTGTGCTGAGCATGGAGCCCTCTGTGTGGGATTCTCTCTCTCTCCTTTCACTGCCCCTCCCTTTCTCGCATGCGCGCGCTCTCTCTCTCTCTCAAAAAAATTTAAAAAATAAAACAAGTAAATAAATAAATACAACTGCCTCAACCACCTAACACTCATTAAGGTGGTACTGTAAAAAAGAGCCCCAGAAATTAACAAGTGAAGATGTGGAGAAATGGGAACCCTTGTGTACTGTGTGTGGGAATGTAATGTGTAGCTACTATGGAAACTAGTACGGCAGTTCCCCAAAATATGAAAAATAGGAGTACCATATGATCCAGCAGTTGCATTTCTGAGTGTACACCCCAAAAAATTGAAATCAGGGGTTAAAAGAGATATTTGTACATCCATGCTCATAGCAGCGTTATTGCTAATAGCTAATTGGTGGAAGCAACTCAGGTGTCCATCCATGGATGGATGGATTAAATGAAATGTGCATATTTACGATGGATATATGCACCGTATCCTATCCTTAAAGAAGGAAAGTCTAATACATGCTACAAAATGGATAAACTTTGAAAACATTATGTGAAGTGAAATAAGGCAGTCACAAAAAACCATCACATGGTGGCTGCCAGTGGTAGGGTGGTGATGGGGGGCCGTGGGAGTTATTGTTACATGGGCATAGAGTCTTAGTTTTGCAAGATGGAAAGAGATCTGTAGGTGGATGGTGGTGATAGTTGCACAACAGTGTGAATGTATTTCATGACCCTGAATTGCACTCTTAAAAATGGTTAAGATAGTAAATTTTATGTTGTGTATTTTGCCACAATTTAAAAGATGTATATAAGTATCTCAATTTAAGAACCAAATCCATGCTGGGGTGCCTAGGTGCCTCAGTCGGTTAAGCATCCGTCTTGGGCTCAGGTCATGATCCCGAGATTTGTGAGTTCGAGCCCCATATCGGGCTCTATGCTGACAGCTCAGAGCCTGGAACTTGCTTTGGATTATGTGTCTCCCTCTCTCCCTCTCTGCCCCTCCCCTGCTTGCACACGCTCTCTCTCAAAAATAAACATTTAAAACATTTTAAAAAGAACCAAATTCCTGCTTCATACAATAATAGTCTCTTCTGGAATGGAGGAAAGGGCACGTCGTCTTACATCAGAGTATTTGTTATCTGTTGCTGTGTAATATCACTTCCAAACCTACAGACTGAAACATTTATTTTGCTAACAAATCTGCTATCTGGACAGGACTGGGTATTGACATCTCTGCTGCACTCTGTCACCACACAAGAGCCATTTGGAGTGTACTTTTGGCCAATTAGTTTTTACAGGGCCTACCATATCTTTTTATCCTGGAGGTCATAGAGAGCTTTCCAGCAAATAACAGTGCTAACACATAAAACAATATAGTATCTTTTTTTTTTTTTTATCCCTTTTAGCAAAAGTGCCCTTTTAGTTCACCATCAGCAAATCTGGCCTTTATCCAGTCTGAATGAAAATCAAAACCGAGTCATATAAAGACAAGGTTATTATCTCGGGTTGGACTCTGATCCATTGTTCATTGTCTCTTCCTATCTTGTAAAACAGTGTTTCTTTAGTTTCATTTGCTGGGTTTTGGGGAATATGCATTATCGGTGGTCATTACTAGATAGCAAAGAGCTTCAGTCAGATTTCAATAGAGGGTTAGACCAACTCAAGCATCGTCAGGCAGTGTATGGTTTTGAAGACTTTAGGATGCTGCTCAGGCCACGGCTGAAGCTGAGGCACCTCCCCCTTGCACACATAAGGGGCTCGTGTTCCCCCTACAAAATGCCTTACCTATGACCCTTGGGTTCTGCCAAATGGCTGCTAGTGTACCTAATGCTTCTTTGAACAACAGGCTACCATTTATTGCCATCTGGCTTTGTGATCACAGCAATTTTCCCAATTTTGCGTCCCTCTCTGTATGTGGACCTGAGTCAAGCCAATTTGGTGGCTTCACTCCCTTTCTCTGAGAGCATTCCTAGCCATAAACATGGGTCTTCTAGGTCATGTGTTTACCTCTGTCCTTGAGTCAGGAGTTTTATGGAAATGAAATGTATGTAAATCTCCACATCATGCCCTACATAAACTTCTTTCCAAAACAAACTAAAGATAAATGTGAGAACTTAAACATTTTAAGAAGAAACTACAAGAGATTTTTTTAAAAAGGACATTAGTAGAATAAAAGAGCAGCCCATAGAATGGAAGGGGAAAATTTCGATCTATGTATCTGGCAAAGGGCTTGTACATAGAATATATCCCATGCCCCTACGAGTTAATAAGAAAAGTGCAGGCAATGCAAGAGAAAATGAAATCATTCACAAAGGAAGATATTCAAATAGCTAATATAGATTTAAATTAGATATAATTAGTTATAGATGTATAACTAGAATGGAGGTATTCAACTTGATTAGTAATCAGAAAAATGAAAATTGAGACACCAGTACATTCCTACCAGAGTTGGTAAAATGAACATATATAAAACATGCAGGAGAATGCCAGTTTGGGTGAAGATGTACAACAACTGGAATTCTCCCACACTTGTTTTGGAGTGTAAGTTGGTATAACCACGTTGGAAAAGTAATTCCAGTATCTATGAGTGGTGAGAATATGCATTCCCTACATCCCATGCGTGTATATAGATATATGCCTCAAATAGAAACGCATATATACTTTTCCCAAAAAGGTACTTACTAGAATGGCCAATACATCATTATTTATAATAGCCCGAAACTGGGAACTACTCAAATGTCCATCAAAAAGAGAAAGGATGTTGTGGGGGTAATAGAAAATGACAATGCAGCAACAACAACAACAACCAGAGACTGACAGTGTTGATTGGAAACCCAGATACACAAAAATACATGCTATGCAATTCTAATTAAATAAAATACAAAATAGGGGAATCTCTATTTTTTTTTATGTTTGAAAAAAGTTTTTTTTTTTTTTATTTAAATCCATGGTAGTTAATATATAGTGTAATAATGGTTTCAGGAGTAGAATTTAGTCATTCGTCACTTACTTATAACACCCGGTGCTCATCCCAAGTGCTTGCCTTAAGGCCCATCACCCATTTAGTCCATCCCCTCACCTGCCTCCCTCCAGCAACCCTCAGTTTGTTCTCTGTATTTAAGAGTCTCTTATGGGTTGCCTGGGTGGCTCCGTTGAGTGTCCGACTTCAGCTCAGATCATGGACTCATGACTCATGACTCGTGGCCATGTTGGGCTCTGTGCTGACAGCTCAGAGCCTGGAGCCTGCTTCAGATTCTGTGTCTCTCTCTACGCCCCTCCCCTGCTCTTGCTCTGTCTCTCCAAAATAAATAAACGTTAAATTTTTTTTAAAGTCTCTTATAGTTTGGCTTCCTCCATGTTTTTATCTTATTTTCCCTTACCTTTCTCTATATTTATCTACTTTTATTAAATTCCACATATGAGTGAAATCATATGATATTTATGTTTCTCTGGTTGGCTTATTTTGCTTAGCATAATACATTCTAGTTCCATCCACATTATTTCAAATGGCAAGATTTCATTCTTTTTGATTGTTGAGTAATATTCTCTCTCTTTCTCTCTCTCTCTCTCACACACACACACACACACACACACACACCCTACATCTTCTTTATCCATTATCAGTCGATGGATATTTGGGCTCTTTCCATAATTTGGCTATTGTTGATGGCGCTGCTATAAAAATTGGGGTGCAGGTGCCCCTTCAAATCAGCATTTTTATATCCTTTGGGTAAATACCTAGTAGTGCAATTGCTGGGTCATAGGGTAGCTCTTTTTAATACTTTTTTTTAGTGTTTATTATTAATTTTTGAGAGAGAGAGAGACAGAGTGTGAGCAGGGGAGGAGCAGAGAGAGAGGGAGACACAGAATCCAAAGCAGGCTCCAGGCTCTGAGCTGTCAGCACAGAGACTATGTGGAGCTATTTTTAATTTTTTGAGGAACCTCCATACTCTTCTCCAGAGTGGCTGCACCGGTTTGCATTCCCACCAACAGTGCAAGAGTGTTCCCCTTTCTCCATATCCTCATCAACATCTGTTGTTTCCTGCATTGTTAATTTTAGCCATTCCAACAAGTGTGAGGTGGTATCTCATTGTGGTCTTGGTTTGTATTTCCCTGATGGTGAGTGATGTTGAGCATCTTTTCATGTGTTTGTTAGCCATTGGATATCTTCTTTGGAAAAGTGTCTATTCATGTCTTTTGCCCATTTCTTCACTGGATTATTTGTTTTTTGGGTGTTGAGCTTGATAAGTTCTTTATAGATTTTGGATATTAACCCTTTATCAGACACATAATTTGCAATATCTTCTCCCATTCCATCAGTTAGTTGCCTTTTAGTTTTGCTAATTGTTTCCTACTCTGTGCAGAAGCTTATCTTGATGAGGTCCCAGTGCTCATTTTTGCTTTTATTTCCCTTGCCTTCAGAGACATGTCTAGAAAGAAGTTGCTGTGGCCAAGGTCAAAGAGGCTGTTGCTTATTTTCTCCTCTAGGATTTTGATGGTTTCCTGTCTTATATTTAGGTCTTTCATCCATTTTGAGTTTATTTTTGTGGATGGTGTAAGAAAGTGGTCCAGGTTAATTCTATTGTATGTCACTGTCCAGTTTTCCCAACACCGTTTGCTGAAGAGACTGTCTTTTTTTTCATTTGATATTCTTCCTTGCTTTGTCAAAGATGAGTTGGCCACACATTTGTGTGCCCATTTCTGGACTCTCTATTCTGTTCCATTGACCTGTGTGTCTGCTTCTGTGCTAGTACCATTCTGTCTTGATGATTACAGTTTTGTAATACAGCTTGAAGTCCAGAGTTGTGATGCCTCTGGCTTTGGTTTTCTTTTTCAACATTACTTTGGCTATTCGGGGTCTTTTCTGATTCCACATAAATTTTAGGATTGTTTGTTCAAGCTCTGTGAAGAATACTGCTATTATTTTGATAGGTATTGCATTGAATATGTAGATTTCTTTGGGTAGTATAGGCATTTTAAACAATATTTGTTCTTTCAATCCATAAGCATAGAATGTTTTTCCATTTCTGTGTCTTCAGTTTCTTTCATAAGCTTTCTCTAGTTTTCAGCATACAAATCTTTTACCTCTTTCTTTAGGTTTATTCTTAGGTATCTTATGGTACTTGGTGCAATTGTAAATGGGATCAATTCCTTGATTTCTTTTTCTGTTCCTTCGCTATTGGCGTATAAAACTGCAACGGATTTCTGTATATTGATTTTATATCCTGTGACTTTGCTGAATTAATCTATTAGTTCTAGAGTTTTTTGGTGGAATCTTTTGGATCTTCCATACAGAGTACTATGTAGTCTGTGAAGAGTGAGAGTTTGACTTCTTCCTTGCCGATTTGGATGCCTTTTATTTCTTTTTGTTGTCTGATTGCTGAGGCTAGGACTTCCAGTACTGAGTTGAACAACAGTGGTGAGAGTGGACATCCCTGTCATGTTCCTGACCTCAGGAGGAAAAAATATGTGAATCTCATTCATGCTCTTATCTTTAGGGGATAATGCCTGGAAGGGAGCACTAATTGAGCTTCGGGTGCTGGCAATGTTCTGTTTCTTGATCTGGTGCTGATTGTACGGGTGTGTTAACTTTATAAAAATTCAGTGAGCTGTTTTATAATATGTTCACTCTTCTGTATTCCTGTTGCATTTATATAAAAACTTAAAAAGGAACAAATGGAAAACATGACTGTGAATAGGTCAGCAAAATTAAGAACTTCAAGGATGAAGTACCAACAATTTACAGTTGAAGAGAGACTTAGTGCAAAGTAAGATAACATAGAAGAAAATATCCCTGATGAAGCCCACAGAGGCAAAGCTGTGGTAAGTACAGAGGAGAGAATATGAAACACGATACTCAAAATTATAGATCTTAGAATGTGGCAAAAGGGGGTAAAATTATACTTAACAGCAGAACTCTGTTCTAGTACCTATGTAAAATATAACTTAAATGTTAGATCTGTATCCAACCTCAGTAAACCCAACAGCTCACTCTCCCCTCTCCCCGTGGAAGACAAAATCTTGCCTGTGAGAAGCCTGGGGTACAAACTGTCTTACTTTCAATAAAAAATTCAGTCCAGTAGGAAAATTCTAACAGGTCAGAATTCATGCTGTTCCATATACATTTTTTTCTTCTAAGGAAGCCAGGTCACCAGTGCTGTTATTAAAATAGTTCTTCCTGGGGCGCCTGGGTGGCTCAGTTGGTTAAGCGGCCGACTTCGGCTCAGGTCATGATCTCACAGTCCGTGAGTTCGAGCCCCGTGTCGGGCTCTGTGCTGACAGCTTGGAGCCTGGAGCCTGTTTCAGATTCTGTGCCTCCTTCTCTCTCTGACCCTCCCCTGTTCATGCTCTGTCTCTGTCTCAAAAATAAATAAACATTAAAAAAACATTAAAAAAAATAGTTCTTCCTCAGAGGAGGTAGGGAAGCATCATTTGTATTGGAAAATGAACTCAGGAAAGAAAAGCATTTAAGATTGAGGCATAGCTCTTGCTCTCTCTCTCAAAATAAATAAACTTAAAAAAAAAATATTAACTTTATACCAAATTGTCAAACTCTATTTTTTCTAATAATTATCTGTAGAATTTTTTGTGTTTTCAATGTAAACCATCATATCACCTGCCAATAATACGTTTAATTTCTTCTTTTAAAGAACTTATGCCTGGGTGGTGCCTGGGTGGCTCAGTTGGTTGAGTGCCTGACTCTTGATTTCAGCTCAGGTCATAATCCCAGGGTCGTGGGATCGAGCCCTGAGTCAGGCTCCATCGTGAGCATGGAGCCTGCTTAAAATCCTCTCTTTCTCCCTCAGCCCTTCTTTCCCCATGCACACACGCTCTCTCTTGGAGATAAAATTAAAAATTAAAAAAGAAGAGCTGTCCTGTAATTTATTTTTCTTATTACATTATCCAGGACTTTCAATGACCCATTAGATAGAAGTAATTATAGCGAACATCATGGTATTATTCTTTATTTTATTTTATTGAAATATAATTGGCATGTAGCATTGTATTTGTCTCGAGTGGACGACATAATGATTTTATATATGTAGATATTGTGAAATCACTACAATAAGTCTAGTTAACATCCATCCCCATACTTAGATTGGAGATTATACATTTTTTTTTTTTTTGTGATGAGAACTTTGAAGATCTATCGTCAGCAACTTTTAAATATACAATACGGTATTATTAACATAGTCATCACGGTGTACAGTACACACCTGTGAGGGTGTGTGCATGTGTGTGTGTGTGCGCGTGTGCGTATTCATTGCTGCATTTCCAGCACATAGAACAGGATCTGGCACGCAAGTGATCAAAAAATGTTTGTTAAATGATCAGGTTCTGGATACTTACACATTCACACACAATTAACAGGTTTTTTTTTTTTTTTCAAATTTCATGACAGACCCATATCCCCTTGCCCTTCAAGAAAGGCCAGTTCTCACCCCCTTCCCATGTGGCTGAGTGGTGTCCCCTGGCACCCAAAACACACCTAAAGAGTGTCTCTTAGCTGATTTGTTGGGAAGGGACCTCCCAGTACTGAGTTCACATTGTGCATAAAATCTGATCGAACTTGCCCCTTCCCTGCATCTCCCTAAGAAACTGTCAAGGGGTCATCACCATCACGTGACAGGAGCCCAGGGTCCTGAGAGTCAAGGGCCAATATCCTTTGTGAGGAATGCTCCCGCGGGTCACTCTGCTTTAAGTTTCTTCCAGCGAAGCACCCCTCACTATCTCACAGGGGAGTGTGTGCTGTCCCTTTGTTTGGGGCTGCGAACGGTACAGACTGTGGAATCTTCCGCCTCTTCAGCCATCATGTCCACCACCAGGTTCCTCCGAGTCCAGCCACTTCACTGTCGTTCCCTTCGCACCTGGCAGACTTTCAGCGGCTTCCCAATGGGAGAAAGGAAGAAGGTTGAGGCCCAGGAAGCCACCTGCAGCTCCTCCTGGGCACCCGCCGGAAGCGGCTGTGAGGCCCAGGGGGCGGGGACTTCTGCCGTTTCCGGCCGGCCCGCGCGTCTCTTCCGGGAAGTCGGCAGGCGCCACTTCCACGACAGGAGGGAGGTTTGGCCTGCACTGGGACACTCGGCAAAGGTCGGAACTGTCAGCTGCCTCTGGGAACAGCTGGTCTGCAGGGGGTGCTGTGCGTGTTGGGGGAAACCGGAGGGGCAGATCAAGGCCTTGGAGGGCCGTCTTTCTTCGAGCTGAGTTTCCTGCGGGTGTGCCCCAGATAGTGAGTTACCGGGGGCACGAAGGGGCGGACCCCGCAGACCTGGCCTGGAGCCTGGGGGATGATTAGGGAGCCAAAGAGCCCGTGGTTCCGGGTGTGGACTGCGCATGTGCGGCCCTGAGTCTAGCAGCGCTGTGACTGCGCATGTGCATGTCTGTGATGGAGGGTTGAAGGGGCGAGAAGGCGGAATGCGCCTGGCCACGTGCTGCTGAGCTGCTAGTGCTGCAGAGCCGGCTTCTCCCGCGAGGGGTGTGGGCCACCGTCTCGGCTTTCACTGCCCGTTTTCTACTCCCTCTCACCTCACTGCAACGTGGTGCCGCTCCAGGGAAATATTTACAGGATGGGGACAGATGCGGATCCCTCAGTGAACTCTTTCAGCCAAAAGTACAGAACTGGGTTTGGGGTGGGGTTTTGAAAGCAGGGGATTCCTGCCCTGGAGGGCCCCGCTTGACAAGACTAGGTCCGCCGTTGTTTCGAACCAATAGTTCTTTCAAAGCTCAGATTCCCAGGACCCTGTAGAGCAAATGCCCTGTCCCTTCTGATGTGGGGCCTGGAGTGGACAGTTAAGAAATAATTCTTGAGACATTTTTGGTGCAAAAAGGTGCTTTTATTATGGCACAGGGACCCGTGGGCAGGAAGAGCTCCGCTGGGATTGTGAGGAGTGACTGATTATATACTTTTTAGGTAGTGGGGGTTAGGGATGGCCTGAGTGCCTGAGGAATTCGGAAGCAAGCCTTCCAGGACCTTGAGGGGCTAGCTGCTGTTGAGGTTATCTACTGTCGTCTCATAAAACATCAGTCGTGAGATACTTCCGATGTATCAGTGAGCCATATGTTTGAATGATGATTGTTAACGCATATCTGGGGGGCAGCTTATGATTATCAGAGTGACGTCACACTGACCAGAGCAAAGCTGTAGTGGCAAAACATTAAAAGGAGTCCTTGAGGGAGCTGCAGGAGTGTTACAGTCTGTGTGCCTCATGAATCCTGCCTGGAGACAACTAGCCGAACAGCAGCAAAATCCGGCCGTTGCTCCTTTTTCTCCCATCCCCTTCCCTCTGGCATCTCAGAGCTAAGGGCAGGCACGTGCCAGGAGGGTGTCACCTAATTTCTGAGTGGATTCCAAGAAAGGCGTGATGGTTCAAGACTCCCTCTTATTAGTATCTGCCATTCTCTGTAACATCATTGAGGAGGTGGAGAGAGTTGTTTTGCTTACCTAAAAATCAAGGTGCTGGTATGGGTTTCTGTTGTTGGCTCAGGCATATGCGAAACAGTAAAGTTCAGTCTTTTGCGTGTAGTTCTGTGAGTTTTCAGCAATGTATACAGTGGTACCAATATCATAATACAGACTAATATCTCACTCCCAAATAATCACTAGCACTGCCCATTTGTAGTCAAGCCCTTCCCCATCCTTACACTCTGATCTGTTCTACATTCTAAAACCATACCTTTTGGGGCGCCTGGGTGGCTCAGTCGGTTGAGCGTCCGACTTTCGGCTCAGGTCATGATCTCACAGTTCGTGGGTTCGAGCCCCACATCAGGCTCTGTGCTGACCTCTTGCTCAGAGCCTGGAGCCTGCTTCAGATTCTGTGTCTCCCTCTCTCTCTGCCCCTCCCCTGCTCATGCTTTGTCTCACTCTGTTTCTCAAAAATAAATACAATGTAAAAACAAATTAAAAAAAAATAAATAATAAAACCATACCTTTATTATTATTTTTTTTAACGTTTATTTATTTTTGAGACAGAGAGAGACAGAACATGAACAGGGGAGGGTCAGAGAGAGAGAGGGAGACACAGAATCTGAAACAGGCTCCAGGCTCTGAGCGGTCAGCACAGAGCCCGACGCGGGGCTCGAACTCATGGACCGCGAGATCATGACCTGAGCCGAAGTCGGCTGCTTAACCGACTGAGCCACCCAGGCGCCCCAACCATACCTTTGTTGAAAAAGCCATGTAATGACCTCAGACATCGTAGCATTTTGAGTCAGATGTATTTGATGTCATATTTGTAAAACTGAGCAATTATACTTGCCTTTCAGTGGTGGTCTGAGTTTTGGATTTCTACAGTGCCTCGTATAGGTCATGGAACACATAAAATCTTCAAAACTGAGATTTCATTGATTATAAGTTACATGAGCTGATGTCAAACCATGCTCTCTGTGCTCAACTTTCTTCTTTGGAGTTTGGTTGAGAGGGGGGAGGGGGATCAAATAAGGTAACGATGGTCAAATTACGTTGAAATATCTGCACTATTACAAAATATTGATGTTGGGAAAAGTAGACACAGATTTTACTTCATTTGCTGTTTAATTAAGCAAAGAGGTACTGCATTTTTTCTTTGCCCTAACATACTGGAGGGCTAATATATGGAAGTATCTGTGAAAACTTTACGCGACATTAAAACAAAATTTTCCACCTCTTTCTTTTTTTAATGTTTATTTGTTAGCGTTTATTCATTTTTTTGAAATTTATTGTCAAATTGGTTTCCATGCAAACGTTTATTCATTTTTGAGAGACAGAGAGAGACAGAGTGTGATCAGGGGAGGGGCAGAGAGAGAGGGAGACAAGGAATCCGAAGCGGGCTCCAGGCTCCGAGCTGTCAGCACAGAACCCAACGTGGGGCTCGAACTCATGAACCGCAAGATCATGACCTGAGCCAAAGTTGGAGGCTTAACTGACTGAGTCACTCAGGTGCCCCTTAATGTTTATTTATTTAGAGAGAGAGTGTGATCAGGGGAAGGGCGGGGTGGGGGAGAAAGAATCCCAACCAGGCTCTGTGCTGTCAGTGCAGAGCCCGATGCGGAGCTTGATCCCACTGAGCAGATGCGGGACTCCCTCCCATGAACCTTGAGATCGGGCCTGAACTGAAACCGAGAGTCAGATACTTAACTGACTGAGCCACCCAGGCACCCCTCTATTTCTTTCCACACAAGGGCATTAAAATTTTCCATGTTTGAGAAGGCTAAATATGTATTCTTTCATACTAAGTTGGAGAATACTCAAAAGACACACTGCGTTTGCAGCTCACCTTCATTTTTCCTACAAAAAAATCCCCTCACCATCCACAGTCCTTCTCGTTGCACCTACCAGATCACCAAAGCTTGCATAGATATCATTCTACTTATAAGAAAGGGCATATGCTGGGGTAAGACTGTGCAGGTGATCTTCCCCCTTTTCCAACTAGGGATGACTCTACGATTTCCAGGATACAAGTTCTGTTATTTAGACTGTAATCGCTTCAAAAGGATTATAATTCTTTACAATTCGTTCAGGAGGATTATCAATAGCCACATTCTGTAGCCCAGATACATGTGGACTCTGGTGACAGAAAGTCTTTCCAATTTATAAGTATATCACATGACCTAAACCTAAATGGTTTTAACCATTGCAAAAATAAAGCTGAACTATGAGTCGGGTTTTATGTTTATAGAGAATCATTACTGTGTCAACTCCATGAATGCAGGACTGTGTATCACACACACTATTTACAAACACCCTGGAGCAGTTCCTTTAATAGTGTCTACATAAGACACACTAGAAGATGGAAATACACATTAATGAGCAACATCCTCACTCACTGATGCCCTTGCTCTCAATAGAAAAAATAGACTACACCCTTTTGCTTTCCCTGGTATCTCCCTTGTCCTGGATTGTTTTTTCCACCAAGACCCACATTTCCACCTTTTATGCCAATTGCTTCTTTGTACATAAACTTCTTTACCTGCAAGGCAAAAACAAGAGTGTTCTGTAGCCATGGCGTTACACAGGATAATAATAGAATTATGCAAATCACGAAAATAATGAAATATCCCTAGTCTGGCTAATAAAACTGACTTCTTCTTTACAAGGTAATTTTAGCCCTATTCTCTTTTTTCTGCCTTCTAGATAAGACTACTGGAATTCTAAATCGTACAATTACACTCATTTCCTGTATCAAAATTCCCCAAGAGCATTCTCAGACTTGATGATTCACTTGAAGGACCAAACATGTTGCAGAACCTCTCCGATATTTACGATCTCAGTTTCTTCATGCTACGATCATCCATTACATGGATGGCATCCTATTAGCTCTCCTCGAACGACACGGTTTACATGCACTCTTTTTAGCAGCTCAAGCAACCCGCTTAGAGTATGGCCTCGTTCTGGCTGGAGCATGAAGACCTTCACTTAACTGCCCTTTGTTTGCAGACTCACCTTTTTGCGACTCCGGCCATACTCCCTGCAACACAAACAGGATTCGGAAGAACCATTATACCATGGTTTATGGTAAAAAGGATAGACTGAAATCAGCAAAGGGAAATAGCACATAGGGTGAAGTCTGGGAGAAATCAATGCGGACCTCCAGTTGTCCTCCCTCACCGGTCACGTGCCGTGTATGACGTGTGCCGTGTATGATGTGTGACACCACGTGTGAAGTGTTGACAGTCAGAGCTCACCTAAGCCTTCATCTCCAGGGGGCAGTCCTGTAGCCATGCAACATCCACATAACTGAGCTTAGCTACCCAGCCTCCAGCTCCCTTCCTCAGAGGTCAAACTTGTAACAGCCTCGTCTGTGGCCTTATGCACACAAAAGCAAGCACTCACCATAAGTCACACTGTTAGCATAAACTACCCAGTGAGACTGATAACGGTGTGGTCCAAGGACGCAGACATACAGAACACTTATTGGTCAGAATATTTCAAGGACTCAAAATTTATCTCCCAGGAGCTGGTCAAGGACCAGTGCTTTCTTCAAGAAGTGCAGAATTTGAGCAACCGAAGCCTACTGAATTAACATTCTACTGTACTCTTCTTGACAATATCCAACCCAGTAAAAAACCTGCTCTTTTGATGCCTCCCCCAGATCACCCGAAATAAATCCAGTTCCTGTAGGTCCTTTCTACTATGCAGTTTCTGAGATGTTCCAGTCTTCCTCATGCTGAGCAGTCACCCCATCGTAGGAAGTCCACAAATCTAATTTTGTTCAACTGCATGTGTATTTCTCATGTGTTCTGGCTGGCGGGTATTGACTTGGCCAATGTATAAGTGATTATCCTTACAAGTGGATAAGCAGTTAAAAATTTTTTTTTAATGTTTATTTATTTCTGAGACAGAGAGAGACAGAGCATGCGTGGGGGAGGGGCAGAGAGAGAGGGAGACACAGAACCTGAAGCAGGTGCCAGGCTCTGAGCTGTCAGCACAGAGCCTGATGCGGGGCTCGAACTCACAAACCGTGAGATCATGACCTGAGCCGAAGTTGGTCCCTCAACCGACTGAGCCACCCAGGCGCCCCTGGATAAGCAGTTTTAAAGGGGAAACTGCTGGGGTGCCTGGGTGGCTCAGTCGGTTGAGCATCTGATCTGGGCTCGGGTCATGATCTTGTGGTCGGTGAGTTCGAGCCCCCCGTCAGGCTCTGTGCTAACAGCTCAGAGCCTGTTTCAGATTCTGTGTCTCTCTGTCTCCCTCTGTCTCTCTGTCTCTCTCCCTCTCTGTCAAAAATAAATAAATAAATATAAAAAAATAATAAAGGGGAAACTGCTTAACATTATAAGAATAAGAAAATTCACATTAAATTCTGAGGCCAAAACATATGTTCAAAAAGACAAAATTACAGTATTGTTCTGATAATCCATAATTGTATTGGAATATTTTATTTTATTAAAAAAATTTTTATTGTTTTATTATTTTTGAGAGAGAGAGAGAGACTGAGAGCAGGCAGGGAAGGGGCAGAGAGAGAGGGAAGAATCGGAAGCAGGCTCCAGGCTTTGAGCTTTCAGGACAGAGCCTGACGCTGGGCTTGAACTCACAGACTATGAGATCATGACCTGAGCTGAAGTCGGCCGCCCAACCGACTGGGCCACCCAGGCGCCCCTGTATTGGAATATTTTAACATATCCTTTCAGTACATGAAAAATAAAGTTAAGTTTTAAGTATACAGAAAATATGAAACCAGTTTTACTAGGATTTTTCCAAAAATGATGTACCAAAAAATTGTTTGACAAAACACAAATTCAGGAGAGGGCGGCGATGGGGAAAAACAGGAAAAAAAAAGCACAAATTAGTTTGCAAACATAAAAATTGTAATCATTGAACACATGTTAAGTTTATCATTTAGAGATTGCCTTCATCTGTAACAGAACACTCCCACAATCTGCTTCATGTATTTACAAGGTACCTATTTCTCATGTAGAATTGTCCAGAAACAAAAAGTACGGGGTAAATGCAACAGCTCAGTAGAGCAACTGGGAAAAAAAAAAAAAAAAGGTCCTGTGTGTTTTCTGACCTAATTGTAAATTTCAGAAGTTCCTGTGGAGTCAGGTACACAGGGCCACTGGACATATTATAGGAAGATGTTTAGTACACAAATTCAACCTAACATAAATATTGTAAAATCAGAGAAATGAGGGAGTGTCAGAAAAGATCAGCAACTAAAAGAATACAAATCAGTGGCCTGGGTGGATGTGTGGGAGCTCACAGGAAAATCTAAATGGTGGATATGTGAGAATGGAAGCAGGTCCATCATGGGAGATGCCTGAATGGCACCAACTCTGATGGAATGAAGCCAAATAACTGATGTTTGGTTTATAGGCACTCTTGATCAATGGGCCCAGAAGGCAGGAGAATCTGTTGGGACTTGGCGTCCGCTGGGGCGTCTGGGTGGCTCAGTCAGTTAAGCGACTTCGGCTCAGGTCATGATCTCACGTTTTGTGGGTTTGAGCCCCGCGTCGGGCTCTGTGCTGACAGCTCCGAGCCTGGAGCCTGCTTCGGATTCTGTGTCTCCCTCTTTCTCTGCCTCTCCCCTGCTCGTGCTCTGTCTCTCTGTCTCTCTCTCTCTCTCTCTCAAAAATAAATAAACCTGAAAGAAAGAAAGAAAGAAAGAAAGAAAGAAAGAAAGAAAGAAAAGATATCTATGACTTACACAAATGTGATAAATATTCCTTTGTGAACAATGTGAAGCATTTAACTTTTCTCTCTACCTGAACCCTCCGGAATTCAGAAACATCTCAGTGAGTATTCCTTCTTTGTGGAAATTATGATTGTTTGCATAAGTTCAATGAGAATCTGTTCTCCTTGTAACAGGACACCATTGGAAACGCTGGTTATTTTACCAAGGCTTTGACAGGAATGTCAGATTTGGACAGACCTGCATAGACTCAGAACTAACCAGACAGCTTGGAGGAACTGAGGTGGACTTTGTGGAGCCAGTCAACCCCCGAAAATATTGGCCCGATGCCTGGCTGACAGAGTTCCCAGCAGCCTTACCCGGTGAGTAAAGAATATCGCTTCCTGGCAGGTGCAGGAACCTCAGGATATTTGGGGGACCTCAAGAAGAGGGATACACCCAAATCTACAGGTATTTGGCTTGGCTTCTGGCCTAGAGAGGCTTCTAAAAGTTCAATCTAGGTTCCTTATAAAAAGTTCCAGCAAAGTATATTTTATTTTATTTTATTTTATTTTATTTTATTTTATTTTATTTTATTATTTATTTATTTTTTTTTAATTTTTTTTAACGTTTATTTATTTTTGAGACAGAGAGAGACAGAGCACGAACGGGGGAGGGTCAGAGAGAGAGGGAGACGCAGAATCTGAAACAGGCTCCAGGCTCTGAGCAGTCAGCACAGAGCCCGACGCGAGGCTCGAACTCACAGACCGCGAGATCGTGACCTGAGCCGAAGTCGGACGCTTAACCGACTGAGCCACCCAGGCGCCCCCAAAGTATATTTTAAAAGATGTGTATGATCAATCGCTACTCTTGCTGAGCTTATGTAAATAATTAAACCAAATTAATTAAAGTTGGACGTGTTTTTCAAATGCATTAGTCTTGATTTGGCTACCTTTGATAAAAACGAGGGTGATTATATGGGGCGCCTGGGTGGCTCAGTCGGTTAGACTTCCGACTTCAGCTCAGGTCATGATCTCACGGCTTGTGAGTTCGAGCCCTGCGTCGGGCTCTGTGCTGACATCTCAGAGCCTGGAGCTGGCTTTGGATTCTGTGTCTGCTCTCTCTGCGCCTCCCCTGCTCATGTGTGCTCTCTCTCTGTCTCTTAAAAATGAATGTTTAAATTTTTTTAATGTTTATTTATTTTTGAGACAGAGAGAGACAGAACACGAGCGGGGGAGGGGCAGAGAGAGAGGGAGACACAGAATGTGAAGCAGGCTCCAGGCTCCAAGCTGTCAGCACAGAGCTGGACGCGGGGCTCGAACTCACAGAACGCGAGATCATGACCTGAGCCGAAGTCGG
Source organism: Panthera leo (assembly GCF_018350215.1). NCBI lineage: Eukaryota > Metazoa > Chordata > Mammalia > Carnivora > Felidae > Panthera > Panthera leo. Next base: position 1,977,898 of record NC_056680.1, read on the forward strand.
ACGCTCAATCTCTCAATCGACTGAGCCACCCAAGCGCCCCATGAATAAATGTTTTAAAAAAATGAGGGTGCTACTGTATCCCTTGGGTAAATTCCTAGCAGTGCTATTGCTGGGTCATAGGGTAGGTCTATTTTTAATTTTCTGAGGAACCTCCACACTGCTTTCCAGAGTGGCTGCACCAATTTGCATTCCCACCAACAGTGCAAGAGGGTTCCCGTTTCTCCACATCCTCTCCAGCATCTATAGTCTCCTGATTTGTTCATTTTGGCCACTCTGACTGGCGTGAGGTGATATCTGAGTGTGGTTTTGATTTGTATTTCCCTGATGAGGAGCGACATTGAACATCTTTTCATGTGCCTGTTGGCCATCCGGATGTCTTCTTTAGAGAAGTGTCTATTCGTGTTTTCTGCCCATTTCTTCACTGGGTTATTTGTTTTTTGGGTGTGGAGTTTGGTGAGCTCTTTATAGATGGGGGGTGGGAGGGAGGGGAGGGTGGGTGATGGGTATTGAGGAGGGCACCTTTTGGGATGAGCACTGGGTGTTGTATGGAAACCAATTTGACAATAAACTTCATATATTGAAAAAAATAATAAAACAATCTAAAAAAAAATGAGGGTGATTATAGAGGAAATGTGTTTCCATAACATGTCTTTGTAAGTATTAGACTTTAAGCACTGAGACTCAAGAAAATTGAATTACTATTTTGCCAAAAGTGTTTCTCAGAATGAGAATTGCCCCAAAACAATAGGGTTAAGCCTCTTTGAGTTCCTATGCGGAAAGGCCTTTCTCACTGTGACTTGATCAGTAGAGGAAAACTATTATGCTCTGTGAAGTTATTCACCTCAGGTTAATTCATAACTTTGTAAATGGACAAGCAGGCCATCTCCTCCCTAAACCTGATCTGACAGTTACCAGCAACCCACCCCATATAAACACAGGAGACATGCTTTATTTAAGGTATTGGAAGTCCTTTATGTTTTTTTTTTAATTTTTTCTTAATTTAAAAAAAAAAATTTTTATTTTTGAGACAGAGAGAGACAGAGCATGAGCAGGGAAGGGGCAGAGAGAGAGGGAGACACAGAATTGGAAGCAGGCTCCAGGCTCTGAGCCATCAGCACAGAGCCCGATGCGGGGCTCGAACTCACAGACCGTAAGATCATGACCTGAGCTGAAGTCGGACGCTCAAACGACTGAGCCACCCAGGTGCCCCTTGGAAGTCCTTTAAATGGGAAGTCCTGCCTGGGGGGCTCAGTTGTTGAGGGTCCTGATGAGGGAAACAAAGCCAAGAAAAATGTAGTTTAAATTAAATTCCCATCGGTAGATGTCAGAGGCCTGCAGGGTGTAACACTCCCCAACGCGTTGATAGCTGCCCTAATGCCTCAATGTTCATACTTCCTTAAAAACTAAAAGCAACCTTATCTTGACAACAGCTAAATCTTCAGGGTCCTGTGAGACCCTGCTTTCAGCATCCAGAAATTCCTTGGTGACTTTCAACCCCCTCCCTCCACAAATTTGAAAGTATATAATCAGTCACCCCTTACAACCCCAGTGCAGCTCTTTCTGCCCACGGGTCCTGTCCCTGTGCTTTACTAAAACCGCCCTTAGCACCAAAGACATCTCAGGAATTCTTTCTGGGTCGTTTGTTCATGAACCCCACTCCAGATTTCATCAGTAGATTTTATCTACTAAGCTGACTCCTGTCTTTCAGCTCAGGTCATGATCCCAGGGTCGTGGGACCAAGCCCTGTGTAGGGCTCTGTGCTGAGTCTGGAGCCTGCTTGGGATTCTCTCTCTCCCTCTGCCCCTCTCCCCAGCTCTCTTTCTCTCTCTCTAAAATATAAGTAAATAAAACGTAGCTTCTTTCACTGTGCAAAAGCTTAAAAAAATAAAAGATTGGAAGTCTAATACAGCAGGAGATTTACTTCCAAAATGGAAGGGCCCCTCCTGGGTCACATCATGTGCTGTAACATTCCTCATGGACTCATATATCAAGAATTAGACCAGTACGTCCCTCACAGGAATCCAGTGTGCCTGCTAACGTGCCTTTTTATTCCTGTGAACCTGTGGAAGATCCATGGCACCAAGATGCCTTCACTGCCTTAAGTTCAAGCTGACAGATGATCCTGTCTGCTGAAGGAGACTCCCATATGTTATCAACTCTAGCCACAGCTGCCTCTGCCTTTAGTAAGTCCTACACGAACGTGCCCACCTGACCAACGTTGACCCATAGGTAGGGACCTCGCTGCCCCCCTATTTAGCCGAGAAGTTACAGAAGGCCTTCCGCTTTTAGCAACCTTATAGATTGAAGGGTCAACACTGTTTAGAGGGGAGTGGTGAGGAAAGCAAAGGCAAAAGAAATATAGATAAAATTAACTGTCCTTACAACGTGCAGCCCATTGACAGATACTTGAGACAGGCAGAGTAGGACATTCCTCTGGGAACTGACAGCTGCCTTAAGGTTAATGCTTTGCTAGAGGCAAAAGGCAGCCTTAGCTTGACATTAGCCAGACCTCCAGGATCCTGTCAGTCTTCTTTAACATGTGAAAACGCCTTCGGAAACTTCCTTTATTTCTACCCTCCCCTCCACCAAGATATGCGGTAGCAACCATCCTTGAAACATAGGCCCCCCGATACACATCTGAAGGGTCTCGGATTAATGTTTTACTAGACAGTAGTCAGTAACCTTCTCTTACGAGCAGCTAGCCCCTCAAGGTCCTGGAAGCCTTGCTTCCAAATTCCTTTGAGACTTCTGCTATTCCTAACCCCAACTAACCAAAAAGTATGTAACCAGTCGCTTCTCACAATCCCAGCGCAGCTCTTTTCGACCACGGGTCCTGCCCCCTGTGCTTCAGTAAAAACACCTTTTTTTTGCGGTGAAAATGTCTCAAGAATTCTTTCCTGACTTTTTGCTCTCAGACCCCACATCACATCAGTTTAATACTTACGGCTCTTTTCATAAGATTTCTCTGGTGTTTTTCATTTAGTTCAATATTAACTGGGGTGAGATGTACAGAAAGTCATGAGTCCCTCTGCGAAAGTAGCAACCAGGGCGTATTTGATCCTTATCAGAACAATGCAGACTATAGGTCAGCCTTCTGGTGAACATTTTTCTGATTCTGTCCTTCATCATTTCCTCCCTGACCAATCTTCGGTCCTTAAATCTTTAAGGTTATTGAAAGGTGCAGTGCTCATCTTCTGTAACTTCTTCAAACTGACAGGTGGCAGGAGGAAGAGGAAGGAGGGAGGAGGGGAGGGAAAAGAGGGGGGGAGGGGAGGGAGTGGGTGGGGGGAGGTGTTCCTACCTATGGACTGAAATTGGTCACTATGTGTCCCAACAAGTAACTATTACAGAAAGCCGTTGCTGTAGAGTCCAGAGTAGACACAGTAATAAGGATCAAGGAGTCAGGAACTGCGATCGTGAATCTCGACAATAGGAGAAAATACAGAGAAAGAGACAACATATTAGGATTGACATTATGATAAAAATAGGAAGTGTGATAAGAAGATCCTTTAGTGGGGGACTATAATCCACCCCACCCAGGAATGTAACCAATGGTTAAAAGACTATGTAGGGTCCTTAAGAGCACCAATTTAATTATTTATATCACTATCCTGTTACATTTTTGTTATAATCTGGAGTGCAAATGCAACATTCTGCTGAAAAATGCCCCATGTTCCTCCTTGTGTTCTGTTAAGACATCTACTGTCTTTCTATTTTATAGAATTGCTTTACGCATTCGGGTGACGTTAGTGTTTAATAGGGTTATGCTATTTTGAGGGTCATTTAAGGCCTTAATTGTGTATTTATCAAGGGCCCCCATGAGCCATACGACCTCTTCCAGACCTCCTGATGAAAGAAACATTGGTGTCAGATGGTCATACCAATGGAACGGGGAGCTTGTCCATCATTGTCATGAGCCCATCTGTGGCTTGGCATATTCAGTTAAAATTCTGATAGTTTGATGATGATAAGACAAAGGCCTCTTAGGACCTGCAGAGTCCCAAGTAACATTTACCACGGGCCAGAAAGAAACATTCTTTTTAGGGATAGAAATATTCCTATATGTGCTGGTATTGGGGTGATGTATTATACTGGCTATGTATTGATACAAATAACGCTAATCTGTACCTTGTAATGGAGAAACCCCCCAGGCTCAGCATCACGTTGTGCACATTGTAAAAAAAAGAGTTGGCATTTATGTACCGTGTGTACATCTGCTAAAACTTTGGATACTTTAGCAGAGTCATTTGGGATAAATACACAACATTCAGTCTCAACGTTAGCATGATAGCTTTTTTCTTTGACTTGCAGCCAGGATTAGGCTTTGGAGGGCCACTTTTTGAATTTGTGGGCGGCTGCAGGTTGGGCCTGGTTAAAGGTGGCCACTGTATGCTTGGCTAAAGCTTCTACTTGTAATGTTACATCACAGAGGCAGCTCCCAGAACAAATCGGGCTAAAACAATTAAGAAGCCCCCTTTGCCCGATGTCTGGTCTTAACAATATCCTAATTACAAGGAATCATTGGCAAGTGGGAGATGAGTTGTCCCAGGAGATAAGGGCGTCCCCAAGTGTGTTGTCCAATCCAGTCATAAGGAGAGTGGGGCCATCTGTTAACTCCATAAGTCCATAGTTAACCCCCATGGAGTGGTTTATGCTCTGACTCTTAAGGAGCGGTTTTGACATCCCAGCCGCATAGAATTGATCGAGGTGAGAGCTGAGCTATATAGTTGTTGGGGAGTTCATCCCATTGTCCAGTTGGTTAAATAATCATATGCCTTTGGGTCCTTTTATTATCCCCACAGAGTAACAAGCAGGAAGGTTGCGTACATATGAACAAGTATGGCAGTCTCTCTGAAGTTTGCCTCAAGTTGTGTAGCTTAGGCAAATGTTTAAAGACAATTGAAAACTAGAATCTAACATCCAGAAGGATGTGTTGTTGAAACATAATTTTTCTGTCAAAATTCACCCTTATTCCCAGGGATAGCCAAATCAAAACGAATTCATTTATGAAACAAGTCCAGTTTTAACAAACTTGACCTAATTACTTACAAAAGCTCAGCAAGAATAGTGATTGTTCATATAGATCCTTTATTTTTTTGTCTTATTTTTTAAAATGTTTATCTATTTTTTTTTAATTTAAATTCAAGTTAGTTAACCTGCAATGTAGACTTGGCTTCAGGAGTAGGACCCAGTGATTCAGCTCTTACATATGACACCCAGTGCTCATCCCAGATGAGCCCTCCTTAATGCCCCTTACCCATTTAGCCCACCCCCCACACTCCTCCCTCCAGCAACCTCAGTTTGTTCTCTGTACTTAAGAGTCTCTTATGGTTTTCCTCTCTCCCTGTTTTTATCTTATTTTTCCTTCCTTCCCCTCTGTTCAGCTGTTGTGTTTCTCAAATTCCACATATGAGTGAAATCATATGGTCTCTGTCTTTCTCTGATTTATTTTGCTTAGCATAATGCCGTTCAGTTCCATCCACGTTGTTGCAAATGGCAAGATTTCATTCTTCTTCATCGCTGAGTAGTATTCCAGTGTGTGTGTGTGTGTGTGTGTGTGTGTGTGTGCACACGTGCACCACGTCTTCTTTGTCCATTTATCAGTCAATGGATGTTTGGGCTGTTTCCATAGTTTGGCTACTGTTGGAAGTAGCCAATAGATATCAATAGATATCAAAATAGATATCAATAGATAGTGTTGATATCTATTTTTGAGAGAGAGAGAGAGAGAGAGAGAGAGCGAGCGAGCACAGCAGGGGAGGGGCAGAGAGAGAGAGAGGATCCAAAGCAGTCTCTGTGCTGACCACAGAGAGCCAGATGTGGGGCTCAAACTCACAAACTCACAAACTGAGAACAGATTCTTACTGAACTTATGCAAGTAATTATAATTGCCATGAAAGCAAAAATACTCGCTGAGTTTCTGAATTCTGGATGGTTCCGGGAGGGAGAAAAGCGAAATGATTCAGTATGTTCAAAAAGGGATATTTTATCGTTTCCCTCATTTCATTGAGTCCTATGTCATTAGTTTTTGTTCTGTTTGAATGCAGCTTTTTCAGTTAATCCTGGAAATTCTTATTCAGCTTGGTTTTATGATTTTAAAGATAGCAAAACCTATGTTTGTCAAAAGTCCTTTTTATGAATATCCTTGACGATGAAACACGTTTCGTGAGGACTTCAGAACAAGAACTAACATGATTTACCAAAGAAAAGAAAACGGGGCAAAACAAGCCACCAACTCAGAAATGGCCATGGTCAAAGATCTGATAGGAGAGTTCATTATAATGCCAATGTCAAGGAAAATCTGCTTATTTCCATGACACACGATATTTCAATAATTCAAGTAATGAGTTTCCACCAGGACATAGTAAAACTTGAGGAATTTCATATATTTTCTAGAATAGTTACAGCATCTGCCCATTCAGTACGATGTAAGGCTTATCATCACTGGCTTGACAGGGCTTTCCAATTAGTATACAAAATAGACAAGACTAATTAACTTTCCCATTTAAATCTTGGAAAGTTTGTTAGAAACGTCAGGAAATTTTATTTTCTAATTTTTTAAATGTTCTTTTATTTTTCAAGGAAAGAGACACAGAGTGTGAGGGAGGGAGGGGCAGACAGAGAGGGAGACACATAATCTGAGGCAGGCTCCAGGCTCTGAGCTGTCAGCACAGAGCCCCAGGCAGGGCTGGAACCCACGAACCACAAGATCATGACCTGAGCTGAAGTCAGACGCTTAACCGACAGAGCCACTCAGCCGCCCCAGAAACCTCAGAAAATTTTAAAGCACAAGCCTGAAATAGGATTCCATATCATAATAAATTTAATATTTATGTTTAACCAAGGTGGCAATAGGATTCCACAGGAAGCCGTATAATTGTTGGCAAAACTTAGCTGCTTTAACATTGAGAAGTTTTTAACTTTGTTAAGTAATCAAAGACCCGATAAAGACAAAACTTAGAAGCTTTGGTTTTCTGGGCAGATAAAGAGAAGAGAAAAAAAAATAACAACCTTTGTTTGTGCTTTCTTATCAAGAGTGGACCAACAATCCAAGAAAACTTTGTCGTTTTAACAGAGAGAAAAGCTGAATTTCAATTTTATACCAGTATACTTTTATTTTTTTTAATTAAAAAATTTTTTGGGGGGGCCACCTGGCTGGCTCAGTCGGTTAAGCGTCTGACTTCGGCTCAGGTCATGATCTCACGGTCCATGGGTTTGAGCCCTGCCTGGGGCTCTGTGCTGACAGCTTGGAGCCTGTTTCGGATTCTGTGTCTCCCTCTCTCTCTGCCCCTCACTCATGCTCTGTCTCTCTCTGCCTCTTAAAAATAAATAAACATTATTTTTAATGTGAGTGTGAGGAGAGGAGAGGCAGAGAGAGAGGGGAGACACAGAATCCGAAACAGGCTCCAGGCTCTGAGCTGTCGGCACAGAGCGTGACCTGGGGCTCAAACCCACAAACTGGGAGATCATGACTTGACCAAAGTCAGACGCTTAACTGACTGCGCCGCCCAGGCGCCCCTAACTCTCTGGTTTTTCTAGGTCACGGTGCCTTCCGTTCTCAGGAAGTAGGCCCCAAGTAGGAAGTAGGCCCCAAGTCAAGTTCTTGTCTAGCCTGACCACAATCCACATCCTGGATGAGCTCGGGACAGAGCCCCTTGAAAACCTGTCACCTCCTGCTCCACCCTGCCCAGGATCCACCCCTTCCCCCACCCTCCACTGTGGACACAGCTACAACCTTCTCATGCCCCAAAAAACCCTTAAAAGGCCCAGCCCGCCAGGAACCAGGGCCGACATTTCTCCAGATGTCCGGTCCCTCTCCTCCCTTGGAGACAGAATCAGCTCCATCCCGCTTGTGGCTCTGCTCTCTCTGCACATCCTCGCTGCCTGTGTCACCGGCCAACCCCACACGGCTAGCATGGCCGCCTATGTCTCAAAGTCCTTTAGGACCACGTTCAGACAGTGATCTCAAATAAATTTCTTTCCAGTGTGAAATGTCCACTTGAAATTTTTTTTTTAATGTTTATTTTTGAGAGAGAGAGACAGCAAGGGAGGGTCAGAGAGAGAGGGAGACCCAGAATCCGAAGCAGGCTCCAGGCTCTGAGCTGTCAGCACAGAGCCCGACATGGGGCTCGAACCCATGAAACCGTGAGATCGTGACCCGAGCCTAAGTCGGACGCTCAACTGACTGAGCCACCTAGGCACCCTGTAAATTTTTTAAGTACATGTCATATCTGTGGTTGTTTGAAGAGCCTGGGTTCTGTTGAAAATAAGACCACGAGTCCAAAATGGAATCACTTGCTAAGCTCCTGGTCACCAGACCAAGAGTTAACTTAATTGCAGTTTCGGCCTCTCCCAGAAATGCAATCTTAAACCAGTCAATCAGGAACGACCTGGTCAGCCCTGGTGAGGTCGCCGGGCTGCTAGACCCCTGCCCTCCCGGAAGGAAAGGTGACCTCCCACCACCCATCCACTTTTTGTCTAACAGAACTTCCTGTCCCCACTCCTCCCGCCTGTGAGCCCTTCATTTTGCACAGCTCCTCTGGGCTCCCTTGTATCGGCGAGATGGCATGCTGCCCGATCCATGAATCATTGAATGAAGCCAACAAAGATCTTTAAAATGAATTCAGTTGAGTTTTGCTTTTTAAACAGTTCCAACTTCCCATGAGCACCAAGCTCTCAGGAAGCTGTGGGTTTCCTGATTTAAAGTGCATGTATGTCCAAAAAAAACAAAAAACAGAAAACAAAAACTTGGATTTGTCATAAGGACGAACTTGACTTAGGTAGGAACAAAATGAGCCCAGAAGTCTGCAAAGGTCTCGAATCAGACAGAAAGGGGCTTTTCTTTTCCAGGTAAGAAGGGGAAAGTGCACTGATGAGGACAGACCGGAGGACGGCAGGACCAGCGGGGTGGAGACAGGGTAGGGCGCCCTGTGGTCAACTTGTTCTCAGGAGAAACAGACCAGGAGCTGGTTCTCAGTTCCGGTGTTTGCTCAGTCCTGGAGGTGGCCCAAACTTTGGGGCCTGAATGGAGAGAACCTGATATAACCAAGGGGCAAGAAATGAGGTGTGGGGAACCCTCGGTCAAACCCCAGACGCTGCGGAGGGCAGGGCTGGGCCTCAGGGTGTCCAAGGTCACATGTCAAAACAGCTGGGACACTGTTGAGTGTCTTTGTTGTTAGAGGAAGGACACAGAGCCACCAGGACCTCGTCCCCAGGCTGACGCCCCGACCCCCGAAGTCTCCAGACCCTCCTGTCCCGTCCAGGCCTGTCCCCTCTTGTCCCAGCTCTGGACAAGGGGGCGCTCCGCAGGGACACTGAGTCAGGACTTCTGGTCCAGGAGGAGGATGCAAGTGGTTTCTGCCTCTGCGTCCTCGGCAGCAGGGTCCGGTTGCACGAAGGCGGCCGGGCAGGGGAGGCTGGGGCCAGAGCCCGAGTTCACGCGGGCTCAGCCATGTGCCTGTCACGCAGGACCCACGAAGCACTCTCTCCAGTCAAGTTGGCCAGGCATGGAGAGCCAGGAGCCCTGACCAAACCCAGTGCCAGTGCTGGGGCGCCGCCCAGTGGGCGGATGTGGGGGCAACTTCCGAAGCTCTGTTGGGTCACAGGTTCTGGGAGGGGAGTGCAGACCGTTCAGGGTGCGGGGAGCTACAGCATCATCCAAGGGGGAGGTCTCCTAGCCTCGTGGACGTGGCTCTGTGCATCTGTCCTTGGGGCCCCAGGTGTCGCCACCATGTTACCCTCACCTGGTAGGACCAGGGAGACTGGGAGGGGCTGGTTCCCACTTGAGCGGGCTGGACGTGGCCGCAGCCTGGGTCTCCCAGTACTGTAGGGGTCCCCACCACAGTTTATGCCCCTGGCCGTGGGCTGGGGTCCCGGTACCCCGTCCATCCCCTCTTTCCACGGGGTGTGCACTCCAGTCCTTGGCCGGGTGGCATCTGAGGGAGGACCAGAGGGCAGCAGGCACTGCCGGGAGGGGCTTGGGGAAAGACCTGCCGTGGCTGAGGCTGGAGGGAAGGGAGGGAGACTCAGGAGACAGACCGGTGTAAAGCCCTTTCGGTCTGAGGCTGACCCTTAACCTAAAAGTCATCAGGTCATGAGAAGAGTCACATGGTCTGACTCATGAGAAACCACAAGACCCCGCTCCCTCCAGCAGTAAAAGCCACAAAGGCTGGACATGCTGAAAATTGCCCGCCGTGGGTGGTTCCACAACCTTAAGACAAAGGAAAAACTCACCTCAGTGATGAACCCAGAGTTAAAGAGTAAGTTCTTTTCTGTACGGTGAGCTAATTAAGATAAAATAAAATAAAACAAACGCATAAAACCTTTGGTTAGAGGCAAGGGAGGGTTGTCTTCTGGGTCATCTGGGAGGAGAGGCCATCATTGTGTGAAGGACCTCCTTTCTTACCTCTATCCTTAGTAAATCTTTGTCCCTTTCCTTAAATGGCTGGCCCTTGGATTTCTTGTGCAAAGCCAAGGTCCCTCTCAGGGCCTCGCTGCTCTGACATCGTGACTGAACCCACGACCTTTTCCCCACTGGCAGCAATGCTGATCACGGGGTCTTGGGGGATGCAGTCAGGGCGCCTGTGTTTAAGAGCCAAGCCGCCCGATAGGAAGCTGGCTCAAGTCTGTCTCCCACAACTGACGGTAGAGTAAATCTTTGTGCATCAAAGGACACTATCAAGGGAGTGAAAAGACACCCGCAAAAATGGGAGAACATTTTTATATCACTTATGCGATAAGACTTTATTAACTGGAATACGGCCCTTATATCTGCAATACAGAGCGTGAAAAAACCTGGTTAAAAGTGAGCAAAACCTTGAACAGCCATTTCTCTTAAGATGATGCACAAATGTCTAATAGACACATGAAACGATCCTCCCATCAGGACGATGCGAGTCAGAACCACGATGAGATGCCACTTCCCACTCACGAGGACGGCTAGGAGCCAGAATCCAGAAAAGAAGCGGCGGCCAGGATGTGGAGAAAGCGGAACCGTGTGCTTGGCTGGTGGGAGTGTCAGGGCAGCTGATGTGGAAAACGTTTGGTGGTTCCTCAAAAAGTGAAACACAGAACTGCAGTGTGACCCAAGTGTTCCAGTCCTACGTAGACGGAAACACTCAGATGTGTGCACACGAATGCCAGGTGCAAAACTGTGCAGACCCCGCAAAAGAGGGACACGTCCCAAGTGTCCCCCAGTGTGTGGATGGATGAACAGGGTGCGGCGTATCCACAGGACGGACGGTGATTCAGCCCCAGAGAGGAATGAAGGACAGACACAGCATGCACGTGAACGTATGGTGACAATGTTATACCACGTGGAAGACACCAGCCACACCAGGCCACATGGTGTGAGTCACTTACATTAAATAGGCAGAGTGGGCAAATCCGCAGAGACACGAAATATTTCAACAGTGCCCAGGAGGCATGATTTCCTGGCTATTGTGGCCTTTAAATTTGTTTCGGAAAATGGAGATATAATTCACATCCCATAGGGCTCACACTTGTAAGAGTAAAACTCAGCGTTCTTTTTATTTTGTGTGTTCCCAGAGCTGTCCCACATCAACCCACCCCCTGAAGAAGGATGTGGAGCTTTTACATTCCACATCCACAGGGACGGATTATAAAATGGATCTGCGTGACTTTCCTTGCAGAATATAACGCACACCTGAGTACTGTAACGTGTCACACCTGTGGCTGTGCCCAGCTGGGCACACAGGTAATGAAGCCACGTCCCAGGACCCAGGACCCAGGGCTTGTTTGGTTGACTTGAGGCCAGAGAAGTAGGGGTGGGGCCGGAGGGCGGGGCCTTGCGGTGTCCAAGGGTCAGGTCAAAATCTCGGGGGAGCTTGGCTTCCTTACAGTGACGTCACCGGTCAGTGAGCAGTTCCAAAACACAGGGGACAGGTGCACCGTTATGCTGTATGGGCCACGGACTGAAGGGTCACCGGGTCCTTCTATTCTGTCACATCCGGATCCGGATCCCCGCGTAAGGGAGGCTCCGCGGAGAAACTGAGTCAGATCCTCAGACAGAAGGAGGAGGAGACAGGCGGCTCAGTCCGCCCGGAGCGCATTCTACTGAGAGCCCACCTCGGGCAGGGGGATCTGACACGTGTGTACCGCCAGCCTGTCGCTCAGGGGCAGGGGGCGGGCCTGGGGGGGGGGGGGGGGGAGGAAATCAGCTGCAGGACCAATATCCAATCAGATTCGGGGAGAGTCAGCTTCGGAACCCATCCAATCAGGTCGCAGGGACTGAAGGATCGCCCAATCAGGGCTCGGGACCTGCACACCACCCAATCAGGCGCGAGCGAGAGCCCGGTGGGTGTGGCTCTCCGCCGGGGCTGCTGGTGCAGTCGGATCCTGCGCTGCCACAGTTGCTGGGGTGCGCGCCGTGGAAGGACGCCCCGAGGGCGCGGAGCGGGGTCCCGAGATGGTGAGTGCGCGGGCCGGAGGGGCGGATGGGACCAGCCGGACCTAGGTGGAAGCGGCCGCGGCGGGGTGTCCCCGTTCCCCGGGGTCCGCACCTGGGTCCTGGGCGGATGGAACTGAGAAGGGAGGCTGGGGGAGGGCAGGGGGGAGGCCTGGGATTCGGGGAGCGTGTGCGACGACCTGACTAAGCAGGAGTTTGCTCCTCGGTGGGGGACAGGTAGAGACTGTCCGGGTGAGTTGTCTCATAAAGAAAACTGTTTGCAGCCGTAAAGAGGCCGCAGGGAATAGCTTCTGAATCCGCGACTCCCCGGGGGGGGGGGTCTTTTATGGAGGGTGACGATGAATATTCAGAAAGGGGAGCTTTGTCGGGGGCAGTCTAGGCAGGCGTGAGGTTGCTCGGACCGAGCTGCAAGACGTGCCCAGAAAGCACGCGTGCAGTGTGACGGTCACGGAGCCAGAGCTGCTCCCGGGGGCTGAGACTTGGACGTTAGAATCCAGCGGAGGTAAGTGTGGGACGTGGGGCCGGGGCTGAGCGCGCGCTGAGGGAGCAGGTGCGCGCGCACGGGGTCCTGGGCTGCGATCTCGGGTAAGAAATGCAGGGTTTTCTCACTTTGGAAACCGCGCGGAGAGTTTCACGGGTTTGGCTGTTTCCTGGCCTGGTGCAGACTGTCAGTGTGCAACCCGCTGTTCCCTTCAAGTCTTAAATGGCTGAGATTGCTTTTTTGTTTTTCCATTTCTTTGCGATTCTGACCCGGACCAGGAAGTTATGCAAGGAGTGTACTGGGCAATTAGAGCCGGAGAGGCGTAGATCACGGAATGGAGCTGGGGTCCTAAAACGATTGCTTTTCTGGGCACCCCCTAAACCCGCTGAGCTTACAGGGGGACCCACGGTGGACCTGTCACCCAACCAACCTGAGTTCTCTGCTTGGTGAGTCAGAAAGTGCTCCACACTGAGCAGTCCCAGGAAGAAAACTTTATTAGCAGCAGATACAGAGATCAGTAGATCACAGGAAATAACTTCCAAAGCCCTGACTCCCCGGAGGGAGGGTGGATGGGCTCTTCTGGTTTAGGGCTGGATGGATATTTCCATGGGGAAACCTCCTCGTCCTGTGTGGGGTGGAAGGAGGGGTGCTGGAGGTGGACCTTAGGTCAGCAGGCCTGTCCCCAGGGAGTATGTCATGTACAGGAGGCTGTGCTCCTCCCCCAGTGGAGACTTCAGTGTGATAATGAGGTAAAGGTAATTGGTGGTCATTCCAGAGGTCCCTCCAGGTCCCTCTGCACAGACAGGAATCCCGGGGCTCCTCAAACTGGTCAGGGAGGTTGGGGCTCTGGAGGTCTGGTGAGGGCAGTCGATCTGCGATCTGCTCCAGGGGCAGGTTCCTGTCATTTGCCTGAGTTAAAGAGGACAGCTGGAAAGGACAGCTTAGGGAAACGTGGGGCAAAGGTCTGTGAGTACAACCACGTGGGCTTGGGGTCCAGCTGGTGACAGACCTGAGAGATGACCTCAAATCTGCACCTGGCTGAGGACAGTTTATTACAATCAGTTCCAACAGGACCTGCTCCCATCTCAGGGACCCTCCAGTGAAACAGAACCCAGCTTGGCTGTTCTGCGAGAGGGGGATGGGCAGGAAGGCCCAGTGTCAGGATCTGGCCCCTCTGGTGGAGGAAGGCCTCATTGGCTCACGTCCCCAGGGCCTTGTTCCTCAGCTCAGTGGATGCTCAGCGTGTGGGCCACCTGCAGTTCAGGGGCCTGTGGGGAGCACAGCGGCCTGGGCAAAGTTTGGGTAGGAAAGGGCGGTCGTGGACAGTTGGTCAAACCAGTGTCAAAAAAAAAAATCCGAGTTGAGTAAGGAGAGTCCTGTATTGAGAAGAATGACTGCAAAGAAGGGGGAGGGGACTGTTGCATTAGGGGCAGGGGCCGTGCAGGGGGGTAGGAGGGCTGTTGCACTATGGGCAGGGACTGTGCAGGGGTGAGGGGGACTGTAGCATTAGTGGTGGGGGCTGTGCAGGGAGGCAGGGGGCTGTTGCACTAGGGACATGGGCTGTCCAGGGGGGCAGGGGCGGGCTATTGCATTAGGTGCAGGGGCTGAGAACAGAGTGGGGGGCAGTTGCATTAGGGGCAGGGTCTGTGCAGGGGGAATGGGGGGCTGTTGCATTAGGATCAGGGGCCATGCAGGGCACGGGGGGGCTGTTGCACTAGGGGCGGGGGCTGTGCAGGGGGGTAGGAGGGCTGTTGCATTAGGGGCAGGGGCTGTGCAGGGGAAAGGGGGAGCAGTTGCATTAGGGGCAGAGGGGCAGGGGAGGCTGTTGCACTAGGGGCAGGGGATGTGCAGGGGGCAGGGGAGGCTATTACATTGGGTGCAGAGGCCATGAAGGGGAGTGGGGGGGCAGTTACATTAGGGGCAGGGGCTGTGCAGGGGGGAGGAGGACTGTAGTATCAGGGGCAGGGGCCATGCAGGGGATCGGGGGGCAGTTGCATTTGGGGCAGGGGCTACATCGACACTGTGAGCCTAAGACCTGCGAGTGTCTCAAGAGTCGTGTAGAAGGGAGGAGAGGAGGAAAGAAACCAGGCATGAACAGGTATGGTGCTGACGTTGGGGTTCCCTGAGGCCAGCCTGTCCCCCCTGTCCCCCAGGAGGGGCTGTGTGTGGCTCAGCCTGAGAGCAAGCCCACATTCAGGGGTCTGGAGGAAGGAAAGAAGCCAAAGCAAAGTGGGACCAGCCAGCATTTTGTGCCCCTTGGTCACAGGGACAAGCAGCTGAGCTGATCGCAGATGAGGCACAAAGTGTGGACTTGGGGGCTTTGTGCATGGCCCTGTCGTGGGTGAGCCAGGGGGACTTCCTGTGAGTCTTCTCTCTCTTTTTATATTTATTTTATTTATTTTCAGGCAGAGAGTGTGAGCAGGGGGAGGGGCAGAGAGACAGGGACAGAGAATCCCAAGCAGGCTCTGAAGCCTCAGCTCAGAGCTCGATGTGGGGCTCGAACCCACGAACCATGACATCACCACCTTAACCAAAATCAAGACTCACTTGATTTAACACTTAACCAACTGAACCACCCAGGAGCACAGGGCTCAGGTAGGCGTCTGCAGGTCACCTGTCACCTGTGAGCAGCACTGTCCCTGTCCAGCTCAGCACTGATGGCTCTGTCCTCCGCCAGCCTCGCGTTGAGCAGGTGTAAAGTGCCCGAGTTTTTTCTGCCTCCTTTCTTCCTCGGGTTACTGGGGGGCTTTATCCAGAGAGCGTCCCCTGGGGAAAAGTATCTCAGGACAGAGCTGTCCTTCTCCATGAGGGTTGGGGGGGATCTGCAGGGGGCTCCACACCTTCATGCCAGGTGGGTGGAGTCATGGATCAGAGGATTCATCCCAGGCACCTGGGTTGCTCAGTTGGTTGAGCAGCTGACTTCCCCTCAGGTCGTGATCTCCGGGTTTGTGAGGTCAAGGCCAGGCCTCACATCCAGCTCAATTCTGTCAGACTGTCAGTGGAGAATCCCTTTTCTCTCCCCCTCTCTCTGCCCCTTCCCTGCTTGTGCTGTCCTAAAAATAAAGATTAAAAAAAAAAAAAAGGATTCATCCAAATGCTAGTGACGGTTCCATGCAGGGTCCAGGGTTGCAAAGCTGTGACCCTGATCTGTCTCACATATTGCATATTGCAGCTCATGAGTAACTTACATGTTAGTAGGAAACGCGGGTGCAGAGTGTGAACCACACGTCAGTGCTGGGTCCTGTCCCTTCTGGCTTCCTGTTTTCTAGTTCGTGGGTGTGATGCGGGGTCTCCTGGACGTCGCACGTTGGTTTTTCTGATTCCTCCAGGGCTGAGCATTTCTCACGTGTGGGTTCCCTCTTCCGTGGAAGCGTTTCCAGCGTGTTGTGACCTGTAACTCACATGTCTTCTTCCTGATGATCTGTTTCCTTCACGTCCTGGGGACATTCAGGCTGTTTCATTTCTACCTGTTGTGTTTTCTCCACGTCAGGGTGTGTCATTTCTCTGGGTTGTCTGCGTGGATGCACCCTTTGCGTTGTTAGTAGACTTGTCCTTCCCCGTCTCTTCCGTGCAGACGACCGTCTTTTGTTCTGTGGGAAAACTCCTCCATCGCTCAGGTCTGATCACACGTGCTGGAACTTTCTGTCCGTGTGTGTTCCTCTTGTTTCCGTGGCAGTTAAATCCACAACACTCGGTTATTGTCCGTGAATCTGATGATTCCTTTTACCCCTTAGATAACCAGCCTTCCCTGGCCCCATGTGTCCAAGTGTCCCCATCTCTGCTGATGCCACTTGCTAAAGTCAGGGGCGCCTGTCTGTGCATTTCTTTGTCGATCAGGGTGTTTATCCGTCTGTCTGTTGCTGCCACGTGTTCTGGTTACTGGTAACTTGTAAATTGAAGCTGTCAGTTACTTTACCCCCAAAACTGAGGTTGTTCCGGAACAGCAGAGATTTAGTTCTGAACGTGTAAGATACCACAGGACCACAGGCAGTTACTAGAACAGAGGAGAGGGACGCTCTCCTAGAGAGGCCAGGAGGGGCCGGGATGGAAACACGGGATGTGGAAGAACCTAGAGCTGGAAGCACGGTGGCTCCCCCCTGGCAGGGTGGGGGTGGGGAGGTGGCGTCCCGGCCGAGGCAGGCTGGGCTTGCAGGGTGCTGGGCTTGCGGCTGGGGCCCCCGGTGAGGACGGGGCAGGACGCGAGGGCGCCCCCTGCCGGCCCCCCACTCCGTCCCTAAGGAGCTTTCCGTGTGCGAATTTCTACATTTCCTCTGTGTGACCTCAGTGTTTCCTGAGAAGCATCTGGGAGTGAGAGGCGGGTTTGCTGTATTTAGTGGATTTGTCCCTCAGCGCCAGGAAGGACGTCTCCCGCTTGGCGTGGCTCGTGTTGGAGGGAACGAGCAGAGCAGCGGAAACCAGTCGAGGCCACACCTGAGTAAGAGGGACGGTTCGGAGGGAGATGCCGTCAGACACTTGTCATCTAGGCCATGTTCATCAGCAGTGTCCGCCTTGCAGAGCGTGTACTTGTATGAATCACACGAGTCACCGGCAATAAAATATGGAAGAAAAGTAGCATAACTCTATGGTTTGTCCTAATCCGGGACCCCGGGTCTGAAGGCAGCCCACTGAACTGTTTATTGGCACTTGTTCCAACCCCGGGGAGAAAGTTCTCCCTGTGGAGCAGACCCGGAGTCCTGTTGGCCTCCTGGAAGTCCCCGCCTGGGCCACCGTGAGGGCAGATGGTGAATCCCAGGGACCCAGAGGGAGAGAACGAACCCAGGGCATTTGGGAGGAGACAGTCCCGGGGGGGGGGGGGGTGGGGGGGGGACACAAAGCTTAGTGGTGAAGTTTCTGAAAAAGTAGCAAAACTTGAAAGATGTTTTAACAAGTGTTCTCAAAAGTGCAGTTTGGAACCACATGTTCCCCAGAAATGCAGCCTGTAAGGTTGTGAATGGAGAGACCATGAATTTGGGTAATAGGACGGCATCAGCTGATAGTTCGGATGGGGAAAGACTTTTGTGAATTTAGAGCCTTCTAACACGTGAGAAAAGGCAAGTGACCGGTTCATTTGTCTCGGGATCCTGATGAGCCCTTTCCTGAAAGGCCAGAACCCCACGAAGAGAGTTCCATGAAGCAGAGAAGAAGCAACAGTGAGAAAAAGGGCCCCAAGCCAGGGCCGGACGTCTCGGGAAGGCTGTGGCACAGATGTCGTCTGCTGCCGTTCGGGAAACCTTTCCTGTTGCGTCACCATGTGGTGTGCAGGGCAGTCAGGGTTTGCTGTGTGTCTACATGTGCCACGTGCCTCCAGGGTCTGTGCCCTGGAGTGTGGTGACACAGGGGCTGGCGGGCAGATGCTGACGGGGGGCCTTTCCGGGGAGGCCAGAGGGAACCAGGAGGGGTCGCGTCAGTAGACGAAATCTCGGGAGTTGGAAGGTGGGAGGCCTCAGGGTCTTCCTCCCCCCGGGAGGGCACTGTGAACGTTGCTCTCCCACGGCATGGTTATTTTGTTTTGTTTTTAATTTTTTTTTTACATTTATTTATTTTTGAGACAGAGAGAGAGCATGAATGGGGGAGGGGCAGAGAGAGAGGGAGACACAGAATCAGAAGCAGGCTCCAGGCTCTGAGCCATCAGCCCAGAACCCAACGCGGGGCTCGAACTCACGGACCGCGAGATCGTGACCTGAGCCGAAGTCGGACGCTCAACCGACCGAGCCGCCCAGACGCCCCTACGGCATGGTTATTTTGATAAGAGGCTATTAATTTTTTCCAATACTAACATATACACCTTTTTGTCACCGAGAGTCAAAGGAGCGAGGGCCAGGGCCTATGACGTGCTGTGATTTCTCAGGGTGGGAGTCGGGGGGGCTCTGGAGGGGGGGTGTGAGATGGAAAAGGACCAACCCCAGTGCTTTTGGACACGGTGTTTGGGAGGCGGGGGTGTCTCCACACAGGGTGTCCGTTGAGTAGCAGCAATGCCTTCAGTGAGTCCACCTGAGCCCCAGGATCCTGGGTGTTACGCAGAGCGAAGGTGTAAAACGGGCCGAACGGAACGGCACCTGGCTGGTAAACTGGGCTCCCGGATCCCTGTGAAGTTTGCAAGGTGTTCCCCAGGTAGGGACGCTCTTTTCTCACAGCACTGCAGCCACAGGACAAGAGAAGGCTTCCGCCAGTGAGATAACCTATGAACCGTGACTAACCCATACTCATAGAGAGGGGGCTGTGTGAAATCCGTTCATGCAAACGGGTTTCCCTGGGTTGTAACTGGACAGGTGGGACCAGTGAGGTTGTCACGTTTTTTTGTGGCTTCAGTCTTTCTCCACGAGTACTTCTCGAACACTCTCCTGTTGTTGGAGGCCGCTGCTCTACTGTGTGTTCAGTGGTGAGTAGTGAATATTGTAGAATCGCTCCTAGGGCCAGACTGTTCTTTGGCCCAAACCAGAGTTCTCCCTTTTTTTGAAGTAACAGTTAGACTTCTAATAAAGTGTTTCCATTTCTGGGGCGCATTCTGGGGACACCTCTGGTTAGTTTTGCTAAATTATTATTTAGGAGAACATCCCTTTGAAGTAGAACAGAAGTTTGCCTGTTGGTTTCCTTGAGCTGGCTTCCATTTTTTGCGTTGAAGACATGTCAGAGATCAAGAGGGAACTTGGGGCAGAGCCCCTGTGGTCCTTAGGGCCCAGATGTTGGCAATGAGGAGGGGTTGGGAAGGGCTGGGAGGAGGGCTCCCGCACCTGGAGCATTCAGGCTGCTGACAACCTTCTCTCACATGTCCCGCCTGTTTGCAATCGTAGTGCGAACTGTAGGTGTTTGGTTTTTAGGAGGCTTCAGATGCCGTAGGTGAGAATTAAGAATTTTGGCTGTCTTTCCTCCATGTGGGGTGTGAGTCCGCTTGTTTGCCAAAATAACTAAAATGCAGTGGACGTGGAGTCCCATTCCATCTTGGGCCTTTTAAGTAAAAAGTAGGATCCCAGTTCAGCCCATTAAATGCTGCCTGGGTAGATTTCACATGTGAAGAAAGACCTGAAGTTATGTTGAAGACAAGCTGGAGTCTGTTACAACAGCCACGTACAGGTTCATCAGGCTTTTGTGTGGAAGTCTAGATTTTGTCTTAATTCACAATCTTAGGAAAAGCTACTGTAATTGCTCGGTGGGGATTTCCAGCGAGTGTCATAAGCATCTTTCCAGAAGTGGGCATCTGTGTCTCGCGGGTTAGTTTCATCCCATGTGTGGCCTGGGCCTCAGCAACATGCATGTGGACTAATTGATCTCAATCTGGGACACCCTGTTGGTGTGTCCCAGTTGAATAGCTGTGTTATGTTCTTCAGCGAGCTTATGGGGGTTCTAGGCATTTCTGGAAACTTCTGCCTTAGTCCAGGGAACATGAGAAATGTGGGGTTTTAGATCTTGAGAAGCCTTCCCTTTAAAGAGGCCTGGTTAACAGGCTGAGGTAAGGAGGATCAAGGGCAGGTTCAGAAGAAAAGGGAAGTTCAGAGCTTGTTGAGGAAAGTGGTTGGAGGCAGGTCCTGGGTGTAGAGTAGCCGCCGGGTGTCTGCAGCAGTGAAGTCGGGGTGGGAGAAAAAGACACTTTGGAAGCCATTTGTCGTATTTCAGTTGTTTGCCTCCGTTCATTTGAAATAGTCTTTTGGAAAGAGGCACACTTAGATCCTGAAAATATTTGCAAGTCTTGAGGTACCGAATAAAATCTGTATCAAACTCAACGTTCTGAAGTCATGACTTCCTAATTTAATTTTCAATAAAACAAGTTTGGGGAGATCGAAAGTTCCCCATAAAGGCCATTGTAATTTTAAATTACATTTGGTTCAGTTGTTCACTTTTTAGAAATGCACATGAGGACGCACCATGGCTTTTTAAACGTAAGACTGGTCAGGGTCCCAGGTGGGAGCCCCCCCTCCCTGCGCTTTGATGTCTGGAATCCATTTCATGGTGGTTTTCTCTAGACCAGAATAAAATGTATAAACACTGGTCTCTACAGGGGTAGCCTCTTTACAGAAGAAATCAGACCAAGGGCTAGCACATTTCCAACAGGTACGGTTCTAAGAGGTACAGTCCAGTTCTGAAAATAGTCGGAACAAAAGCCAAATGAGCTCTCTCAGAAAGGACAAGCCCCTAAGACAGGTCCCCAGTAAACCCCGGAGAGCACAGACACAGGAGAGCGCAGACCCGGGGAGCGGGGCTCTGATCCTGGCACAAAACTTACCCTCCACTTCAGGGTCCGCGAGAAAGCAGCGCAATGGGCTCTGTGGGACCTGCACCTGTTTGCTCGCCAGCCCCGAGTGGTTGGGGTCTTTTGTGGGTCCACCAGTGATCAAGTAACTGTTAACCTTGAAACCAGATTATTTTTCCAGGAAAAAATGGGTTTATCTGGGACTAGCAGAGAATTGTAATTTGGGACACATATGCCACAGCAAAACCACAGGCAAATCTGGAGGAAAAAAGGGGAGGACTATAGGGAGGGCTACTGTTTTCTAGAGGAGAGGGGGCATTGGGAGGGACTGTGCAAACAAGAAGTCCGTTGGAGCAAACTGGGGAGGGGGGGGGGGTGTTCTACGTTCAGGGGCTTCTCATTGGCTGGGCTATGACCATCTCTCATTGGGTGATCCATGACTGTCTCTCATTGGCTGGGCTGCTACTATCCTGCATTGGCAGGGCTGTGGCCGTCTCTCATTGGCTGGGTTGTGGCTCTCACTGGCTGAGCCCTGGCTCTCTCTCATTGGCTGGGCTATGATTGTCTCTCATTGGCTGGGCTGTTGCCACCCCAGGAAATAATCTTCCTTCCTCCTGCAGGAGCAGTGATGCATTATGGGTGTGCGGGTGCGTCTCTCCGTGTTGTGTCTGCCCTTGGCCCTGAGCGGCAGGTTGGGGAGCTTCCCCTGTGGACTCCTGACTGCACTTCAGTCGTGTCGCCTTTACTCAGTCTGGAAGGGGTGCCCGGCTTCTGGGTGGTTTTCATCGCTGGCGATCGGGAGTCGTGCCGCGGAGAGCAGAGCGCGTGCGCACGCGTGTGTGTGATGGCGCTCGTCCTCCCGGGTCTGGGGCAGGTGGATACGAGGAGCGGACCTGCCGTGTTGGGTGGGAACTCCACGTTGCTCGTGTTGGGGGTCCACCAGACTCTTCCAAAGCGGCCGCCCCCCTTACATCCGCAGCAGGATGAATGAAGGAGAATGCGCCCTGCTCACGTCCTCGCCAGCGCTTCCTGGGGCGTCTTCATAGCCAGTGTGGTGGGTGCGAAGGGGCCTCTGCTGGTAGTTCGAGGTGCGTGTCCCGCGTGACGAATGTCTAGCATCTTTTCATCGACCCACTGGCCATTTGCATATGTTCTTTGGAGAAGTGTCTGGGTGCGCAAATGTTAGGTGTGGACTTTTCCCCGCCGCCCCTTTTCTGGGATGAGGAAGTTCCTTTCTGTTCCTAGTTGGCTGAGCATTTTTGTCAAGAGAGGGTGGTGGGTTCAAGGAGATACCTCTTCTGTGTGTAAGTGATCATGGGGTTTTTGTTTCTCTTCTGTTCATAAAGTTTATGACTGCTATTTTGCTTGCTGAACCAACCATTTTATTCCCAGATAAATCCCGCTTGGTCACGTTGTAGAATCCATTTTGTATATGACTGGTTTTGGTATCACCATAAACTGGCCTCATAGAGTAGGTTAGACGTGTCTGTGCACAATTAAATTTTGTGGATGGATCCCAGATGATTGGTGACATCGAGCATCATTTCATATGCTTTTTGGCCATTGTGTCTCTTCCTGGGGAAATGTGTACTCGCGTTCTTTGTCCATTATTTGGTTGTATTATTTGTCTTTATAATGTCTTTTTTTAATTGTTGTTATATGAGTTTTTAAAAACTTGTTTAGATCACAAACCTCGTATCAGCTGTGTGACTAGCAAACCCACATTGCAGCCCCAGACGAAGGGGTGTTGCCTTTGTTGTAGCTGATGTAGCTGGGGTTCTGTGTCCTTAGATTTTGGGAACATGTCTTTTGTTTAAACAACTTTTGATAATTTTATGATAATTGTTTTCTTTATTTCACTGATATAGTGGCTTCTTGTATTGCTCCAAAGATATTACGTATGGGGGTTCTGATGTTTGGGGGACCCAGCAGTGTGGGTTGTGTAAGAATTCACCCAATGCAGCACAAAGGAGATAGAGGTTTATTGAATGCACCATGAGGGAGCCACCAGGAAGTGGTTTGGGGCTAGACTTATAGGGCAGAATGAGGGAGTGTGGGAACATATGGAAATTCCCCTTTTTATGGTAACTGTGCCTGGTTATAAGTAGGCCATTGGATAGTTGGGGCCTGTGGCCATTTCGAGGTGGGTCACTTCATGAGCCTGCTTTTTATGCATCTGTGTGTTCACTGTGGGCCCTTTTGCCTAACTCCGTTTTCCATTGGTGAAGCCTGTTATCTAAATGTGGCCCTGACATCCCCCTGACAGGTGGACAATACAACTCTTTGGCATTAGGGCAGGGGTGTCACCTTCAGTAGCTTCTTCCTGCTGAATGAGGGCATAGAGATGTCCCTGGTGGGTCAACATTCAGCAGGAAGAGAAGCTGAAATAAAACACCTTTAATAGTTGACCAAAATCTTCCTACAGTGGAGTTTAACCAGTTATTAAAGGAGAGGGAGGGATCCTTTCAAGCACCAACATGAGTATCCATATCTTTTAGCATTATTGTAATCTGAAGCATATATTTAACACTCTTTTAAAACGATTTTTTTGGGGGAGGGTTGGGTTGCCTGGGTGGCTCAGTCTGTTAAGCATCCGACTTTGGCTCAGATCATGATCTCACAGTTCATGGGTGCTGACAGCTCAGAGCCTGGAGCCTGCTTTGGATTCTGTGTCTCCCTCTCTGTCCCTTCCCTGCTTATTTCTTTTTGAGAGAGAGAGTGCACGAAGCAGTAGAAGGGCAAGGAGAGTGGAAGACAGGGGATCCAAAGTGAGCTCTGCGCTGACAGCAGAGATCCCAATGTGGAGCCCAAACTCCCGAACCAGGAGATATGACCTGAGCAGAAGTCAGACTCTTAACCAACTGAGCCACTCAGCTGCCCCAACACTGTTTTAATGAAAGTATACGTTACTCCTTGAGCTGCAGCAGGATTTTAAGGGCTGTTTGGTTTTGCAGGACCACCTCAATTTCTGGGTGAGCATGTGTTGGGGTTGGTTAAAGGTGATGTCTGTGTGCTTGGTTAAAGCATCTACTTATAATTTTACATTGATAGAGGCAACTCCTGTGACAGATATGTCTAAGGGGTAAAACCATCAAGAAGGCTTCTTTGCCTGATGTCCAGCCCTAATGACATTCTTTTTAAAAAAATTTTTTTACTGTTTATTTTTGAGAGAGAGAGAGAGAGAGAGAGAGAGAGAGAGAGAGAGAGAGAGAGAGAGAATGTGAGCAGGGGAGGGGCAGAGAGAGAGAGGGAGACACAGAATCCAAAGCAGGCTCCAGGCTCTGAGCTGTCAGCACAGAGCCTGACGTGGGGCTTGAACACAGGAACCGTGAGATCAGGACCTGAGCCGAGGTCAGATGCTTAACCGACTGAGCCACCCAGGTGCCACTAGCCTTAATGATATTCTAATGATGAGGAATTGCTGGCAAGTGAGAGGTGACTTGTCCTGGTAGATAAGGGCATCCCTAAGTGCATCATGCAGTCATATCATAAGGAAAGAATGGCTACCCATTATTTCCAGAAGTCTACGGCCAATCCCATGGAGAAGGGGAAATTCTGGATTTTGTGGAGTGATTTTTGGCCTCCCAGCCACACAGAATTGGTCAAGGTGATAGTTGAGTTATGAAAATGTTGGAGAGTTCCTCCCATTTTTTTGGCTGTTCAGATGATTCTATGTCCATGAGGTCTTGTTATCATCCTCACAGTAACAAGCATCATGATTCTTTATACATGAGCTTTTGCCAGTTTCTCTGAACCTCACCTCAAGTTGTCCAGTATCAGTTTTCAAGACTTTAGGAAAAAGGGTGGTTGTGGTTTTTAATGACTTTAGTCAAGAGGATGGAAGGTTGGAAACCTTAGTTTGGAGAACTCTAGCTAAATATTTGATGAAACCAGAAGAATTCAGGACCTAGTCTGGTTTATAAGAAATAGTGTTAAAATCTAATATCTACAAAGATGTGTTATTGAAACATTATTTTTTATTCTCTCTGAAATCACCCTTATTTCCAGACATAGTCAAATCAAGACTAACAAACATGGCTTAATTATCCACAGAAGCTCAGGAAGAATGTGTTGGTGGGGCGCCTGGGTGGCTCAGTCGGTTAAGCATTCAACTTTGGCTAAGGTCATGATCTCACAGTTTGTGGGTTTGAACCCTGCGTTGGGCTCTGTGCTGACACCTCAGAGCCTGGATCCTGTTTCGGATTCTGTGTCTTCCTCTCTCTCTGCCTCTCCCCTGCTTGTGTTCTGTTTCTCTTGCTCTCAAAAATAAATAAAATATAAAATAATAATAATAATGATAAAAAGAATAGTGATTGGTCATAGGAGTTTTTTTTAATGACTTTCTTTGCTTGAAATGTTTATAAATAATCTCTAGATTGAATTTTTAATAACCTCTCAAGGCCAGAAGCCAAGTCAAATACTTGCTGTCAGACTTGTCTACAATCCCTGTAGATTCAGGTGAATACCTCTTCTTGAGGCCCTGAATAAATCCTGAGGTTACCTGCACCTGCCAGGAATTGACTTTGTCTACTCACCTGGTAAGGCTGCTGGGAACTCTGTCAGCAAGGGATCAGGCCAGCATTTCTAAGGGGCTTGATTGGCTGCATAAAGTCAACCTTATTTCTTTAAAGCTGCCCGGTAGTATCTGCTGTCTTACCATGTCTCTCTGAAATATGACATTTCAGTCGAAGCCTCGGTAGGATAACCAACATTTCCGATGGTGTCCTGTTACAAGAAGAAGAGAGGCTCATTGAACTTACACAAATGCTTATCCTTGACAGGAAAAGAAAGAATACTCACTGAGAGTTTCGGACTTCTGTGGCATTGAGGTAGGGAAAAAAGGGAAATGTTTCCATTTGTTCACAAAGGAATACTTCATCACATTTCTGTAAGTCCTAGGTATTTCAAGAGAAAACTTCCTCAATTTGTTAGAGCAAACACTATAGAACCAGCAATATTTCAAATAAGAGTTACAAAAACTATAAGCATCTTTAATTCACTTAGTCCTATGTTAATTAATTCCTGTTTGTTTGAATGCAACTTTCCCATTAGTTCTGGAAATTCTTACCCAGTTCAGTTTTATGATTTAAAGATATCAAGTACCTGTATTTACAAAAAAAAATCCTTTTCATGAATCTCCTTGAAGACAAAACTCATTTGGCAAGAGCATCAGAACAATAAATATAAATGACAAAAAAAACAAAACAACATAGAAATGGCCATGACTCATGATCTGATCTGTGACTTCAGTGTAATATAGCTGACAAGGAAATCTGCTCATTTCTTTGACAACTAGTATTTTAACAATTAGAATGTCAAGTGATGATGTTATATGAGAACATATTTAAACTTTATGGATTTTATGTAATTTCAAAACAGCTGTAGTATACACTCAAATGATACAATCTAAGGTTTATTACTATTTGTTTGACCCTGCTTTCCAAGTAACTTAACATACCAAATATGCAAGCCTAATTAGTCAAAAAAGACTTCATTTACAATTTCTAAACTTGGGAAAGTGTGTTGGAATCCTCAGAAATTTTTATTTTTATTTATTTTAAATGTTTATTTACTTTTGATACAGAGACAGACAGATCATTACTGGGGGAAGGGCAGAGAGAGAGACACACACACAGAATCTGAAACAGGCTCCACGCTCCAAGCCATCCGCACAGAGCCCGATGTGGGGCTCAAACTCACAAATCGTAAGATCATGACCTGAGCCGAAGTTGGTTGCTTAACTGACTGAGCCACTCAGGCACCCCTTGAACTCTCAGAAATTTTTAAAGCACATGTCTAAATAGAATTACAGATCTTACACATTTTGAGAAGTTTTAACTTTAAGTAGTCAAAGACCTGGTGAAAGCAAAACATAGAAACTTTGGTTTTGGGGGCAGATAAGGAAAGGAAGAAGACTTTTGTTTACATCGTCTTGATCAAGACCAGACCAACAATCCAAGAAAGCTTTGTCCCAGCGAGAAAAGTGCATGTTTACTATTGAAGCAGTATCCTTTTAAAATCAATTTATTTCAATATTAGTCCATCCTAAGCACACACACATAAAATTACTTTCTAAAGCTGTCCCTTCACAAACTTGTCTGCAACATTCTTTTGCACTCAGAGTTTGTCCTGAGATTTTTTTCTCTAAATAACCAGTCTCATTTTAGGAGAAAATTACTTTCTTTCACCTTAACAAAATGTATTCCCATCCCTCATATCTCCTACTCTCTTAGATACAGACTTGCTTTCCCCATTCCGGTCGGTCTCAGTTACATTTAGAATTGTACCTCTTAGAAACCTTAGTTTCCAGTGAAAACCAATTGAGAACTGTCTATACACCAGGATTCTTTAGATGACAAATTTATGGACGCATTTCATAGTTTTTAGGAACATGCCTTTTTCATAGCACAGTCTTTATATGAGGCACAATGTATGTTTTCCTACAGGTGCAGGTATCTTTAGTTTCTCTGCAATAAGAAGTCAAAAGCAGATGAAACTTATTTTTTTGCTAATTAACATGTTAGTATTTTATCTTATTGAGAAAAGACTTAGATGCCCAGTGAATTAAACCGAATTTATCACTGAACTTAGCAAAATTTCAAAGTTTCAGGTTATGAAAGATTTTGAAAGCTATCTTAAAAATTACCCATGAGAACTTTCTGAGACAAAGTTAACCATGATTTTAAGTCATCATTTATTTACAAACTGCAACAGAGATAACATGAGCTTATTTGACCTTTAGTATAAAAGTTTTATATGTAATAAATATGTATGGATAACTCTAAAATCATGTCTTTTCGTTACATCAGCAACCTTAAATTAGCTTTAATATCAAATATATTCTGGGGCAGCTGGGTGGCTCAGTAGGTTAAGTGTCTGACTTTGGCTCAGGTCATGATCTTATCGTTCATGACTTCGAGCCCTGCCGTCGGGCTCTGTGCTGCCAGCTCAGAGCCTGGAGCCTGCTTTGGATTCTGTGTCTCCCTCTCTCTTTGCCCCTCTCCTGCTCATGCTCTGTATCTCTCTCTCTCTCAAAAATAAACAAACATTAAAAATTAAAAAAAAATCAAATATGTTGCATCTGCGTCCACTAGGAGTCAATTTGTTGCCCACTGTTTTTTTTTTTTTTTTTTAAACCTGGGATACCTATGGGAAAAATCTAAAGTTGGCCATTTAAGTCCAGTAGAGCCCCTGTTCCTGTAGAGGCAGGGGAAAGCCAATGGGTGGAATAAAAGAGAGGTCATCTAGAATGTCTGAAGGGTCAGATGGGCCATGTGTCTGAGGAAGACACAATCTGCAGTTTTTGTAGAGGTTGGGATTTGGGGACAGTGCCATGAATATGAAGGCTTGCATGTATGGGACCTGTGAGCATTTGGAGGAGTTCTGGCAAAAGACTTCAAGTTGCGTAGTGGGGCCATATGTCTTGATCTGGGAGTTTGTATGAGGCCAGGACACATGACATGAAAGATGAGATGATTTTTCTCAGGTCTTGGGGTTCATGTTTTATCCACTTTTTAAAAATACAGCCCAAAGGCTGAATCTGAGTGTCCACAGCATCCTGACATTCTGGTTCCAGTTCTTGGAGCTGACGAGGCACAATCGTCTTAGAGCAAGCCAAGCGTGTGTCCTCCGGTCTGTGTGTTGTCCGAGTGAATATTTCAGTTTTCAGTCTGTACAGTACTGGTCTGCTCAGATCTGTCTCAGTGTAAATATCCCACTAAATAGGCTGTGTGTAAGTCCATGTCAGCTGTTGTCCTCACCCTCTATTGTGACTCAGGGGTTCTAGGAATGGAGTGCAGCTCCCCGCCTGTCACCCTTCATCCTTCCACACACATGGGTGATGATGGAGCTTTGCAGCAATAGAGTGTGTGGTATGTTTCAGGCCTCTGTGGTCTTTGAGGATGTGGCTGTGAACTTTACCCCGGAAGAGTGGGCTTTGCTGAATCGTGGTCAGAGGAAGCTCTACAGAGATGTGATGCTGGAGACCTGCAGGAACCTGTCTGCCGTTGGTAAGGATGGCTCCATACCTTCACTGGTCTTTTCAGGAGGAAGAAGAATAAGTCAAATTTGCAAATGATATGAAACAATACATAGAATGTCCTTAACACTTCACCAAATACTATTAGAACTAATACATGAATTTAGAAGACTTGCAGAACACAAAATTAATATTCCAAAATCTGTTGCACTTCCGTATCTACTATCAAAATAGCAGAGAAATGTAGAAAACAAACCCATGTTAAATTACCTCAAAAACCATAAAATACTATGTTAAATGTAACTAAGGAAGTTTAAAGATACTTAATCTAGGAGGTATAAACATTTAGTGAAAGAAATTGAAGGGGCGTCTGGGTGGCTCAGTTGGTTAAGTGTCAACTTTGGCTCAGGTCGTGATCTCACAGTTTGTGGGTTTGAGCCCTGCGTTGGGCTCTGTGCTGACAGCTCACAGCCTGGAGCCTGCTTCACATTCTATGTCTTCTTCTCACTCTGCCCCTCCCCCACTCATTCTCTCTCTTTCTCTCTCTCTCTTTCAAAAATAAATATTAAGAAATTTTTAAAAAAATAAATTGAAGGGGCACTTCAGTGGCTCAGTTGGTTGGGCATCCGACTTTGGCTCAGGCCATGATCTCATGGTCTGTGAGTTTGAGCCCTGCGTTGGGCTCTGTGCTGACAGCTCAGAGCCTGGAGCCTGTTTCGGATTCTGTGTTTCCCTCTCTCTGCCCCTCCCCCACTCATGCTCTGTCTCTGTCTCTCTCAAAAAAGAGTAAATAAACATTTAAAAATACTTAAAAAAAAGGAAATTGAAGACGACACAATAAAAAAAGGTATACCATTGTCCTGGATTATAAGAACTAATATTATTGAAAATGCCCATACTATGAAAAGTGTTATACATATTCAATGCAATCCCCATCAATATACAGATAGTATTTTTGAAAGAACTAGAGCAAGAAATTTTAAAATTTTTATGAAAACAGAAAAGATTCCAAATAAAGCAATTTTAAGAAAACATACCAAAGCTGAAGATACAACAGTCTCAGATTTCAAACTATACTAAGCAAAACAGTGTAGTACCGGGACAAAAATATACACATAGATCAAGGCAACAAAATAGTCCAGAAATAAACCCATGCTTATATGGCCGGATTATGTACAAAGAAGGAGCTGAAAATATACAATGGGGTTAAGACTGTCTCTTCAATAAGTGGTGTTGGGAAAATGAGACAGCTACCTGCAAGGAGGTGAAACTGGGCCAGCTTCGTACCCCTTACCTGAAAGGAGACTCCGTATGGATTAAACACCTCGGTGTAGGACTTGAACCCATACACGTCTTAAGACTAAACGGAGGCACTGAACTCATGGACATCAGCCTTAGCATTATTTTTGTGGAATCATCCCTTCAGGTAAGGGAAACAAAAGGAAAAATAAAAAATTGAAAGGGGAACATAGCAAACATAACAGACATTTTCCCACAGAAAATAATAGAGGTGGCCACTTGGCACACGAAAGGCTGCTCAATATCACTAATCCTTAGGGAAATGCACATCAAAACCACAATGAGCTGTCCCCTCACAGCAGCCGGAACGGCTAGTGTCAAAAAGACAGGAAATACGAGTGTTGGTGAGGATGTGGAGAAAAGGAAACTCCTCGTCGGTGGGATTTAAATGGGTGCAACCAGCTTGGCAAACAGTTTGGAATTTCCACAATAAAATGAAACCTAACATATAGCCCATAATTCCACTTCTGGGTAGTTCACCAAAGAAAAAAAAGCCAGCACAATAAGACATGTGCACCCCCTGGTTCACTGGACTGTTACTCGCTGTACTCAACATAGGGAAGCAATGCAGGTGTCCTTCAACAGATGAATGGATAATGAAGATGTGGTATCTACATACAAGGGACTATCCCTCAGTAATACAAAAGGGACGAATTTGTGATGTTTGCGGCAACGTGGATGGACCTAGAGAGTATTATACCAAGTAAATAAGTCCGACAGAGAGACAAACAAAACACGTTACTTATATGTGGAATCTAAATGACAAAATGAACAAACAACAGAAAATAGGGACAGTCTTAAAATTCTAGGGAACAAATTGGTGTTTGTGAGATTGGAATGGGATTGAGAGACAGGTGAAATCATGGAGGGGATTGAGAAGAACAGATTTGCACTTGTTGAATAAATACGTTACCAGAAGGAAAAGTAGAGCACAGGGAATATGGTCAATAATTGTATAGTTGTGTATAATGACAGCAATTACACTTTTTATGGTGAGCATTTTGTAACGTATGTAATTGTCAAATCACCATATTGTACACCTGACACTAATATATAGGTCAGTATGCTTCTAGTAAAAGAATGATTAAATGAATGAATTAATAAATGAATAAATAATAAAAAGCCACCAATTATCGGTCATCAATGACCCTGAAGACTAAAGTTAGTGCCCATCTTCCAGATTGCTTGTTCTTCAAATCCTCCGTCCCGCTGAGCTCTTCTCAGGGGCAGGCCAGCAGCCACACACATCACCTGACCTCTAATGGCAGCTGGGGCAGTGTAGGAAGGCTTCACCAAAGGCCTGTGTGCCTTCAGAACTGATCAACCCTTGGTTGGACCAGGTTCCAGACAAGGGATTGACATTTGGACACATCCCCTAGAAACATGACTCTGTTTTTGAGAAGGGTGATATTTGTCATTCACCCGGCTTTCCTGTTGGACTTTTCATCTATCATACCCCCTGTGCCCAGTCTTTCTGTCTTCCTGTAGAGGTAGGGTATGGATGTGTGTATCTTGCCCAGTTCCTTCCTACTTGGCTCTTCTGATAATTCTTACCTCCACATTAGTGTCCATCTAGTTTGAAGTATTTTTGAATGAACGGGCTGCCATTTCAGACACTTTCTCTATTATTGCCAAAGTCCCGAGTCACAAGGGTCCTCGGAATTTTTTGGTCACCTGACCATTCTTCCTCATGAAGTTCATTTACATTTCGGGATCCGTATATAAATAGAGATACATGGTCTGTTTTCTTACCTTACATATCAGATCATTTCCGAGAAATTCAATTAGACTCCTAATTCTTGTAGTTTCTCCCAGTCAAGGTAAAATGAGTGGATCAAAGGCTCAGTGGAATTCTTTGCAGAATGAGCCTCTGAGTGAAAATACTAATGTATACAAAAAATGATTCCTGTTCTGTGTTTGTAGAGAAGCAGAAATTTCACAGCAGTGGAGATTTGACCCGAATGCAGGAAGGGCTTTTGAGGTGAATGACACTTGTAAGGGAGGAAGGGGGGGATGTTGGCGATTGTGAGACTGACCTGAAATTAGAGAACAGTTGCAAACCTAGCACAACAATCCTGTAGTCGAAATTTTCACAAGACAAACCTTTATAAATGCATTCTACCTATTGATCATCTGAAAAACAATTCAGTTGGAAAAAAATGGTCAGGGAAAAGCATATGTAAGAAGCCCTGAATGTTGACTCTATTTGAGTCCTCAGGGAGAACAGGAAGCTTGTTCCACTTTGGAACCTTGCACACAGTGCTAAAAACATACTCATTCGTTGAGAATATCCATCATGTAACCCAATAATGATTAACAAACATCAATAGATCATTAGGTAATAAAGAGATCACTTATAATCATTATTCCCTAACAATGTACCTTCCTATTTTGAACAGAAGTCCTTTGGTGGAGAGTGTCTGTGAACGTATTGAAGGAGATCCATGTGGAGAAACCCTGAACCCGATTACAAGTCTTACTGTGCATGAGGGCTGTCCCACTGGAGGCAAATCCTGTGAATGCGCTAAGTGTAGGGAAGCCCTCACAGATGTTTTTTTTCTAGGGAATCTGGGAAGATCTCACCCAGGACTCAAATCTAGTCCCTGTGAGGAATGTGGGCCGGCCTGTAGCTCCGTCTCAAGCCTCAGCACTCAGGTGGGTGCAGACCTTGTAGAGAAACCCTATGAAGGTCAGGACACCGGGAGAGCATCAGAGACATACGCAAAGAGTCTGAGTAGTAAAAAATCTCTAGAGGAGTGCAAAAAATGTGGAAAAGCTTTCACTTGCGTTTCTTCTTTTCAGGGTCATGTGCAAAATGACTGTGTACAGAGGGTCCATGCATGTGACGTGTGTGGGAAAGCCTTTATGTGTCACTCTGATCTTACACATCACGTGAGAACTCATACTGGGGAGAGAACCTATCAATGTCAGGAGTGTGGGAGAGCCTTCCAGTGTAAGTCAGGCCTACAGAAACATGTGAGGACTCACACTCCAGAGAAACTCTATAAATATCAGCCCTGTAAGAAATCCTTCCCTGGCCAGCAGTCCTTTCTAGTACCTAGGAGAAGACACACAGGGGACAGACACTTGGAATGTAAGGAGTGTGGGAAAACTTTCAAGAAGCATCTACAGTTTGAACGTCACATGACCACACACAATGTAGTCAAACCCTATGAATGTCGGGAGTGTGGAAAAACCTTCAAGCATCACCCAGACCTGCGAGTACATATGAGGACACACACTGGGGAAAGACCCTATGAATGTAAGGAATGTGGGAAATCTTTCCGAAAGTATGAACATTTTAAACGTCACATGACCACTCACAGTACTGTGAAACCCTATGAATGTAAGCAATGTGGCAGAGCCTTCCGGGATCACACAGACCTGCGAGTGCATATGAGGACACACACTGGGGAAAGACCATATGAATGTCAACAATGTGGGAAAGCCTTCAGATATCTTGGGAATCTGCGAGAGCATGTGACAATACACACGGGGGAGAGACCCTATGAATGTCAGGAGTGTGGGAAAGCCTTCAGGTATAACTCATGCCTGCGAGAACATGTGAGGAAACACACTGGGGAGAGGCCCTATAAATGTCAGCACTGTGGAAAAGCCTTCATTCGACACCACACCCTCGTACTACATACTGCGAGAAGACACTCAGTGGGTGGACACTTGGAATGTAAGGAGTGTGGGGAAACCTTCCGGAAGCATCAACCTTTTCAACGTCACATGACCACACACAATGTAGTGAAACCCTATGAATGTCAGGAGTGTGGGAAAGCCTTCAGGTATCACAGAGACCTACGAATACATGCACGGACACACACTGGGGAAAAACCCTGTAAATGTCAGCACTGTGGGAAAGCCTTCACATCTCCTTCCAACCTGGGAGCACACATGAGGACACATGCTGAGGAGAGACTTTTTGAGTGTATGGAGTGTGGGAAAGCTTTCCGTCAGCTGCAAAATTTTCAAAGTCATTTGAAAACACACAGCACCATTAAATCCTATGAATGTAAGAAGTGTGGGAAGGTGTACAAGTTCTCCTCCTCTCTTCGAGCGCATATGAAGAAGCACCCTGGGGAGAGACCTTGACAAATCACTGCTCCCTTCAAGAACACGTGAGGCTGCACAGTGGACAGTAGGCCTCTGTATGTAAGGACTCTGGTAAGACCTTCCAGTGTCTCGTAGACCTGGGCAGAAGAACCTTATGAATTTTCGCTCTGTGGGAAAGCCTTCAGTTGTCCCTCTTCCCTTCGAGAACACACGTGCAAGCACAGTAATGTGAAACATTACACACTTAAGCACCATGGAAGAGCCTGTCCAGGAATCTGTGAGCAAAGCCACACTGTAGGAAAGCATTTATTTTTCCTTCAAATATTTTTTTATGTTTATTTTTGAGACAGAGCATGAGCATGAGCAGGAGAGGGGCTGAGAGAGAGGGAAACAATCTGAGGTAGGCTCCAGGCTCTGAGCTGTCGGCATAGAGCCAGATGCGGGGCTTGAACTCATGAACCGTGAGATCATGATTGAGCCAAAGTCAGATGATCAAATGACTGAGCCACCCAGGCATCCCTCCTTTCAAATCTTATTGAAAATGCAAGTCAGTACAACGGAGATGATCCTGAATGCACACAATTTTGGGAAAACTTCAGGTATAGAACTTCATGTATTTTGTTCATGAAAATTCAGGCAGGAGAGAAATCTTTTCATTGTTGTGAATATGGCTTTGACTTTCCAGGTGCCTCTTCCTTGATTGGGATCCCAAGTGTATGAATTCCTAGTTCATCTCATTGATACGAACACTGATGGTTTTAAGTGGCCTTCTTTGCCCTCTCTATCTGTACAACCTAGATGTTACCTCAGACTTGAAGTAATCACATGGTTTTGTACAACATGTCTCTTTCCCATTATAATGTCTTTTGGACCTAGAGGTGATAAAAATGTGTCTGTTGTTGGTGTGTACTTAACACTTTTATATACTTTTACAAAAGAATCTCTTGAATTAAACATTCCAAAATGTCCTTGATAAATTTTCATGATGTTAGACCCCTCATTGTTGAAAGTTCTTTTCTGTCCTCTGTTATGGATACTGGAATTTCCTGATTCTGTGTCTACTCGTCTTTTCAGTCTTTATTATTAAAAGTTATATTTTCACATCAATTTTCTCATTGTCTTCAATTTTAAAAAAATTCAAAAATGTTTATTTTTGAGATAGGGTGAGAGAGAGAGAGAGAGAGAGAGAGAGAGAGAGAGTACAAGCGGGGGAGAGGCAGAGAGAGAGAGAGGGATACACGGAATCTGAAGTAGGCTTCAGCCTCCGAGCTGTCAGCACAGAGTCCAACGCGGGGCTTGAACTTACAAACCTCAAGATCATGACTTGGACACTTAACCCACTGAGTCACCTGGGCACCCCTTTTTCTTCAATTTTTCAAGTTCTGATATTGGTTTATCTTTCTGGCACTAGTTCTTGTCTTAGATTGATTTCGTTCCAAATTATGACCTAGAAGAACATCCCTTGTGCAGTTCTTTCTTGAGAGTGGATTGCAAGGCCTGGGAAAGTGAATGGGGTAAATGCTGAAACATCAGCAATGTTCTGGGCTCAAGGCTGTCCACCAATAGCCCTGTGAGATCCAGAGTCCCATGATCTCCCAGGAGCCAGTTCGGGAACAGACCCACTGTAGTCGTCTGGCAGTCTTCAAAACCGCACATCTTCCCTACGTGCTTTCATGTAAACACCGGATATGTGTGTGTGGTCTATGTCCGGAGGCTCTTTGTGTTTTCCTCCCATGCTTTGACATTCTTTGATGTTTATTCCTGGTGAACAGGAAATAAAGACTATGCAGTTTGCTCCTGGTGCTGTTTTGCTGGCAGAGAGAGCCTTGCATGTCCACTCTAAGTGAGAACTTTTTCTTCAGTGTGCAGGGACATCCCTTTGGACCATGACTCAGGTTTGCCTGCTTATTTCCGAAAGCAGTGATTGTGGTGGAAATACCAGTGGGGTGCTTTCCTCTGGCCCCCAGGGGGTGTCTGGAAAGACCAGTACCCTTGATATCAGCCAGATCAGTCGACCAAAATATGGTATCTGGTAAATTCTGGACATAGGAGCCCCTTCGGTTTTATCCTTAATAGAGGTAAGAAAAAAACCCAAAAAACCAAAACCAAAAACAAAAAAACCCTTGCTGTTTCCATAATGTTCCACAGTTCTGAGGTACCCCAAAGTCATTCCAACTATGGGACGAAATGCTTGTGGTTTTACCCTTGACTATGATATTTGGTCATGTAACGGTATGTAACATCCTATGGGGCTGGACATTCAAAGGGAAAAGTATTGCCACCTTGGTACCTTTAAAAGGATTTGCAGGGCACTTGGCTGACTCGGTCAGTAGAGCATGTAATTCTTAGTCTTGGACTTGTGGGGTTTTGCCCCACACTGGGTGTAGAGGTAATGTAAAAAAATAATAAAATGGAATTAAAAAAAAAAAAAGGATTTGCAAAAGCATACCCAACCTAATATTTACTGTTTTCCTCCTTTTTAAAAAAACACATCAGTAAACTATGAAAAATCTTTATTGTTTAGAGGAGTGGCATGTAAAATGCCATGGGGAGTCAAAAGGGGACGTGTCAGCATTAAGTTGTCATGAGTTTTCTTTGGATCCAAATGTGGTCTGAAGAATTTGCTCTCAGTGGCAGTGCATGCCAGTAGCCAATAGGGCTTAAGAACAACAGAGTTTGGAGGGATAAAGATGTTATTTATTGCTGAGACGTCTTGGACAGACATCCGTTATCATCCATTAGGTTCTGCCACGTAAAGGAGGCACTTCAGGAAACAGTATAGGG
Organism: Panthera leo; assembly: GCF_018350215.1. Lineage (NCBI taxonomy): Eukaryota > Metazoa > Chordata > Mammalia > Carnivora > Felidae > Panthera > Panthera leo. The sequence continues at coordinate 2,015,114 of NC_056680.1, forward strand.
GATTCTGAGCACCTGAGCCTTCTGTTCTTAGGATGGGCCTGATGCCCTGAAGAGCCTCTTTATTTGTAGTATATTGTCTCATTCCATTCTGCCAGGAGGGTTTGAAAAATACAATTTTATATTCATAGCAGCTACACTACGATTCTGCCAATATCAGTTGAGGATGCTTCCCAGAAAGACGATGGTAGGTGATCCAGTTGAAAGAAATGGTTAGTGTCCCCAGATTCCACTCTAGTGCTGATAAAATGTGTTCAAGGGTCATTTGATCTCCCTGGTTGGTTAATCTGATTACTACTGTCAAAGTTTAGAATTATGTCTCCCTTTTGGAGGAAAGAAATTCTGTCATGATCCTGTTGTAAGAAATCTCTGCCTAATACGTGAATAGAGGAAGAAGGGAGAAAAAGACGGTGAGTTTCTCGCAAATGTCCTAGACAAAAGGAATAGGCTCACAGACAGGAACTTGTTCAGATTTTTTTTTTAGACACCCCCCCCCCCCCACAAATACTGGTACTATATTAATCCTTCCAGGCAGGGGCTGCATTACAGCAGGGGTTTGGGCACCAAGAGTGTACTTCTGGTGTCAACAAGGACAGAGATTCATTCCCAATGTGCAGGTGGTTCCACAAGCTGATTAAGACGGACAGCTGGGAAGAGCCCCTGTGGTTCCCTGGAGCCCTGTCACTGGGAATGAGGAGGATGTCAGAAAGACCAGGTGGAGGGATGCGGGTGGATGGAGTGCTTACATTTGAAGAAGATTTTTTCCAAAATCCTGGCTCTTTGTAATAATACCAGAAGCTACACTTTTTAAAATTTTTGTGTGGAGAGATTTCATATGCTGTCAGTAAAAAGTGAGAATTTTCTTATTTTATTTTTAAATTTATATCCAAGTTAGTTAGCATATAGTGCAATAATGGTTTCAGGAATAGAATCCAGTGATTCATCCCCTACGTATAATACCCAGTGCTCATCCCAACAGGTGTCCTCCTTAATGCCCCTTGCCCATTTAGCCCATCCCCCCACCCACAACCCTCTCCAGCAACCCTCAGTTTGTTCTCTATATTTAAGAGTCTTTTATGTTTTTCCCCCTCCCTCTTTTTATATTATTTTTGCTTCCCTTCCCCTATGTTCATCTGTTTAGTATCTTAAATTCCACATATGAGTGAAGTCATACGATATTTCTCTTTCTCTGTCTGACTGATTTTGCTTAGCATAACAGCCTCTAGTTCCATCTATGTTATTCCAAATGGCAAGATTTCATTCTTTTTGACTGCTGAGTAATCTCCATTGTATGTATGTATGTATGTATGTATGTATGTATGTATGTATGTATATGTGTGTGTATATGCACACACCACATCTTCTTTATCCATTCATCTGTTGATGGACATTTGGGCTCTTTCCATATTTTGGCTATTGTTGATAGCTCTGCTATAAACATTGGGGTGAATATGTCCCTTTGAAACTGCACACCTGTATCCTTTGGATAAATACCTAGTAGTGAAATTGCTGGGTCATAGGGTAGTTCTATTTTTAATTTTTTGAGGAACCTCCATACTGTTTTCCAGAGTGGCTGCACCAGTGTGCATTCCCAACAGCAGTACAAAAGAGTTCCCCTTTCTCCACATCCTTGACAACATCTGTTGTTGCCTGAGTTGTTAATGTTAGCCATTCTGACAGGTTTAAGGTGGTATCTCATTGTGGTTTTGATTTGTGTTTGTATTGATTTGATTTGTATTTCCGTGATGTTGAGCACTTTTTCATATGTCTGTTAGCCACCTGGATGTCTTTTGAAAAGTTTGAGAAGTGTCTATTCATGTCTTTTGCCCATTTCTTCACTGGATTATTTGTTTTTTGGGTGTTGAGTTTGATAAGTTCTTTATAGATTTTGGATACTAACCCTTTATCTGATATGTCATTTGAAAATGTCTTCTCCCATTCCATCAGTTATCTTTTAGTTTTGCTGATTGTTTCCAAGTTTTTATCTTGATGAGGTCCCAATAGTTCATTTTTGGTTTAGTTTCCCTTGCTTCTGGAGACATATTGAGTAAGAAGTTGCTGTGGTTGAAGTCAAAGAGGTTTTTGCCTCGTTTTCTCCTCAAGGATTTTGATGGCGTCCTGTCTTACATTTAGGTCTTTCATCCATGTTGAGTTTATTTTTGTGGATGGTGTAAGAAAGTGGTCCAGGTTCATTTTACTGCATGTCGCTGCCCAGTTTTCCCAGCACCACTTGCTGAAGAGACTGTCTTTATTCCATTGGATATTCTTTCCTGCTTTGTCAAAGATTAGTTGGCCATATGTTTGTGGGTCCATTTCTGGGTTCTCTACTCTGTTCCATTGATCCGAGTGTCTGTTCTTCTGCCAGTACCATACTGTCTTGATGATTACAGCTTTGTAATAAATACATCCTGAAGTCTGGGATTGTGATGCCTCCAGCTTTGGTTTTCTTTTTCAGGATTTCTTTGGCTATTAGGGGTCTTTTCTGGTTCCATGCAAAGTTTAGGATTGTTTGTTCTAGCTCTGTGAAGAATGCTGGTGTTATTTTGATAGGGATTGCATTGAATATGTAGATTGCTTTGGGTACTATCAACATTTTAACAATATTTGTTCTGTCCATGAGCATGGAATATTTTTCCATTTTTTGTGTCTTCTTCAATTTCTTTCATAAGCTTTCTATAGTTTTCAGTGCATAGATTTTTCACCTCTGTGATTAGGTTTATTCCTAGGTATTTTATGTGTTTTGGTGCAATTTTAAATTGAGATCAATTCCTTGATTTCTCTTTCTGTTACTTCATCATTGGTGTATAGAAATGCAACTGATTTCTGTGCATTGACTTTATATCCTGTGCCTTTGCCGAATTCATGGATCAGTCCTAGCAGTTTTTTGGTGGAATCTTTTGGGTTTTCCATATAGAGAATCACATCATCTGCAAAGAGTGAAAGTATGTCTTCCTCCTGGACGATTTGGATGGCTTTTGTTCCTTTGTGTCGTCTGATTGCTGAGGCTAGGACTTCCAATGCTATATTGAATAACAGTGGCAAGAGTGGACATCCCTGTCGTGTTCCTGACATTAGGGGGAAAGCTCTCAGTTTTTCCCCATTGAGGATGATATTAGCAGTGGGTCTCTCATATATGGCTTTTATGGTCTTGAGGTATGATCCTTCTATCCCTGCTTTCTTGAGGGTTTTTATCAGGAAAAGATGCTGTATTTTGTCAATGCTTTCTCTGCATTTGTTGAGAGGATCATGTAGTTCTTGTCCTTTATTTTATTAATGTGATGTACCGCATTGACTTGTGGATATTGAACCAGCCCTGCATTCCAGGTATAAATCCCACTTGATCATGGTGAATAATTCTTTTAATGTATTGTTGGATCCATTTGGCTAGTATCTTGTTGAGAATTTTTGCATCCGTGTTCATCAGTGAAATTAGTCTGTAGCTCTCCTTTTTAGGGGGTCTTTGTCTGGTTCTGGAATGAAGGTAATGCTGGCCTCATAGAATGAGTTTGGAAGTTTTCCTTCCATTTCTGTTTTTTGGAACAGCTTCAACAGAATAGGTGTTAACTCTTTAAATGTTTAGTAGAGTTCCCCTGAAAGCCATCTGGCCCAGGACTCTGTTTTTTTGGGAGAATTTTTTTTTTTTTTAGCGTTTATTTTTGAGAGAGAGAGAGAGAGAGAAAGAGAGAGAGAGAGAGAGAGAGAGAGAGAGAGAGAGTGTTGAGTGGGGGAGGGGCAGAGAAAGACAGGGAGACACAGAATCTGAAACAGGTTCCAGGTTCTTAGCTGTCAGCACAGAGCCCAACACAGGGTTTGAACTCGGGAATGGTGAGATCATGACCTAGGCTGAAGTCAGATGCTTAACCAACTGAGCCACCCAGGTGCTCCTAGAGATTTTTGATTATTAATTCAATTTCTTTACTGGTTTTGGGTCTGTTCAAATTTTCTATTTCTTCCTGTTTCAGTTTTGGTAGTTATAGGTTTCTAGGAATTTGTCCATTTCTCCCAGATTGCCCATTTTATTGGCATCTAATTGCTCATAATATTCATTTATTACTGTTTGTATTTCTGCAGTGTTGGTTATGATCTCTCTTTCATTTGTGATTTTATTTATTTGGGTCTTTCCTTTTTCTTTATGATCAATCTGGCTAGGGGTTTATCAATTTTGTTAATTCTTTCAAAGAACCAGCTCCTGGTTGCATTGATCTGTTCTACTGTTTGTTTGCCTGCCTGTTTTATTTTAATAGCATTGATTTCCACTATAATATTTATTATGTCCCATCTTCTGCTGGTTTTGAATTTTATTTGCTGTTCTTTTTCCAGCTCTTTAAGGTGTAAGGTTAGGTTGTGTATCTAAGACCTTTATTCCTTCTTTAGGAATGCCTGAATTGCTATATACTTCCCTTTTATGATCGCCTTTGCTGCATCCCAGAGGTTTGGGGCTGTGGTATTATCATTTCCATTGACTTCCATGTACTTTTTAATTTCCTCTTCAACTTCATGGTTAGCCTATTCATTCTTTAGTAGTATGTTCTTTAGTTTCCAAGTATTTGTTGTCTTTCCATTTTTTTCTTGTAGTTGATTTCAAGTTTCATAGCTCTATGGTCTGAAAATATGCATGGTATGATCTCAATCTTTTTGTACTTTTTGAGGGCTGATTTGTGTTCCAGTATGTGATCTGTTCTGGAGAATGTTCCATGTGCACTTGAGAAGAATGTGTATTCTGCTGCTTTAGGATGAAAAGTTCTGAATATATCTGTTAAGTCCATCCGGTCCAGTGTGTCATTCAAAGCCATTGTTTCCTTGTTGAGTATCTGCTTAGATGCTCTGTCCATTGTTGTAAATGGGGTGTTAAAGTCCCCTACTATTATGGTATTATCGTCAATGCGTTTCTTTATGTTTGTGGTAAATTGATTTATATATTTGGGTGCACCACGTTAGGGGCATAAATGTTCACAATTGTTAGATCTTGGTGGATGGACCCCCTAATTATGATATAATGCCCTTCTTAATCTCTTGTTACACTTTAATTTTAAAATCTAGATTGTCTGGGGCGCCTGCATGGCTCAGTAGGTTGGGCGTCCAACTTCAGCTCAGGTCATGATCTCACACTTCATGGTTCAAGCCCTGTGTCAGGCTCTGTGCTGGCAGCTCGGAGCCTGGAGCCTGCTTCCGATTCTGGCTCTCTCTCTCTCTCTGCCTCTCCCCGACTTGTGCTCTGTCTCTCAAAAGTGAATAAATGTTAATAAATAAATGAATAAAATCTAGATTGTCTGATACAATTGTGGCTACTCCAGCTTTCTTTTGGCAACCATTAGCATGATAGATGGTTCTCCACCACCTTACTTTCAATCTGAAGGTGTCTTTAGGTCTAAAATGGGTCTCTTGTAAACAGCATATAGATGGATCTTGTTTTCTTATCCATTCTGTTTCCCTATGTCTTTTGGTTGGAACTTTTAGTCCATTCACATTTAGAGTGAGTACAGAAAGATAGGTATGTATTGCCATTGTATTGCCTATAGAGTTGGAGTTTCTGATGGTGTTCTCTGGTCCTCTCTAGTCTTTGTTGCTTTTGGTGTTTTTGTTTTGTTTTGTCTTTTCTCTCCTCAGAGAGTCCCTCTTAAAACTTCCTGCAGGGCTAGTTTAGTGGTCATGAGCTTTTTTAGTTTTTGTTTCTCTGGGAAACTCTTTATGTCTCCTCTATTTTGAATGACAGCCTTGCTGGATAAAGAATTCTTGACTGCATATTTTTCTGATTCAGCACATTGAATATATCTTGCCACTTCTTTCTTCTGCATATTTTTCTGATTCAGCACATTGAATATATCTTGCCATTGAATATATCTGCCAGGTTTCTGTGGCTAGGTGTGTTGCAAACCTGATCTGTCTTTCCTTACAGGTTAAGGACTTTTTTCCCTTGCTGCTTTCATAATTCTTTCCCTGTCTACATATTTTGTGAATTTGACTATGATATGCCTTGTTGATGGTCAGTTTTTGTTGACTCTAATGGGAATTCTCTGTGCTTCCTGGATTTTGATGTCTGTCTTCCCCCAGGTTAGGAAAGTTTTCCACTATGATTTGCTCACACAAAACTTCGACCTCTTTTTCTTGCTCTTCTTCTGGGATCCCTATGATTTGGATGTTATTCCTTTTTAATGAGTCACTGAGTTCTCTAATTCTTATATCATGCTCTTTTGCCTTAGTTTCCCTCTTGTTTTTTGCTTCATTATTCTCCATGTTTGTCTTCTATATTGCTGATTTGCTGCTCTGCTTCATCTATCCTTGCTGCTGTGGGAACCATTGAGATTGCATCTCAGTTATAGCATTTTTAATTTTGTCCTGACTAGATTTTACTTCTTTTATCTCCGCAGAAAGGTATTCTATTTTTTTTCACCCCAAGCTAGTATTATTATCATGGCTCTAAATTCTAGTTCAGACATCTTACTTATATCTGTGTTAAGTCCTTGGCTGTCATTTCTTCCTGTTCTTTCTTTTGGAGTGAATTCCTTGATTTTGTCATTTTGGAGGAAGAAAAATAATTAATAAAATAAAAAATTAAATTAAAAATTAAAAACAACACAAAAAAGTCAAATAAAGGAAGCTAGATTCTAAGTGTGTTTTGATCTGGTTGTTGAAAGAAGCTTGATAGAATATAGAAAAAAAGGAAAGGAAAAAAAAGAAAACTTTAAAAATTTTAAAAGGATGTATACAGTAAAATAAAATAAAATTAAGAAAGTAAAACAGACTAAAAATTTAAAAAAAATTAAAAATAGAAAAATCTTCATAAAAATGGAAAGTAAAAATAATTTTTTTCTCTTTCTGTTCAAGAGTAAGAAAAGAAAAAAAAATGAATAGATGGACCAGCAATCAGAATGAAATCTGAATGAAATTACATTGGTTTCCCCTAGAAGTCAAACTATGAAGCATTTTATAGTCTGTACACTAAGCAGGCAGAGAGACTTGTGGTGGTCCTCTAGGGCTTGGTTGGTATAGTTGGACCAGGCTTGGTGTAATGGCTCTGTACTCCACTAGGTGGTGCTGCTTAGCTTACTGGGGGTGGATTGGTGTGTCACATGTGTATGTGTATGTGCATGCTCAGGAGAGGTGAAAATGGTGTCACCCAGCTTCCCAGTCTCTAGGATCAGAACTCTGCTCTCGCTGACTAGCAACCAAGCATCCCTCCTTTGTCTCTGGCTTCCATCTACTCACCACTTCTACACTGTCTGCAACCAAGCCTTCAGCCTGCCAAGCAGCACCTCCCTCCCGAATTTTATCTCAGATGGGGCTGTGTTTCCAAATCCCTCACTACTGAGGGCCCTGAGGCTTGAACCTGCTCTGACCCTCTGGGGAGGGTATCCTTGAATAATGGCCGGGTGCCAGCCTACCCCCAGGTATGTTCACATGACTGTGCTGGTGCAGATGCTGAGAGACTGTGGCTGGTGCCAGTCCGCCCCAGAAAAATTTAGCATTATCATGTAGCAGCAGTGGTTCGGGGACTATGGTAAATCACAACATACATCTGACGCCACATTTCACTGCTCCCTCATGCCCCCTAACGTCCTTGTTCCAATACCAGCAAACATGGGTGAAATATGGGGTCTGCTGAGACCTTTGCCTGTGAGGAAGCTGCATGGCCTCTACCATATATCCTCCTGGCAGGGGACCTGCCTCTCCCCATATGGTCCGAGGACCCCCAGTACCTCGCTATTTGCTCCTGGGGATTCTCCCTTCCCACCAGAGCACCACCAGGTATTGAGCTGCAAACTTTCCGACTCTGTGCTCCCCAGTTTATAGACTTCTAATGGTACTGAAATCCTCTCCTTTCTCCTTTCTCCCTTTCTTGTTCAGTCCCTTATGAGTGTTTCCACTCTTTTTCTTTCCAGCTGCTTTTGGGGGAAATGCTTTCCCTGTACTCTCTCCCCTGTCTCTGTCTTCTCTCTGCAAGCAAAAATAGTTCCCTACCCTCCGTGGCTTCTTCCTGCCTCAGTTTACCTCTCCATGCCACGTACCGGCCAAATTCTGTGGCTCAAGTTCTGCAGATTGTTGTGTTAGTCTTCAGATCAATTTTATAGGTGTGCAAAATGGTTTGGTGCTGATCTAGCTGCATTTCAGGGATGAGAGAAGCAGAGAAGTTCAATGTGGCTCTGCCATCTTGGCCCCTCTGAGAATTGTCTTGAGAGACAATTTGGACTCAATTGTGATCATTAAGAAAACATTCATCAGGTTGTGGTGTGCAAGTCTGAATTTTGCTCCACCCTAGAGGCTTAAGGGAAGATGTATAATTGCTCAGTCATATTTCCAGTGACTGTTCTAGCATCTTTGCCAGAATGTAGGTGTCTGCTTTCCAAATACCTTTAAGGATGTTCCCATTGGGCCCGCTGGGCCTGGCGGTCTCCAGCAAGCATGTGAGCTAATTGGTATAAAGTTAAGAAACTAAGTAGGTGAGTATGAATAACTGTTAAATTCTTTGGCAAACCTCTGGGGATTCTCAGTTACTTTGGGAAAGCCTAATTCTGGCTCACAATTCTGCCTTAGTCCAGGGAAGGTAAGTAATTGAGCTTTATTTGGATTCTCACAGGGGCATGTCTTAACAGGTTCAGGGGAGGAAGGATTGGGGAGAGAATCAGAGGAAAAGGACCTTCAGTAAAAGGATTAAAAGTAGGTGGGGGTACATAGAAGGCCGGGATGGGGCAGAGGGAACAGAGGAAGGGGACATTGATGGCCTGGTCTCCACTGGAAGAGGCACCCACGTGTCTGGAAACAAAGAAGATGGGGAAGGGGAAGGAGGCTTGGAAGCCATTTTGACACCCTTGAGTGCTTTGTCTCTGATAATTTAGAAATAGTGGAGAAGGAACTTTAGATCCTGATAGTGTTTGGAAGCTTCAAAATTCCCATTAAAATAGGCATCCAATCTGGTTCTGACAATTTGAGAGCCATGGCTGTCCAATTCTATTTTGATTAGAGTTGGGAGATCAGAAGTCTTCCGTAATGGCCATTGATGTTCTAAGTTACCCCTGCTAAAGTTAGTCCATTTAGTTAGAAATTCACACGAGGAAAGACCGCAGTTTTTAAACATGAAACCAGAGGGGACCACTGAATTGGGGCTGAGAGACACCCTCAAAGCATTTTGATGACTGGGATCCCCTTTCTTGGCTTTTTCTTTAGAACAAAAGGATCAGATCCTAAAAACCACTGTTGTGACAGGAACAGGCTGGTTCCAAAAGGACTTGGCCCAAAGGCCCACACACTTCCAGGTAGAAACAGTCTAAGTCCACACAGAAGTCAGACCAGAGGCTGGCACACTTCTAATGGGACAGTGTTTGGTACCAAGTAGGTTAACCTTAAGTGTTGGTTGTTTTTCCAGCAAAAGGGGTCTATTGGGAGCTAATTGCAAGAACTGCAAATCAAGACATGCAAGAAATGGCATATCTGAGAGCAAGTCCTGAGAACAAAGGAGAGGATGCTCTTTTATAGGCAAAGGAGGAGTAGGGAGAGGGGAGGAACTATACAGAAAAAGTCCATTTGGGCAAACTGTGGTTTGAAGATGGTGGCTTCTCATTGACTGAGCTGTCACCATCTCTCATTGGCGGAGCTGTGACTGTCTCATTGGGGTGTGACAGCCTCTCATTGGCTAGACTGTTGCTGGGCAGGGGAAAGTTTTCTCAATGGGGTAAGGGCAGTAAAGTCTTTTCCTGTTGAGTCTGCAGGTGGCCAGGGGTTGAACAAGGAGCATCTCCGGCTGGCCTCCTGCCTTTATTTTATTTCCCTTTTGTGTTCTCACAAAACTTACACCTTTTGACGTTTTACTTTCTGCTGTGATTTTCTTTAACTCCTTTACAACTACCACTTTTTATTTATAAAAATGACGTTGTCACTCCTAATCTTGAAAACCTAAATATTGCTTATGAAATGGTCTTTGACAAAGAACACCAGGAGTCTTGGCCTTGCAGGTTAAGATTGTGGGATGGGGAGCCAGACACACATCTTCCCTACTTGTCTGTCAACAACTAGAACAGTGTCGGTGAGGTGAGTCTTAGTTGTGGTGGGAATGAGTTCTTACACGGAGCTCCAGGCATAACTGCGTTGAGGACACTATTAATTTCTGGAAATGCTGTTCCCAATGTGTGTTTTCCAAATAGCTCTTTGATGTTTACATGAAAATCTTTACCAGAATGGAAACATGTCCTTATTTCCTTACTTGTTCTTACTAGGAATAGTGCTATTTGTGTTCAACAGGAGGTTTCTTCCTGTGATGGGTGGGTAATTGGTTGGTAATATTTCACCCATCGATGTATCCTTGTATTAATTCCAGTGGAGGAAAAATGGGCCATGCCTTTCTCTTTTCCTTCAAACCACTGATACTTCTGTTGATCTGCCCCCAATTGACATAAATCAGTTTCTATTGCTGTGTCAGATGGCCTCCAGGGATGCTTCTCTGGCCCCGGGCATGGTCGTAGTCTGGTTGTATTTCAGGTTGGGTTTCATGTCTGAGATGGTGTGTAAGGGGAGCCGCAGTCCCACTGGGATGTGGGGAAGGAAACAGTAAAGGAAATGTACAGGAATGTGGTAGCATAAATGGAAAATAGAGATACCTGTGCACTGTGCAGTCTTTGCAGAGAGGAATGCTTATGTCTTATCATTCCAACCAGGGTCAGAATGGGCTTTCCTGTCTACTGTCCTCAGTTCACCAAAATGACCTTGTCATGGGGACGACAACACACTGACCTAACAACATGGGAAGTGTGGATCACAACAACATTGCAATTTCTGCACTGGCGGGAAAGAGTCCGTATGTGACATTTGATGTGGGATTCTTGCTTGTTCATAGAAAAACCAAGAAATCCCTGATTTTAAACATTGTCTAAAAAGAGTTCACAATTGCAAATACTCAGAGGATGTTTTCTTTGTGAATTTATGTTCCTTTTCTTTGCAATGCCCTTCTGATTCCGAGTCTGCAGTTTTGCAGGACAACCACTGAGTACATGTTTAGAGGCCTTGAAGGTGCACCTGTTCTGTGGCCATTTAAGGTTGGCCAGTCTTGGCAGTGACAGGAGGGGGCACAGGAAGGCCCAGGACAACAGACAACCTTATCCTCAGGTCTGAGACGGACAGTCAGTGCGTAGAGATGGGGTGACCGTGGGAGGCACCAAGGGAACGAGCCTAAACGGGCAGCTGGGAAGCAGTGAGCGTGAGGACATGTGGGCAAGTGTCTGCAGTGCCTGGGTCCACATGGAATATAATTGTGTGCTTTGAGCAAACATTGCTTTGCTTTGAGCCAGCTGTGTGGCACATAAGAGGGGGCTCAACTTTTAGCACCTGATACCGAGTATAGAGTCTGGGAAAGAAAGGATAAATTTGAATCATAATCCTGAGTTGTTTGTTTTGTTGTTGTTGTTCCTATGCTTGGTGCCCTCTAAAAATTCACCTAGATTTATAGGCCTCAGTTAACTCATACAAGGAGAGGGGAAAAAAAGGATGGCATTTGAGCAACTTGATTTATATGTGCTGACAGGGTTCCTTTAAGGAGGGCATTTAACACACTGCCGGATATGAGTAAGCAGCACGTCCGTGTTCACACAGTCGGTGAGAATGGCAGTCATAGCCTCAGACACGGAAGCCGGCCCGGCGCTCGGTACTGGGCTGTGACATTCACTGAGCAGAAACCATTTTACCCGCCTGTCCTCGGACGAGGCACACCCTTGTCTGTGAGGCATCAAGGCACATGAAGACCACGATACGGTCATGTGTGTAAAGAAGCTAAAAAATAGAGTCCAGTCCATACAGCTCCCCACATATTCCCTGCTTCTTGCTGATGTGCTTGCTGCCTCTTTTTTAAAACAAATTTTTTTTTAATGTTTATTTTATTTTTGAGAGAGAGAGAGAGAGAGAGACAGAACATGAGCAGGGGAGGGGCAGAGAGACTAGTAGATACAGAATCCGAAGCAGGCTCCAGGCTCTGAGCTGTCAGCACAGATCCCGACATGGGGCTCGAACTCATGAACCAGGAGATCATGACCTGAGCCAAAGTAGGACGCTTAACCGACTGAGCCACCCAGGCGCCCCGTGCTTCCTCTTTATTCATAGTTCGAGCTGCACCGCATCCCGCCTGCTTTCTAGACAAGAAGTGTGAAGATCTCCAATCACAAACTTACCTGTACGTCCTGACGGCATCTAATCCAGAATAAGGGAGCCCTTCCCACACGCCCCCATCATCTGTCACACGTCTGCATGCGTCATGTCAGAACACGTCCTCACGCGGTACATGTCACAGTGTGTCCCTCACACCGACACCTCCGCCCACCTTCATGAGTTGTGGTCATCCAATGTCCCGATGCAGTGCGATCCTCTCTGCCAACAGGTGTGGTCCTGGTGGTCTTTGAGTGGAGGGCATTGATGAAGTCATCGCCTTAGTCTTAGTAATGTGTTACAATCACGGTAATGACAAAGATTGTAAGTATATAAGAATTTAAAATATCGACCCAAAAGAAAACATCCCTAAAATCCTGTGCAGCTGGTACCATGACTAAGAATGCATGAAAATATTAACCAAGAATTGTCCTAAATGAGAAATAGCAAGGCTGACTTGACACTACATAAGTGCAAAGGGATATTTTGATAAAATCTCTCAGCCAATGAAAAGTTAAAGAGAATTACATTCGTTAGTATACAGGTGGTTTTTAAAAATGATTGACAAGTTTTCTTCCGGGCAACATGCATACAAACTTGTGTTTGACTAAACAAATGCACGCAGTTTTTAATCATAATATAAAATGTGAACACTTGCTGAATTCTTGGCTTCAACTCCCAAGTAAAAGAAATCTCCCACATCCCGCCTGAGACATGCAGAAGGTGCTCGTTTCTCACACGGAAGGATAGAACAGTACAGACACTCAACAGGGCAGTAGAGGGTCAGAGTCCCATGTAGTTTTTAGCTGCACCATTATATCTGTTGTCCTGGAATCAAGATGCCTGGTCTTCCACAATTACTGAGAGAATGGGTGCTTGCTATACAAATGATATGTTACACAAATACGGTAAGAAAAGGGGAGTCAAAGCATTAGAGAAATTTAAGAAATATGACTTTAAATCAGTGGCTCGGGGGACACAGTGGGGCTGGGTGGAAAACCCAAAGCTGTGGCTTTCTGACCATGGAATCTGATCTGTATTTGGGGGGTCATAGAGACATGAATGGAAGGCAAGACTGCTAAAAAAATAGGAGGGGAAAAGGTTAGTGTTTGGTTTGGTACATGCTTGATTGACAGGCTGCTAGTAGAAATTTGGGCTGCAGGCTGTTGGCAAATAAGCCCCTATGCATTTGTCCATCTGTATGGTGACCCCAACACTAGACTAGGGCATCTTCACCTCTACTTTCAATACTCAGACCACTGGTGAGTTGTCACCTAGAACCACAAATATGGGGATTCTGGGAAAAGTGGCTGTTAGCCTTATCCACAATGAAATAATTCAGCAGAACCATAATTATCTACGTAATTTTGTTGACCTTTCACAGTCGCATGGAAAAATGGAGTACAGTGAAGGGACAAAAAGAAAAGGTATATGGAGATTATATATTTCTTAAATATACATACAGTCTGAAATATATATACATACAGTCTGAAACATATATGTATATTTTAGAGGGATAGCTGTATATGTGGTTGGAAGGACTAGGAAAACAAAACAGTAAAGTAATGATTTCACGTAACACTGGAAGTTGATACCTAAATTCATGACAAGGTATATGCAGTACAAACACACACATACTCTGGGTTCAGTATTGTACCCCCCACATTTCCTGTCTACGCGGAACCTCAAAATACAGCCTTATCTAGAAATAAGGTGTTTGCACATTTAAGGAAGATGAGGCCACACTGGATTAGGGTAGGTCTTGACCCAGTGATGGGTGTCCTTATAAAACGGGGAAATTGGGACACAGAGGCCTGTACTGAAGACAGGGCTTGACCATATGAGACAGAAGCAGGGATTGGCATGATGTGTCTACCCACTGAGGAATGCAAAGATTCTTTGGCAACCCCTGGAAGCTGGGAGGGAGGCCTGGGACACATTCTCCTTCAGAACTTTCAGAAGGAACCAACCTTGCAGACAACTTGATCTCAGGCTTCCAGCCACCTCAATTGTCTGTCCACAAATATCTGTCCTCTGAGCCACCCAGTGTGTAGCACTGTGTTACAGCAGCCCCAGGAGAAGAATGCATTCCGAAGGAGGGAAGGGACCTCGGATATCCAAGGGACAGCTGGAAGCCGCTGTGTCTACAGCAGAGTGAGAGGGGAAGAGGCACAGGAGATGTGAGAGGAGAGGATGGGGCGGGTCACATGTGCCACTCAGCCAAGAAGACGGACTTTGGTGGTGGGTGGTGTGGACCCTCAAGATGAACCGATAGGGCAGCCTCACTGGACCCGTTACCATGACAACAGACAGCAGGATGGTGATGTCGTCCAAGGTGGTGGGTCACGCTGGGCGGATCATAGCAGTGGCAATGACGTGGAGGTTGGAGTGCAGATAGAGTTGGAGTTGGAGCCATGAGAATTTCGCGGTTTGCAGGTGGGCTGACAGAGATTCCAGGAAATGTTCCCACGATGTCAATACTTCGCAAATAGTTGGATGGTTTTGGTAGAATTTCATCAATACTATAACCAAGTTTTTCTTGGAACTTCACAAATGCCACTTCAGCATTTTATACAGAAGAACAATTGTTCGATCATGGACATGCTTTTCTATATAATGAGGTAGAGGGAATTACCCAAAAACGAGCAATCATCAAGAACTTGTATGTTGGAAGTATAATGCTGAAGGTATGGATGTATAGAAGTATTTTCACATAGGAATCAAAGATCATCACTTAAAACAGAAACACCTGGGGCGCCTGGGTGGCTCAGTCGGTTAAGGGGCCGACTTCGGCTCAGGTCATGATCTCGCGGTCCGTGAGTTCGAGCCCCGCGTCGGGCTCTGTGCTGACAGCTCAGAGCCTGGAGCCGGTTTCAGATTCTGTGTCTCCCTCTCTCTGACCCTCCCCAGTTCATGCTCGGTCTCTCCCTGTCTCAAAAATAAATAAATGTTAAAAAAATTTTTTTTTTAAACAGAAACACCTTCATGGCCTCGCACATTAGACAAGTGTCCAGGGACATGTGTGTTATCAGAGCATCTCAGTTCCAGGCCTTGGAAACAGCTCTGCTGAGAATCCCCAGCCCTGAAGGGGCCTGTCCTGGATAATTCGAGAGTGAAAGAAACTCAGGGAGAAATCTTCATGAACTCGCATTCGGTAAGGTTTCTTAACTGACAGGATAATCTCAGGGAACACAAGAAAAAGTAGCTAAATAAGGCTTCAGCAAGATGAAAATCTTTTGTGCATCAAAGGTCAATATCAAGAGATTGAAAGGACATAAAATGGGAGAACAACCTTGTAAATCACATCCATGGTAAGATTTTATCATTCAGAATACACAAAGAAGTCTTAAGTGAGTAACAAAAACGTGGCCCAGTCAGAAAGCAAGCAACACCTTGAAGAGACATTTCTCTTAAGATGACGCACAGGGGCGCCTGGGTGGCTCAGTCGGTTAAGCGTCCGACTTCAGCTCAGGTCATGATCTCGCGGTCCGTGAGTTTGAGCCCCGCGTCGGGCTCTGGGCTGACGGCTCAGAGCCTGGAGCCTGCTACCGATTCTGTGTCTCCCTCTCTCTCTGCCCCTCCCCCGTTCATGCTCTGTCTCTCTCTGTCTCAAAAATAAATAAACGTAGGGGCGCCTGGGTGGCGCAGTCGGTTAAGCGTCCGACTTCAGCCAGGTCACGATCTCGCGGTCTGTGAGTTCGAGCCCCGCGTCAGGCTCTGGGCTGATGGCTCGGAGCCTGGAGCCTGCTTCCGATTCTGTGTCTCCCTCTCTCTCTGCCCCTCCCCCGTTCATGCTCTGTCTCTCTCTGTCCCAAAAATAAATAAAAAAAAAAAATAAATAAAAAATAAATAAATAAACGTTAAAAAAAATTAAAAAAAAAAAGATGACGCACAAATGTCTAATAGACACCTGAACCGATCCTCCCATCAGGACGATGCGAGTCAGAACCACGATGAGATGCCACTTCCCACTCACGAGGACGGCTAGGAGCCAGAATCCAGAAAAGAAGCGGCGGCCAGGATTGGAGAAAGCGGAACCCTGTGCTTGGCTGGTGGGAGTGTCAGGGCAGCTGACGTGGAAAAAAGATTGGTGGTTCCTCAAAAAGTGAAACACAGAACTGCAGTGTGACCCAAGTGTTCCAGTCCTACGTAAACGGAAACAGACACTCAGATGTGTGCACACGAATGCCAGGTGCAAAACTGTGCAGACCCCGCAAAAGAGGGACACGTCCCAAGTGTCCCCCAGTGCGTGGATGGATGAACAGGGTGCGGCGTATCCACAGGACGGACGGTGATTCAGCCCCAGAGAGGAATGAAGGACAGACACAGCATGCACGTGAACGGTATGGTGACAATGTTATACCACGTGGAAGACACCAGCCACACCTGGCCACGTGGTGTGAGTCACTTACATTAAATAGGCAGAGTGGGCAAATCCGTAGAGACACGAAGTATTTCAACAGTGCCCAGGAGGCATGATTTCCTGGCTATTGTGGCCTTTAAATTTGTTTCGGAAAATGGAGGTATAATTCACATCCCATAGGGCTCACACTTGTAAGAGTAAAACTCAGCGTTCTTTTTATTTTGTGTGTTCCCAGAGCTGTCCCACATCAACCCACCCCCTGAAGAAGGATGTGGAGCTTTTACATTCCACATCCACAGGGACGGATTATAAAATGGATCTGCGTGACTTTCCTTGCAGAATTTAACGCACACCTGATCATTGCAATGTGTCACGTCTGGGGCTGTGCCTGGCTGGGGCCGCGGGGTCCCACATCCCTTGGTGGCTGAGGCCTCGGGGCACTTTTGATTGACCTGAGGCCTGAGACGTGGAGGTTGGTTCAGAGGTCGGGGCCTCACGCTTTCAATGGGCCAGGTTAAAACTCAAGGAGACCAATCATCCCTTAGGTGAGGCCACAGACCAGTGACTTTCTTCTCTCTTATTTTTTAATTTTTTAAATGTTCTTTTATTTTTGAGAGACAGAGGCAGAGCACAAGTGGGGGGAGGGCCAGAGAGAGAGGGAGACACGGAATCTGAAGCAGGCTGCAGGCTCTGAGCCACCCAGGCACCCCGTCAGTGAGCTGTTCTTAAACACAGGGGACAAGTGCATCGTCACCCCGTGTCGACCACGAACACAGGGTCACCAGGACATTCTGTTCTTTCGCGTCCCGAATCGACCCTGGACTAGGGAGTCTCCGCAGAGAAAGTGAGTCGGATTCCCTGAACAGCATAGGAGGAGGCAGGCTGCTCAGCTCGCCCCGAGCTCTTTCAGCTGAGAGCCCACCTCCTGGCAGGCGGATCGGACGCGTGTGTACCGCCAGCCTGTCACTCAGGGGGGAAAAAGGCGGGACCTGGGGGTATCTGCCCAATTTTCAGCCACCCAGGACTACCCTCCAATCAGAACGGGAAGGGCCGAAGGCTGTCCTATCACGGTGAGGAAGCGAGGTGGCCTGGTAACGTCCAATCGGGTTCTGGGGGATTATCTTCGGAACCCATCCAATCAGGCCGCAGGGACTGAAGGATCGCCCAATCAGGGCCCGGGACCTGTGCACCACCCAATCAGGCCCGAGCGAGAGCCCGGTGGGTGTGGCTCTCCGCCGGGGCGGCTGGCGCAGTCGGATCCTGCGCTGCCACGGTTTCGGGTGTGCGCGGCGTAGGAGGACGCCCCGAGGGCGTGGAGCGGGGGCCCCGAGATGGTGAGTGCGCGGGCCGGCGGGGCGGATGGGACCAGCCAGACCTAGGTGGAAGCGGCCGCGGCGGGGTGTCCCGTCCCCAGGGGTCCGCACCTGGGTCCTGGGCGGTTGGAACTGAGAAGGGAGGCTGGGGGAGGGCAGGGGGGAGGCCTGGGATTCGGGGAGCGTGTGCGACGACCTGACTAAGCAGGAGTTTGCTCCTCGGTGGGGGACAGGTAGAGACTGTCCGGCGAGTTGTCTCATAAAGGAAACTATTTGCAGCCATAAGGAGGCCGCAGGGAATAGCTTCCGAATCCGCGACTCCCCAGCAGGGAAGAGGGTTTTTCTTTTATGGAGGGTGAGGATGAATATTCAGAAAGGGGAGCTCTGTTGGGGGCAGTCTAGGCGGGCGTGAGGTTGCTCGGACCGAGCTGCAAGACGTGCCCAGAAAGCACGCGTGCAGTGTGACGGTCACGGAGCCAGAGCTGCTCCCGGGGGCTGACACTTGGACGTTAGAATCCAGCGGAGGTAAGTGTGGGACGTGGGGCCGGGGCTGAGCGCGCGCTGAGGGAGCAGGTGCGCGCGCACGGGGTCCTGGGCTGCGATCTCGGGTAAGAAATGCAGGGTTTTCTCACTTTGGAAACCGCGCGGAGAGTTTCACGGGTTTGGCTGTTTCCTGGCCTGGTGCACTGTCAGTCTTTGCTTCCACGCTGTTCCCTTCAAGTCTTAAATGGCTGAGATTGGTTTTCTGTTTTTCCATTTCTTTGCGATTCTGACCCGGACCAGGAAGTTATGCAAGGAGTGTACTGGGCAAATAGAGCTGGTGAGGCGTAGATCACGGAATGGAGCGGGGGTCCTAAAATGATTGCTTTTCTGGGCACCCCCTAAACCCGCTGAGCTTATAGGGAGACCCACGGTGGACCTGTCACCCAACCAACCTGAGTTCTCTGCTTGGTGAGTCAGAAACTGCTCCACACTGAGCAGTCCCAGGAAGAAAACTTTATTAGCAGCAGATACAGAGATCAGTAGATCACAGGGAATAACTTCCAAAGCCCTGACCCCCCGGAGGGAGGGTGGATGGGCTCTTCTGGTTTAGGGCTGGGATGGGTATTTCCATGGGGAAGCCTCGTCACCCTGAGTGGGGCAGGCAGGAGGAGTGCTGGGGGTGGGCCTTAGGGCAGCAGGCCTGTCCCCAGGGTGTGTGTCATGTACAGGAGGCTTTGCTCCTTCTTGGGTAGAGACTTTAGTGTGATAATGAGGTAAAGGTAATTGGTGGTCATTCCAGAGGTCCCTCCAGGTCCCTCCGCACAGGCAGGAATCAGAGGCTCCTCAAACTGGTCGGGGAGGTTGGGGCCCTGGAGGTCTGGTGAGGGCAGGTCAGTCTGCTCCAGGGGCGGGTTCCTGTCGTTTGCCTGAGTTAAAGAGGACAGCTGGAAAGGACAGCTTAGGGAAACGTGGGGCAAAGGTCTGTGAGTACAACCACGTGGGCTTGAGGTCTAGCTGGTGACAGACCTGGCGGATGACCTCAAATCTGCACCTGGCTGAGGACAGTTTATTACAATCAATTCCAACAGGGACCTGCTCCCATCTCAGGGACCCTCCAGTGAAACAGAGCCGGGGCGTGGCTGTTCTGCAAGAGGGGGATGGGCAGGAACGCCCAGTGTCAGGATCCGACCCCTGCGGTGGAGGAAGGCCTCAGTGGCTCAGGTCCCCAGGGCCTCGTTCTTCAGCTCAGTGGATGCTCAGAGTGTGGGCCTCCCACACTTCAAGGGAGGACAGTGGCCTGGGTAAAGTTTGGGTAGGAAAGGGGCAGTGGTGGACAGTTGGTCAAACCAGTGTCAAATGAAGATTCCCAATTGAGTAAGGAGAGTCCTGTATTGAGGAGAATGATTGCAAAGAGGTGGGGTGGGAGGGGACTGTTGCACTAGGGGCAGGGGCCTTGCAGGGGGGCAGGGGCTACATCAACAGGGAGACACTGTGAGCAAAAGGCATCTGAGTGTCTCGAGTCGTGTAACAGGAAGGAGAAGAGAAAAGAGACCAGGAAAGTGCAGGTGTGGGGCTGACGTGGTGGGTCCCTGAGGCCAGCTCGTCCCCCTGTCCCCAGGAGGGGCTGTGTGGCTCAGGATGAGGGCAAGCCCACGTTCAGGGCTCAGAAGGAAGGAGAGAAGCCAAAGCAAAGTGGGACCAGCCAGCATTTTGTGCCCCTTGGTCACGGGGACAAGCAGCTGAGCTGATCACAGATGAGGCACAAAGTGTGGGTGTGGGGGTCTGCGCGTGGCCCTGTCGTGGGTGAGCCAGGGGGACTTCCTGTCAGTCTTCTCCTGGTCTGATGGGGGAGGGGCCCTCGTGCAGCCTGCTGTTTTCCAGACCCCAGCAGGGTGGGGGAGGGAGTGCCTTTCCCTTCCACTGAGGTTTTCCTGGGAGCACAGGGCTCAGGTAGGCGTCTGCATGTCACCTGTCACCTGTGAGCAGGACCTGTCACCCTGTCCAGCTCCGCACGGGTCCTCTGCCAGCCTCTTGTTGAGCAGGTGTAAAATGCCCGAGTTCTTTCTGCCTCTTTTCTTCCCCTTCAGGGCAGAGGGTAGTAAGTGTGTCAGGTCGTTCCTGTCCCTGCTGACCCGGGTTACTGGGGCTTTATCCAGAGAGCGTCCCCTGGGGAAAAGTGTCTCAGGACAGAACTGTCCTTCTCCATGAGGGTTGGGGGGGGGTCTGCAGGGGGCTCCACACCTTCATGCAGGTGGGTGGAGTCATGGGTCAGAGGATTCATCCAAATGCTGGTGACGGTTCCACGCAGGGTCCAGAGGTGGAAAACTGTCTTCCTGATCTGTCCCCTGGGAATTGCCGGTGTCAGAGACGCACACAAATTCTGTGAACTGAGACGGGTTCAATTCTAACGGTACCAGGTCCCTGTTCTCTGAAAGGGATAAACAGCTTCCATGCTTGTGAAACCACACAGGGGCCCTAGAGCCGCCCCTCCCACTGTGGCCTTGACCTCAGGGTGGAAGCCGTGATGCTGCACCTGGTTGTCCACACAGCAGCTTGGGGTCCCCGTGTCATTCGGGTGACCTGGGTTGCTGGAAGCTGGGGCCTCCTCTGGGCTGGGGACCGGCCACCCCCAAAGCTGGGCCTGGTGGGAGGCAAGGGAGGGTGTGGTGGGGTCTCGCTCGCCTGCAGGTGGCCTCCAGCCCCCGGGATCAGTGGGGACCAGTGGGGACCAGTGGGGAAGGGGCTGGGGCCGCCCTGGGGTGTCTCCCGAGGACCGGTGTTGGCATCGTCCAAGGAGTTGTGGGGTTAAGTGGGATCTGTGGAAACAGGAAGATGTGCAGGTCAGACTGAGGGAAGGCTCCTCGGGGTCAAGTGCCATTGGAAGGGTCATGAACACAGAGCGTGTAGGGGTCAGATCCTAAACTGGGAGGGCTTCCTCTCTGGTGAGAATTGTGGCCCCAGAGGAGGGGGTTCAGGGCGTGTGGAGCTCAGAGTCCAGTCCCCAGGGGTCTCTGGTCCCCTCCTTCCATCCCAGAGGACCGGTGTCAGCAGGGAGAGCTTGGCGCTCATGGGGGGACTGGGTGTCACCCTGTGCACTGGGGTGTCATGTGTGGTGTGGGCGCCGTGGGTGACCAGTCTGAGCGGCTCCTGCTCTGGTGCTCAGCCCGTTGTTTCTGGAGAGGCTCTCGCTGCCCTGGGCATCCAGTGTGGGTGACACTTAGGACTTTTGTCCCTTGGCCATACCTCTTTGTGCTGGCAGCTTTCCGTGTCGTCACCCCCCAGCAGGCGTCACTCGACCTGATCTCTGTTGCGGGGCGAGAGGGGAATGTCAGCAGTGCCACCGGTGATGTGTGGCTGCCCAGGGCTCGTCTGTGCCTCTCGGGCGGGTGCTTGCGGCTCAGTGTGTCCGGTGAAGCCCTCCGTCCCGGGATGGTGGGGCGCGGGGTCTCCAGTTCATGTTTTCCTTTTGTGGGCTCTGCTGTTGCCGTCAGTGTGGTCTTGTCTCCAGGGTAAAAGTCTCGTAAGTCCTTCTGCGCTGGGGGGACATTGCATGTTGTAGCTCGTAAGTTACACGTTAGCAGGAAACGGGGTGCAGAGTGTGAACCACATGTCGGTTTTGGGTCCCGTCACTTGCGACTTCATGGCGTCCAGCTCGAGTGGGTGACATGGGGTCTCCTGGGCGTCACACGTTGGTTTATCTGATTCCTCCAGGGCTGAGCATTTCTCACGTGTGGGTTTCCTCTTCCGTGGAAGCATTTCCAGCGTGTTGTCTCCTGTAACTCATGTGTCTTCTTCCTGAACTTCTGTTTCCTTCACGTCCTGAGGACATTTGTCTGTTTCATTTCTACGTGTTGTGTTTTCTCCACGTCAGGGTGTGTCCTTTCTCTGGGTTGTCTGCGTAGATGCACCCTTCACGTTGTTAGTAGACTTGTCCTTCCCCGTCTCTTCCTGTGTAGACGACCGTCTTTTGTTCTGTGGGAAAACTCCTCCATCGCTCAGGTCTGATCACACGTGCTGGAACTTTCTGTCCGTGTGTTCCTCTTGTTTCCAGTTAAATCCACCAGACTCGGTTATTGCCCGTGAATCTGATGATCCCTTTTACCCTTTAGAAAACCAGTCTTCCCTGGCCCCCTGTGTCCTGGTGTCCCTGTCTCTGCCACCGCCCTGTGGCACTTGCCGTGTGGACATCCACTTGCCTAAATCAGGGGCGACTGATGTCTCCCCTTAACTATATCCTCATTACGGGAATCGATGGCAAGTGGGAGATACTTGTCCTGGGAGATAAGAGCATCCCCAAGTGCATCCTCCAGTCCAAGATAAGGAATGTGATCCCACCCGGTATTTCCACAAGTCCGTAGTTAAGCCTATGGAGTGGGGTACGCTGTGGTTTAAGGAGCGATTTTGAGATCCCAGTCTCACAGGATTGGTCAAGGTGATAGATGAGTCATGCAGTTGTTGGGGAGTCCTTCCCATTTTCCAGCTGATCACAAAATCCTGTGTCCATGGGGTCCTGTCATTATCCCTCTAGAGACACAAGCATGGAGATTGTGTCTACATGAGCCGTAGGGTGGTTTCTCTGAAGCTGACCTCAAGTTGTTCAGGATCGGTTTTCAGGACTTGAGGAAAGAGGGCAGATTGGTTTTTAATGACTTTAACTCAAGAGAATGGACGATGGGAACCCTAGTTTGGAGAACGGTAGCCAGAAATTTGAGGAAACCAGACGAATTCAGGACCTAGTCTGGTTTATAAGAAAGAGTATCAAAGTCTAATACCTACAAAAATGTGTTCCTGAAACATAATTTTCTCTCTGCATTCACTCTTATTTCCAGAGATAGCCAAATCAAGAACAATTCATTTGTAAAACAAGTCCAGTTTTAACAAAATGGCCTACTTACTTACAAAAGCTCAGCAAACGCAGTGATTGACCATATAAGTTTTCCAAAAACTTGCTTTGCTCAAAATTTTCATAAGGAATCTCTAGATTGAACTTCATTAGCCCCTTGAGGCCAGAAGGTAAGTGAAATATCTGTCATCAGACTTGTCTGCAAGACCTATAAATTTTCGTGACTTCCTCCTCTTGAGGCCCCCAAACTATCCTGAGGTTTTCTGCGCCTGCCAGGAGTTGACTTGACTCACCTGGTAAGGCTGCTGGGAACTCTGTCAGCAAGGCATCAGGCCAGTATTTCCAGGAGGCCTGATTGGTTCCAGTAAGTCTACCTTAATTCCTTCATGCTGTCTGCTTATTCTGAGTCTATGCAGGTCTCTGTCAAATCTAACATTCCAGTCAGAGCCTTAGTAAAACAACCATTGTGTCCAATGGTGTCCTATTACAAGGAGAATACGTTCTCATTGAACTTATGCAAAAGGAGGGGAGGACTCAGCACTCAGATGTGTAGGAATGTGTTTGCTTGTAGGTCAAGATGGCAGCTGGGTACATGGGAACTAAGGAGTTAAGGGGGGAATCTGACAGAAGCAAGGCTGCCGAGACTCAGCCAGCGTCAGGAAAGGGTCCCAGCTGAGTCCTTCACATGTGCGGATTCACCACGGCCGAGCTGCCGTTGCCATATTTGCCACTCGTTGGGAATAGACCTTGGGAACAGAGTGGAGAGGAGAGGAAAGGGGTCATTCGCCCATACAGGCCCGAATGGTCTGACCTTGTTCACCCTCAGACCCATAGACCATACCAGGGACCCCTTGGATAGAGAACTTTGGCTGCCTGGTGAGGACTGTGGTTACACCTGCCAAAGGGCAAAAAGAAAGGAGAGGGAGTCACGGATCCCCCTGAAGGGCAAGAGGGGAAATCCCTCATCCTGTTGGGCAAGGGGTGCCCCATAGACACCCCCTGGGACTTGGGATCCTCACCAAGGAGGAACCTCAGGTGGAGGTTGTCAGCTGCCCAGAGAACGCTAGGGTCAGTCCACCGAGGGAAACTCCCAGAAAATTCCTAGAAAATCCCAGGAGAGGCCCAGTACAGCAGAGGGTCCCTGTGAAGGCCATTAAATGTGGGGTGACCCGATCAGAGGGAGGCCCGCAGCTCAGGGGGTGAGAGTTCCCCCAAGGCAGAACAGAGGAGATGGGAGTTTGCTGAATACCCTGCGAGGGAGCAGCGGGCAGGATGGCAAAGGAGAGGCCGTCTGCCGGGAGGCAGTGTTGAGGGGCTACAGTTATGGGGTCACGAGGGAGCATGGGAACCTTTGGAATGCTCCCTGTGTGGGACCTGTGCCCGGTTGTAAGTACGCAGGGGTTAGTTAGGGCCTGTGGCCATTTCGAGGCAGGTCACTCAGGAGCGCGTGTGCATTCAGCTGTGTGCTCACTGTGCCCTTCGCTGCATATCTTTCCATCACTCAGGCCTGTTGCCTAAAAACGGTCCATACACTGTGATTCTCCCTCCTGTGACGTGAGCGGTGGCTGTGTCCCCATCAATCCCTCAGGGACTCTTCCTTCTGGTGCCCTTTTCCTTGAATTCTGGGCCCTGGGTTAAAAGTTTGAGCGGCCCTGCTGACTTCCACGTTTCTTGAGGCCCCGGACTCGTCTTACACATCAGGTGTGCCAGGTGCCCGGGCCCTGGCCTGTGTCCGTGCCCAGAGCCCACCTAATCCGGGGAAAGGGTCGTGTCTGCCTCTGTCGGAAGAGAGGGGACTCCAGCAGGCTTCGTGCCCTTGTTCCTTCCAGGGCGAGAGCTGCTCCCATGAAGCAGCACTGGAATCTAAGTGTCCACACCATCCTGACATTCTGGTTCCAGTTCTTGGAGCTGATGACGAGGCATAATCTTCTTAGAGCAAGCCAAGCGTGTGTCCTCCAGTCTGTGTGTGGTCCGAGTGAATATTTCAGTTTTCGGTCTGTACAGTACTGGTCTGCTCAGATCTGTCTCAGTGTAAATATCCCAGTAAATGGGGTGTGTGTAAGTCCATGTCAGCTGTTGTCCTCACCCTCTGTTGTGACTCAGGGGTCCTAGGAATGGAGTCAGCTCCCTGCCTGTCACCCACACCCTTCATTCTCTAACCCACACCCTTCATCCTCCCACACACGTGGGTGATGATGGAGCTTTGCTGCAATAGAGTGTGTGGTATGTTTCAGGCCCCTGTGGTCTTTGAGGACGTGGCTGTGAACTTCACCCCGGAAGAGTGGGCTTTGCTGGATTGAGGTCAGAGGAAGCTCTACAGAGATGTGATGCTGGAGACCTGCAGGAACCTGTCTGCTGTGGGTAAGCATGGCTCCATACCTTCACTGGTCTCTTCAGGAGGAGGGAGAAAAGGTCAATATTTGCAAATCATATGAGACTGTACCTAGAATATCCTTAAGGCTTCACTAATTAGTATTAGAAGTAATAAATGAATTGGAAAAGTTGCAGAACACAAATTAATATTGCAAAATCTGTGCATTTCTATATTTACTACCCACGTAGCTGAGAAATTAAGGAAACAAACCCATGTTCAATTCGTTCAAAAACAATAGAATACTATGTTAAAAGTAACCAAGGATGTTGAAACAGCTTACTCTGGCAGGTATAAAACATTTTTTTTTTTTTTTTTTAATTTTTTTTTTCAACGTTTTTTATTTATTTTTGGGACAGAGAGAGACAGAGCATGAACAGGGGAGGGGCAGAGAGAGAGGGAGACACAGAATCGGAAACAGGCTCCAGGCTCCGAGCCATCAGCCCAGAGCCTGACGCAGGGCTCGAACTCACGGACCGCGAGATCGTGACCTGGCTGAAGTCGGACGCTTAACCGACTGCGCCACCCAGGCGCCCCGAAACATTTAATGAAAGACATTGAAGGTGACATTGTCACGGATTGTACGGACTAATTTTTTTGAAAACGCCCATAGTATAAAAAGCCCTCTACGTACTGAGTGCAATCTCTATCAATATACTAATAGTATTTTTGAAAGAACTAGAGCAAAATACTCTCAAATTTGTGTAAGAACAGAAAAGATTCCCAACAAACAAAGCCATTTTGAGAAAGCATACCAAAGCTAAGCAAAAAACAGTCCTAGATTTCAAACTGTAGTAAACAAAACCATATAGTACAAAAGCAGATACAGAGCTCAAGGCAACAGAATAGAGAGTCCAGAAGTCAACCCATGTTTATATGGCCAGATTATCTACAAAGAAGGAGCTGAGAATATACCGTGGGGAAAAGACTGTCTCTTCAGGAAGCGGTGCTGGGAAAATGAGACAGCTACCCGCAAGATGAAATTGGAAAATCTTCGTACCTCTTACCTGAAAGGAAGCTCAGTATGGATTAAACACCTCAGGATAGGACTTGAACCCATACATGTCTTAGGACAAAACAGAGGCGCTGAACTCATGGACATCAGTCTTAGCAATATTTTTGTGGAATTATGCCATCAGGTAAGGGAAACAAAAGGGAAAGTAAAAAATGGGAACAGGGACATAACAGACATTTTCCCACAGAAGATATAGAGATGGGCACTTAACGCATGAAAAGCTGCTCAATGTCACTAATCATCAGGGAGATGCACATCAAAACCACAATGAGCTGTCCCCTCCCAGAAGCCAGAATGGCTAGTATCAGAAAGATAAGAAATAGCAAGTGATGTTGAAGGTGTGGAGAAAAAAAATCTCGTTGTTGGGATTTAAATTGGTGCAGCCACCTTGGAAAACAGTATGGAGTTTCCACAAAAAACTAAACACAAGTACCATCTGTCCATAATTCTACTTCTGGGTGGGTAAACTTACCAAAAAAACTAACAGAAAAAGATAGGCGCACCGTCCCACTCCCTGTGGCATCAGTCACAATACTTAAGATATGAAAGCAACCCAGGAGTCCATCAACAGGTGAACGGATAGTGAAGATGTGGTATCTACTCAGCCATTTGTGACAACACGGTTGGACCTACAGGACATTATTCCAAGTAAACAAGTCAGAAAGGCAAACGTATTTTACTTACGTGTGGAATCGAAACAGCACAATGAACGAACGAACAACAAGAAATAGAAACAGACTTAAAACTATAGAGATTCAATTGGCGTTTGTGGGATTGGAAGGGGTTGGAGGAACATGTGAAATAGGTAAAGGGGATTGAAAAGTACAGAGTTGGGTTTATTCAGCAAAGAGGTCATGGGAATGCAGAGTCCTGCACAGGGAATATGGGCAGTAATATTGTAGTATTTTGTTCAGTGACAGATGGTAATTCCAATTATCGTGGTGAGGATCTTGTAATGACTGTAATTGTCCCAAGCACTAGGCTGTACAATATTACAGATCAATAGATTTCCACTGAAAACGCCCCACACTTATCATCATTAACGAACCTGAAGACTAAAGTAAGAGCCCATCTTCCAGATTGCTTGTGGTCCTTCAAATCCTCCCTGGTGAGAGCTCTTCTCAGGGGCAGGACAGCAGCCACACACGCACCATCTAATCTCCTAGTGGCAGCTGGGGCAGCGCAGACAGGCTCCACCGAGGGCCTCTGTGCCTTCAGAACAGACCAGTGTTCCTCTGGTTGACCAAGTTCTGGAGAAGGAAAAGCATTTGGACACAGCCATTAGAAAGGTGACTCAGCCTTTGCTGGAGAAGATGATGTCTGTCATTCACGTGGCTTCCCTGTTGGACTTTTCACCCATCCTCACCCTCGTGGTGAGCCTTTTGTGTTCCTCTTGTAGAGGTAGGTGTGGACGTGTGTGTCTTGCCCAATTCCTTCCTACTTTGCTTGTCTGATACTTATCTCCACTTTATGTCTATTTTTTTTTTTTTAAGATTATTTATTTACTTTGAGAGAAAGAGTGTGTGGAAGGAGCAGAGAGGGAATCCCAAGCAGGCCCCACACTGTCAGTGCAGAGCCCACACAGGGCTGGAGCTCGTGAACCATGAGGTCATGACTAGAGCTGAAGTCGGCTGCTTAACCCACAGTTTCCAATGGTCAGGCGCCCCAGTCTCCATCTGTTCGGAAGTATTTGTGAGTGAATGGGCCGCCATTATGTACCCTTTTCCTATTACTGCCAAAGTCCCAAATCACTAGGGTCTCCCGAAGTTTTCTTTGGTCACGTGTCCATTCTTTCTGATGAACTTCATCTACATTTCAGGATCCGTGTATGAATAGAAATCAGCATATGGTCTATGTTCTTACCTTACACACCAGGTCACTTCCAAAGAAATTAAATTAGGCTCCCAATTCTTGTAGTTTCTCCCAGTAAAGGTAAAGCGTGTGGATCAAAGACTCCGTGGGCTACTGAGTGAAGAGGAAACAGTAATATTTACGATAAACGATTCCTGTTCTGCCTTTGGAGAAAACCAGAAGTTTCATAGCAGTGGAGACGAAACCCAAACCCAGGAAGGGTGTGTGAGGTGAGTGACAGTTGTACGGGAGGCATGCGTGGATCCGGAGAGATTGGGAGACTACCTTGAAATTTAAGAACAGCCATAACCTAGCTCAACAATCGTATAGTCAGATTTGCACAGGACACTGTTTTTACAAACGCATTCTAGGTACTGACCATCTGAAGAACAATTCAGTTGGAAATAATGGTCAGGAAAAACTATATGTAAGAAACCCAGAAAGTTATGACTGTCATTAATGCCAAAGCATTAATCTTGTTCCACGTTGTAACCATACAGACGGTGCCACAAACAAACCCATTCATTGACAATGGACATTATGTAGTCCAATAATAATTAACAAGCATCAATAGATCATTTATTAATAAAGAGATCACTTATAATCATTATTCCCTGACAATGTGCCTTCCTATTTTGAACAGAAGTCTTTTGGTGGGGAGTGTCTGTGAACGTTCTGAATGAAGGAGATCGACGTAGAGAAGCCCTGAACCTGATTACAAGTCTTCCTGTGCATGAGGGGTGTCCTACTTCAGGCAAATCGTGCACTAAGTGTAGAGAAGCCTTCGCGGATGGTTCCTTCCTAGAGAGGACGTGAAGCTCTCACCCAGGGCTCAAACGTAGTCCCTGTGAGGAACGTGGGCTGGGCTGTAGCCCCGTCTCGAGCCTGAGCACTCACGTGGATGTAGACCTCGTAGAGAGATCCTATGAAGGTCAGGATGCTGGGAGAGCATCTGACACAAAAGGGAAGAGTCTCAGTAGTGAAAAATCTCTAGAGTGCAAGAAATGTGGAAAAGCTTTCACTTGCACGTCTTCCTTTCAGGGTCATGTGTCAGTTCACTGTGGACAGAAAGTCCATGAGTGTGACGTTTGTGGGAAAACCTGTATGTATCACTGCTACCTCCCACGCTATGTGAGAACTCACACTGGGGAGAGACTCCTGTCAATGTTAAGAGTGTGGGAGCGCCTTCAGGTATAAGTCAAGCCTGAGAAAACATGTGTGAACACACGCTCAGGAGAAACACTATGAACGACCACACTGTGGGAAAGTCTTCACTTGTCTCTCTTCCTTTCGAGGACACACATGCAAGCACAGTGACATGAAACCTTATGAGCTTAAGCACCATGGAAAAGCCTTCAGGTATCCCAGGAATCTTTGAGCACAGACATGCTGTGGGAAAGCATTTTTTTCTCCCTTAAAATCTTATTTATTTTTCTCTTTTTCTCTTAAAATCTTAATTAAAATGTGAGCCAGTACATTGGAGATGATCCTGGATGCACACAATTTTGGGAAAACTCCAGGTATAGAACTTCATGTATTTTGTTCATGAAAATTCAGGTGGGACAAAAATCTGTTCATTGTTGGGAATATGGCTTTGAGTTTCCAGATGCCTCTTCCTTAATAGGGATCCCACATGTATGGATTCCTAGTTCGTGTCACTGATATGAACACTGATGGTTTTAAGTGTCCTTCTTTGTCCTCTACATCTGTAGGATGTAGATGTTGTTATCTCAGACTTGAAGTAATCATATGGTTATATAAAAATACCTGTTTTCCATTACAATGTCTCTTGGACCCTGGGGTGATAAGAAAGTGTCTGTTGAGGGGAGGTGTACATGCAACTTTATATAATTTTAGAGAAAAATTCCGTGAATTCTACATCCCAGAATATGGCTACTATCTGATCACGACACCAGACTTGTCTTGTTGCAAGTTCATTTCTGTTCGCTGTTGCGGATACTGGAATTTGCCAATTCTGTGTGTACTTTCAGTCCTTATTATTGAAAGATACATTTCAAGTTCAGTTATCTCTTTATTTAACGGATATTTGTTAAAATTCCAATATTGGTTAATGTGTTCGGGCACTGAATCTTGGTATCTTTGGTCAGTTTTGTTCCCAATTATGACCTGGAAGAACATCCCTTTGGACCATGACTCAGATTTGCCTGTTTTTTGTTTTTTGTTTTTTTTTTTTTTTTTTTTAATGAACAGTGACTGTGGTGGAAATACAGTGGGGTGCTTTCCTCTGGCCCCCAGGAGGTAAAGTCTGGAAAGACCAGTACCCTTAATATCAGACAGATCAGTCGGTCAAAATATGGTATCTTGTAAATTTTGGACACAGGAGCCTTTTCCGTTTTATCCCCCCACTGGAGATAAAAACACCTCATTATTTCCATAATATTCCACAGTTCCTAGGTACCCCAAAGGCATTCAAACTATGGGACTAAATGGTTTTGGTTTTACCCTTCACTAAGGTATATGGCCAAGTAAGCATATGTAACTATCCTGTTGGGTTGGATGTCAAAGGGAGAAGTATTGTTTCCTCAGTACTTTCAAGAGGATTTACAGGGCATTTGGCAGACTCATTCAGTGGAGCGTGCAACTTTTGGTCTTGGACTTTTGGATTTTGACTCCACACTGGGTGTAGAGATAACGTTAAAACCAATGATAATAAAATAAAATCTTTAAAGGAAAAAAAAGGATTTGCAATAGTACACGCAAGTTAATATTTACCACTTTGATCTTTTTTTTAAAAGACCCATCAGTAAATTATGCAAAATCTTTACTGTTTAGAGGAGTGGCATGTAAATTGCCATGGGGAGTCAAAAGGGGACGTGTCAGCATTAAGCAGTCCTGAGGGGTTTTCTTTGGATCCAAATGAGGTCTGGTTCCACGATCAAGTGCCCTAAGCGTCGGTCCTGAGTTTGAGCAAACTGCAGATTTTTGAGGCTTTCTGTCCCTTTAAGGCCAAAAGTTGCAACAGGTACATGATGTCTTCCACTGGGGGCAAGCAGACAATGAAACTACCTGCGTACTGTAGCTAAGTAGAGATGCGGAAGACTCTCTCTCCTCCAGATCAGCTTTAGTGGTTTGTGAAACGACAGGAAGATCATCAGTCCCTGGGGCACGACTGTCCAGTGTATTTCTGTGCCTCCAAGAGAGAACAAAACCTCGCTACACTGGTAGCTACACTGGTGGGAGTATAAACTAGGACAGCTGACGTGGAAAACGTTTGGTGGTTCCTCAAGAAGTGAAACACAGAACCGCAGTGTGACCCAAGTGTTCCAGTCCTACGGAAACGGAAACAGACACTCAGATGTGTGCCCACGAATGCCAGGTGCAAAACTGTGCGTTCCCCGCAAAAGAGGGAAACGTCCCAACTGTCCCCCAGTGTGTGGATGGATGAACAGGGTGCTGCGTATCCACAGGACGTTCGGTGATTCAGCCCCAGAAAGGAATGAGGCACGGACACATCATGCACGTGAACGAATCCTGAGAATGTTATACCACGCGGAAGACACCTGCCACACCAGGCCACGTAGCGTGAATCCGCTAACATTAAATAGGCAGAGTGGGCAAATCCGCAGAGACACGAAGTATTTCAACATTGCCCAGGAGGCATGATTTCCTGGCTGTTGTGGCCTTTAAATTTGTCTAGGAAAATGGAGATATAAGTCGCATCCCATAGGTCTCACACATGTTTTTACATGTTTATTTATTTTGAGAGAGGGAGCAGGGGTAGGGGCAGGGAGAGATGGGGACAGATCTGAAACGGACAATATACTTAAGCCCAATACTGGGCTCCGACTCACTAACCAGGAGCTCATGACCTGAGCTGAAGTCCTTGGCTCAAGCGACTGAGTTGCCCAGGTGCTCCTGTGCTCACACTTTTAAGAGTAAAACTCAGTGTTCTTCCCTCCCCTCCCCTCCCCTGCCCTGCCCTGCCCTCCCCTCCCCTTGCGTGTTCCCAGGCTGTCCCACATCAACACACCACCTGAAGAAGGAAGTGGAGCTTTTACATTCCACATCCACAGGGACTGATTACAAACTGTATCTGCCGTGACTTTCCTTGCAGAATATAACGCACACCTGAGTGTTGTAACGTGTCACACCTGTGGCTGTGCCCGGCTGGGACCGCGGGATCCCACGTCTCATGGTGGCTGAAGACACAGGGCACTTTTGATTGACCCGAGGACTGAGAAGTGGAGGTTGGGTCGGGGGGGGGGGGGGGGGGGGGGGGGGGCGACTCTAGGTGTCAAATGTCAGCTCCAAACACGGGTGGACCTGGCTCCCGTGCGATGAGGTCACCGGTCAGTGAGCTGTTCTTAAACGTAGTGACCACGTGTAGAGCACGGACTGAAGGATCACTGGGCCCTTCTGTTCTGTCACGTCCCGATCCCACGCCGGACAAGGGAGTATCCACAGAGAAACTGAGTGGAATGAGCGACAGAAAAGGAGGAGGCGGGCAGGAGACCCCGCCCAGAGCACATTGGACTGAGGGCCCACCTCCCGGCCGGAGGAGGAACCACGTGCGTGCCTCCAACCTGTCACTCAAAGTGGAGAAGGCGGGGCCTGGGCGTTCAGCCCAATCTGTGACCGCAGAGGTGGTGTCAGGATTATCTTCCAATCAGAACGTGAAGGCCCCAGACTGTCCTATCAAGGTGCGGAAGCGCTGTCGGTAAAGTCCAATCTGGTTCGGGGTGGTATCTTCGGGACAGCATCCAATCAGGCCGCAGGGATTGAAGCACCGTCCAATCAGGGCCCGGGACGTGTAAGCTACCCTACCAGACCCGAGTGAGAGTCCGGGGGGTGTGGCTCTCAGCCGGAGCCGTTGGCGCCCTCGGATCCGGTGCTGCCCCAGGCGCGGGTGTGGGCGTCGGAGGAGGAAGCCCCGAGGGCGCGGAGCAGGGCCCCAAGATGGTGAGTGCGCGGGCCGGCGGGGCGGATGGGACCAGCCGGACCTAGGTGGAAGCGGCCGCGGCGGGGTGTCCCGTCCCCAGGGGTCCGCACCTGGGTCCTGGGCGGATGGAACTGAGAAGGGAGGCTGGGGGAGGGCAGGGGGGAGGCCTGGGATTCGGGGAGCGTGTGCGCCGACCTGACTAAGCAGGAGTTTGCTCCTCGGTGGGGGACAGGTAGAGACTGTCCGGCGAGTTGTCTCATAAAGGAAACTGCAGCCGTAAAGAGGCCGCAGGGAATAGCTTCTGAATCCGCGACTCCCCGGGGGGGGGGGTCTTTTATGGAGGGTAACGATGAATATTCAGAAAGGGGAGCTTTGTCGGGGGCAGTCTAGGCGGGCGTGAGGTTGCTCGGACCGAGCTGGAAGACGTGCCCAGAAAGCACGCGTGCAGCGTGACGGTCACGGAGCCAGAGCTGCTCCCGGGGGCTGAGACTTGGACGTTAGAATCCAGCGGAGGTAAGTGTGGGACGTGGGGCCGGGGCTGAGCGCGCGCTGAGGGAGCAGGTGCGCGCGCACGGGGTCCTGGGCTGCGATCTCGGGTAAGAAATGCAGGGTTTTCTCACTTTGGAAACCGCGCGGAGAGTTTCACGGGTTTGGCTGTTTCCTGGCCTGGTGCAGACTGTCAGTCTGCAACCCGCTGTTCCCTTCAAGTCGTAAATGGCTGAGATTGGTTTTCTGTTTTTCCATTTCTTTGTGATTCTGACCCGGACCAGGAAGTTCTGCAAGGGGTGTACTGGGCAATTAGAGCCGGAGAGGCGTAGATCACGGAATGGAGCGGGGGTCCTAAAACGATTGCTTTTCTGGGCACCCCCTAAACCTGCTAAGCTTACAGGGGGACCCACGGTGGACCTGTCACCCAACCAACCTGAGTTCTCTGCTTGGTGAGTCAGAAAGTGCTCCACACTGAGCAGTCCCAGGAAGAAAACTTTATTAGCAGCAGATACAGAGATCAGTAGATCACAGGGAATAACTTCCAAAGCCCTGACTCCCCGGAGGGAGGGTGGATGGGCTCTTCTGGTTTAGGGCTGGATGGGTATTCCCATGGGGAAGCCTCCTCGTCCTGTGTGGGGTGGGAAGAAGGGGTGCTGCGGGTGGGCCTTAGGGCAGCAGGCCTGTCCCCAGGGAGTATGTCATGTACAGGAGGCTGTGCTCCTCCCCCAGTGGAGACTTCAGTGTGATAATGAGGTAAAGGTAGTTGGTGGTCATTCCAGAGGTCCCTCCAGGTCCCTCTGCACAGACAGGAATCCTGGGGCTTCTCAAACTGGTCGGGGAGGTTGGGGCCCTGGAGGTCTGGTGAGGGCAGTGGGTCTGCTCCAGGGGCGGGTTCCTGTCCTTTGCCTGAGTTAAAAGGACAGCTGGAAAGGACAGCTTAGGGAAACGTGGGGCAAAGTTCTGTGAGTACAAGCTCATCAGCTTGAGGTCTAGCTGGTGACAGACTTGGGAGATGACCTCAAATCTGCACCTGGCTGAGGACAGTTTATTACAATCAGTTCCAACAGGGACCAGGTCCCATCTCAGGGACCCTCCAGTGAAACAGAACCGGCTTGGCTGTTCTGTGAGAGGGGGATGGGCAGGAAGGCCCAATGTCAGGATCTGGCCCCTGTGGTGGAGGAAGGCCTCATTGGCTCACGTCCCCAGGGCCTTGTTCCTCAGCTCAGTGGATGCTCAGCGTGTGGGCCACCTGCAGTTCAGGGGCCTGTGGGGAGCACAGCGGCCTGGGCAAAGTTTGCGTAGGAAGGGGGCAGTGGTGGACAGTTGGTCAAACCGGTGTCAATTCAGTCAAAAATCCGAAGTGAGTAAGGAGAGTCCTGTATTGAGAAGAATGATTGCAAAGTGGGGAGCAGGGGCACCGTTGCACTTCAGGCTGGGGCCATGCCAGGGGCGGGGCACTTTTGCACTAGATGCAGGAGCCATGGGGGGGGGGGGGTGCAGCTGTTACATTAGAGGCAGGGGCTACAGGGGGGAGGGGGCTGTTGCATTAGGGGCAAGGGCTGTGCGGGAGGCGGGGGGCTACGTCGACAGGGAGGACACTGTGAGCATAAGACTTGCGAGTGTCTCAAGTTGTGTAAGTTGTCTGCGAGTTGTGTACAAGGGAGGAGAAGAGGAAAGAAACCAGGCATGAGCAGGTGTGGTGCTGATGTTGGGGTTCCCTGCGGCCAGCCTGTCCCCCTGTCCCCAGGAGGGGCTGTGTGTGGCTCAGGCTGAGAGCAAGCCCACGTTCAGGGGTCTGGAGGAAGGAGAGAAGCCAAAGCAAAGCGGGACCAGCCAGCATTTTGTGCCCCTTGGTCACGGGGACAAGCAGCTGAGCTGATCACAGATGAGGCACAAAGTGTGGGTGTGGGGGGGTCTGCGCGTGGCCCTGTCGTGGGTGAACAGGGGGACTTCCTGTGAGCCTTCTCCTGGTCTGACGGGGGAGGGGCCCTTGTGCAGCCTGCTGTTTTCCAAACCCCAACAGGGTGGGGGAGGGAGTGCCTTTCCACTGAGGTTTTCCTGGGAGCACAGGGCTCAGGTAGGCGTCTCCATGTCACTTGTCACCTGTGAGCAGGACCTGTCACCCTGTCCAGCTCAGCACTGATGGCTCTGTCCTCCGCCAGCCTCTTGTTGAGCAGGTGTAAAATGCCCGAGTTCTTTCTGCCTCTTTTCTTCCCCTTCAGGGCAGAGGGTGGTAAATGTGTCAGGTCGTTCCTGTCCCTGCTGACTCGGGTTACTGGGGGCTTTATCCAGAGAGCGTCCCCTGGGGAAAAGTGTCTCAGGACAGAACTGTCCTTCTCCATTAGGGTTGGGGGGGATCTGCAGGGGGCTCCACACCTTCATGCAGGTGGGTGGAGTCATGGATCAGAGGATTCATCCAAATGCTGGTGACGGTTCCACGCAGGGTCCAGAGCTGGAAAACTGTCTTCCTGATCTGTCCCTTGGGAATTGCCGGTGTCAGAGACGCACACAAATTCTGTGAACTGAGATGGGTTCAATTCTAACGGTACCAGGTCCCTGTTCTCTGAAAGGGATAAACAGCTTCCATTCATGGGAAACCACGCAGGGGCACTAGAGCCGCCCCTCCCACTGTGGCCTTGCCCTCAGGGTGGAAGCCGTGATGCTGTACCTGGTTGTCCACACAGCAGCTTGGGGTCCCCGTGTCATTCAGATGACCCAAGTTGCTGGAAGCTGGGGCCTCCTCTGGGCTGGGGACCGGCCACCCCCAAAGCTGGGCCTGGTGGGAGGCAAGGGAAGGTACGGTGGGGTCTCGCTTGCCTGCAAGTGGCCCCCGGGACCAATGCGGAAGGGGCTGTGGCCGCCCAGAGAGGACGCAGGGCCCCAAGAAGGGGATGCCGGTACACCTGTGCTGGGAACGATCTGGGGCCGCCCTGGGATGTCTCCTGAGGAACGGTGTTGGCATCGTCCAAGGGGTTGTGGGGTTAAGTGGGATCTGTGGAAACAGGAAGATGTGCAGGTCAGACTGAGGGAAGGCTCCTCAGGTCAAGTGCCATTGGAAGGGTCATGAACACAGCGTGTAGGGGTCAGATCCTAAACTGGGAGGGTTTCCTCCCTGGTTAGAATTGGAGCCCTGGAGTAGGGGGTGCAGGGTGTGCAGATCTCCAGGGTTGGGTCCCCTGGGGTCTCCGGGTCCCCTCCTTTCTTCCTGGAGGACTGGTGTCAGCAGGGAGAGCTTAGCTCCCGTATGGGGATTGGGCGTGACCCTCTGCAATGGGGTGTCCTGTGCGGTGTGGGCACCGCGGGTGACCGATGTGAGCGGCTCCTGCTCTGCTCCTTGGCCTGTTGTTCCTGGAGAGGCTCTCGCTGCCCCGGGAGTCCAGTGTGGGTGACACTTAGGACTTTTGTCCTTTGGCCATACCTCTTTCTGCTGGCAGCTTTCCGTGTCGTCACCCCCAAGCAGGTGTCACTTGACCGGATCTCTGTTGCGGTGCGAGAGGGGAATGTCAGCAGTGCCACCGGTGATGTGGCTGCCGTGTGGCTGCCCAGGGCTCATCTGTGTCGCTCGGGCGGGTATTTGCGGCTGGGGCCTCCTAGTGAACCCCTCTGTCCCGGGATGGTGGGGCGTGGGGGTCTCCAGTTCATGTTTTCCTTCTGTGGGCTCTGCTGTTGCCGTCAGTGTGGTCCTGTCTTCAGGGTAAATGCCTCGTAAGTCCTTCTGCGCTGGGGGGACATTGCATGTTGTAGCTTGTAAGTTACATGTTAGCAGGTAACGGGGTGCGGAGTGTGAACCACTCGACAGTGCTTCTGGCTGGTATCACCTGGGTGGTAAACTAGGTTCCCAGCCTGGCTGGTGAACTTTTAAGCACCTGGCTGGTAAACTGGGTTCCCCGATCCCTGTGAAGTTTGAGAGGTGTTCCCCAGGTAGGGATATCGTTCTCTCACAGTCTGAAGCCATAGGGAAACACTGGGCTTCTGTCCAGTGAGATAACATATAAACCGTGGCTAAACTGTATTCGTGTTTACGAGAGAGGGAGCTGTGTGACATCCGTTTGTGCGAGCCAGCTTCCCTGGGGTTGTCCTTGGACCGGTGGAACCTGCGAGGTTGTCACTCTTGTGACCTTATTAGTATTTCTCCGCTCATAGTCATTATCGAACACTATTAGGTTGTTGGAGGCCACTGCTCTAATGTCCGTCCACTGGTGAGTAGTGCATATTATAGTGTCTCTGGATATTGCTGGACTGGTATTTGTCCAACCAGAGTTCTCTTTTTACTAACGTCACAATTATTAGATTTCCCTCAATGCTTTTACATTTCTGGGGAACATTTTTGGACACCTCTGTTCAGTTTCTCTATGTTATTATTTGGGAGAACATCCCTTTGAACTATGACATGAGTTTGCCTTGGTTTCCTAGAGCTGTGTTTCCTTTTTTGTGTTGAAGAATCATCAGCCAAACGGTTTCTTTTGGTCTCCAAGGAGTCAGATCTGGAGCCAGGACCCTTCGTAATGCCAGAGAGGTCAGTTCAAGTAGGGCATCTAATGAATTTGGGACAAAGGAGCCATTTTTAATTGACCCCCGTGTGGGTGAGGACATCTTGTCTCCATAGTAGTCCAAGGTCATGAGCTCCCATACAGGCATGGCGACTGTCCCTATGAACATGTGTGAACATGTTTTACCCTTGGTGAAGGTGCAGGGCCAGAGGAAGGGCCGATCATTCAGCGTGTTGAGCCGAAGTAGCCCAAAGGTAAAGTGCTGCTCAGTGACCTCAAGGGACTTGCAGTCGCATCCCCAGCACGATATTTACCGTTTTCCATTTGTAAATAAGAGTAAACCATAGAACCTGTGCGTGAGAGGCACTTCCTGTTTGCAGGGGGAGTCAGAAGGTGCTGTGTCCGTGCTAAGCAGTCACGAGGGGTTTCACGTGGGTCCACGTGTCATGCTCATTCCCGGATCAGACGCCCTACATATCGATCATTTTGTCCTTTCAAGGCCAAAAGGTGTAACGGGTGGATTCGGGCTTCCCGGGAAGCGGTCTGAGAAGGGGAGCAGAGACCGAAACCGTCTACATATCATCAGAGAGCAGAGCCTGCAGCAATTTTCCATCATCCAGAGCAGCTTTTGAGATTCAAGAAAAGCAAGAAAGCCTGTGCCGCCCTGGGCGTGAGTGCCCTGGTGTGTTTCTGTTCCTTTCAAATGCAAGCGGAGTTAACTGCGTTCATCCTCACAAACTGCAATACGAAAAATGCACTGTGCAGTTTCATTTCCTTGAAAATTTGCTCTCAGTGGGAAGGGATGTCAGCGTGTGGGAGTTGGGAACAGCAGGTGCCAGTGATCACCGTGTCCTGGACAGTCCTCCGTCGTCTGGGCACTGGTAAAAGAGGATGGGTGCAGGGTATAATGGGATCATAGCCTCAGGCTCGTAATCTTCTGTGGGCTTGGTGCCTTTAAGGGCTTCTTTATTTACAGGAAATTTATTAAATACGACAGCGCTCTGAGGGATTTATTTGAATCTTCATAGGAGGTACGCTGTGGGTTCTGCCAATATTAGTTGGGGATTTTGCTCAGAAAGAGGATGGCAGGTGATCCAGCCGAGACAAATGATCAGTGTCCCCAGATGCCACTCTAGTGCGTCAGAGATGAAGTAGATAAAAGATGTCCAAAGGGCATTTCGCCCCCTGGTTAGGTATTTTGAGTATCTTCATCCAGTTCTAGAATTACTTCCCCTTTGTGGGAGAATGAAATTCCAGCGTGATCCCTTCTGAGGATCCGTGCAGTGAATGACTAGAGGTGGAGGAACTAACGTGAAAATGGTGTGTCTGTCACACGGGACTAGACACAAGGGGGCGGGTTCAGAGGCAGGAACCTGTGCAGGTTCATTAGAGACCCCACTGTTGGAGCCCCGTGAGCTCTCTGCGGCGGGACCTGCTTCACAGTGTAGGTCCCGTGTCAGGCGGCACAGAGAGAGTCCCTCCCCATCTGGAGAGTGGTTTCTCCAAGCTGATCAGGAGGGAATTTGGGGCAGAGCCCCTGTGGTCCTTAGAGCCCAGCCGTCGGGCATGAGGAGGGCTTGGGAGGGGCCAGGAGGAGGGCTCCCACCTGGAGCATTCAGGCTGCTGATAACCTTCCCTCACAAGTCCTGGATGTTGGCAATAATAGTGCAAACTAGGAGGTATTTGGTGGGTTTTTTTTAAATGTTTGTTTATTTTTAGAGACACAGAGTGTGAGTGGGGGAGGGGCAGAGAGAGAGGGAGACACAGAATCCGAAGCAGGCTCCAGGCTCCGAGCTGTCAGCACAGAGCCCAGCATGGGGCTCAAACCAACGAACTGTGAGATCATGACGTGAGCCGAAGTTGGATGCTCAACCCACCGAGCCACCCAGGCGCTCCTTATAGAAGCCTTCAGTTGTTCGTGGTGCAAATTAAGAATTTTAGCTGTCTTTCCTTCATGTGGGCTGTGAGTGGCCTAGTTTGTCAAAATAATTAAATATGCAGGGGATGAGATTTCCCAGCCCATCCTGGTCCTTTTAACGAAAAAGAAAGATTCCAGTCCAGCCCATTAAATGCTGCCTGATGGATTCCACATGTGAAGAAAGACCAGAAGTTACATTGAAGATAGGCTGAAGTCCATTGTAATAGCTATGTACAGGTTCATCAGGCTTTTGTGTGGAAACCTGGATTTTGTTTTAATTCACAGTCTTAGGAAAAGCTACTGTAATTGCTTGGTGGGGATTTTCAGATGTTTGGCATCTTTTCAGAAGTTGGGCCTCTCTCTCTCTCTCCCTCTCTTGGGTTAGTTTCATCCCATGTGTGGCCTGGGCCTCAGCAACATGCATGTGGACTAGTTGATCTAAATCTGGGAAACCATGTTGGTAAGTTGAATAGCCATGTCATGTTCTTCAGCGAGCTTATGGGGGGTCCTGGGCACTTTTGGAAACTTCTGCCTTAGTCCAGGGAACATGAGAAACATGGGCTTTTAGATCTTGAGAAGCCTTCCCTTTAAAGAGGCCTGGTTAACAGGCTGAGGTAAGGAGGGATCATGGGCAGGTTCAGAAGAAAAGGGGAAGTTCGGAGCTTGTTGAGGAAAGTGGTTGGAGGCAGGTCCCGGGTGTAGAGTAGCCACCGGATGTCTGCAGACAGGGAAGCCTGGGCGGGAGAAAAAGACACTTCGGAAGCCATTTGTCGTTATTTCAGTTGTTTGCCTTGGTTCATTTGAAACAGTCTTTTGCAAAGAGGTACACTTAGATCCTGAAAATATTTGCAAGTCTTGAGGTACTGAATAAAATATGTATCAAATTCAGTTTGCTGGATTCATGACTTCCTCATTTCTTTTTTTTCTTTTCTTTTCTCTCATTCTTTCTTTTCTTCTTTCTTTCCTTCTTAATTTTTAATTTTTTTTTCTAAAGTATTCAATAAAACATGTTTGGGGAGATTGAAAGTTCCCCATAAAGGCCCTTGTAGTTCTAAATTATATTTGGTTCAGTTGCTCATTTTGTTAGAAATGCACGAGGATGCACCATGGTTTTTAAACATAAGATTGGCCAGGGTTCCATTTGAGGGCCCCCTCCATGCGCTTTGATAACTGGAATCCATTTCTTGGTAGTTTTCTCTAGACCAGAATAAAAATTTATGAACACTAGTCTCTATAGGAGTAGCCTTGTTCCAGAAGAAATCAGACCAAGGGCCAACGCATTTGCAACAGGCACGATTCCAAGAGGAACAGTCCGGTTTTGGAAAGTAGTCGGAACAAAAATGAGTTCTCTGAGAAAGGACAAGCCCCTAACACAGGTTCTGAATAAACCCTGGAGAGTGCACACACAGGAGAGCGCAGACCCAGGGAGCGGGGCTCTGATCTCAGCACAAAACAACCTCCACTTCAGGGTCCCCAAGAAAGCAGAGAGAGCAGTGGGCTCCGTGGGTACCTGCACCTGTTTGCTCGCCAGCCTGGAGTGGTTGGGGTCTCCTCTGGGTCCCCTGGTGATCACCAAGTAACGTTAACTTAAAAATGAAACCGGCAGTTATTTTTCCAGGAAAAAAATGAGAATAGCAGAGAATTGGGATTTGGGACAGGTAAGCCCCAGCAATACCACAGGCAAGTCTGGAGAAGAAAGGGAGGAACAAAGGGAGGAA
This sequence comes from Panthera leo, assembly GCF_018350215.1. Lineage (NCBI taxonomy): Eukaryota > Metazoa > Chordata > Mammalia > Carnivora > Felidae > Panthera > Panthera leo. Next base: position 2,056,988 of record NC_056680.1, read on the forward strand.
CGCTTTTTCCTAGAGGAGAGGGGACATTGGGAGGGGCTGTGCCAAACCAGAAAGCCATTGGAGCAAACTGGGTGTTCCACGTGTAGTGGCTTCTCATTGGCTGAACTGTGGCTCTCTTTCATTGGCCGAGGCATGACTGTCTCTCATTGGCTGGGCTGCGACCATCCCTCATTGGCTGGGTTGTGACTGGCTCTCATTGGCTGGACTGTGACTGGCTCTCATTGGCTGGCCTATGATTGTCTCTCATTGGCTGAGCTGTTGCCACCGGAGGAAATAATCCTTCCTCCTGCATGAACAGTGATACATTATGGGTGTGCAGGTGCGTCTCTCCGTGTTGTGTCTGCCCTTGGCCCTGAGCGGCAGGTTGGGGAGCTTCCCCTGTGGACTCCTGACTGCACTTCAGTCGTGTCGCCTTTACTCAGCCTGGAAGGGGTGCCCGGCTTCTGGGTGGTTTTCATCGCTGGCGATCGGGAGTCGTGCCGCGGAGAGCAGAGCGCGTGCGCACGCGTGTGTGTGATGGCGCTCGTCCTCCCGGGTCTGGGGCAGGTGGATACGAGGAGCGGACCTGCCGTGTTGGGTGGGAACTCCACGTTGCTCGTGTTGGGGGTCCACCAGACTCTTCCAAGGCGGCCGCCCCCTCTTACATCCGCAGCAGGATGAACGAAGGAGAATGCGCCCTGCTCACGTCCTCGCCAGCGCTTCCCGGGGCGTCTTTATAGCCAGTGTGGTGGGTGCGAAGGGGCCTCTGCTGGTAGTTCGAGGTGCGTGTCCCGCGTGACGAATGTCTAGCATCTTTTCATCGACCCACTGGCCATTTGCATAGGTTCTTGGGAGAAGTGTCTGGGTGCGCAAATGTTAGGTGTGGACTTTTCCCCGCCGCCCCTTTTCGGGATGAGGAAGTTCCTTTCTGCTCCTAGTTGGCTGAGTATTTTTGTCAAGAGAGGGTGGTGGGTTCAAGGAAATACCTCTTCTGTGTGTAAGTGATCATGGGGTTTTTGTTTCTCTTCTGTTCATGAAGTTTATGACTGCTATTTTGCTTGCTGAACCAACCATTTTATTCCCAGATAAATCTCACTTGGTCACATTGTAGAATCCATTTTATTACTATTTTTAAATTTTTTTTAAACATTCATTTTTTGAGAGTGAGAGAGACAGAGCATGATCGGGGGAGGCAGAGAGAGAGGGAGACACAGAATCCGAAGCAGGCTCCAGGCTCGGAGCTGTCAGCACGGGGCCTGACGCAGGGCTGGAACTCACAGACTTGAGAGATCATGACCTGAGCCGAAGTCAGACATTCAACCAACTGAGCCACCCAGGTGCCCCTGTAGAATCCATTTCATATAGGATTAATTTTGGTGTCAGGATAAACTGGCCACATGGGGTAGATTGGAAGTGTCTGTGCATGGTTGCATTTTGCATATGGATCCCTGATGTGTGGTGACGTTGAGCTCATTTCATGTGCTTTTTGGCCACTTCTGTATCTTCCTAGGGAAATGTGCATTCACATTTTTTTGTCCATCATTTAGTTGCATTATTTGTCTTTATAATGTAACCTATAATATAATCTTTTTTATTGTTGTTATACAAGTTTTGAAAAACCTGTGTAGGTTACAAGCCTCGTATCAGATGTGACTAGCAAACCCACGCTGCAGCCCCAGATGAAATGGTGTTGCCTTCATTGTAGCTGATGTAGCTGGAATTCTGTGTGCTTAGGTTGTGGAAACATGTCTTTTATTTAAGTAATTCCTGATTATTTTCTCATAATTGTTTGCTTTTTCCTTCAGTGATGTGGTGTCCTCATATTGCTCCAAAGATACTATGTGTAGGGTGTTCAGATTGGTTGGGGAGGGAGGGTGGGCAGCATAAGCTGTGAAAGAATTCACCCACAGCAGAATTTACCCAACAAAGGAGTTAGAAGTCTATTGAATGCACTGCAGGGGAGCTGCAGGCCACCAGGTGGTGGTGACGAGCTATGGTCATAGGGCAGAGTGAAGGAGTGTAGGGACACATGGAAATTCGCCCTTTTTATGGTAACTGTGCCCGGTTGTAAGTAGACCATTGGCGAGTTGGGGCCTGTGGCTATTTAGAGGCGGGTCACTTAATGAGCCTGTTTTTTATCCATCTGTGTGGTCACTGTGGGCCCTTTTGCCTAACTTAGGTTTCCATTGGTGAAGCCTGTTGTCTAAATGTGGCCCTGACATCCCCCTGACAGGTGGAAAATGACAAATCTTTGGCGTTAGGACAGGGGTGTCACCTTCAGTAGCTTCTTCCTGCTGAATGAGGGCATAGAGATGTCCCTGGTGTGTCAACATTCAGCAGGAAAATAAGCCTGAAGAAAAGACCTTTGATAGTTGACCATGATCTTCCTCCAGTCCAGGAGTGTCGCCAGTCATTAAAGGAGAGGGAGGGATCCTTTCAAGCACCCACATGAGGATTTGTATCTGTCAGCGCGCCTGTTACGTTATTGGGGTAATCTGGAGCGCGTACATGGCACTCTGTTTTAATGAAAGCATAGGTTCCTTTTTGAGCTGCTGCAGGATATCAGGCCATTGGGTATTGGAGGGTCACCTTCTCAGTTTGTGGGTGACTGTGTGTTGGGCTTGGTTAAAGATGGCTGTTGTATGCCTGGCTAAAACCTCTATTTGTAATTTTAAATCCATAGAGGTTTTCCAGGAGAAATATGGTTACAGGAGAGTCCCATTAATAAGCCTTCAATGCCTGATGTCTAACCTTAACAATATCCTAATTATGAGGAATTGCTGGCAAATGGGAGCTACCTCTCCCCGGAGATAAGGACATCCCAACCTGCACCATGCAATCCAATATAAGGAAAAAGAGGGCATCCCTTATTTCTGTAAGTCCATAGTTAATCACATGGAGTGGGATATGCTCAAGCATTTAAGGAGTGAATTTCTTATCACAGCCATGCAGAATTGGTCAAGGTGACAGTTGAGTCATGCAGTTGTTGGGGAGTCCTTCCCATTTTCCACCTGTTCAAATAATGCTGTGTCCCTGGGGTTCTGTTCTTATCCAAACAGAGTAACAAGCATGACGATTCTCTGTACATGAGTTATTGTGGCAATCTCTCTGAAGTTCACGTCAAGTTGTCTAGTGTTGGTATTCAGAATTTTAATAAAAACAGCAGTTTTAACTTTTAATGATTTTAAGTCATGAGAAAGGAAGATATGAAACCTTAGTTTGGAGAGCTCTAGCCAGATATTTGAGGAAACCAGAAGAATTCAAAACCTGGTCTGGTTTATAAGAAATAGTACCAAAAACCCAGTATCTACAAAGATGTTGTTTTGAAAACATAATTATTTTCTCTCTGCATTCACTCTTATTTCTAGAGATAGCCAAATCAAGACTGATTTGTTTGTAAAACAGGTCCAGTTTTAACAAAATGGCCTAGTTATTTCCAAACGCTCAGCAAGAACAGTGATTGGCCATATAAGTTTTTTAAAAAGCTTGCTTTGCTCAAAATTTTAATAAGGAATCTCTAGATCGAACTTTTTAAAAAAACTTTATTTATTTATTTAAATGTTTATTTTTGAGACAAAGAGAGACAGAGCATGAACAAGGGAGGATCAGAGAGAGAGGGGGAGACTTAGAATCTGAAGCAGGCTCCAGGCTCTGAGCTGTCAGCACAGACACTGACACGGGGCTTGAACTCACGGACCGTGAGATCATGACCTGAGCCGAAGTTGGACGCTTAACCGACTGAGCCACCCAGGCGCCCCTCTAGACCGAACTTTTAATAGGCCCTCGAGGCCAGAAGACAAGCCAAATATTTGTCACCAGACTTGTCTGCAAGACCTGTAGATTTATGTGATTTCTTCTTCTCAAGGTCCCCAAACCATCCTGAGGTTTCCGGCACCTGCCAGGAGTTGACTTGACTCACCTGGTAAGGCTGCTGGGAACTCTGTCAGCAAGGCATCAGGCCAGTATTTCCAGGGGGGTTGATTGGTTCCACAAAGTCCACCTTAATTCCTTCAAGCTGTCTGGTTAGTTCTGGGTCTATGCAGGTCTGTCTCACATCCGACATTCCTGTCAAATCTTTGGTGAAATAACCAATGTGTCCAATGGTGTCTTGTTACAAGGAGAACAGATTCTCATTGTACTTAAGCAAAAAGGAGGGGAGGACTCAGCACTCAGATGTGTAGGAATGTGTTTGCTTGTAGGTCAAGATGGCAGTGGGGCGCCTGGGTGGCGCAGTCGGTTAAGCGTCCGACTTCAGCCAGGTCACGATCTCCCGGTCTGTGAGTTCGAGCCCCGCGTCAGGCTCTGGGCTGATGGCTCGGAGCCTGGAGCCTGTTTCCGATTCTGTGTCTCCCTCTCTCTCTGCCCCTCCCCCGTTCATGCTCTGTCTCTCTCTGTCCCAAAAATAAAAAAAAAAAAAAAAGATGGCAGCTGCATACATGGGAACTAAGGAGTTAAGGGGGGAATCTGACAGAAGCAAGGCTGCCGAGACTCAGCCAGCATCAGGAAAGGGTCCCAGCTGAGTCCTTCACATGTGCGGATTCACCACGGCCGAGCTGCCGTTGCCATATTTGCCACTCGTTGGGAATAGACCTTGGGAACAGAGTGGAGAGGAGAGGAAAGGGGTCATTCGCCCATACAGGCCCGAATGGTCTGACCTTGTTCACCCTCAGACCCATAGACCATACCAGGGACCCCTTGGATAGAGAACTTTGGCTGCCTGGTGAGTAATATGGTTGTACCTGCCAAAGGGCGAAAAGAAAGGAGAGGGAGTCACGGATCCCCCTGAAGGGCAAGAGGGGAAATCCCTCATCCTGTTGGGCAAGGGGTGCCCCATAGACGCCCCCTGGGACTTGGGATCCTCACCAAGGAGGAACCTCTCAGGTGGAGATTGTCAGGTGCCCAGAGAACACTAGAGTCAGGCCACCAAGAGAAACTCCCAAGAAATTCCTAGGAAATCCCAGGAGAGGCCGAGTATAGCAGAGGGTCCCTGTGAAGGCCATCAAATGTGGGGTGACCCGATCAGAGGGAGGCCCGCAGCTCAGGGGGTGAGAGAATTCCCCCCAAGGCAGAACAGAGGAGATGGGAGTTTGCTGAATACCCTGCAAGGGAGCAGCGGGCAGGATGGCAAAGGAGAGACCGTCTGCCGGGAGGCAGTGCTGGGGGCTACAGTTATGGGGTCATGAGGGAGCATGAGAACCTTTGGAATGCTCCCTGTGTGGGACCTGTGCCCGGTTGTAAGTATGCAGGGGTTAGTTAGGGCTTGTGGCCATTTCGAGGCAGGTCACTCAGGAGCGCGTGTGCATTCAGCTGTGTGCTCACTGTGCCCTTTGCTGCGTATCTTTCCATCACTCAGGCCTGTTGCCTAAAAACGGTCCATACACTGTGATTCTTCCTCCTGTGTTAACGTGAGCGGTGGCTGTGTCCCCATCAATCCCTCAGGGACTCTTCCTTCTGGTGCCCTTTTCCTTGAATTCTGGGCCCTGGGTTAAATGTTTGAGCGGCCCTGCTGACTTCCACGTTTCTTAAGGCCCCAGACTCGTCTTACACATCAGGTGTGCCAGGCGCCCGGGCCCTGGCCTGTGTCGGTGCCCAGAGCCCACCTAATCCGCGGAAAGGGTCGTGTCTGCCTCTGTCGGAAGAGAGGGGACTCCAGCAGGCTTCTTGCCCTTGTTCCTTCCAGGGCGAGAGCTGCTCCCATGAAGCAGCACTGGAATCTAAGTGTCCACAGCATCCTGACATTCTGGTCCCAGTTCTTGGAGCTGACGAGGCACAATCGTCTTAGAGCAAGCCAAGCGTGTGTCCTCCGGTCTGTGTGTTGTCCGAGTGAATATTTCAGTTTTCGGTCTGCACAGTACTGGTCTGCTCAGATCTGTCTCAGTGTAAATATCCCAGTAAATTGGGTGTGTGTAAGTCCATGTCAGCTGTTGTCCTCACCCTCTGTTGTGACTCCGGGGTCCTAGGAATGGAGTCAGCTCCCTGCCTGTCACCCACACCCTTCATTCTCTAACCCACACCCTTCATCCTCCCACACACATGGGTGATGATGGAGCTTTGCTGCAATAGAGTGTGTGGTATGTTTCAGGCCTCTGTGGTCTTTGAGGATGTGGCTGTGAACTTCACCCCGGAAGAGTGGGCTTTGCTGAATCGTGGTCAGAGGAAGCTCTACAGAGATGTGATGCTGGAGACCTGCAGGAACCTGTCTGCTGTGGGTAAGGATGGCTCCATACCTTCACTAGTCATTTAGGGAAGAAATATTTCTTACAATTGGCTATTCTTACTGGGCCGGAGGAATGGGAATACATTGGAAGAAGGACAGAGTTGGTCCAAGCATTCATGAAACCTATCTGGAGTCATATAGCTTTTCCACAAAAGCATAGTTTTATGTGTTAAATTGGTTGTTTATTACCCTGTTTTTTTAAGTTTATTTATTTTGAGATGGAGAGAGAATGTGTGTGTAGACACTACTCATGAGAGTGGGGGACAGGGAGAGAGAGAATCCCAAGGAGGCTCCGCACCGTCAGCACAGAGAGCAACGTGGACTTGATCTCACGAACCGTGAGACCATGACCTGAGCTGAAACCCAGAGTTGGGTGCTTAACCAACTGAGCAAGCCACCAGGCACTCCAAGGCCACTAGTTTTAAGACCAAGAAATGTTGCCGACTTGCTACATGCCAGCACAGGGAGGAGACAAACAAATATGTTGTAAAGGAAACAACAGGACAAAACCACTGAAAATGAGCTACATGATATGGAGATAAGAGACCTACCAGAGACGGAGTTCAAAGTCATGGTCCTGCAGATCCTCACCAGTCTTGAGAGAAGAGTGTAGAAACACAGACCTTCAACAAGAAGATAGAAGCTGTAAACAAAAACCAGTCACAGCTCAGAGTTTCCATAACTGGCCTGAAAAACGCCAGATGGAATCTGCAGGAGGTAAGAGGATGTTAAACACAGATCAGTCATCTGGAAGATGCGCTAGTGAGAAGCCACCAGGATGAACAGCAAAAGAACAATACTGACAAATAAGTGAGGACAGGTTCCGGGACCTCTGTCACTACTGGGCTGCTTGGTTCTTGTCCTGGATGCACCAAAGAATCGGAGACCTGTACCAGAATGGGGAGCTGGGGTGGCTTGAGTAGATAGGCGTAGTCATTGCACTTTCCATTAGAGAAAAGGGGCCACTGCTGGAGTAAGAGGGGCAGTGGCCCCAGGATGCTCTCCTTTGAAGCCTGCTTCGTGTACGTGTAAATTTGCCTTTGGTTGACATTTTGACTGGCAAAATGGTGGTTGTAGAATATTGGGGCTTCTGTGCCTGTGCCTGCTCATGATTCATTCTGTTAGAATTGTACAGATTTATATATTGTCTATTTATGAGTTTTTGCTATTTATGAGTTTTATGAGCTTTTGCTGTAACCTTAGGAGTAAGTTGCACTCTTTCTGCACATGGCTCAGCTCTTGAAAGTCCCAATGTGGCTTTTTGTTTTTGAATTTTTTTTTTTTTTTTTAGAGAGAGAGAGTATGCAAGCAGAGGATGGGGCAAAGGGAGAGGGAGAGAGAGAGAGAGAGAGAGGGAATTCTCAGGCTACACGCTAAGCACGGAGTCCAAAGCAGGGCCTGATCCCATGGCCCTGGTATCATGACTTGAGCCAAAATCAAGAGTCAGATGCTAAACAGACTGAGCCACTGAGGCTCCCTCATACACACCCCTCACACACACCTCCCTCATACACACCTTTGTGGCTTTTGAGCCAGCTCGGTGGCTAGGCCTTTCCTGTTTTGTTAGCCCTTAGAGGTGGCTCTGTAGGTGTGGCTGTTAGCCCCACCCCCCGCCACGCCCCACGTAGGGGTGGCTCTGAGGTTGTGGCCAGATCTGTTTTATCCCTCCTCACTCATGTCTAACTAACTGCCCCACACTATACCATGTCAGGGGGAATAACATTTTATTAGAGAAGTCTAAGGAGGGGAAGAGAGAGAAAGGGGCAGAAACTTACTAGAAGAAACAAAAGCTGAGGGTTTCCCTAATCAGGAGATGGGAACAGATATCCAGATCCAGGAAGGACAGCAAGCTGAAACAGGATGAACCAAAGGAGGTTCACGCCAAGACTTATAATAAAACGGGAAAAAACTTAAAACTAAGGAGATAAGGTCTAAGAAGAAAGAGAAAAGCAAACTGTAAACTCTAAGGGAAATTTCGTAAGGCTGTCAGCTGATTTTTTTAGCAGAAACATGGCAAGTCAGTGGGGAGTGCCATAATACTTTCGAAGGGCCAAAAGGAAATAACTATGACCAAGGATATTCTACCAGGCAAAGGTAATCATTCAGAATTGAAAGAGACAGAGCTTCCCAGAGAAAAATAATTAAAGATGTTCATCACCATTAACCCAGCTTTACAAGAAATCTCAAAGGACTTCTTTTAAGTGGAAAAGAAAAGGCCATAAGTAGAAGCATGAAAAGTATGAAAGGAAAAACAAAATTGCTGGTAGAGGGGCACCTGGGCAGCTTAGTCAGTTAAGCATCCAATTTCAGCTCAGGTCCTATTCTCACAGTTCCTGGGTCCGAGCCCCATGTCAGGCTTTGTGCTGACTGCTCAGAGCCTGGAGCCTGCTTTGGGTTCTGTGTCTCCCTTTCTCTCTGCCCCTCCTCTGCTCACACTCTGTCTCTCTCTCAAAATAAATAAACATTAAAAAAATTTTTTTTAATTCCTGGTAGAAGCAAATGTGTGGTAAAGATAGTAAATCAATCACTTACAGAATTAGTATGAAGGTAAAACTCAAAAGTAGTAAACTCAAAAGTTGTATCTTGAGGTTACTCAAGGGATACACAAGAAAAGATGTGAAATATGTGGTTCCTGGCTGGGTCAGTCAGTAGAGTGTGTGACTCTTCATCTCAGAGTCATAAGTTCAAGCCCCACATTCATTGGTGTGAACCCTTGGGGAAAAAAAGACATGAAGTATGACATCATACCTAAAATGTGGGGGAGTATAAATGTGTTTTAGAATGTGTTCAAATAAGCAATTATTAATGTAATACATACTGCTGTATGCATAAGATATTACATATGAACCTCATGGTGACCATAAACCAAAACCCTATAATCCATGCACAGAAAATAGTGAAAGGTACACAAGCAAAACATTAGGGAAAGTTGTCAGATCACACGAGGAGAGAGCATGAGTAGAAAGGAACAGAGAAGAACTATGAAAGCACTTAGAAAACATTGAACGAAATAGCTAGAAGTACATGCCTCTCAATAGTTACTTTCAGTGTAGGTGGACTGAAGGCTCCAATCAAAAGATCTACAGTGACTGAATGAATAAGAAGAAAAGACCCATGTATATTCTGCCTGCAAGGGAGTCACTGTCACCCAGTGGACACAGACTGAAAGTCAAGCAGATGGAAATAGATTTTCCATGCAAATGGAAGTGGGGGGAAAAGCAGAGGTAGAAATACTTCTATGAGATAAAGCAGACTTCAAAACAAAGACTGTAATAGACAAAGGCCATGACACGATGACAAACAGATTAATCCAACAGGGGGCGTATAACAATTGCATATATCTATGCATCTGACAGGAACACCTCAATATATAAAGCAAACATTACTAAATACAAAGGCAGAAAATGACAGTAGTACAGTAATTGTAAGAGAATTTAACACTCCACTAATGTGAATGCATAGAACGTCTAGACTAATAATCAGTAAGGAAAGAATGGATTTCAATGACACATCAGGCCAGATGGACTTAATAGATGTATACAGGACAGTCCATCCCAAACAGTGGAATACACATTCTTTTCAAGTCTGCATGGAACATTCTGCAGGATAGACCATAGGTTAGGCCCAAAATTTTACAAGTTGCAGTAAATTTAAGAAGACTGAAACCATACCAAGCATGTTTTCCATGCATAGCAGTATAAAAGTACAAGTCAAGTACAAGAAAACAGAAGGAAGCTCCAACGCATGGAGCCTAAACAGAATGTTACTAAACAACAAAGAAATTAAAGTGAAGTTGTTAAATACCTCCAGGTATTCACTGAATGAATGCAGTGATGGAAGATTTTTGGCATGTGTAGCATAAGCAGTTTGAAGAGGGAAGTGTATAGTGACACAAGCCTACGTCAGGAAACAAGAAAAATCTCAAACATTCTACCATTGCACCTAGAGTAACTAGAAAAAGAACAAGCAAAGCCCAAATCATAGCGAACAGAGCAGAAATACATGAAATGGAGATTTAAAAATAGATCAATTGCAAGAAGAGCTGGTTCTTTGAAAAGATAAAATTGACAATATCTGGTGAAAGTAATCAAGAAAACAAGAGAGAAGGCTCAAAATTAGAAACGAAACTAATGAAACTAGAAAGAAAACTTGCAATCAACACCACAGAAATACAATGGACTAAAATAGATTAGCATGAGAAATTGCCAACAAACTGCACAAGCTAGAAGAAATAGACAAGTTTTTAGAAACTGTAATCTGCCAAGGCTAGATCAAGACGTAATAAAAAATGTAAATCGATCCATTACAAGAAACAAAATTGAATTACTACTGAAACAACTCCTAGGAAAAATCCAGAACCATCCAGATGGCCTCACAGGTACATTCTACCAAACATATAAAGAAGAGTTATACCTATCCTACTCAAACTATTCTCAAAAATAGAGGCGGAAAGAATACTTGCAAGTTCATTCCATAAGGCCAGCATTACCCTGATACCAAAACCAGACAAAGTCACTACAAAGAGAAAAAAAGTTACACAGGAATATCCCTGTTGAACATAGATGTCAAATATAAAACAAAATGTTAGCAAACTGAATTCAAAATATATTCAAAGGAGCATTCACCACAATCAAGAGGGATTTATTCCATGGATGCAAGGATTTAACATAAGCATATCCATCAACATATGATACACCACACTAATGAGATAAATTATTAAAAATCATGTGATCATCTCCATAGATGTAGAAAATCTTTGGACAAAATTGAACCTCCATTCCTCATAAAAACTCTCAAAAAGTGTGTATACAGGGAATATACCTCAACAGAATATAGGCCACATATGACAAACCCATAGCTACCATACTCAGTGGTCAAGAGCCAAAAGTTTTTCCTCTATGATCAGGAACAAAAAACGATGTCCACTCTCACCACTTTGATTTAACATAGTACTGGAAGTCCTAACCAAACAAGTCAGACAAGATTAAGAAATATGCAGACTGTTAAGGAAGATGAAAATATGGTCAATATTTGCAGATGATTTGAAACTATTTATAGAAAATCCTTGAAACTTCACCAAGTACTATTAGAACTAGAATCATTGAAAGATACAAAAGTAATAATACCTAAGTCTGTTGTTTTTCTATAATAACAAAATGGCAGAAAGAGGAATTAAGAAAGCAATCTCATGTTCAGTTCCTTCAGAAACAAGAAAATATAGTGAATAAATGTACTCAATGAAGTTGAAAGGCCTGTACTCTGAAAGTATAAGACATTTAATGAATGAATTGAAAAGGACACAATAAGTGGAAAGATATACCATTGTCATGGATTGTAAGGGTTAATATTGTTAAAAATGCCCATACTATGAAAAGCACTCTACATATTCAATGCAATCCCTATTGACATACTAATAACATTTTTCAAAGAACTAGAGCAAAAATTCTAAAATTTTTATTGAAACAGTAAAGATTCCAAATAACTAAAGCAATGCTGAGAAAGAAAGCATACCAAAGCTGAAGATATAACAGTCCCAGATTTCAAACTATACTACAAAACTATACGAAACAAAACAGTATCGTATTGGCACAAAAAGAGACCTATAGATCAAGAGAACAGAAGAGAGTCCAGAAATAAACCCATGCTTATATGGTCAAATCATCCACAAAAAAAGGAGCTGATTATATACAATGGAAAAAAGACTGTCTCTTCAATAAATGGTGTTAGAAAAATGAGACAGCTACCTGCAAAAGTAAGGCTCGACCACCTTCTTACATCATCTCACACAAAAGTAAACTCAATATGGATTAGATACTTATGTGTAAGACTTGAACTCACGTATCTCTTAAGACAAAACAGAGGAGATAAACTCATGGACGTCATCAGCCTTGGCAATATTTTTGTGGAATTCTCCCTTCAGGTAAGGGAAACAAAAGGAAAAATAAAAAATGGGATGAGGAACATAACAGACATTTTCCTAAAGGAGATATAGAGTTGGCCACTTAGCACATGAAAAGCTGCTCAATAGCACTTATCCTCAGAGAAATGCAAATCAAAACCACAATGAGCTGTCACCTTAAAGCAGCCAGAATGGCTACCTTCAAAAAACACAGGATATCACAAGTATTGGTGAGGATGTGGAGAAAAGGAAACTCATCATTGTTGGTGGGATTTAAACTGGTGCAGCCACGTTGGAAAACAGTATGGAGCTTCCACAAAAAGCTAAACATAAGTACCATATGGTCCATAATTGCATTTCTGGGTAGTTCACCAAAGGAAAAACCAGGACAGTAAGATACATGCACCCCCACATTCTTTGTGGCATTAGTCACTATTCTCAAGATATGGAAACAATGCAGGTGTCCATCAACAGATGAATGGATAGTGAAGATGTGGTATCTTCACATACAAGGGACTATCACTCAGCAATATGAAATGGATGGAGTCTTGCAATTTGTGACAACTTGGATGGATCTAGAGGGTATTATTCCAAGTAAATAAGACAGAAAGACAAACACTGTCTTTTATATGTGAAATCTAAAGAACATAATGAACGAACAAACAGCAAAAAATAAGGATAGACTTAGAACTATAGAGAATAAAATGGTGTTTGTGAGATTGGAAGGGGATGGAGAGACAGGTGAAATCATGGAGGGGATTGAGAAGAACAGATTTGCACTTACTGAATAAATAAGGAAGGAAGGAAAAGTAGAGCACCGAGAATATGGTCAATAATTTTATAGTAGTTTTGTATAGTGACAGTAATTGCACTTATTATGGTGAGCACTTTTTAATGTATATAATTGTCCAACATATAGTTGTATGTTGTACAACTGACAATAGTGTAGATCAAAATGCTTCCACTAAAAACAAAACAAAACACAGGTATCCATTAGCAATGACCTTGAAGACTATGAATCCATCTTCCAAATTGCTTGATGCCCTTCAAATACTGCCCCCTGCTGAGCTGTTCTCCAGGGGCAGGGCAGTAGCCACACCCACCACCCGACCTCCCGTTGGCAACTGGGACAGTGCAGAAGGCTTCACCAAGGGCCTCTGTGCCTTCAGGACAGACCAGCAACCCTCGGGTGCACCAGGTGCCAGAGAAGGGAAAAGCATTTGGACACGTCCATTAGAAAGGTGACTCAGTCTTTCTTTGAGAAGATGATGTTTGTCATTCACTTGGCTTCCCTGCCAGACTTTTCATCCATTCTCACCCTCAAAGTGAGCCTTTTGTGTTCCTCTTGTAGGGGTACGGGTGGCTGTGTGTATCTTGCCTAGTTAGTATCTGATAATAATCTGATAATACTTATCTCCACATTGGTCTCCATGTATTTTGAAGTATTGCTGAGTAAAGAGGCTGCCATTTCATACACTCTTCTTAATGGCAAAGTCCCAAACCACTAGGGTCCCCAGAATTTTTCTGTGGTCATGTGTCCGTTCTTCCTGACGAACTTCATTTACATTTTGGGATCAGTATGTGACTGGAAGTCGATGTAAGGTCTGTTTCTTATCTTGAAACATCGACCATTCCCAAGAAATTAAATTACGCTACTAATTCTTGCAGGTTGTCGAAGTCAAGGTAACACAAGTGCATCAAGGCTTCAGTGGAGCATTTTGCTGAATGAGCCACCGGGAGAAGACAAAACAGGAATATTTACAAGAAAAGATTCGTGTTCTGTTTTTGGAGAAAAGCAGACATTTTGTAGCAGAGGAGATCACCTGCAAACCCAGGAAGGGCATTCAAGGTGACTGACACTTGCATGGGAGGAACGGGGATGTTGGCGGTTATGAGACTAGAAATTAAAGAACAGCTGTAAACCTAGCACAACAATTGTGCAGTCGGAATTTTCACAAGACAGAGGTTTTTGTTTTTTTTAATTTTTTTTTTAATGTTTATTTTTGAGAGAGAGAGAGAGACAAAGCATGAGTGGGGGAGGAACAGAGAGAGAGGGAGACACGGAATCCAAAGCAGGCTCCAGGCTCTGAGCTGTCAGCACAGCCCGACACGAGGCTCAAACCCACAAACTGTGGGATCGTGACCCGAGCTGAAGTCGGATGCTTAAGCGACTGAGCCACCCAGGCGCCCCACAAGACAAAGTTTTTATAAATGCATTGTAGATATTGATCATCTATAAAACAATTCAGTTGGGAAGAATGATCAGGGAAAACTATATGTAAGAAGCCCAGAAAGTTATGACTTTGTTTGAGTCCTTAGCCAGAGCAGTAAGCTTGTACCACTTTGTAAGCATGGAGACAGTGCCACAAACATACCCATTCATTGACAATGGCCATTAGGTAGTCCAATAATGATTAACAAACATCAATATATCATTATTTAACAAAGAGATCGCTTATAAGCATTATTCCCTAACCATGTGCCTTCCTATTTTGAACAGAAGTCCTTTGGTGGAGAATGTCTGTGAACGTATTGAAGGAGATCCATGTGGAGAAACCCTGAACCCGATTACAAGTCTTACTGTGCATGAGGGTTATCCTACTAGAGGCAAATCCTGTCAACATGCTAAGCGTAGAGAAGCCTTCGCAGATGGTTCCTTCCTTGGGAAGCCAAGAGGATCTCACCCAGGACTCAAACCTAGTCCCGGTGAGGAGTGTGGGCTAGCCTGCAGCTGCGTCGTGAGCCTCAGCACTCACGCGGACACAGACCTTATAGAGGAACCCGATGAAAGTCAGGACACTGGGAGAGTATCTAAGACATCGAAGAGGCTCAGTAGTAAAAAATCTCTAGAGTGCAAGAAATGTGGAAAAGCTTTCACTCGCACGTCTTCCTTTCAGGGTCATGTGCGAGGTGACTGTGGAAAGAGAGTCCATGCATGTGACGTGTGTGGGAAAGTCTTCAGGTATAAGTCAAGCTTGCGGACACATAAGAAAACACACACTGGGGAGAAGTCCTATGAATGTCAGCACTGTGGGAAAGCCTTCTCTGGTCGCAGTTCCCTTGTAAGACATGTGAGAACACACACAGGGGACAGACCCTATGAATGTAAGGAATGTGGGAAATCTTTTTGGAATTGTGGACATTTTAATCGGCACATGACCATGCACAGTATGGTGAAACCCTGTGAATGTAAGCAGTGTGGCAGAGCCTTCCGGGATCAGACAGATCTGCGGATCCATATGAGGACACACACGGGGGAAAGACCCTTTGAATGTCAGCAATGTGGGAAAGCCTTCAGATATCTTGGAAATCTGCGAGAACATATGCGGACACACACGGGGGAGAGACCCTACGAATGTCAGGAGTGTGGGAAAACCTTCAGGTACAACTCAAGTCTGCAAGCTCATGTGAGGACACACACTGGGGAGAGACCCTATAAATGTCAGCACTGTGGAAAAGCCTTCATTCGACACCACACCCTCGTACTACATACTGCGAGAAGACACTCAGGGGATGGACACTTGGAATGTAAGGAGTGTGGGGAAACCTTCCGGAAGCATCGACCTTTTCAACGTCACATGACCACTCACAATGTAGTGAAACCCTATGAATGCGAGGAGTGTGGCAAAGCCTTCAGGTATCACAGAGACCTACAAATACATGTGCGGACACACACTGGGGAGAGGCCCTATAAATGTCAGCACTGCGAGAAAGCCTTCACCTCCTCTGAGAACCTGCGAGTGCACATTAGGACACACACTAGAAAGTGACCCTATGAATGTCTGCAGTGTGGGAGGGCCCTCAAGTGTCCATCACACCTGGAAACACACCCGTGGACACACACTGGGGAGAGACACCATGATTTTAAGGAGTGTGGACAAACTTTCCAGAAGCATGAACATTTCAAACGTCACTCGAACACGCACAGTGCAGTGAAACTCTGAATAAGCAGCGTGGCCTCCTGGGATCACACACATCTGCAGGTACATGTGAGAACACACACTGGGGAAACTTCGTAAATGTCTGCTCTGTGGGAAAGCCTTCGTTTGTCTCTCTTCCCTTCAAGGACACACACACGGGCAAGCAGAGTGACGTGAAACCCTATTAACTTCAGCACCGTGGGAAAGCCTTCAGGTATCCCAGGAATCTGTGAGCACAGACACACTGTGGAAAAGCATTTATTCTCCCTTAAAATTTTATTGGGAATGTGAGCCAACACACTGGAGATGATCCTGAACAAACAAGATTTTGGGAAAACATCAGGTATAGAACTTGATGTATTTTGTTCACAAAAATTCCGGCAGGACAGAAATCTTTTCATTGTTATGAATATGACTTTGTCTTTCAAAGTGCCTCTTCCTTAATGGGGATCCCAAATGTATGAATTCCTAGTTCATGTCACTGATATGAATGCTACTGGTTTTAAGTGGCCTTCTTTCTCCTCTGCATCTGTACAACATAGATGTTGTTGTCTCAGATTTCAAGTAATCACACTGTTATGCACAACATGTCTCCTTTCCATTAGTATATATCTCAGACCCAAGAGTGAGAAGAGAGAGTGTGTGTGTGTGTGTGTGGCAGTGTGTGTACAACTTTATATAATTATAGAAAAAGATTTCTTTAATTTCACCTTGCAGAATGTTTCTAGTATATGATCACAACATGTAGACTTCTATTGTTGAAAGTTCTGTTCTCTGTTGCAGATACTGCAATTTCCTGAGTCAGTACCAACTCTTCTATTCAATCCTTATTATTAAAGGATATATTTTCACATCAGTTCTCTTTTTTTTGTTGTTTATTTATTTGTTTTGAGAGAGTGGGGGAGGGGCAGAGAGAATTCCAAGCAGGCTCCACACTGTCCACATGCAACCCGATGCAGGGCTTGATCCCACGAATTGCAAGATCATGACCTGAGTGGAAGTCAAGAGTCAGATGTTTAACTGCCCGAGTCACCCAGGTGCCCCGAGTTCTCTCTTTTTATTGAATGGACAATTGGTAAACTTCCAATATTGTTTCTTTTTTGGGACTAATTTTTGGTGTCAGTCAATTTTGTGTCAAGTTGTGACTTCAAAGGACATCCCTTTGGACCATGACTCAGGTTTGCCCGTTTGTTTCCATGAGCAGTGATTGTGGTGGAAATCCTTATGAGGTGCTTTCCTCTGGCCCCCAGGACATAATACCTGGGGTGCCTAGTACCCCTAATATCAGCCAGATCAGCTGGCCAAAATATAGCATCTGATAAATTTTGGACATAGGAACCTCTTCAGTTTTATCCCCATTGGAGATAAAAACACCTCATTGTTTCCATAATATTCCAGAGTCTTGAGGTACCCCAAGTGCATATCAACTATCGGGCTAAATGTTTTTGGTTTTGCCCGTGGCTAAGGCATATGGCCGAGTGGCAGTTTGTAACTCATACTACTGGGCTGGATGTGAAAGGGAAAGCATTGCTCCCGTAGTACCTTTTAAAAAAGGTCTTGCAGGCTGGCTGGCTCAGTCAGTGGAGTGGGCAACTCTTGCACTTAGAGTTGTGGGTTCGATCCCCATAGTGGCTGTCAAGATAGTTTTAAAAAAATGATACAATGTTATTTAAAAAACAAAAAAGATTTCCGATAGCACACCCAAGCGAATATTTACCACTTCCATCCTATTTAAAAGACCTATCAGTAAACTATGAAAAGTCTTCATTGTTCAGAGGAGTGACGTGTAAAATGCCACCAATCAAAAGGAGACGTGTCGGCGATCCGCAGTCCTGAGGAGGTTTGTCTGGATCCGAATGTGGTCTCTTTCCTCAAGGCATCCGATGACTGGGATCTCCTAAAACTCCTAAAAACCACAGTTTCCTGCAAACTGGCTGGTTTCAAAAGGCCATGATCCAAAGGCCTGCACAGGTCCAGGTAGGAAGAGTCTGAGTCCGCACAGGAGTAGGACTGAAAGCACACTTCTAACGGGTGTGGTTTCTGACCCCAAAGTGAGGTTAATTTTAAGTGTCTATTATTTTACAAGCAAAAACGAGTTTATTGGGAATAGCAAGGATTGCAAATCAGGACAGGCAAGACATGGCCGATCCATGGGCAAGTTCAGAGAAGAAAGGAGAGGATGCTCTTTTACAGGAAATGGGGAGAGTTGGGAGGGGTTGTGGTAAAGATAAAGTCCGTTGGGACGAACTGGGGGTTTGAAGATGGTGCCTTCTCATTGGCTGGTCTATGACCACCTCTCAACGGCGGAGCTCTGATGGTCTGTCATCAGCTGGGCTGTGACTGTCCTGCTCAAAAATATGGGAGGAGGAGGCAGACACACGCATCTTCCCTACTTGTCTGTGAACGACTAGAAGAAACAGTGTGGCTGATGAGGTGAGTCTAGTGGTGGTGGGAATGAGTTCTTATATGGAGCTCCGGGCATAACTGCCTTGAGGACACTGCTAATATCTGGAAAGGCATCTTTCCAATGTTTGTTGTCCAAAATAGCTCTTAGATGTTTACTTGAAAATCGATACCAGAATGGAAACCTGTACTTCCTCCCTGCTAGAAATTGTGCTGAAAAGGATGTTTCTTCCCATGAAGGATGGGTAATTGATTGGTAATGCTTCACTCAGAGGTGTTTCCTTATTTCCAGTGGAGGAAAAATAGGCCAGGCCTTTCCCTTTTCCTGCAGACCACTCATGCTTCTGTTGGTCCGCCCCCATTGGACACAGATCAGTTTCTATCTCTGTGTCACATGGCCTCCAGGGATGATGCCCTGGTCCTGGGCGTGGTGGGAGTCTGGTTGTATTTCGGGTGGAGTTGGGCTTCATGTCTGAGATGATGTGTGAGGTGAGCAGTCCCACTGGGGCTGGGGGAAGGAAATGGTAAAGGGAATGTTCAGGAATGTGGTAGTTTAAATGGAAAATCAAGATATCTGTACAGTGTTTGCAGAGAGGAATGCTTATGTCTAGTCATTCCAACCACTGTCAGAATGGGCCTTCCTCTCTGCTGTCCTCAGTTCACCAATCGATACGACCACTGGTCACGTGGATACCACACACTGATAAGGCTCAGATATAGCTGCGCTGAACTAGAACAGCATGGAAGCTGTGGGTCAGAACCACGCTTCTGTTTCATCACCGGTGGAAAAGAGTTCAAGCTGGACATATTCCATGGAACGCTCTTTTTCTTAGCAGACCCATGACATACTTTGTCAAACTGGCTTATAAGTTGTTAGCCCTTCTGCATACCCAGTGGCAGTTTTCCTTCTGAACCTGGAGTTCTATTCTTTGTAGTGCCTTCAGATTCTGACTGAGAAGTTTTGCTGGGATGCCCATTGATGTCTGTAGGCTGTGACTCTGCACGTGTTCTGTGTGCCTTTAGCGGCTAGCCAGTTCGTGTGACCAACCCAGGTGCACAGAAAGGCCCAGGATAATCGTGTATTATGATCACATCCCAGGACAGTCAGTGCATGTAAAGAGGGGGTGACACTGGGGAGCACCACGGGGGCGAGCGAGCAGAGCAAGAGGGTGGGCGGCCATGAGCACGAGGCCATGTGGGCAAGTGTCTGCAGTGCCTGGATCGGCATGGAACATCACTGTGTGCTCTGGGCCGACGGTGTGGGGCATGAGGGAGGCTCATTATTTATTACCGGACAGTATAGAATCTGGGAAAGAAGGCTCAGTTTCAGTGACCATCCTGAGTGCTTCCTTTCCTCTTGTGTCCTCTGGAAAATCACCTGCATTTGTAGGCCTCAGGCAACTCAGACAAGGAGATAAAAAATATC
Source organism: Panthera leo (assembly GCF_018350215.1). Classification (NCBI taxonomy): domain Eukaryota; kingdom Metazoa; phylum Chordata; class Mammalia; order Carnivora; family Felidae; genus Panthera; species Panthera leo. The sequence goes on from NC_056680.1 coordinate 2,076,832, forward strand.
TATCTTACAGATTTTGCTCAGGGGAAACTGGATTTATATATGTTGGTGGAGTTCCTTTATGGAAGGAACACACTGCCGGATATGAGTAAGCAGCAGGTCAAGTGTTCACACAGTCAGCGACAATGGCAGTCATAGCCTCAGACACGGAAGCCGGCCCGGCACTCAGTACTGGGCTGTGACATTCTCTCACTGAGCAGAAACCATTCACCCACCTGTCCTCGGACGAGGCACTTCCTTGTCTGTGATGTGTCGAGGCACATGAAGACCATGTTATGGTCATGTCTGTAAAAGGCTTGAAAATAGAGTCCAGTCCATAAAACTCACCAAATATTCCCTGCTTCTTCCTGATGTGCTGGCTGCCTCTTTATTCATAGTTTGAGCTGCACTGCATTCTTTTTTCTAGATAAGAACTGTGTGGGCACCTGGGTGGTTCAGTCAGTTCAGCATCCGGGTCTTGCTTTTGGCTGAGGACGTGATTTCATGGTTCATGAGATTGAGCCCCACGGTGGGCTCTCTGCTGATAGCGTGGAGCCTGCTTGGGATTCTCTCTCTTCCTCTCTCTCTGCCCCTCCCCTGCTCTCTCTTTTTCTCTCTCAAAATATTGTTTTTTAATTTATTAATTATTTTTGAGAGAGGGCAAGCAAGGGAGTGGCAGAGAGAGAGAGGGTGACAGAGAATTGGAAGCAGGCTCCATGCTGACAACAGAGAGCCAGCCCCATGTGGGGCTCAAACTCAAGACCCATGAGTTCATAACCTGAGCCAAAGTGGGATGCTTAACCAACTAAGCCACCCAGGTGCACCAATAAATAAACATTTTCAAAAAATAAAAACAGATAAGAACTATGATAATTTTTCAATGATAAATTTACACGTACCTCCTGATGGTATCTCGATTAGACAGCACCCAGTCCAGAGTAAAGGAGAACATCCCACACACATCATCCATCACATGTCTGAATGTGACATGTCAGAACACGTCCTCACGTGGCTCATGTCACAGTGTGCCCCTCACACTGACACCTCTACCCTCCTTCATGAGTTGTCATTTGATGCGCTAATCCAGGATGATCCTCTCTGACTACAGGTGTGGTCCTGGTGGTCTTTGGCTCAGGGCATCGACAAAGTCATTATCTTAGTCTTATTAATGTACTACAATCATGTTAATCACAAAAGTCTTAATAGATAAGAATTTTAAAAATTGATTCATAAGGAGAAAATCCATGAGGTCATATGTAGCTGGTACTATGACTAAGCATGTATGAGAATATGGACAAGAATTGTCTTAAATGAAAAACTGCAAGGCTGATTTGACAACCCATAAATGTAAATAGATAAAATATCATTTTTATATATAAGTCTCACCAGTGAAAAGTAAACAGGGTGTCATTTTGTTGCTATACAAGTTCTATTTAATTAAAATATCAGGGATATATATTTAGGAGGTTGGTGGGAATAGGAAAGTGGAAGAGTAAAATAACAATTTCAGGTAACACTGGAAGTTGATAAATTCATGACAAGGTATATGCAGTACAAACACACACACACTCTGGGTTCAGTATTGTACACCCCAAATTTCATGTCCACGTGGAACCTCAGAATACAACCTTCTCTAGAAATAAGTAGTTCAGGGGCACCTGGGTGGCTCAGTTGGTTCGGCGTCCGACTTTGGCTCACGGTTCGTGGGTTCAAGCCCCACATCGGGCTCTGTGCTGACAGCTCAGAGCCTGGGGCCTGCTTCAGATTCTGTGTTCCACACACCCCCCCCCCTGCCCCACCCCTGCTTGTGCTCTGTCTTTCAAAAATGAATAAAAACATGAAAAGATTTTTTTTTTTTTTTAAAGAAAAATAAGGTGTTTGCCCATGTAAGGAAGAGGAGGCCACACTGGATCAGGGTAGGTCTTGACCCAATGATGGGTGTCCTTATAAAACTGGGAGATTTGGACACAGAGGCCTGCACTGAAGACAGGGCTTGACCATGTGAGACAGCAGCAGGGATTGGCATGATGTATCTACCCCCTCAAGGAATGCAAAGGGTTGTGGGCAACCCCCAGAAGCTGGGAGGGAGGCCTGGGACAGTTTGTCCTTCAGAGCCTCCAGAAGGAACCAACCTTGCAAGACATCTTGATCTCAGGCTTTCATCAGCCTCAGTTGTGACACCACAAATGTCTGTCTCATGCTGTGTTATGGCAGCCCCAGGAGACGAATGCATTCTGAAGGAGGGAGGGGACCTCGGATATCTGAAGGACACCAGAGGCCACTGTGCCCCCAGCAGAGTGAGGGGGGAGGAGGAACAGCAGATGTGAGAGGAGAGGATGGGGTGGGTTGCATGTGCTGGTCAGTCAAGAAGACGGACTTTGGTGGTGGGTGAGTTGATCAGGCACCCGCAGAGGATCCTTCTGTTACCATGACAACAGACAGGATGGTGATTTCTCTTTTTTTTTTAATATATGAAATTTATTGTCAAATTGGTTTCCATACAACACCCAGTGCTCATCCCAAAAGATGCCCTCTTCAATGCCCATCACCTACCCTTCCCTCCCTCCCACCCCCCCCATCAACCCTCAGTTTGTTCTGTTTTTTTTTTAATTTAATTTTATTTTATTTTTCAATATATGAAATTTATTGTCAAATTGGTTTCCATACAACACCCAGTGCTCATCCCAAAAGGTGCCCTCCTCAATACCCATCACCCACCCTCCCCTCCCTCCCACCCCCCATCAACCCTCAGTTTGTTCTCAGTTTTTAAGAGTCTCTTATGCTTTGGCTCTCCCCCACTCTAACCTCTTTTTTTTTTCCTTCCCCTCCCCCATGGGTTTCTGTTAAGTTTCTCAGGATCCACATAAGAGTGAAACCATATGGTATCTGTCTTTCTCTGTATGGCTTATTTCACTTAGCATCACACTCTCCAGTTCCATCCATGTTGCTACAAAGGGCCATATTTCATTCTTTCTCATTGCCACGTGGTACTCCATTGTGTATATAAACCATAATTTCTTTATCCATTCATCAGTTGATGGACATTTAGGCTTTTTCCACAATTTGGCTATTGTTGAGAGTGCTGCTATAAACATTGGGGTACAAGTGCCCCTATGCATCAGTACTCCTGTATCCCTTGGGTAAATTCCTAGCAGTGCTATTGCTGGGTCATAGGGTAGGTCTATTTTTAATTTTTTGAGGAACCTCCACACTGTTTTCCAGAGTGGCTGCACCAATTTGCGTTCCCACCACCAGTGCAAGAGGGTTCCCGTTTCTCCACATCCTCTCCAGCATCTATAGTCTCCTGATTTGTTCATTTTGGCCACTCTGGCGTGAGGTGATATCTGAGTGTGGTTTTGATTTGTATTTCCCTCATGAGGAGCGATGTTGAGCATCATTTCATGTGCCTGTTGGCAATCTGGATGTCTTCTTTAGAGAAGTGTCTATTCATATTTTCTGCCCATTTCTTCACTGGATTATTTGTTCTTTGGGTGTGGAGTTTGGTGAGCTCTTTATAGATTTTGGATACTAGCCCTTTGTCTGATATGTCATTTGCAAATATCTTTTCCCATTCCGTTGGTTGCCTTTTAGTTTTGTTGATTGTTTCCTTTGCTGTGCAGAAGCTTTTTATCTTCACGAGGTCCCAATAGTTCATTTTTGCTTTTAATTCCCTTGCCTTTGGGGATGTGTCAAGTAAGAAATTGCTGCGACTGAGGTCAGAGAGGTCTTTTCCTGCTTTCTCCTCTAGTGTTTTGATGGTTTCCTGTCTCACATTCAGGTCCCTTAGGATGGTGATTTCTCAAGATGAGTTGATCAGGCACCCGCAGAGTATCCTTCTGTTACCATGACAACAGACAGTAGGATGGTGATTTCAACCAAGGTGGTGGATCACACTGGGTTGGTAGAATGGCTATGATGTGGAGGTTGAAGCCCAGATAGTATTTGAAGTTAGAGCCATCAGAATTTCCTGGCTTGTAGGTGGGCTGAGAAAGAGGTTCAAGGAAATCTTCCCACGTGTCAATACTTAACAAATAGTTGAATCATTTTAATAGAATTCCATCAGCATTATACCAAGTTTTTCTTGGAACTTCACAAATCCCACTTCAAAATTTTACACATAGGAACAATTGTTCAGAGACATGAATTTTTATAAAATGAGGTACAGGGACTTACCCCAAATTGAGCAGTCATCAAGAACTTGTATGTTGGAAGCATAATGATGAAGGTATGGATGTACAGATGTGTATTTGCATAAGAATCAAAGATCATCACTTAAACCAGAAACTCCTTCATGGCCTATCGCGTTAAACGATGTCTAGGGATGTGTGTTATCAGGACCCCCAGCTGGGCACAGCCACAGGTGTGATGTGTTGCAATACTCAGGTGTGCATTGTGTTCTGCAAGGAAGGTCACAGCAGATCCTCTTTGTAATCAGTCCCTGTGAAAGCGGAATGTAAAAGGCTCCATTTCCTTCTTCAGATGGTGCACTGAGAACACACCAAATAAAACAACACCTGAATTTTACTCTTAAAAGTGTGAGCACTACGGTGTGTGACTTATATCTCAATTTTCAAAACAAATTTAAAGGCCACAATAGCCAGGAAATCATGCTTCCTGGGCACTGTTGAAATACTTAATGTCGCAATGGATTTGCCCACTCTGCCTATTTAATGGAAGCGGACTCACACCATGTGGCCTGGTGTGGCTGGTGTCTTCCACGTGGTATATAACATTTTCACGATTGGTTCACGTGCATGATGTGTCCGTGCCTCATTCCTTTCTGGGGCTGAATCACCGTCCGTCCTGTGTATACACTGCACCCTCTTCATCCATCCACGCACTGGGGGACACTTGGGACGTTTCCCTCTTGTGGGTCCTGAATAGTTTTGCACCTGGCATTCGTGTGCACACATCCGGGAAGCTGTTTCGATTTGGGTAGGACTCAATACATGGGTCACATTATAATTCCGTGGTTAACTTCTTGAGAAACAATCAAGATTTTATCCACATCAGGTGCCCTAGCTTACATTCCCCTAGCCATGCACACCTGTGGCTGTGTCCTGCTGGGATCGCGGGATCCCACGTCTCGTGGGGGCTGAGGACACAGGGCACGTTTGGTTGACCTGAGACCAGAGAAGTGGGGCGGGGATGGAGAGTGGGGCCTCGCGGTGTCAAAGGGTCAGGTCAAAACCCAGGAAGACCTTATCTTCTGTTTGGTGACATCACCGGTCATTGAGCTGTTCTTAAATACAGGGGATACGTGCACCGCCACCCCGTGTCCACGGCGGACTCAAGGGTCGCCGGGCCCTTTTGTTCTGTCTCTTCCTGATCTGGCGCCGGACAAGGGAGGCTCCGCGGAGAAAGTGAGTCAGATTCTCGGGACAGAAGGAGGGTGCAGACGGGTCAACGGGCCAAGAGCGTATTCTGCTGGGAGCCCACCTGGGGGCTCACAGATCCGGCACAGGTGTATCGCGAGCCGGACGCTCAGGGGGCAGGAGACGGGGCCTGGGGGAGCTGTCCAATCTGGGGCCCCAGGGGCCGTGTCAGGGTTACCCTCCAATCAGACCGTGAAGGGCCGCAAGCTGTCCTATCACGGCGCGGGGGCCGCAATTATATCCCGGGAACCGTCCAATCAGGCCCGGGGGCGGGCGCGATCCCACCTCGTGGACGTGAATCCGCGTTCCCCGCGGGCTGGGGCTCCTCTGCGCGGGGCTGGCACCCGCCTGGGGCCGCAGTGCCGAGTGGAGGACGCGTGGAGAGCCCGGAGCGGAGCCGCCAGAGGGTGAGTCCGGCGGGATTGAGACGGGGTGGGGGGCGCTCGTTCCAACTGGCCGGAACCGTCCGGAAGTGGCCGCGGGCCCACGTCTCCCGGACCGCGGTGACCGGACCCGAGTTTCAGCCCTCGTCCGCGGAGTGGGGTTCTGGCGTCCTGTCCCCTTCTCACGTGCTGGTTTCCGTGTCACCAGCTGAGTCCCTGGCTGGTGGAAGAAGGCCGGGACCACCACCCGTGGGGCGGTAAATCCGGGGAACTCATGATGGACCTAAGAGAGAAATTCAAATCCCAGCTTGTCTGAGGACCCTTTAATACAAAAAACTCCAACAGGGACAATGTCCAGTCTCAGAGATCCTCCAGTGTCTCCAGTGAAACAGAACCGGGGCGTGGCTGTTCTTTAAGAGGGGGATGGGCAGGAAAGCCCAGTGTCCGGATCCGGCAACTGCGGTGGAGGAAGGCCTCATTGGCTCATGTCCCCAGGGCCTTGTTCCTCAGCTGAGTGGATGGTCAGAGTGTGGGCCACCCGCAGTGCAGGGGCCTGTGGGGAGGACAGTGGCCTCGGTAAAGTTTGGGTAGGAAATGGGCGGTGGTGGACAGTTGGTTAAACCAGTGTCAAATGAAGATTCCCAACTGAGTAAGGAGAGTCCTGTATTGAGGAGAATGATTGCAAAGGGCGGGGGGGAGGGGACTGTTGCACTAGAGGCAGGGGCCTTGCAGGGGGACGGGGAGGGGGGGATGGCTTTTGCACTGGGGACAATGGCTGTGCAGGGGGGCAGGGGCCTGCAGGGGATCGGGGGGGCAGTTGCATTTGGGGCAGGGGCTACATCGACAGGGAGGACACTGTGAGCCTAAGACCTGCGAGTGTCTCAAGAGTCATGTAAAAGGAGAGGAGGAAAGAAACCAGGCATGAGCAGGTGTGGTGCTGACGTGGAGGTTCCCTGAGGCCAGCCTGTCCCCCTGTCCCCAGGAGGGGCTGTGTGTGGCTCAGGCTGAGAGCAAGCCCACATTCAGGGGCCTGGAGGAAGGAGAGAAGCCAAAGCACTTTGCTTCTCAGCACTTTGCTGGGACCAGCCAGCATTTTGTGCCCCTTGGTCACGGGGACAAGCAGCTGAGCTGATCGTGGATGAGGCACAAAGTGTGGATTTGGGGGCTTTGTGCATGGCCCTGTCGTGGGTGAGCCAGGGGGACTTCCTGTGAGTCTTCTCTCTCTCTCTCTCTCTCTCTCTCTCTCTCTCTCTCTCTCTCTGTTTTTATATTTATTTTATTTATTTTGAGGCAGAGGGTGTGAGCAGGGGGAGGGGCAGAGAGACAGGGACAGAGAATCCCAAGCAGGCTCTGAACCCTCAGCTCAGAGCCTGATGTGGGGCTCAAACCCACGAACCATGACATCACCACCTTAACCAAAATCAAGACTCACTTGATTTAACACTTAACCAACTGAACCACCCAGGAGCACAGGGCTCAGGTAGGCGTCTGCAGGTCACCTGTCACCTGTGAGCAGCGCTGTCCCTGTCCAGCTCAGCACTGATGGCTCTGTCCTCCGCCAGCCTCGCGTTGAGCAGGTGTAAAATGCCCGAGTTCTTTCTGCCTCCTTTCTTCCTCGGGTTACTGGGGGGCTTTATCCAGAGAGCGTCCCCTGGGGAAAAGTGTCTCAGGACAGAACTGTCCTTCTCCATCAGGGTTGGGGGCTCCACGCCTTCATGCTATGGTGACTCCAGTGTTCACAAGCACTTAAGACCTTTGTGCCGTATTTGCAGGTGTATGATTTTTCTATTGTAGTGTGTGAGTGTGCTGTCCCTGGGGACTACTGTTGTTTTCCTTTCTTTGCAGCTCTACCTCTGTTCTCATCCCCAAGCAGTGCATGGCTTGATTTTGCCCCTGTTGAACTTGCAATAAGGGAGTAATCCTAGAATAGTCTTTGATGTCACGGGAGCGTGCTGTTTCACAGCCCTGCTGTGTCTCACTTGGGCAGGTTTCCTGGAGAAGGGAGGTTCCTGGAGAAACTTAGTTACCTGAAGGAGGGAGGATGCGGGTGCATCCCCTGGCCAGGAGCCATCCTGCTGGGAGCTGACCTCTGGATAGGCGGGTCAAACACGTGTGTACCACCAACCTATCAGGGAGCAGGAGGTGGGACCTAGCAGATCTGCCCAATTCTGGGACACAGGGGTGGTGCCAGGATCACCTTCCAATCAGAACGTGAAGGGGCTGCAGGCCGTCCTATCACGGGGTGGGAGCGGGTTTCTCAGAGCAGTGTCCAATCAGGTGTCAGGACCTGAAGCAATGCCCAATCAGGTCACAGGGGTGCATAACGCGGTGCAATTATATCATTGTGCTCAGAAACCATCCAATCAGGCTCGGGGGTAGGCGGGATCCTGTGCTTTCCAAGGTGGCTCTTCCAGTGCAGCTGGGTCATAACCACATGCCTCCCTCTGCTCTAGGTGTGGTGTCCACATTCTTACCTGCCACAGTCCCAGAACCACCAGGAAGATGCTCTGAGAGCCTGGAGTGGGACTGAGAAAGGCTGAGTCATGGGCCCAGGTCTCCCAGATCCCAGGGGTGTGGCCCCGAGTTATAGCCGTCTTCCCGAGTGGGGTTCCGGTGTCCCATACTGGTTTTGGGGTCACCGTCGGTCCTCACCTGACTCTCCATCCTTGTCCGCGAGGTGGGGTGCAGGAGTGGTGGTCCCAGGACCCCCAACCCCAGTTGTTGGCAATGTAGGGGGGCAGAGGGCGGAGGGGCCCACCGCTGCTTTGGTGGTTCGGGTCTGGGACGACCCCCCACGGATCTGTCTTGTAACGACAGTTGTGTCCTGCACGGGCTGATAGTACTGCCTTCACACAGGCCTGAGGTTTGGGTAAACGGCCTTGTCTGCTGTTCTCTGGTGAAGAGTAAGTTTCTGTCCTTGAGGAAGTACTTCCAAGTGCTGTCCCATGTGTTCTGGGGCTCATTGTGGGAGTGCCACCAGAGCAGGGTCTCAGGAAGGTCCTGGAAGGGCCGATACACACAGTTCCGCACCCTAAGGGGAAGTGGGTGCGGGAGTGATTAAAAATTCATAAAATCCTTAGGACTCTGAAAATTCAGTGAAGGAAGATGTGGTCAATTCTCATTAATTTAAGACTTGTTATCATGAGGATACAGTTAAAGGTTAACTGCTTTGTGAAGGTGTGAACAGTTTCCGCTTCCATAAAACCACCCAGGTGCCCTAGAGCTGCCCCTCCCACCGTAGCCGTGACCGCAGAGTGGAAGCCATGAGGCTGCACCTGGCTGTCCACACTTTTAGGCATATATTTGCCCTATAATATGTTGGGTCAGCATGACACTGAAATAATTAAACGTTTCTTAGGTTTAAGTGGCAAGAAAGACATTTTGCAGAAACCTCAACTTGAGCTGGAATCAGGTCTCTTCTGCCTCAAAGACAGCCTTTCACGGGCCTGTGGAGCCTGTCCACCTGGACGGATTCCTTCCACTTTCATCTGACCCAGTCTCTAGCTTCCTCTTCATTTCGAGGGATGTTTTCGCTGAGCATAGACATTTAGTTTGACAGATAATTTTGCTTTTAGCCTTTAAAATTATTTTTTATTTTTTTATGTTTATTTTTGAGAGACAGCGACAGAGTGAGAGTGGGGGTGGGGTGGGGTCAGAGAGAGGGAGACACAGAATTTGCAGCAGCTCCAGGCTCCGAGCTGCCAGCACAGAGCCAGACTTGGGGCTCCAACCCACGGATGGTGAGATCATGACCTGAGCCGAAGTCGGTGGCTCAACCAACTGAGCCACCCAGGCGCACCTGCTCTTAACATTTTAAATATGCCACTGCACTATATTTGTGCTGCCATTAGTTCAAGTGAGAAATCAATGTCAACCTTGTTAACCTTCAAAATGAAACTCTTAGTTATTTTACCAGCAAATAAATAAGTAAATAAATTTGGTAAATTGGCTTATTTACAGACAGTAGATAATTACAGTCTGGAACAAGCGATGGCAGAACCACACAAGTCCAGAGAACAAGCGAGACAAACAGTCTTCTAGTGGAATGTGAAGGTTGGGAGGGTTGCTGTGAACCAAGGGTGCGTTGTAGGAAACTAGCAGTTGGACGCGTTGTGGCTGCTCACTGGCTGGGCTGGCAGAGGGTGAAAGCCTTTCTTCCTGCTCCTGGGGGAGTAAAGTATTAGCTGAGGTCCTACTGACTTGCAAGGCTTTTCTCTTTCTGTGGGATCTGCAATTAAGCACGAGTGGTAGTGGACAAGGGCTGCCTTGCTTTTCTCCTGAGTCCATTCTAAAGCACATTTCCATTTATTAATTTTCACACTTGCCCCTTTCAATCAAGCTCCTTCCTCAAAAGCATTGCTCATCAAGAGTCAGTTTTTCCGTATTTTAGTGTTTCTGTCTTTTGCCAAGAAGAACCTTTCCTACTTGTGTCTTATGTTTGGGGGAACGTACAGAGCAGTGGGAACCAGTTAAGGCCACATTTGAGACACAAGGAAGGTTGGGAGGGAGAAACTCTCAGGCACTTGCCAATTAAATAATCTATCTTCTGGAGGTGATAAGCTTTGGAGATTATCTCAAAGCATTGAGCCAACATCACATTATTGGGTATATCATTTATTTTTTTATTTTTTTAATGTTTATTTTTGAGAGAGAGAGTGAGAGTGCATGAGGAGGGGAGGGGCAGAGGGAGAGGGAGACACAGAATATGAAGCAGGCTCCAGGCTCTGAGCTGTCAGCACAGAGCCCACTGTGGGGCTCGAACTCGTGAACCACGAGATCATGACCTGAGCTGAAGTTGGACACTTAACCAACTGAATCACCCAGGTGCCCTCAGGTGTATCATTTTCTTAAAATGTTTTGAGAGGCAATAAATAAATAAATAAATAAACAAACAAATAAATAAATAAAATTAAAATATTATACAGTAAAGAAGTAACATGACAAATCCAAATTGTAAGATGAATCTAATCCGGGACCCCGAGTCTGAAGGCAGCTCACTGAAATGTTTATTGGCACTTATTCCAACCTCAGGGGGAAAGTTCTCCCTGTGGAGGCAGACCCAGAGTCCTGTATGCCTCCTGGAAGTTCCCACCCGGGAGACCGTGAGGGCAGATAGTGGGCCCTGCAGAAGCACAGGGCGAGAACGAACCCAGGGCATGTGGGAGGAGACAGTGCGGGGGAGAACACAAAGCTTAGTGGTGAAGTTTTTGAAAAAAAAAAAAAATAGCAAAACTTGAAAGGTATTTTGAAATAGTATTTTTATCTCAAACTACTTGGAACCAAATGTGTTCTCAATAATACAGCCTGTGGGGCGCCTGGATGGCGCAGTCAGTTAAGCGTCCGACTTCAGCCAGGTCACGATCTCGCGGTCCGTGAGTTCGAGCCCCGCGTCAGGCTCTGGGCTGATGGCTCGGAGCCTGGAGCCTGTTTCCGATTCTGTGTCTCCCTCTCTCTCTGCCCCTCCCCCGTTCATGCTCTGTCTCTCTCTGTCCCAAAAATAAAAATAAAAAATGTTGAAAAAAAATTTAAAAAAAAAAATAATAATACAGCCTGTAAGGTTGCAAATGAAGAGACCATGAACTTGGGTACAAATCCTAAGTCAGTCAATAGGTCAAGTGAAGGAAAGACTTGATTTTCTGAACTTTCTATCCCTTCTGAAAACTCATGGGATGCTCATGAGCCTGTTCCTGAAAGGCCAGAAGACCAAGAAAAGGGTTCCCCCTCCCTCAAGTGTTTTATAAACGCAGACAAGGGCAGGGCATCTCTCGGTGAAGAGAGAAGAAAACAACAGTGAGCTAAAGGACCCCAGACCAGGGCCAAACATCACAGGAAGGCTGTGGCACAGATGTGGTCTGCTGCTGTTCCGGGAAACCCTTACTGTCACATCACCACGTGGTGTGCAAGGCAGTCAGGGTTTGCTGTGTGTCTAGACAGGTCACGTGCATCCAAGAGTCTGTGCCCTGGAGTGTGGTGACACAAGGGCTGGCAGGCAGATGCTGAGAGGGGCCTTTCCAGGGAGAATGGAGAGAACCAGGAGGTGTCTTGTCAGTAGGCAAAATCTTGGGGTTGCAAGGTGGGAGGATCCAGGTCTTCCTCTCTCTCCAGAAGGGTACCATGAAGACTGCTCTTCCAAAGCATGGTTATTTCAAATAGAAGCGACCAATCTTTTCCAATACTCAAGCATACCTCCCTTTCTCATTGAGGGTCAAAGTCAACAGGGACCAGTGCAATGGACGTGCTGTGATATCTCAGGGTGGGAGTCTAGGAGTTCTGGAGGGTGGATATGAGATTTAGAAGGACTAACCACAGTGCTTTCGGACATGGTGTAGGGGGTGGGGGGATGTCTCTCCAGTTTGTCAATTGAGCATCGATAGTGCCACTAGTGTGTTCAACTAAGCCTGAGGATTGTGGATGGTATGTGCAGGGAATGTTTTGTAAAACCAGCTTAACAGAACTGTTTCACGGAAGCACCTGACTGGCAAAATGGGTTCACCAATCACTATGAAGTTTGAGAGGTGTTCCCCAGGTAAGGATAATGTTTTCTCACAGCACTGCAGCCACAGGACAAGCACTGGCTTGTCTGCAAGTGAAAGTTTCAGTCCAGTGAGAAAACAGGTAAACCATGACTAAACTGTATTCATGTCCAGGAGAGAGGGAGCTGTGTGAAGTCCATTTATGCAAACGTGTTTCCCTGGGTTGTACTTGGACAGGTGGGACCAGGGAGGTAGGCACTTTCTGTGGTTTTATTAATGTTTCCTTGCCAATATTAGTTCATGAACATTACCACTGTCATTAGGCCAGGGTTTAACGCATATACAGTGCTGAGTAGTGGGAATTGTGGAATCTCCAGTAGGGCCAGAGTGTTATTTGGTCCAAACCAATGTTCTCTCTTTTTACTGAATCAATAATTATTAGATTTTCAGTATTGTTTTTCCCTCTCTGAGGCCAATTATTGGGTATCCTTTGTTAATTTTTCCAAATTATCATATGGGAGAACATCCCTTTGGACCAAGACAGATATTTGGCTTTTGGTTTCCTGGAGAGTAGTGCTTTTCATGGAAATATCAGTGAGATGATTTCCTTTGGGCCACTATGGGGTTTAGCCTGGAGTGCCCAGGAACCTTAGTAGGGCCCAAGCAGCTAGCAAAAGTATAGCATCTAACACATTTTGGACATAGGAGTCATTTTAATTTTATCCCCATTGGAGGTAAGGAAGCCACACAATTTGTACAATATTCCAAAAGTATGAACAACCCCAAAGGCATACTGACAATTGGTATAGTCTGTGGTTTTACCCTTAGTTAAGGTACAAGCTCAGATAAGGGAATATAACTCACTTATTAGGCTGAAGTAGCCACAAGTAAGGGTGCCCCCTCAGTGATTTCAAAAATAAGTTGCAATAGCACACACAACCCATTCAACATTATCATCCTTTAGGTAAAACCTGCAGTAAACCATAAAAACTATGCCTTAGTTTCCCATACACTGCAATGGGGAGCCAAAAGGTGATCTGTCAGCATTGCCAAATTAACTCAGTCTGGAGTGGATATGTCTTCCCTTTCCATCCTGGTCCTGTTAACCAGAAGAGTATGTTCCTGGTTCAGACGATTAGCAAACATGGAGTTAGTTAAGGGCTACTTGGGCGGATTCCCCATCTTAAAGGAAGAGCAGAACTTTCTTTGAGGACAACTTGGAGTTGAGTGTAATTGTCATCAACAGGTTCATTCATCAGGTGCTGTTTGCAATCCTAAACCCTGTTCCAGTCAGCAGGCTTAGGAAAAGCTACCACATTTGCCCGGTGGAGACTTTCATTGTGTGTTCTAGCATCTTGCCAGAAGTGAGGGGTCTGTTTCTCTAAATCCCTTTCAAGAATTTCCTGGCAGACTGGCTTCATCCTGTGTGTGGTCTGACCCCTCACCAACACATATAGGGACTAATTGATATCAATCTGAGTAATCAGTTTGGGAAGTTTGAGTAAGTATGTTAAATTCTTCATCAAATCTATGGGGGTCTTCAGTCACTTTGGGAAACTCATTCACCCTGGCTCACAGTTCAGCTTTTTCATCCAGGGAAAAAATTGGGGTTTGTTTGGATCATCAGATTTAGTTTTAAAGGGGAAGGTTTTAACAGGTGCAGGAGAGGAAGGATTGGGTCAAGACTCAGAAGAATAGGGACTTTCAGCAGGAAGAGAGGAAGAGGGTGATGGAGGCAAGTTTGTCTATTTTTTCTTTTGTTACTTGTGACTTTGATGTTACAGCTAAGAAGTCACTGCCACATCCAATGACGTGAAGCTTTTTTCCTATATTTCCTTCTAAGAGTTTGTTGTTTTAGGGCTTACATGTAGGTTCTTGATCCATCTTGAGTTAATGTTTGGGTATGGTGTTAGGTAAGGGTTCCACTCTGTTCTTTTGCATGTGGATGTCCAGTTCCTTGGCACCATTTATTGAAATCACTGTCCTTTCCTCATTGAATGGTTTTGGCACACTTGTCAAAATCAGTTGACCATGTATGCAAGGATTTACTTCTGGGTTTTCTATTCTATCTGCTTGGTCTATATGTCTATCTTTATGCCCTTCCCACACTGTTTTGATTATAGTAGCTTTGTAGTTAACTTGTAAGCCACGAAGAGGGAGACTTACAAATTTTGTTCCTTTTAGTCATAGACTCTAAGTCTAAAGTTCTCTTTTGGCCAGCAAAAGAGTGGGATACAGGATGAAAACCGAGAGATGGCTAATATCCAGGAAAAGACAAGAGCCCTGAATAAGGGTCCTTGCCCAGTTTTTATTAGGATCAGAAGGCTTATAAACATGGCTACGGACATGCACAAAGAGACAATGAATCTGTGAACATTAACTTGTGGACGTGAGTGAAAGGGGGTCTTGAGCATATTCGGGGTTAGGGGTTTGGGTTAATACAAAAAAAAAATTGGTGCTGGGCAGGTGGGCAGGAGGTTGTTTACTGCGGACCTGAGGCACCACCTGTTTATCTTAGCTAGCCTAGGGGATGAGACAGGCAGGACAAATAACCTCAGGGTTAACAAGTCACCTTTCTTTTGTTAATCATCTCTGCTCTGGGCTGCTTCACCTGAAGTGCAGGTCTATAGCCCAATTTACCTGCTTACCTAATTTGGTCCTTCCTTCCTATGAAAGCAGCTTCCTGCTATACTACTAAATTGGGGGGCACTTTTGCCCTGAATACCTAATCTTGCTTACCTCATACACCTTTGTATTGGGGGTCTTTGCACCCCTCTCTATTCTGAGTGGGGGGATCTGCACCCCGTCTCTAGTCTAGGTGCCTTTGCACCCCCTCTTTATTCTGAGGTGCCTTTGCACCTCCCTACTCTTGTTTACCCAAACCCAGGTTGTGAGTATCCTATGGCTTTGTATTTCTTTATGCCTTGTTAACCCATTGGTGTAAGCCCAGGGGATTCCTAAGCTTATTCCCCACACCTTTTGAAAACTGTTTTGACTATTTGAGGTTGCTGGAGATTCTTTATGAATATTAGCATGGGTGTTTCTATTTCTGCAAAGAAAAAGCCATTGGGATTTTGATAGGAGTTGCATTGAATCTGTAGATTGCTTTGAGTAGTACTGACATTTTAAAAATACTGTCTCTTTTTTTGGGGGGGGGGGGCGCCTGGATGGCTCAATTAATTCAGCATCTGACTCTTGGTTTTGGCTCAGGCCATGATCTCACAGTTTTGTGAGTTTGAGTCCCATGTTGGGCTCTGTGCTGGTGGCATGGAGCCTGCTTGGGATTCTGTCTCCCTCTCTCTGCCCCTCCAAGTTACGCTATCTCTGTCTCTCTCAAAATATATAAACTTAAAAAAAAACTGTCTTTTTTTTTTTTAAGTTTAATTTTGAGAGATCACACAGATGTGTGAATAGGGAGGGACAGAGAGAGAGAGAGGGAGAGAGAAATTCCAAGCACAGAGCCTGACACAGGACTCCATCTCACAAACCATGAGATCACGACCTGAGCCGAAATCAAGAGTGGGATGCTTAGCCAATTGAGCCATCTAGGTGCCCTTAAAAAATATTGTCTTTCTGGGAATGCAACCTGGTGCAGCCACTCTGGAAAACAGCATGGAGGTTCCTCAAAAAACTAAAAATAGAACTACCCTATGACCCAGCAATTGTACTACTAAGCATTTATCTAAGGGACACAGATGTGCTGTTTTGAAGGGACACATGCATCCCCCATGTTTATAGAAGCACTATCAATAGCCTAAGTATGGAAAGAGCCCAAATGTCCATTGATGGTTGAATGGATAAAGAAGATGTGGTATATATATACCATGGAGTATTCCTTGGCAATCAAAAGAATGAAATCTTGCCATTTGCAACTATGTGGATGGAACTGGAGGGTATTATGCTAAGTGAAATTAGTCAGAGAAAGACAAAAATCACATGACTTCACTCATATGAGGACTTTAAGAGACAAAATAGATGAACATAAGGGAAGGGAAACAAAAATAATATAAAAACAGGGAGGGGGACAAAACAGAAGAGACTCTTAAATATGGAGAACAAACAGAGGGTTACTGGAGGGGTTGTGGGAGAGAGCATGGGCTAAATGGGTAAGGGGCATTAAGGAATCTACCCCTGAAATCATTGTTGCACTATATGCTAACTAATTTGGATGTAAATTTAAAAAAATAAAATAAAACAAGTTTAAAAATACAAAAATACTTAAAAAATTGTCTTTGAATCATGAATATATGATGTTTCCATTATTCATATCTTTAATTTCTTTCAGCAATGGTTTGTAGTTTTATCTTATATGAGTCTTTTGCCTCGTTGGTTAATTCCTAAACACTTAATACTTTTTGATGATGTTTTAAATGGAATTGTTTTTGTAATTCCTTTTTAGATTTTTTATTTGATTTAGAAAAGAAAATTTTGTGTTTTTATCCTGATATTTTTCTAAGTTCATTTATTATTTCTAATGGTTTGTGTGTGTGTGTGTGATTTTTAGAGTATTCTACACCTAAGCTGTACAGAGATCATTTTTATTCCTTTCCAAGTTGGATGCTTATTTCTTTTCCTTGCCTAATTGCTCTGGGTATGACTTCCAGTACTCCATTAAACAGGAGTGGTGAAATTCATTCTTATTCCTGATCTGAGGGCATAAGTTTTCAGTCTCTCACCACTGAGTGTGATGTTCTCTGGGGGTTTTTCTCATGCGGATTTTATTAAATGGAGGTGGTACCTTTCTACTCCTAGTCGATGGAATGTTAACATAAAAGGGTGTTGAATTTTGTTGCGTGCTGTTTCTGCATCAGTTTAAGATAATCCTTTGGATTTTTTCTCTTCATTCATTTTTCTCAGTAATGTGGCATATTGCATGGATCAATTTTTGTACACCCAACCATTCTTACATTCCAGTGATAAGTCTCACTTCATCACAGTGTACAATCCTTTCAGTATGCTGCTGAGTTCTATCTGCTAGCATTTTGTTGGGGAGTTTTGCATACAAATTCATAAAGGATATTGGTTTGTAGTTTTGTTTCCTGGGGGGTGATGCTGGTCTCATAGAATAACTTGAGAAGTGTTCCTTCCTTCCTCTTCAATTTTTTGGAAAATTTTGATAAGGATTAGTATTCTTCACATGTTTGGTACAATACACCAGTGAAGCCTTCAGGTTCAGGACTTTTCTTTGGGAGAGTTTTGACTAGTGATTCAACCTCATTAGATTTCTATTTGGAATTTGTTTCCTCATGATTGATTCTCGGTACATTTTGTATTTCTAGGAATTCCCCCATTCCATCTAGGTTGTCCAAGTTTTTGCTGTACGTTTCTTCATAGTATTCTCTTGTAGTCCTTTTTATTGCTTTTTTAAAAGTGTTTTATTTTTTATTTTTGACACAGGGAGCATGAGCAGGGGAGGGGCAGAGAAAGAGGGAGACACAGAATCCGAAGCAGCCTCCAGGCTTTGAGCTGTCAGCACAGAGCCTGACACGCTGCTCGAACCCACAAACCGCGAGATCATGACCTGAGCCAAAGTCGGACGCTCAACCGACTGAGCCACCCAGGCGCCCCAGTCCTTTTTATTTCTGTAGATTCAGTAGCAATGTCCTGTCACTTCTGATCTTAGTAATTTGAGTCTTCTCTTTCTCAGTCTACCTAGCTAAAGGTTTGCCAATTTTGTTGATCTTCTCAACCAAGTTTTGGTTTCATTGATTTTCTCTATTTTCTTCTTCATTTATCTCTGCTCTAATGTTTATTATTTCCTTTCTTCCGCTAGGTTTGGATTTCGTCCCTCTTTCTCGATTTCTGAGGTTGTGAAGTCGGGTTGTTGATTTGAGGTCGTCCTTGTGTCTTAATGTAAGCATATGTACATACATTCTCCCTTAGCAATGCTTTTACTGCTCTCTGTATGTTTTGGTAAGTTTATCCTTTTCATTTCTCTCAAGAACTTTTTTTTAATGTTTATTTTTGAGAGAGAGGGAGAGCCAGAGCGTGAGTAGGGGAGGGGCATAGAGAGGGAGACAGAATCCAAAGCAGGCTTCAGGTTCTAAGCTGTCAGCACAGAGCCTGATGCAGGACTTGAACTCAAGAACTGCGAGATCATGACCTGAGCTGAAGTCCGATGCTCAGCCCACTGAGCCACACAGGTGCCCCTCACTCAAGTACTTGTAAATTTCTCTTGTGATGCCTTCTTTGACCCATTTGAGCTATTTTTTAATGTTTATTTTTGAAAGACAGAGTGTGAACAGGGGGGACAGAGAGAGAGAGAGAGGGAGACACAGAACCGGAAGCGGGCTCCAGGCTCCCCTGTCTGCACAGAGCCTGACGTGGGGCTTGAACTCACAAACCATGAGATTGTAACGTAAGCCAAAGTCAGACGCTTAACCGACTAAGCCACCCTGGTGCCCCAATTTGAGCTATTTTAAAGTATGGTAATTAACATTGCTGTCAGAGAAAAGGTGCCGTTGCTGAAGAGAAACCATATGCTGTTGGGGTTGATGAGGGCAAAGGAAGTCCTCGTGCAGTTACAGTTACTGCACCCACCCATCCGCTTCTCTGTGTTTGAATAAAATGATAGCAATTTGAAATACCTGGAAGTAAAATCTAACTAAAATAATGAGAAAAGATAAATTAACCAGCTGCTTCAAAGAGTATGCAAGTTCTACGTGGAGAATAGCTGTCGTTGTCTTTATGCTCTCCTCTGTTTCTTGGTGTTTTACAAATAGGTTGGGGTACATAACAGAATAGCGGGTGATTGAAGGACACATGGCTGCATGCACCTTTGTGATATCCTTGGCAGTCGTGACACTGTTGGATGTGACTGTGCATGTGTTGAGCTGAATTGTGTGGCCGTGGGGATTGCTGTGGCTGAGGAGTGTGTGTCCTTGTGACGTGGATTCTGCCACTGTTCCAGCCTCCGCACCTCATGCCATAGAGACCTGCTCCCTAGTGGGTGCAGTTGTGCATCACTAATGATGCTTCTCAGCAGGAGGACACTTCGGTTCCTTATGGGAACACTGGAGCTCGGGAAGACCTCGGGACAGGCCCTGGAGAGAGAGAGAGACATGCTGCTGAGGCCCAAGGATTACGATTCCCCATAGGAAAGACTGGGCTGGGCTTTTGTTTCATGGCCACAGCATTCCCAAAGGATTGACAGGACTCAGCATCTAGTCACGGTCACTGCCAAGATCTCTCATAGGGAAAGGATACAGGGGCAGATTAGTGAGAGGAATAGGTCCATGGGCCCAAGTTTGGGAACCAAGGCCCAAGCTTTTGTGTTCTCCCACTGGAGGCACACAGGGTGCACTTCATGAATTTTTTGTGACAACTCATGTAAATTGTTGCCAGCCAGGGAGGCTCAGTACAGAAACAGTGCCAAGGTTTGTATCGGGGAACTGCTCACACAAGTACTGCCTGCCTGTCACATGCCAACATTCCAGACTCCCAGAAGGAGGGCAGAAGTTCTGCTTGAACTACATTGCTTATACAAACAGTATAGACGTAGCCAACGTTTCAAAGGACAGAAGTCGGGCCTGCTGTGTTAACTCTTGTCTACAGTCCAGGCCTTTGGCCCTTGGTTTACAGCAAAATAGTTATCAGTGGGAACCATATGGCAGGATGAGACCATCTGCCAGTGCTGATCTCTGTTATGATGTTTAAGGATAGTGGACTTTGGAAAAAAGAAAGGCTTTTCTTAGAAAGCCAGCTGGATTCCTCCTTAAACCTCTGTGTCCACCTTTTTGGCTGGCCTATCAATTCAGACACAACACAACTCTGCCCAGTAACTGGAAGTTGACCCGAATGTCTCCCACAGCTCAGGCAGTGTCAGCACATGTGACACACACAGGAAGTACAGTCCCAAAGGAGGCAGAGAGGGCACAGCTGTCACGGTGTCCTGAGCACACATTGGTGCATCAGGCAGTTCAGGCTCAGAGGTCCCTGTGTGGCTTCTAATGTGGCCCCTTCTGCCCTAGAGTTCTCTGTCCTGTCCAGATAATTTAGTTCAGTCCTTGACTTTAGAAGGACTGCCTCACTCCCAGATGGCTTGCCTGCCCTGACCCCCTGCTTCATTCGCCTGGACAGTGTCTCCATGTGCTCCATATGGGAATAACAGAGCCAGACTCACATGGGTCAGCCCAGCCGTCTGCGCTCAGACACTCACAGCACTTTAGAAAGGTGGCGTGAGGTTTCCTTCAGGAAGGATTCTGAGAAACAAGGTTGACATTGGCCTCTGCCTTCCCCATCACCTCACTAGACACCAGACTTGTGTCCCACTTAGCCATTATAACATGACATTTTAAAACCAGCCCCTCCTCTCATCCAGACCTTTCCTGTGGAAGAGGCGTGCAGAAGAGGAATAACAACCTTTCCATGGAAAACATTTTGCTACAACTTACTCAGACACATCCCATTTAAAAGTTGTTCAGGACGAGACACTAAGTTTTCAAAAATGAATTTGCACAACCTCCCACTCATTTTGTCCTGATGATTTATCCAGCAAGCGGCCCAGAAGAGAGGAGTATGTTTCTGGAGACCACCACCTTAGTACAGTGTGCATACCAGGAGGAAGGGCAAGGGAGGTGGGTCAGGCTTCCAGAAAGCAGATGAGAGTTGTGATGAGAGTTGTGACATCAGAGCCTGATGTCAGGGGTGGACAGAGAGGCCACTGTCCCTGTGTTGTGCCCTCCCCAAACGAACAGCTTTTGGTAGGAATCACAAGTTAGCAGTACAGTCGGTCTGTGTATCAGACGATCGCTGCAAACATTTATGTCTGTTTTTACCATCCACGTGTCGATCCAGAAGCAAGAGCACAAAACAGAAAGCCTGCGGCCTCCCCCTCCTTTTTTTAATCATTACAAATTTACTCAGACCCCGAGCAGTAAATTCAGCATTTATAGTGTTGGCATTAGGGCTGCCAAGCAAGATCATGGGCTAGAATGCAGGAGAGGCTAGGGGAGTGGTACGCCAAGGCAAGAGCACCCACACTGGAAAGACCCTGATCCGTAATACCCATTTCCAAAGTCTGAGTGCACATCAGGTGGCCTAAAACTTTTAGCCGTCGAGATTTTAAGCTTGAAGCATGCCCCCACCTTTATCTTCATGCGACGTCATTCATGTAGACTCCACAAATTCACAGCTGTAAGTATTTCTTCCCAATATTTACAAGTACTTCCAACAGTTCCTGAAACACTTCATTCACAATTTATTCAGTGTGTTTGTATGAATTAATGACGAGCTCCTCACTGCAACTGTTACTGTCCATAGAGAAAATATACATCACACCCCATGCATTTCCTGTTAGCTGACTTGCCACAGTTTGCTTTCCTGAAAGGTCCCTATTTCCTTATAAACCACACCTTTGCCATGTTGACAATCTCTCTTTTCTCACAAAAATACAAGACCAGGAGTGTTAACACTTGTTTGTGTCATGCCTCTATATCCAGGGCCTAGGATGTCCTGGTTAGCTTTAAACCTAACTGTATACATTTTGAGACTAAAATGCTGGGTATATGAGGGCTGCTCAGAAAATAGCATCAAGGTGCGACTGGGTGGCTCAGTCGGTTAAGCATCTGATTCTTGGTTTCGACTTGGGTCATGATCTCAAGATTTGTGGGTTTGAGCCCTGCATCAGGCTCCACACTGACAGCACAGGGCCTGCTTGTGAGTCTCCCTCCCTCTCTCTCTCTCTCTGTCTCTCCCCGACTTGCATGCACACACTTGCTCTCAAAATAAATAAAAACTTAAAAAAAAATAAAATCAAATCATACCAGAAAGAAAAGTCCTTGAATTTGTACAAACCTAGTAACCCTGACAGAATAAGTGTTGCCTAAGTTGGTAATTAGTTGATTTCACAGTCCATAATTGCAATGGGATTTTTTAATATATCCCCAGAGTGAAAAGTAAAAAAGAACATTTCTTAGTATCCATGCTGGGGGATCACATGGAAATGCTGACAGCCTGAGAATGAAAGTCAAGTGCTCGCTGTCTGTTTTGAGGGTACTCTTGATTAAAAGGGGCAGGAATCACTACAATAGTCTAGAAGTCAGTGTCCAGTCTGCTTTTTGTATGTCTCATGCATATTTGACAGTTAATGAATTTGAACCGAGAAGTCTGTGGGGAAGACATTTAGGGAAATATTCCCAGACTTACCCACATTTCTGTAATGAAATCCGGTATAACCATCTCCAACTCCATCTATACATTTCATTATGTCACAGGTCTCTATTCTTAATTCAAAACTTACTGTCCAGGTCACGCGGAGAAGTAAGGAAAAGAGAAAATTGCAGGAGATAAAGATTGCTCTTTGTAGAGTTTTGCATACTTACCAAATTTTGCATCAAACAAGACTATTTTAGTAAGAAAAATACAGAAGTGATATCCACTATGTGCCATACTAGAACAGTAAGAAAATTGCTAAAGTTCTGTTGTTCTAACGATACAGAAAAACTACGGTTTTGTTCATCTCAGCCTGCCAGTAGCCATGCTATTGGCTAGGAATGCCTGGGGGCACTCCCCTGAGCCATACTACTTGCGGTGAGCCCCCACAGACATGTCCCATCCAGAGCTAGTGTTGTGACTGGACTGTTCCTTGTGGTTCTTCATATGACTGTAAGATGCACCTCACCAATGGCCATCATGGAACTTACAAGAACTAGGTTTAATACAAGTCCTGGAGAGTGCATAGCACACCTGGGCCACATAGCAAGGTTGTGAGTACAGAGAGCATGCACACCGGGTGTTCTACATACGTTGGGGTCAAGGGTGGAGGGTGGTTCCCTATCTATTGGTTCTATTGGCAATTGTATTATACAACCAGCAAGGTTTATTCCAGATGGAGCTTTGAAGTGGATGTACTGTCAGGCACTTACCTACAATACAGAAGAGTTAAGTTTTCTGTAACATTTTTTTAAAAAAAGCACCTTTCTGTAACATTAAAAGCGCACTTGAAATTACTATGGTTCAAATAAATTACAAAGAAAGAAAAATAAATGGGAAAATCGGGGGAACCCTATTCAAACATATGCACTTTAGCTGAAAGACTTGGAGAGTTATTTCTCACATGAACATTTTTTTGTGAAAGAACTGGAAATTCACTATTTAGGGGTCCATTTTTTTAAGTTTATTTATTTTGAGAGAGAGAGAGAGCAGGAGAGGGAAACAGAGAATCCCAAGCAGGCTCCATGCACAGAGCCCAACACAAAGCTTGAACCTACGAACTGTGAGACCATGACCTGAGCGGAAGTTAAGAGTTAGACTCTCAATCGACTGAACCACCCAGGCACTCGTAGGGGTCCGTTTTTAATTATTATTATTATTTTTTTTAATGTTTATTATTTTTGAGAGAGAGACAGAGCATGAATATGGGAGGGGCAGAGAGAGAGGGAAACACAGAATCGGAAGCAGGCTCCAGGCTCCGAGCCATCAGCCCAGAGCCCGACGCAGGGCTCAAACTCCCAGACCGCGAGATCGTGACCTGAGTTGAAGTCAGACGCTTAACCGACTGAGCCACCCAGGCACCCCAGGGGTCCATTTTTTAAATGAGGTAATGACAAACACAATACCATATTTATATCTTCTATATTTCTTTCCTGGCATGAATTTTCTGGAGTATTATATATAAATCAGTGCAAGGTTTTCCAACATTACTTACAATTATGGAACTCCCCTCTAAAAAGTATGACTTAACAAATTTTTCAAATATTCCATGCCTTTCTGGAGCTACTACCCAGTGTGCATCCTCACATAGTTTCGAAAGGATGAGGGCCACTTGAAGGCTTTCCCACACTGTTTACATGTGGGGTGTCTCTCCCGTGTGCATCCTCAAGTGTTTCTGTAAGGACGAGGACCAGCTGAAGGCTTTCCCACATTGTGTACATTCATAAGGCTTCTCTCTGGTGTAGGTCCGCACGTGGCCTTGGAAGGATCTGGAAGAAGTGAAGACTCGCCCACAATTTTTACATTTATACAGTTGCTCTTCAGTGTGAATTCTCACATGTTCTCAAAAGGTTGAGGGACAACTGAAGGCTTTCTTGCACTGTTTGCACTCGTAAGGTTTCTCTCCAGTGTGGGTTCTCACATGCCCCTGGAAGGACTTGGGGAACTGAACAATTTCTCACAGTGCCCACAGTTAAACAGCTTCTCCCCAATTTGCACTCTCACATGTATATGGAAGGTTTAGGGCTGAATGCTTTCCCACACTCCTTACACTCATAGGGCTTCTCTCTAGTGTGAGTCTTTTAGTGTCTTTGAAAAGACTGGGGATAACTGAAGGGTTTTTCACATTGTTTACACTCACAGGGCTTCTTCCCAGTGTGTGTTATCACGTGTCTTCGGAAGGTTGAAGGATAACTGAAGGCTTTCCCACATTCCTTACACTTATATGGCTTCTCCCCAGTATGAGTTCTCGTGTGTCTGGTAAGACTGGTGATCTCTGGGACGGCTGTACCGCAATGCTTGCATTTATAGGTTTTCTCCCCTGTGTGACTCTTTATATGTTGAGAGAGGGAGTAGGGATGCCAGAAAGTTTTCCCACATGACTCACATTCATAGGGCTTCTCTCCAGTGTGTGTTATC
The DNA here is from genome assembly GCF_018350215.1 of Panthera leo. Lineage (NCBI taxonomy): Eukaryota > Metazoa > Chordata > Mammalia > Carnivora > Felidae > Panthera > Panthera leo. The sequence goes on from NC_056680.1 coordinate 2,101,609, forward strand.
ATGTGTCTTGGAAAGACTGAAGGATAAATAAAGACTTTTCCACATTCCTTACGTTTATATGGCTTTTCTCCTGTGTGCATTTGCACATGCCCAGTAAAACTGGAGAACTGACTGAAGGCTTGCCTGCACCACTTGCATTCATAGGTTTTCCCCTGAAGTGTGTACCTTCCTATGTTGAGTGAGGGAGTAAGAATGGTAAAAGTCTCTTCCAAGTAATTTGCATTCATACGGCTTCAGTGTGTGTTATCATGTGTCTTTGAAAGATTGAGGGATAAATGAAGGTTTCCCACATTCCTTGCACTTATATGGCTTCTCCCCAGTGTGAGTTCTCATGTGTCTAGTGAGACTGGAGAATTCATGGAAGGTTTTCCTACATTGCTTGCATTCATTATTTTCCTCTGTGGTGTGAATCCTGATATGTTGAGTGAGGGAGCAGAAATAAGGAAAGGTTTTACCACATAATTTACACCCATAGGGTTTCTCTCCAGTGTGAGTTCTCAGGCATGTGGGACAAATGAAGGCCTGCTTGCATTCCTGACATGGATATGTTTTTTGCCCACAGTGAGATCTGACATGCCTCTTAAGGGAAGAAAGATGTATGAAGCCATTTCCACACTTGGTGCATTCATAGAGTTTTACTCCAGTAGAAATATTCTTGCGGGAATTAAGATGGGGACAGTGGCTGCACGTGTCTCTGTGTTGATTTCCTTCATTGCTTTCATAGAATCTGTCACAGGATTTCTGTTAAAAGAAGTACATTATCAATGTTATGTTTATTAGTGATTTGTTATTAGCAACTAGTAAGTATTATAACTAGATGACTAACTTCATTTTAGTATACAGGAAGTTTTTCTACCCTCTGTGGATTGTCTTAGAGTTCATTAAATGCCCTGGAAGTGACCTCAGCATGTTCACTGTTCATTACTATTTGTTATGTATGGGGTCTTCCTAGAATCATTTCTAACTGAATTATGCTTCAAACATTCAATGTCTCAGTCAAGTTTTTGAAAACTTTCTTAAAATTCTAAATAAATAGATTTGGAGCTGGATTTTTTTTTTTTTTTAAAGTTCATGACCTACTAAAATTCTGTCCTGGGATTGCGACTTTTTTATCTTGTGAACACAACTCACCTCAGATGTCTTGCATGGTTTCCATGCTGATCTTCAATGCTATGGTCTTCCCAATTTTTTCTAAAACGTAGGCACAAGAATTATTTCTTGTGAATTTCGCCATTTTCTGTTCATTAGATATTTTTTTCTCAAGTGCATCCTGTGGAACCAACCCACTGGCTTTAAACAGTGTCTTGTAATCAGAAACAAAAAGGTGAATGAACATATTAGAGGAAGAAGGCACTTCTGAGCAAAGAAAGACTTTGATGACTTTAGTGCTTTCAAAACTTCATCAATGGTAGGCAAAAGGGGTCAACATAGTACACTAGTAATGACCGTCACAAGGTTTCCAAGAAGAAACCTCTCTGTGAACCAAAACAACACATGAAGCCAATACCCAGACTATTGAAACCAAAAGAGCTTCAGGGCTTCTAAACCAAGACAAAAATAAAACCTCAGTTTTGTTTTTTTTTTTTTTTTGGAAAAGACTCAAGTTTTTATTCCAAACTCATTGCTCTTTTTTTTCTAAATATGTGTATTTATTTATTTTTCAATATATGAAGTTTATTGTCAAATTGGTTTCCATACAACACCCAGTGCTCACCCCAAAAGGTACCCTCCTCAATACCCATCACCCACCCTCCCCTCCCTCCCACCCCCCATCAACCCTCAGTTTGTTCTCAGTTTTTAAGAGTCTCTTATGCTTTGGCTCTCTTCCAATCTAACCTCTTTTTTTTTTTTTGTCCTTCCCCTCCCCCATGGGTTCTGTTAAGTTTCTCAGGATCCACATAAGAGTGAAACCATATGGTATCTGTCTTTCTCTGTATGGCTTATTTCACTTAGCATCACACTCTCCAGTTCCATCCATGTTGCTACAAAGGGCCCTATTTCATTCTTTCTCATTGCCACGTGGTACTCAATTGTATATATAAACCACAATTTCTTTATCATCAGTTGATGGACATTTAGGCTCTTTCCATAATTTGGCTATTGTTGAGAGTGCTGCTATAAACATTGGGGTACAAGTGCCCCTATGCATCAGTACTCCTGTATCCCTTGGGTAAATTCCCAGCAGTGCTATTGCTGGGTCATAGGGTAGGTCTATTTTTAATTTTTTGAGGAACCTCCACACTGATAAACCCTCAGTTTAATGAATACATTTCCACTACCGTGGAGACATTATTAGATTCTAGGTCTGTGATGGCTGTGACCACATCTGTCTTATTTACCAGTGTATTCCTTTTCCACATTTCAAACCTAAGAAAAGCACAGATGAGAGATATTTGTTGGCCTGAAGCCATCCTTACCCACTGAGACCAGCATCACATCTCTGTAGAGGTTCTTCTGCACAGAATCCAGCAAAGACCACTCCTCCAAGGTGAAGTCCACAGCCACATCCTCAAAGACCACTGAGTCCTGACATATTCAAGTGTGTGGAGGAAGAAGGGTAAGTCTGAAAGCACTGGGGAACTAAATCGATTCATAGAAGGTTCAAAACGGAACTTCTGGTCTCACAATACGTGACCTGACTGCTAATAGGCTTTCTTGAGCCACTAAGGAATCAACCTTAAATCTACATTTATTATGACCACTCTTGTCTTACTCCTTTCTATCATTAGGCCCCAGACAGATATGCCATGCATATGAAATAAATACTTCTGTTGGAAAGTATGCAGTAAAAGGGTAACAGAGTTCAATTATCCAAACCTATTTCAATAATCCTTTAGAACTCATTAAACTGAGTCCTAAAGCACATTCTTTAGGACTAGCCCTTGACCAGCTCCTGGGAGGAAACATGCAAGCCCTTGAAATACAATGGTAACTCTGTGCATATAGGTGGGGCCTTGGGCTGTGGCAGAGCTCATGCTAACAATATGATTATTTTTTTAAATTTACATCCAAGTTAGTTAGCATATAGTGCAACAGTGATTTCAGGAGTAGATTCCTTACTGCCCTTTACCCATTTAGCCCATCCCCCCACCCTCAACCCCTTCATTAATGCTCTGTTCTCCATATTTAAGAGTCTCTTATGTTTTGTCCCTCTCCCTGTTTTTATATGATTTTTGCTTCCCTTCCCTTATGTTCACCTGCTTTGTATCTTAAATTCCACATATGAGTGAAGTCCTATGACATTTGTCTTTCTCTGACTAATTATGGTTAGTATAATACCCACTAGTTCCATTCACATAGTTGCAAATGGCAAGATTTCATTTTTTTTTTTTTTATTGTCGAGTAATACTCCATTGTATATATACCACATCTTTTTTATCCATTCATCTGTCGATGGACATTTGGGCTCTTTCCATACTTTGGCTGTTGTTGATAATGCTGCTATAAACATTGGGGTGCATGTGCCCCTTCAAAACAGCACACCTGTATCCCTTGGATAAATATCTAGTAGTGCAACTGCTAGCTCATAGGGTAGTTCTATTTTTAATTTTTTGAGGAACCCCCATACTGTTTTCCAGAGTGGCTGTTTCCCACCAGCAGTGCAAAAGAGATCCTCTTTCTCTGCATCCTTGCCAACATCTGTGTTGCCTGAGTTGTTAATGTTAGCCATTCTGACAGGTGTGAGTTAGGTTCTCATTGTGGTTTATATTTCCCTGTTGATGAGTGATGTTGAGCATTTTTTCATGTGTCGGTTGGCCATCTGGATGTCTTCTTTGGAAAAGTGTATACTCATATCTTTTGCCCATTTCTTCCCTGGATTTTTTTTGGGGTGTTGAGTTTGATAAGTTCTTTATAGATTTTTGATACCCTTTATCTGATATGTCATTTGCAAATATCTTCTCCCATTCTGTCAGTTGCCTTTTAGTTTTGCTGTTTTCCTTCGCTGTGCAGAAGCTTTTTATTTTGATGAGGTCCCAGTAGTTCATTTTTGCTTTTGTTTCCCTTGCCTCCAGAGACATGTTGAATAAGAAGGTGCTGCAGCCAAGGTCAAAGAGGGTTTTCCCTGCTTTCTCCTCGAGGATTTTGATGGCTTCCTGTCTTCCATTTAGGTCTTTCATCCATTTTGAGATTCTTTTTGTGTAGGGTGTAAGAAAGTGGTCCAGATTCATTTTTCTGCCTGTCGCTGCCCAGTTTTCCCAGCACCACTTGCTGAAGACACCTTCCATTGGATATTCTTTCCTGCTTTGTCTTCTCTATTCTTGATCTACCTGTCTGTTCTTGTGCCCATACCATACTGTCTTGATGATTACAGCTTTGTAATACAGCTTGAAGTCCGGGATTGTGATGCCTCCTGCTTTGATTTTTTTTTTTTTCAAGATTGCTTTGGCTATTTGAGAACTTTTCTGGTTCCATACAAATTTTAGGATTGTTTGTTCTAGCTCTGTGAAGAATGCTGGTGTTATTTTGATAGGGATTGCATTGAATATTTTTCCATTTTTTGGTGTCTTCAATTTCTTTCATAAGCTTTCTATACTTTTCAGTGTATAGATTTTTTACCTCTTTGGTTGGATTTATTCCTAGGTATTTTATGGGTTTTGGTGCAATTGTAAATGGGATCGATTCCTTGATTTCTCTTGGTGTATAGGAATGCAACAGATTTCTGTGCACTGATTTTATATCCTCCAACGTTGCTGAATTCATGGATCAGTTCTAGCAGTTTTTTTGGTGGAATCTTTTGGGTTTTCCATATAGAGTGTCATGTCATCTGGGAAGTGTGAACGTTTGACTTCCTCCTGGCCGATTTGGATGCCTTTTATTTCTTTGTGTTGTCTGATTGCAGAGGCTAAGACTTCCAATACTATGTTGAATAACAGTGGCAAGAGTGGACATTCCTGTCGTGTTCCTGACCTTAGGGGGAAAGCTCTCAGTTTTTCCCCATTGAGGATGGTATTAGCGTTGGGTTTTTCATCTATGGCTTTTATGATATCGAGGTATGATCCTTCTATCCCTACTTTTTGAGGGTTTTTATCAAGAAAACATGCTGTATTTTGTTAAATGCTTTCTCTGCATCTACTGAGAGGATTGTGTGGTTCTTGTCCTTTCTTTTATTGATGTGATGAACCAGCCCTGCATCCCAGGTCTAAATCCCAGCTGGTCACGTGTGGGAGATGTAGGAGAAAAACATCAAAGGAAAAGACTTCAAAAGGGAAAGGCTGGAGCAGGTGCAAGGCCTTAGGACATGTTTTCACAGCTGAACGTGCCTGCTGCTCTTAAGGAATGCCTTGAGGCATTAGCATTGTCCAGGGCCGATCCTCCTTCACTCCCGACCCTTCCTGGCTTCATAAAGAACAATTATCTAGAAATTCAACCTTGAAAAACAAAACCATTAAGTTGATTAATACACTTGCTGAGCTGACTTTATGCACGTAGCCTTTAGCAGTTTCCCTAGTAAAAGGGGGCTTCATTCTGGAGTCGGGGCCTCATTCCGACTCGAGTATGAGGACCTTCACTTAACTGAATTTTGCTTGCAGACTCTTCTTTTGCGACTCCGGCCATACTCTCTGCAACATCTGGTGTAGTCGGCAGGATACAGTGCGGCAAACGGTTTCCGAGACTACTTTTGGTTTACAGTCGCAAAGGACCAAAGTGGAGGGGTAGGACAGGTAAATCTCAGCTTTGGGATAGTGAAGTTACAGGAAACTCCCAATCTCATGATTAAGAGGCTTACTCTAAATCATTCTGTACTTTATTACAAAGTTCAGGAGTGAAAGTAACAAGGGGAACTTTTGATGAGCCCTGGTAGTTGGTTAGAAAACACTGCTGTTGATTTACCCCTTCTGGAAAAAATCTTTTAAACCTTAAACAATGGAGATTGATTACGAAAATGCTTAGATGCACTCATCAAAACGGAGATACCATTTCCTTAAAAGTCTGGTCTTTATGCTCCTTAATTGAGATGGCTTTACAGCCTTTACATCTGACACAGAACAAAATATACGTTCACCTAAATGAAAACTCATCCGGAAGAAGGAGACGAGTCGGATTTTACATCCAATAGTTTTGAGGATGAGTCTCCTTCTGAAGGAATCAAGGCTGTAGCACCTGAGGAAAATACTTTACCAGGATGGCCTCCGCCACCACCCACAAATGATAATTTGGAGGCTACTGCCCCCCCCCTTATAATAAAGTATACCCCCCCTCCTTTACCTGAGGATACAAAAATTCCTACTCATATTAAACAAAAAACTGCCTGTCCAGTTACTTTCAATCCTTTTTCTAATAACCAGCCCTGCATATTAGTTCCTCCCAGGGAGCAGGAGGGCCCTATCATTACACCTCTGATTCGAGGGTTGATAAAGGCTAAAGAGGAAGGAGATTTAGAATTGATACAACCGGTATCAGAACTATTTCCGGTTACTCTGAATGCTTTCCCGCCAAATGCACAATATCTTAATGGAGGCTATAATGCTGAATATTCTCAGATCCCTGTAAAAATCCTGAAAGATCTTCAAATGGCTTGTGCCCAGTACAGCATTAACTCCCCTTATGCAGGGCTTACTTCCAGCATTTGCTGAGACCGAACGCTTGATCCCTAAAGATTGGGAAATGTTGGCTAGAACTGTTTTATCCCGTGCTGAATATTTATAATTTATGACTCGGTGGGAAGATCAGGCTAAGATTCAAGGGGAAAGAAACCTTCATGATGATATTCCTATTGACAAAGAACAACTTTTTGGACAAGGAGAATATTCTCAACTAAGAGGTCAATGTGGTATGAGTGATCAAGCGACACAACAAGTACAAAATTGTTGCAAGATGGCTTGGCCACATATAGCTACTCCAGGCGAGGTTACCCCCTCATTTACTGAACCTTAAGTTGACTTTTTAGCAAGATTAAGAGATGTTTTGGAAAACAATTCCTCAAGAGGGCCTAAGGGATTTGTTGCTTCCCATTGTGCCTACAATAATGCTAATTTGGAATGCCAACAAGTTCTTCGTCCATCCGGTAAGAGCAGCTGCTGGGTCCACAGCTGACTATGTGAAAGCATGTGCTGATTTGGGCACCCCACTTTACAATATGAACCTACTTTAAAAGGGATGGGCCCTTTTATTTATTTTTAAAAAAAATTTTTTTAACGTATATTTATTTTTGAGAGAGAGACAGAGCATGAACGGGGGAGGGGCAGAGAGAGAGGGAGACACAGAATTGGAAGCAGGCTCCAGGCTCTGAGCCACCAGCCCAGAGCCCGACGCGAGGCTCGAACTCACGGACCGCGAGATCGTGACCTGAGTTGAAGTCGGATGCTTAACCGACTGAGCCACCCAGGCGCCCCGGGATGGGCCCTTTTAAATCTAATACCGAATGCTCTGGTTATGGGAAAATCAGCCATAGGAAGAAAGACTGTCAAAAATGAAGGACAAATTTATGATAATAGTACCAGTACTAACAATCTACCCATATCGATACCTCCAACTGCTTTATGTCCTTATTGTGAAAAGGACATCATCGGGCCAATCGGCGCTATTCCAAATATCACACAGATGGGGCATTCTCTTCAATCTTCTAATATTGATCAAAATCAGGGAAACTTCTCACGGGGCCTAGCTCAGGGCCCAACAAACAAAATGAGCCTTTATCCAGTCAGCAGTGGGTCTCAACACCGCAACACCGACGGGTCACAGACCTCCGTCATGCAACAACTGGGAGTGCTGTCTTCGATCTCCCTGCTATTCACCCGGTTGTTTCATAGCCATCTTTAGGTGTTGTTAAAGTTAGAACAGGGGTTTATGGGCCTTTGGAAAAAGACACAGTAGGCCTTATTTTTACACGGAGTAGTCTTACACTCAAAGGTATTCATGTATATCTGGTGTTATTGACTGTGATTATGAAAATGAAATTCAAGTTATGATATCGACCGATAACCCTTATACTATTCAACCAGGGGATAAAATTGCTCACTTACTTATTCTTCCTTATATAGGGGGCCAAAGCAATCCTGTTATTCTAAATGGAGATTTTGGTAGTACTGGCAAACAACTATATTGGCAAACTTTTTTGAAAGATCCTCACCCTGAAATACATCTTAAAATTAATAATACATCTTTTATAGGATTAGTGGACACTGGAGCTGACCTAACCATCATATCTGAAAAGTTATGGCCTTCATCTTGGCCCGTCGACAACGTACCCGTAAGTTTTACAGGACTTGGCTCTTTAGGGGGAATAAAAAGAAGCCAACAAATTATGAGATGTGAAGGACCCAAGGATCAACTCTTAAACCCTATGTGGCTAACATTGCCATTAATCTGTGGGGCAGAGACTTACTTCAACAATGGGGTGCATATATTAATATCCCGTCTATATCTACTCAAAGTAAAAATATAATGTGCGCCATGGGATATGATGCATTGAGGAGATTAGGTAAAAATCAACGGGCATTAAAACACCCCTTGATATTTTCCCCAAACATAAAACCGTAGGGCTAGGATATCCAAATTTACCCTAATGGCCACTGCCAGAGAACAAAAATATGCGCTGCCTTTAAAATGGCTTATTGATGAGCCCATATGGATAGAGCAGTGGCCGCTTTCTCAAGAAAAAACTGGCAGCTTTAAAATCTTTAGTTTCCGAACAATTAGAAGCGGGACATATTGAACCCTCAACTAGTCCCTGGAATTCTCCAGGTTTTGTTATTTAAAAAAAAAATCTGGGAAATGGAGAATGCTGAGTGATCTCTGAGCCATAAATAAAATCATACAGCAAATGGGGCTCTACAGCCTGGCCTTCCGACGCCTGTTGTTATCCCTTGAGATTGGAAAATTATAGTTATTGATCTTAAGGATTGTTTCTTCTCCATTCCCTTAAGCCCTAAAGAATCTGAGCGATTTGCATTCTCCGTTCCTGTGGTTAATCATGAAGAGCCCATAAGCCGATTTCAATGGAAGGTTTTACCCCAAGGAATGTTAAATAGTCCCACTCTTTGTCAGCTCTTTGTGGCAGAACCTCTCCGATATTTACAATCTCAGTTTCCTCATGCTAAGACCATCCATTACATGGATGGCATCCTATTAGCTTTACCCGAATGACATGATTTATATGCACTCTTTTTAGCAGCTCAGACAACCCTCTCAGAATATGGCCTTATTATTGAAGAAGATAAAATTCAGCTTGAAGATCCCTTATTCCATTTAGGTCAAAAATTAGTACAAAATTCAATAATGCTTCAAAATGTTCAAATTCGTAGAGATACTTTGCATACTTTAAATGACTTCCCGAAGTTATCAGGAGACATTAACTGGCTACGGCCTACTCTGGGCATACCTACTTATCAACTGACTCATCTTTTTGATCTACTTAAAGGGGATTCCAGTTTAAATAGCCCTGGAAAATTCCGGAAGCATCCCAAGAATTACAGTGGATTGAGCAGAAAATTGCTTCCAGTCAGCTTCCTCGAATTAACCCCTCACTACCCGTCTCTTTGTTAATTTTACCGTCACCCCATTCCCCTACAGGAGTGCTTTGGCAGGCTAATGGAATCATGGAATGGATATTTCTAGCCAACAAAGCCCTTAAAAAATTATCTACATATTTAGACAAAATAGGAATGTTAATTTTTAAGGGTTGAGAGAGACTTCAGGAAATAACAGCCCAAGACCCTGAGACAATCATAGTACCTCTATCTCATGCACAAATATCCATGACATATCGACAGTGCATTTCATGGCAACTTGGAGTTGCAGATTATATAGGTCCCATTGACAACCATTATCTAAATCCAAATTAATTGGATTTATCAAAACCACCTCCTTCATCATGCCTCGAGTTGTACAATCAGTATCTGTAAATGGACCTAATTATTTCATGGATGCCAACAAGTCTGGCTATTCTGCATATTATGATCCTACTTCTAAATGTGTAAAATCCCTGTATGCCTCAGTACAAAAGGCTGAACACTTTGCCATATTCTATTGCTTAAAGACGTTCCCTCCTCCATCAATATCTTAATGGATTCAGCCTATTCTAAGCAAGTGATTGAAAATTTGGAAATCATTAATATTTACTCAGATGGCTCAGAATTGTCTGACTTATTCCTTCAGGTCCAATACTATCTTCAGCACCAATCCCATCCTATATACATTACTCACATATGATCTCCTTCTGGCCTCCCCAGCCCCTTGGCAGAAGGAAATGCTACAGCTGATTCCTTATTGACAGCCCCTGTTATTACAGCACAAGATTTTCACAATCTTACTCATTTTAATGCTAAAGGCCTAAGTAAACGCTTTTCTATTCCCCTTAAACAAGCTAGAGAAATCATCACACACTGCCCTACTTGTGGGCCTATTGTCATTCCTCCATACTCCCAGGGGGTTAATCCCGGAGGTCAATAACCTAATGACTTATGGCAAATGGGTGTTACTCATGTTCTGCAATTCGGCAGCCTTGCATATGTACATGTATCAGTAGATACATATTCCGGTTTTATACGGGCTACACCTTTGACAGGGAAAAAACCAGCCCACGTTATACAGCATCTTTCAGAAGCGCTTGCACGACGGGGCTCCCCCGGAATCTTAAAACTGACAATGGCCCGGCTTATACTTCTCACACTTTCCTTGTATTTTACCAAAAATGGGGCATTCCTTATAATCCACAGGGTCAAGCCATTATTGAACACACTGACCATACATTAAAAACCATGTTACAAAAACAAAAACGGGGATATGGCCTTGAATCCAAAGAATCAGTTAATGAAAACATTACTTACACTTAATTTTTCGGATTTAAGAGGTGAACAAGAGTTCACCGCAGCCGGAAAACCTCACACAATCTTAATACCAGACCTCTTTCATAACTGATATTTTGGAAAAATGATACTAAACAATGGTGCCTGGATATGTTAAATTGTGGGGTCAAGGATTTGCTCTTGTATCCACAGATAGAGATACCTGGCTTCCAGCCTGGTGATCAAAACCACGATATGAACATTTGGACGAAGAGAAAAAGATTCGACAGTTTTCGACCACTGGAGGAAGATATGGAAGAATTAAGCCTGGAACCCAAGATTATAAGGAAGGTAGAAATAAGAACCAAAAATACAATGAGAGCCAAACCTCCAACATGGGGACAAGTGAAGATGACTCAAGAAGCCTAACAGATCCTCCAAAAAATGGGAACACTTAAGACTTCTACTCTGTTTATTGCCATGATGTCGGTTGTTACTTTAACTGGGAGTGCTAAAGAGAATCACACATATTGGGCTTATATTCCAAATCCACCTCTTAATAGATTAATTGCATAGGATGATCCCTCTTTCCAGGCTTACGTAAATGATTCAGTCTGGTTGCCTGGACCTTATGATAATAGAGGTCCATTTAAACCAGAAGAAGAAGGAAAAGTAATCCCTGAATATTCTGTAGGTGCAGAGGGGCCACCTATATGCTTTGGAACAGGTGACCACTGTGTTTCATTTATAGGCATGGATAGCAGAAATACCCAATGGGACTAATGTCCCCATACTGTATTTACTACAAGGGGTCTGCATGAGAAGTCAAAAAACTACATACAATTACCCTCCTAAATTGCCTCGATGTTAAGAAAAACCATAAATCCTGAGGAACGGATTAATTGGGAGCTCTGTAGAGGAGAAGTTGGTAGAGTTCTTCTTAATACTTCCAAAGGAAACGTCGTCATTGATTGGGCCCCTGTAGGCTCTGCTCAGACCAAATACTCCAAAAAAGAGCTCTGATGGTGTCGATATCATGACGACATCCTTTCAGATATAACATCTGAACCCACTGTATGGCATGAAGGAGGGATGACTCCCCCCCAGCCCACGTTTACCTGATGGGCCAGTTCATTCCGAGCTTTGGAAAATTGGTACTGGATCATTAGGCATGTCCTCTTGGAAAGGCTGCTTAATGTCTCAAGTAAATTCTCCCTCTCTTTTAGATTAAATGAGACTCATAAAATTCAAGCATGTGTCAGACTTCCTCTTCTGTTTATGTTAGGTATGCCCCATTGGGACCCTGAAAACAATCTTCTTACTTGCCATGATTGCTCTTTTTATACTTGTCTTAATTCTATCCCTTTAAACAGGAGAGACAAAGCTTATATGTCCTTAAGGCATGAGATCGGGTTTGGATGCCTGTAATTATGGATTGGTCTTGGCAGCACTCCCCTGAAATGTTTCTCATAGATGAAATATTGAAACGTGTATTACATCGCACCTGACGATTTGTAGCTTTACTGGTAACCGCTGTACTTAGGATGATAGCTATTGCAGCTACAGCTGGTTTTGCGCTGCACCAGACTGTACAAACTACCCACTTCGTACAACACTGGCATCAAAATTCAGAAAGACTATGGAACAGCCAACGGTTGATTGATAGCCAACTAGAGAGCCAATTATCTGACTTGCAACAACCCGTTCTTTTTCTAGGAGATCAACTGATTAGTTTACAACAACAGGTAAAGCTTCAATGTGATTGGAACATAACCACCTTTTGTGTCACTCTCCATGTATATAATCAGTCCAAGATATCATGGGACCTTGTGCATCGACACCTTCTTAAGGTAATACCTCCACTGATATAGCCCAGTTGCAAAAGGACATTTATGATACATTCAAAACTAAACTTGAGAGGCTTTCTGGTGCTCCCTCTCTAGCTGAGATGACTAATTGAATCTCAGAATTGAATCCAATGAATTATACAAAACCTTTAAGCTTTTCTGCGATTGGTATTCTTATATTAATCTTTGTCTTATTTGGATATACCTAGTCTGGAGAAGAGGCCAATGACGAAGCCAAGAATATGCCTCACAAGCCTCTGTCTTTGTAGTTCAGCTTTGCCAAATGAAAGAAAAAGGGGAAGATGTGGGAGATGTAGGAGAAAAACATCAAAGGAAAAGACTTCAAAAGGGAAAGGCTGGAGCAGGTGCAAGGCCTTAGGACATGTTTTCACAGCTGAACGTGGCTGCTGCTCTTAAGGAATGCCTTGAGGCATTAGCATTGTCCAGGGCCGGATCCTCCTTCACTCCCGACCCTTCCTGGCTTCATAAAGAACAATTATCTAGAAATTCAACCTTGAAAAACAAAACTATTAAGTTGATTAATACACTTGCTGAGCTGACTTTATGCACGTAGCCTTTAGCAGTTTCCCTAGTAAAAGGGGGCTTCATTCTGGAGTCGGGCCTCATTCCGACTCGAGTATGAGGACCTTCACTTAACCATTTTGCTTGCAGACTCTTCTTTTGCGACTCCGGCCATACTCCCTGCAACAGTCATGGTGAATAGTTTTCTTAATGTATTGTTGGATCCGGTTGGCTAATTTTGAGGATTTTTGCATCCATATTCATCAGGGAAATTGGTCTATAGTTCTTTTTAGTGGGGTCTTTGTCTGCTTTTGGAATCAAGGTAATGCTGGCTTCATAGAAAGAGTTTGGAAGTTTTCCTTCCATTTCTACTTTTTGGAACAGCTTCAAGAGAATAGGTGTTAACTCTTCCTTAAATGTTTGGTGAAAGCCATCTGGCCCTGGACTCTTGTTTTTTGGCAGATTTTTGATTACTAATTCAATTTCTTTACTGGTTATGGGTCTATTCAAATTTTCTATTTCTTCCTGTTTCAGTTTTAGTAGTGTATATGTTTCTAGGAATTTGTCCATTTCTTCCAGATTACCCATTTTATTGGCGTATAATTGCTCATAAATTCTATTATTTTTATTTCTGCTGTGTTGGTTGTGATCTCTCCTCTTTCATTCTTGATTTTATTTATTTGGGTCCTTTCCTTTTTCTTTTTGATCAAACTGGCTAGTGGTTTATCAATTTTGTTAATTCTTTCAAAGAACCAGCTTCTGGTTTCATTAATCCGTTTTTTTGTTTTTGTTTTTTTGGTTTCAATTGCACTGATTTCTGCTGTAATCATTTCCGGCCTTCTGCTGGTATGGGGTTTTATTTGCTGTTCTTTTTCCAGCTCTTTAAGGTGTAAGGTTAGGTTGTGCATCTGAGACCTTTCTTCCTTCTTTAGGAAGGCCTGGATTGCTATATACTTCCCTCTTATGACTGCCTTTGCCGTGTCCCAGAGGTTTTGGGTTATGGTGTTATCATTTTCATTGGCTTCCTGTACTTTTTAATTTCCTCTTTAACTTTTTGGTCAGCCCATACATTCTTTAGTAGGATGTTCTTTAGTCTCCAAGTATTTAACAGTGTGATTTCTGATGCATGCCTCCTTTTGTACACCCGGGGCCTTGGGGCACATTCTATCAGACTTCTAGAGGAACTGGATGCTAAGAAGCTAAGACCAGCAACATGGGCATGCCCATGACCAATCCTTAAATAAAATCCAAGGCCTCCAAGGTTCACCGACTACAAATATTTCACAAATGTTGTCACACATTAAGCTCTATCTGTACAATTTCATTGAGAGGGGATGAGTTGGACCTTGAGCCTGATATCTCCTGGATTCTGCCCCATGTTCCTTTTCCATTCACTAATTTCAATACAGACCCTTTCCCAGTAATAAACTGCAGCACTGTGCATAACAGCTTTTCTGAAATAAGTCCTTCTGTGGAATAAATATTTCACTGAGTCCTCAGAGTGAGTCCTCATATCTGAGGTTGGTGTTGGAGACCTGACACAGAGAACCATCAACTCCCTGGGTTAGAAAGTAATTCACTACAAGGGCTAATGGTAGTTTAAAACGGTCAGGTTAATTAGTGAACTTGCAGACAGACTGATTGGTTATACAATCCAAAGAACAGAGAGAATAAAAATGTGGAAGTAATGTGGGGTACTGCCTAGTGTACCAACATACATGTGATGGCCATACAAGGACAGGAGAGAACAAATACTCAAGAAATAATGGCTAAAATGGGGCACCTGGGTGGCTCAGTCGGTTGAGCATCTGACTTTGGCTCAGGTCATGATCTCGCCATTCATGAGTTTGAGCCCCACGTCGGGCTCTGTGCTGACAGCTCAGAGCCTGGAGCCTGTTTTGGATTCTGTGTCTCCCTCTCTCTCTGCCCTCCCCTGCTCATACTCTCTCTCTCTCAAAAATAAATATTAAAAAAAAATTTTAAGAAATAATGGCTAAAAATGATCCAAAGTTATTGAAAATCAAATACGCATCTAGACGTTCAAAGGACTGATTCCAAAGAGTAAAACTGCAAATAGATCCACGAGCAGATATATCGTAGTAAAAATTGTGGAAGTTAGGCCTGAGGAGGAATCACGAAAGCAGCGAGAGAAAAACCTGTCACCTAAAAGGGAACCACAATAAGACAAGTGCTGATCCTCAACAGAGACAGCAGAGGTCAAAGGGAATGGAATAACATTTGTGGAGTGCTGAGAGAATGAGCAGCTGCCAATAAAGAATCTGCATCCAGAAAGCTAACTTCCAACAGTGAAGGCAAAATGAACACGTTTCCAAATAACAAAAATCTAAGAACTTTTTTTCCTAAGAGAAGGACCTTATAAGAAAATACTAAGAAAATTCCTTAAACTGGTAGCAATCGAAGGATGCAGCTAATATAGCAACATAGGAGGAGGACTCCAGGCTTGCCTCATCCCTCTAATGCAGGTAGATAGCATCAAATCACTCTGAATACCTAAGAAATCAATCTGGGGACTGACAGAACAAACTGCACATAACTAGAGGGAGAGGCGAGGCCACACTGAGGAAGTTAGGAAGGGTGGAGATGTGGTTTGGGGGAGAAACAGATGGCGGGTGCCATGGAGGAAAGGGAGCCTCGGTTGCAGAGAAAGGTGAGAGAAGATTGATCACACAGGGATATGGACAAGGAGAACACTTCTCCAAAACCATTGTCTGGGAAAATGAGAGGAGCGGACCAGCAGGGCTCAAAGACTGGAGTTTCAGAGGTTGGCATGCTTGTCCGGGATAGAGACCTGAGACCACTGCCCTACTCCTAGAGAGAAGGCAGGCAAACAATCCTGGGGCTGACTGTATGATCTCAGGATCACCAAAGGGGCAGAGGGAGAGACTTTCCTCTTTATGGAGTGCATCTGTGAGAGGTGACATTCGCAGAGTCACCTCTCAAGGGACAGAAGAGCCCACAGGTGCCATTTCCCTCACCCCTCAGCATAGGCACAGAGACACCTGTTGAGGGGTGGTTAAATGGACACTGGCTGTTTAACCTGCTTGCTCCAAATGCCATGCCCCTGTGATCTGGTATGGCTGCCTTTCTGAGTCAAACCTGCATCAATCGCGCATGGTGAGACCCTTCCCATAGGACCAGTGCAGGTCCCTGCCACACCAGGTCCCTGAAATTTGTAATTTTAAAAGTCAGCAAGCTTGTGGGGCACGTGGGTGGCTTAGTCGGTTAAACATCCAACTCTTGGTTTTGGCTCAGGTCATGATTTCCTGGTTTGTGAGTTCAAGCCCCACACTGGGCTCTGTGCTGACAGTGCAGAGTCTACTTGAGGTTCTCTGTCTCCTCCTCTCTCTCTGCCCCTCCCCCACTCTCTCTCAAAAATAAACATTTAAAAAATTTTTTAAAGAAAATAAACATCAGCCAGCTTTGGACAGAGCTCAAAGTACACTGCACTACTCCAGGGAGACAAGCAACCCAGACACAGACAGTGTAAGAATAGCGATCTGAAAAAAACCTAGGGCGCCTTTGTTCACTCTTCTGGGAGGGCATCCCTGAGAGCAGCAAATTCAGGGGCAAAAGAACTGGTTGGTGCCATTTCCCTACCCCACCCCTCAGCATAAACCAACTTCAGTAAACAGCACAGCATCAACACTGGCTACCTAACCTGCTTACACCAAGTCCCACCTCCTTGTGCTCTGCAGGTACTGCTGGCCCAGGAGGAGGACACAGGCTTTCCTAACACAGAGAAGAAGACAGAGACCTAGACAAAATTCTAAGATAGAGGAATTCGTCCTAAAAGAAAGAATAAAAAGAGGTCATGGCCAGGGATCTAACTGAAGCAGACATAAATAATATGCCTGATGCTGAATTTAAAGCAACAAAGAACTTGAGATCCTAGTCAGGATTTCAGCTGTAACTGAAATTTGAAACCATGTACGTGTAATGAACACAAGGATGGAAGAAGCACAAGAATGAATAAGTGATATAGAAGATAAAATTATGGAGAAAAAATGAAGCTGAACAAAATAAAGAAAGAAGAATGATAGATCTTGAGAGTAGACTCCGGGAACTCAGTAACTTGATCCAATGTAATAATATTCATATCATAGGAGTCCCAGGAGAAGAAGAAGAAAGGGGGCAGAAAGTTTATTTGAGGCAATAATAGCTGAAAACTTCCCTAAGCTGGGGAGGAAAACGGACATCCAAATCCAGAAGGCACAAAGAACTCACATCAAAATCAAGACATGGTGTAAATTTGCAAAATATAGAGATAAGGAAAAATTCTAAATTCAGCAAGACAAAGGAAGTCACTAACTTACAAGGGAAGACAAATAAGGTTAGCAGCAGGTCTCTCCACAAAACTTGGCAGACCAGAAGAGAGTAGCATGATATATTCAATGTGCTGATTGGGAAAAATCTGCAGCCAAGAATATTCTGTCTAGCAAGGCTATTATTCAGAATAGAAGGAGAAATAAAGAATTTCCCAGACAAAAACTAAAGGATTACTGACCACTAAACCAGCCCTGCAAAAAATATTAAAAGTGAATTCTTTGGGAAAGAAAGACCAAAAGTAACAAAGACTAGAAAGAAACAGAAATATCCCCAGAAACAATGACAAATTTCTCTGAATTTAAATAGACTAAATGCTCTAACCAAAAGACATAGGATATCGGAATGGGTAAGAAAACAAGACCCATCTAGGGGGACCTGGGTGGCTCAGTCAGTTAAGCATCTGACTTCAGGTCATGATCTCATGATCAAGGAGTCTGAGCCCTGCATCCGGCTCTATGCCAACAGCTCAGAGCCTGGAGCCTGCTTCAAATTCTGTGCCTCCTTCTCTCTCTGCCCCTCCTCCACTTGCACTCTCTCTGTGTCAAAACAAACAAACAAACAAAACAAGCATCTATATGCTGCCTACAAGATACTCATTTGAGATCTAAAGACACCTGCAGATTGGAAGTAAGGGAATGGAGAACCATCTATCATGCAGACATCAAAAGAAAGCCAGAGTAGCCACACTTACATCAGACAAACTAGATTTTATTTTTTTATGTTTGTTTCTTTATTTTTGAGACAGAACACAAGCTAGAGAGGGGTAGAGATAGAAACACACACACAGAATCTGAAGCAGGCTCCAGGCTCCGAGCTGTCAGCACAGAGCCCAATGCAAGGCTCAAATCCACGAACCGTGAGATCATGACCTGAGCCAAAGTCAGACACCTAACTAACTGAGCCACCCAGGTGCCCCAGACAAATTAGATTTTAAACCAAAGACTGTAACAAGAGATGAAGAAAGGCATTATATCATAATTAAGGGATCTGTCCTTCAAAAGATTTAACAATTGTAAATATTTATCCCCCAACTTGTGAACACCCAAATATATAAGTCAATAATAACAACCATAAAGGAACTCGTTGATAATAATACAATAATAGTGGAGATTTTAATGCCCCACTTACATCAGTGGACAGACCACCTAATTAGAAAATCAACAAGGAAACAAAGGCTTTGAAAGGCACAATGGATGGGAAAGACTTAACAGATATATTCAGAATATTATATCCTAAACCAGTGCACATGGGACATTCCCCAGAACAGATCATATACTAGGTCACAAATCAGGCCTCAGGAAGTACAGAAGATTGAGAGTATATCTGCATAATTTCAGACCACAACACTTGAAACCTGAAATCAACCATAAGAAAAAATTTAGACCACAAATTCATGGAGGGTATAGAACATCCTACTAAAGAATGAAAGGATTAACCAGGAAATTAAAGAAGAAAATTTAAAAAGTACATGGAAACAAATGGGAATGAAAACACTATGGTCAAAAACCTTTGGGATGCAGCAAAAGTGGTCCTAAGAGGAAAGTATATTGCAATACAGGCCTACCTCAAGAAGCAATAAAAATCTCAAATACATAACCTAACCTTACACCTAAAGGAGCTAGAAAAAGAACAACAAACAAAGCCAAAAGCCAGCAGAAGGGAAATAATAATTACAGCAGAAATAAATGATACAGAAACTTCAAACAAAAAACTATAGAACGGATCAATGAAACAAGGAACACTAGTAGTTTGAAAACACTAATAAAATTGATAAACCCGTAGCCAGACTTATCAAAAAGAAAAGAGAAAGGATCCAAATGAATAGAATCACGAATGAGAGAGGAGAAATAACAACAAACATCATGGAAATAAAAACAATTATAAGATAATATCATGACAAATTATATGCCACGAAGTCAGACAATCTGGAAGCAATGGATAAAAACATGTAAAAGCATGTAAGAAGCATGTTAACTACCAAAACCAAAATGGGGAAATAGAAAACTTAGACTGATAACCAGCAAAGAAACTGAATCAGTAATCAAAAATCTCCCAACAAACAAAAGTCCAAGACCAAATGGCTTCACAGGGGATTTCTACCAAACATTGAAAGAGTGAACTCCTGTTCTTGTCAAATTGTTCCAAAAAAATAGAAATGGAAGGAAAACTTCCAAACTAATTCTATGAGGCCAGCATTAGCCTGATTCCAAAACTAAAGATTCCACTAAAAAGGAGAACTACAGGACAGTATCCTGATGCACATAGATGCAAAAATTCTCAACAAAATACTGCCAAATTGAATCCAACAGTACATTAAAAGAATCATTCACGATCAAGTGGGAATTATTCCTAGGCTGCAAGGGTGGTTAAATATTCACAAATCAACCAACATGATACACCACATTAATAAAAGAAAGAATAAGAATGATATGATCCTCTCAATAGATGCAGAAAAAGCATCTGACAAAGTAGAACATACATTCATGATAAAAACCCTCAACAAAAGTAGGGATAGAGGGAACATAACAACATCATAAAGGTCACATGTGAAAAACCCACTGCTAACATCATCCTCAATGGGGAAAAACTGAGAGCTTTTCTTCTATGGTCAGGAAGAAGATAGGGATGTCCACTCTCACCACTGTTAGTTAATATAGTGCTAGAAGTCCTAGCCACAGCAAACAGACAACAAAACAAAATAAAAGGTATCCAAATTGGCAAGTAAGTTGTCAAACTTACACTATTTGCAGATGACATGACACTCTATATAGAAAGTTCAAGTCTCCACAAAAAAATTGCTAGAACTGATACATTAATTAGATAAAGTCTCAGAATACAAAGTCAACATACATAAATGTATTGAATTTTTATACGAATAACGAAGCAGCAGAAAGAGAAACTAAGGAATAATTCTCGTTCATAATTAGACCAAACGCACTAAGATACCTAGGAATAAACCTAACAAAGAGGGTAAAGACCTGTACTCTGAAAACTATAAAACACTGACGAAAGAAAATGGGGCGCCTGAGTGGCTCAGTAGGTTGAGCGTCCAACTTCGGCTCAGGTCATGATCTTGCAGTCTGTAAGTTAGAGCCCTGCATCAGGCTCTGTGTTGACAGCTCAGAGCCTGGAGCCTGCTTTGGATTCTGTGTCTCCCTCTCTCCCTGCCCCTCACCTGCTCACACTCTGTCTCTCAAACATAAATAAACATTTTTAAAAAATGTCTGTACTAACCAAAGTAATCTACACATTTAATGCAATCCCTATCAAAATACCACCAGCATTTTTCACAGAGTTAGAACAAACAACCCTAAAATTTGTATGGATCCACAAAAGATCCCAAATAGCCAAAGCAATTGTGAAAAAGGAAAGTAAAACTAGACACATCACAATTCCAGACTTTAAGTCATATTACAAAGCTGTAGTCATCAAGACAGAATGGTACTGGCACAAAAACAGACACACAGATCAGTGTAACAGAATAGAAAACCCAGAAATAGGCCCACAACTGTATGGTCAACTAAGCTTTGACAAAGCAGGAAAGAATATCCAAAGGAAAAAAAAGTCTCTTCAACAAATGGTGTTGGGAAAACTGGACAGCAACATGCAGAATAATGGAACTGGACCACTTTCTTACACCATACACAGAATTAAATTCAAAATGGATGAAAGACCTAAATGTGAGACAGGAAACCATCAAAATCCTAGAGAAGAACACAGGCAGTAACCTCTTTGACATCAGCTGTAGCAACTTCTTACTAGATAGGTCTCCTGAGGCAAACGAAACAAAAGCAAAAATAAACTATTGGGACTTCCTCAAGATAAAAAGCTTCTGTTCAGCAAAGGAAACAATCAACAAAACTAAAAGGCAACCTTTGGAATGAAAGAAGATATTTGCAAATGACATATCTGATAAAGGGTTAATATCCAAGCATATAAAGAATTTATAAAACTCGGAACCCAGAAAACCAATAGTCCACTTTCAAAAATGGGCAGAAGACATGAATACATATTTTTCCAAAGAAGACATACAAATTGCCAACACACATGAAAAGATGCTTGATGGCACTCGGCATCAGGGAAATAAAAATTCAATGAGGTATCACCTCACACCTCATTAACAACACAGGAAACAACAGGTGTTGGCAAGGATGTGGAGAAAGGGGGCCCTCTTGCACTATTGGTGGGATTGCAAACTGCACAGCCACTCTGGAAAACAGTATGGAGTTTCTTCAAAAAGTTAAAAATAGAATTACCTTATGATCCAGCAACTGCACTACTATTTACCTAAAAGATACAAAAATATTGATTCAAAGGGATTCACGCACCCCAATGTTTATAGCAGCATCATTTGTAATAGCCAAGATATAGAAACAACCCAAGTGTCCATCAACTGATGACTGGGTAAAGATGTGGGGTGTGTGTATGTGGAATATTATTCAGCCATAAAAAAGAATAAAATCTTACCATTTGCAACAACATGGATGGAGCTGGAAAGTATTATGCTAAGTGACATAAGTCAGAGAAAGACAAAGGCCATATGATTTCACTCATATGTGGAACTGAAGAAATAAAACAGATAAACAGAAAAAACAAAAAAGAGATGCAAACCAGAAAACAGACTCTTAATTATAGAGACAAACTGAGGGTTGCTGGAGGGGAGGTGGGCAGGGGAATGGGTTAAATGGGTGATGGGTATTAAGGAGGGCACTTTTTAAGGAGGCCACTTGTCATGATGAACACCTGATGTTGTATGTAAGTGATGAGTCACTGAATTCTACTCCTGAAACTAATATTGCACTGTATCTTAACTAATGGGAATTTAAATAAAAACTTGAAAAAGAAAAAAATAAAACAAAACAAAAAAATGATAGCAATTGTTCCAAGATGGAAAGTTGAATCCACATGAAAAAATAAAGAACAGGGGCACTTGAGTGGCTCAGTTGGTTAAGTGTCCAATTTCAGCTCATGTCATGATCTCGCTGTTCATGGGTTCAATCCCTGCATCGGGCTCTGCGCTAACAGCTCACAACCTGCAGCCTGCTTTGGATTCTGTGTCTCCCTCTCCCTCATCCCTCCCCACCCCCTTTGCTCATGCTGTCTCTCTCTCTCAAAAATAAATAAACATTAAATTTTTTTAAATAATAAAGAAAAATGATAAATGTAGTGACATAAATGCATATTTTTCTCCTTAACTTTCCTGACTTCAAAGGCAATGGTGTAGAATGTTTATAATGTATCGTTGGGTGTATAACACATATGATGTATTACATATTTGTAATCTACTTCCTAATAACAGCACAAAGGAGGTGGTAGGAGCAAAACTGTAATGGAAAAGAGGTGAAAATGATTCAAGATGATAAAGTATACATTAAAACATGCATTTTTGGCTTTGTAACATATAGAGAAGTAATGTCTCATAAAGGGGGGAAGAGAACTACCTAGGAGTAACATTTCTGTACCTCACTGGAGTTGAGCAATCCTAAATCTGAAGCTGATCTGATTAGGTGTATATGGCAATCATAAAGCAACCAAGTTTTAAAAAAGAAAAAATACTGAAAAATGTAATTAAACCAATTGAAATGCTTTACTGGAAAATATTAATGCAAAACAAAGTAGTAGAGGAGTGTACGAACAAAGGCACGAGACACACCAGGAGTGAATGGGGACACAGGACAACCACATCGATGATGACATTAAGTGTGAAAGGACCATACAACACAACAAAAGGCAGAGGTGGTCAGAATGCATCATGAAACATGACCTGACTGTATTCTGTCTACAGGAGACACTCTGCTGGCACTTGCAGTGACCTCCCAGCTGGCCCCTCAAGTGTGCCATGCACCTCTTCTAGAGCTGTGTGTGATCAATTCTACTTCAGTTCCCCTTGGATTTTTGCTGAACCAGGACTGTTCGTTAGAAACCCTAGGGCTCTGGGCTCCACCTAACAAATGCTAACTTAAAAAATCAGAGCTGGCACCACAGACAGGATGGATTGGGTCATGCTTCTAATCATCCATAGGGAATGCCAACTGGCATTAGCAACTGCCTCTGCCATTGCAAACAGTAAATGCAGCACAGTGTAAGACATGTGCTGACAGCTCAGAGCCTGGAGCCTGCTTCAGATTCTGTGTCTCCCTCTCTCTCTCCCTCTCTCTATCTGATCCTCCCTGCCCCCCACCTTCTCTCTCAAAAATAAACAAACCTAAGAAAAAGAAACACACTTAATCCTGAGGTCATTACCCCCCCCACCCCACCCCCCACCCCCGCAGTAGCCTAATGTGCCAGGTTAAAACTGGCTGGCAATGAATGGACTCTAACAATGGAAGTTTAGATGCATATGTTCCTGCCATTAATTCTCCCATCCCCAATGTAATAGAGATGATGATAAATGACATCCTAGAAGCTCAGGGCCTCTATTTGGCCGGCCTAGATTTACTCAATACATTTCACTCCTGAAGGGATTCAGATCAAATCTAAAACAGGCCACTTTTGCACAAGGACTATTCTGAGCTGCAGGCAATAGAGACCCTGTGAGTCTAATGCCCGAAGAGAAACTTTGGTCCCTCCCTTAACTACCTAGAAAAATCCAAGTTGGGGGCCTTTCCCAGATAAGAGTCAATTAAAAAGATAAATCTTATCTGAGTGACCTATCTGTATGACAAGGCAAACATCTGATTACCAAACATCTGCTTTTTTAAGTTTGTTTACTTATTTTGAGAGAGACAGACAGCAGGAGAGGGGCAGAGAGAGGGAGAGACAGAATCCCAAGGAGACTCTGTGCTGTCAGTGCAAAGCCCAACATGGGGCTGAAACTCACAAACCATGAGATCATGACCCAAGCCGAGATCAAGAGTTGGACACTTAACTGACGGGGCCACCCAGGTGCCCCCAAACATCTCTTCTTATTGACCTGTGAATTTGCCCTCCTCCCCTTTGAAGCCCCAGGCCCCTATCCCATTCCTATGCTCAGGATGGCATACATACCTCATTTTACCTGTCTTTGAATTTCTCTTGTATGTTAGGTTCCCATATGTTACAAAATTAAGTTTGATTTCTTCCTATTAATGTGTCCCATGTCAATGTAATTCTTACACCAGCCAGAAGAACCTTTGAAGGGTACAGGAAAATTTTTCCTCTCCAACACTTTTGGCAAGCCAGCCAGGAGACCTCACTATCTGGGTGCTGCTCACCCCACACCTGTTGCAGTAGAAAGATCCTGGGACCTCTGAGAAGAGCTGGCAAAAACTAAGAATTCTTACATCGGAGTCTTGGGTGTCTACCTACACAGTCCAGTGGAAGCAGTGGTGAGTCTCCTTCCTTTTTTTTTTTTTTTTTTTTCCCTTTTCTAAACTTAGATTAGCAGGAGAGCTTATCTGTGAAACTGGTTCCCTGGGATTAGCAACTCTAGTGGTCCTTTTTTTCTCAGAGATGGTCCTAGTTTTTCTCTGTTGTGTTGTTTGTTATAAGGGAAACCACAGGGCAGAACTCTGCACGTGAGGCTGCTGTCCAAGCCTGTGTCCCAGACTGGTGACTGCTCTGCTCTCACCAGACCACGTCTTTCTGGACAAACTCTGCCATGGGTTAACGTGCACATGAGGGAAAGTCTGCTGCTAAGGGACATCTGAAAGCCAAAGCCACACAATTGATAGGCACAGGGAGAGAGGTAGTAGTTTGGCTCTGAGAGACCCAAGATTCAGCTAAAGCTGTTAATGTGCATGTAAAAAAACCTTTTGCCTTGTTCTATATCCTGAGAATATGGTTTTGTGACCACTGAGAATATTCTTTCTGGGCTCCACCATCTGGATGGCAACATCGCATCTCGTTGAATAGGCTGGGGTTCCAAGCAGCACAATTTAGCCATGCCAAGTCTCAGGGGAACTGTCATCAAGGGTCCCAGTCCATGAGGGGTCTTTGTCATTTCAATCGTCATTACTTTGTTAGTGAGCACCTGCCCAGTGAAGGGGGTTTGTGGCTGGAGGCATTTCATGTTCTCCTGGGAACTGGACTACACCATCACTGCTGCCTATGAATGAAGGCCTTTGCTTTCCTACACTCTCTGGGAATGAGCTTTCTGGATCTTGTAAACACTGCATATTTCATAGTCTCTTGTGTGAGGCCTCTTTGGGCCACAAAAAGCCTTCATGGTTTGAATCGCTATTGACAGATACCACTCATCAATGACCAGATGATGGATCCTTTGAATTGGCTATATTTGAGAAAAAAAAAAAAAAAACACCTTAGAAGAGTTGTCATCCTAAACAATCAATTTATTGGCACCTGTGGAGAGACCTAGCACAAAAAAAAATGTAACGACTAGCCTTAGGGAGTCCCTTAAGATGAAGAACAGAAATTAGAACAAAAATTAAATTCAGTGCCAATTCCCCTTATCACAATGTGGCCCCATCTGCCTGTTTTAGCTTCCCTTCATTCTCCAGGCCTGGGGGTATGCAGGTTTCTCAGGCAAATGCTGGAAGTCAGAAGCACCCGGGACAGGCAGGGCTTGCCAGCTTCTGGTCTTCCTCTGTAACGTTCTTTATGGATCTGTCCTGGGCCCCTACCCAAAGAATTCTTGTCCTCTGAACAGCAGCGGATCTTTTCAGCAGATTATACGAAATTCAGAGAGAAGTTCGAAAAATCAGTGGCTACTCACCTCCCCCCCCCCCCCATCACAGAGGGAACAGAGGACTAGAATTTCTCCTGGGCTCTCCCACAAATGACCAGCTGAAGGCTGATGTTCAGGGGCTGGTAGGATACCACGATAAAATTCCATGATGCCTCCTCCTTTCCAAATCCAGACCCACTGGTTATTAGTCCTTTCTCTCCCAGGTATAGCTGTTGCTTCCTTGCTTGGCTCATTTTGTCTGCCTGCCTGGGACACGCAGGTTGTCACTTCTTCCTTATGGCTAAATTTGGGAGTGACTCTGTATCTGGGGAAGGCAGTATCCTTTGCATCCTCCTTTGGAGGGGGCGGGGATAAGTTACTCAATACTGCCAGCAGTTATTTACTGTTTGGGCTGAAAACTGACACGATCTTCAAAATAATTTTTTTAAAGTAGCTCTGTGGTCAAAAGTTGGCAACATTGGAAGCTGATATTTTCAGCCTGATAGGAATTTAGGCTTTCTCTCCTAAGGTAAAATAAAACCAGGTACCCAGAGAGAAAGAAGTAAACTGAGGATAATGTAGTTGGATGGGCAGATCAACCCAAGATGTCATTTCAGTTGCAATGCAATTCTTTGAGGAACTGAGAGCAAATGTCCTTATCTTTTAAAAAAATTTTTTTAAATGTTTCATTTTTGAGAGAGTACAAGGGAGGGAAAGGCAGAGAGAGAGAGAGAGAGACAGAATGAATCTGAAGCAGGCTCCAGGCTCTGAGCTGACAGCACAGAGCCCGACGCGGGGTTGGAACTCATGAACCATGAGATCATGATCTGAGCCGAAGCTGACGCTTAACTGAGTCACCCGGGTGCCCTGTGAATGTCCTTATCTTTAATTACGGCCCAAGAATTATCCAAAAACAAGGCAAACTCCTTCAGCCTGTCATTTTGGCCAATTCCCAAACCTCCCCTCTTTATCTCCAAAGGTTCATATTGTCCTGAGAAACCAAAGTCCTTGGAGAAACCTGGACACTTTCTTTGTGCCTCTGTCATGTAGACTTTCTACCCATCTTTTCTAATATCTAAGAGCCATTCTTTGAAGTGCAAACTTTAGGGAGAGGTTTCTCATCACAAACAAAGAGGGAGAGGAAGTAATTGGAAATTGAACAAATGAAACACCTCCACAAATCTTAGGGACTATAAGGTCTCTGCATCTGTTCATATATGCTTATGTATGCATTGTATGGTATTTTTCTGCTTCTGGATGGTTTTGCCAAAATTAATTTGTGGAACAGTTCTGTTTGTCTGGTTTGAAGGCAAGAACTGATAAGGGGTGGCTATTCTAAAACTTTCAGAAATATAAAAACTAATCCAAATGTTTCTCAGTTTCATATGATCTAGGATTAATCTTTAATAAATAAAAGCTAACTGAAGTTTGCTAACTGAAATAAGCATGTCTTTAGTTAATAACATTAAATAGAAAACTTTTATCCTACCTACGTTTATTCATCAAATAAGTTCATGTTTACTCTGTCGCAAAATTTGCCAACAAAAAAAACTTAGAATGATGGCTGATTTTTTTTTCATCATTTCATGAACAGTCCCTGGATAATCTAAACATAATTGCCAGAAGGAAATTATTTAGATAGATGTAAGAAGTTTTAGATGAACTTTTTAGTAATAATTATGTTTTACAGTATGTCTGCTTAAATGGCTTTCCAAATCTCTTTGGTAACTCCCATTCTTAGAATTTTGCTATGATAGATAGATAGATAGATAGATAGATAGAAAGATAAAATAAAGCTAAGAATTTTGCTATGTTAAATTAAGTGATGGGAGTTCACTGAATAATAAATGTTTGCAAATAAAATGCTAAAACATTTAATTGCTAAACAAGTCCAAGTTTACCTAACTTTTGTCTTATTACAAAAAGATAATTTTGAGTCTGTTGATAAACACATCTTATGCTTTACTAAAAGATCATACTAGTAAGAAGCATATGTTTCTAGAAATTATGAAACATATTCATAAGTTTGCCAATCTAAAGAATGCTGATGTAATAAACAGCTCACAATTGCTCACTGATTAGTTTTCACTAGTAATTGGAGGTTCTAAAAGTTAAGAAGTATAATTGGGGCGCCTGGGTGGCTCAGTCGGTTAAGCGGCCGACTTCGGCTCAGGTCATGATCTCGTGGTCCATGAGTTCAAGCCCCGTGTCGGGCTCTGTGCTGACAGCTCAGAGCCTGGAGCCTGTTTCGGATTCTGTGTCTCCCTCTCTCTGACCCTCCCCCATTCATGCTCTGTCTTTCTCTGTCTCAAAAATAAATAAACGTTAAAAAAATTTTTTTTAAAGAAATATAATTAATATATATTTAATTCTAGAAATAATAACAGCATCAACTCTCTATGTAAGAAACTAGAATGTTTTTGGTGAGAAAAGGTATGAGGAATGGAAATGCTTTTTTTTTTCTTTTTTTTTTTTTTGAGGGAAACAAAAGTAATTTTGTTCTAAAGTAAAGCTGATTATTTCTGAATGGGAGAGAACAAGGGACCGGCTAAAATAGACACAGGAAGTTGTAGGCTTATGAAAAAGGAATCTTGGGAAACGAATTTTATGTGTGATCAAAACAGATTAAGATCGAATGGATTTCTTATAAGGATTTTCAAAATAAGCTTTAATATCAATAGTGCACTTAGGTAAAACTGGAACTTTATCTTTTTAACAGATAAAAGAAAATTAAGTTTTTTTGAACTATTGTAGTGTTCTTGATAAAAGATTATGAAAGGTTTTTTTAATCTTCTAATGGTCATGCCTAGAAAACAAGGATTCTGTTTCACCAACATAATTTCCTGTGTTTATCAGGTCTTTGATTACTTAAGAATATTAAAAGTTAAGTTTTGCCAACAACCACATAATCTGCTGTATTTGTCTTTATTTTATTGTCATTTTGGTTAATAACCAACATGTTGTTTCACAGTGACCTATGGTTCTACTTGACCAAGGGCTTTAAAACTCCTTTTGATGTTTCTGATAAACTTCCCCAAATCAAATTCTAAATCTTCTTGACATGGAAAAAAAGTTGGGATTTCCCCAGAAGGGTTCCTGGAACATTCTAGAGGATTTATGTTGAAGTAGACTTACTGGATACATTAAACTACATGGGAAGCTCTGTCAAATAAGAAGTAATATTAAGCCTTCTTTAGGCTGTATTTGTGTGGGTATATAAGTGTTCTAGAAATTAGATGAAACTCCCAGAAATCTGATATGCCCTGGTATGGAAGCACCTGTAATTCTAATTACTGAAGTTGTGAGTGTCACAGAAATAACCAAATGTCCATGTCTGCCACATTCAAAGCTTCTCATCAGATCTTCAACCATGGCCATATTGTATGTAGTCTTTTGTCATTTACAGCTATTGTTTTGCTTTGATGCTTCTGCAAAAGTGCTTCATTTTCAAGGGGATTTGTGGAAAGGACTTTTGACAAGACAGGATTCTGATAACCATAGAATCAGGGAACTGAACTGTGTAAGCATTACTGGAACTAGTGGGAAAACCGGATTCCAACACAGCAAGAATAACACAGGATGGGATGAACTAAGGAGGAGGATTCTAGTTTTTATGCCTCTTGTTTAAAACATTACTGTTTTTTAAAATTTATTTCTTTATTCTGAGAGGGAGAGAGAGCAGGGAGGGGCAGTAAGAGAGGGAGAGCGAGAATCCCAAACAGGCTCCACACTGTCAGCACAGAGACCAATGCAGGGCTCAAACTCATGAACCATAAGACCTGAGCAGAAATCAAGAGTCGGACACTTAACCAACTGAGCCCCCCAGGTGCCAGGGAACACTCATGTTTACCTAATGTTTGTGCTTCCAGATAGGAAAAGACTCTCTATTAAGCTAAACTTTACCTTTGCAAACAAATACTGTCACCAGCTACACCCCAAGACCTGACCTCTACTGTCCACCCGCTTGTACTCACTGCCCTTTGTCCCACATTTTTCCTTAAGTTCTTCTTTCTGGTTTATCTCAGGCAAATGAAACCTAAAACCACCCCTCAGGTGACACTGACTGCCTGGACAGTCTTGTCCCAGACTCACGCCTGTGCAAATGGACCTGGAGTGACCTCTGGAGTGACTGGCAATTACCTTTACCTCATTATCACACTAAAGTCTCCCCTGGGGGAGGAGCACAACCTCGTTTACATGACCTACAACGTGGGGACAGGCCTGCTGCCCTAAGGCTCACCCGTAGCACCCCTCCTGCCCGCCCCACACAGGATGATGAGGCTTCCCCATGGAAATATCCATCCCAGCCCTAAACCAGAGGAGCCCGTCCACCCTTCCTCCAGGGAGTCAGGGCTTTGGAAGTTATTCTCCATGATCTCCTGATCTCCGCATCGGCTGCCAATAAAGTTTCCTTTGTGTGGCCACTCACCTGATGTATTTTCTATGTATGAGTCACCAAGGAGAAAAACCCTGTTGGTTCAGTTACGAATTTGGTGACCCAGATGGGGGACTATCTATAGTCCTTCTGACGTTCTGCCCTCTGGTATCCTGATTTCTGCTGGGACCAGGGGCAGATTCCTTGGAAGGGACTCTCCCATCTGGGTGCTTATGACTCCTGGCCTGGGATTCGTCCTCATTTGAAATCCAGTGGCCACTCTGATTACTTTCACTCAGAAGGGTTTCTACTGGGATAAGTCACGCCAGGTCTATGGCACAGTTCTTAGGGGTAAAACTACAGTTGTCTCACAAAGTCTGGGCAAGCAGGCATAACAGACACAACACTCTGGGGAATTAACAGGACGTCTCCAGTATATTTGGTATATTAATACCAAAGCAACAAAGATTAGAAAGGATCAGAGACCACCACCAGAAACTCCAACTCTACAAGCATCATAATGGCAATAAATTCATATCTTTCAGTACTCACTCTAAACATCAATGGACTCAATGCTCCAATCAAAAGACACAGGGTAACAGGGTGGATAAGAAAACAAGACTCATCTATATGCTGTTTACAAGATACCCACTTTAGACCTAAAGACACCTACAGATTGAAAATAAGGGGATGGAGAACCATCTATAATGCTAATGGTCAACAAAAGAAAGCCGGAGTAGCCATACTTATATCAGACAATCTAGACTTTAAAATAAAGAATGTATCAAGAGATGCAGAAGGGCATTATATCATAATCAAGGGGTCTGTCCACCAAGAAGACCTAACAGTTGTAAACATTTATGCGCCAAATGTGAGAGCACCCAAATATATAAATCAATTAATCACAAGCATAAAGAAACTCATCAATAGTAATACCATAATAGTAGGAGACTTCAACACCCCACTCACAGCAATGAACAGATCATCTAATCAAAAAATCAACAAGGAAACAATGGCTTTGAATGACATATTGGACCAGATGGACTTAACAGATATATTCAGAACATTTCATCCTAAAGCAGCAGAATATACATTCTTCTCCAGTGCACATGGAATGTTCTCCAGAATAGACCATATACTGGGACACAAATCAGCCCTAAGTAAGTACAAAAAGATCGAGATCATACCGTGCATATTTTCAGACCACAAGGCTATGAAACTCGAAATCAACCACAAGAAAAAATTTGGAAACGTAACAAATATTTGGAGACTGAAGAACATCCTACTAAAGAATGAATGAGCTAACCAAGCAGTTAAAGAGGAAATTAAAAAGTATATGGAAGTCCATGAAAATGATAGCACCACAACCCAAAACCTCTGGGACGCAGCAAAGGCAGTCATAAGAGGAAATTTTATAGCAATCCAGGCCTTCCTAAAGAAGGAAGAAAGATCTCAGATACACAACCTAGCCTTACACCTTAAGGAGCTGTAAAAAGAACAGCAAATAAAACCCAAAACCAGCAGAAGACAGGAAATAATAAAGATTAGAGCAGAAATTAATGCTATCGAAACCAAAAAAACAGTAGAATAGATCAATGAAACCAGAAGCTGGTTCTTTGAAAGAATTCACAAAATTGATAAACCACTAGCCAGTTTGATCAAGAAGAAAAAGGAAAGGACCCAAATAAGTAAAATCAAGAATGAAAGAGGAGAAATCACAACCAACACAGCAGAAATAAAAACAATAATAAGAGAATATGATGAGCAATTATATGCCAATAAAATGGGCAGTCTGGAAGAAATGGACAAATTCCTAGAAACATATACACTACCAAAACTGAAACAGGAAGAAATAGAAAATTTGAACAGACCCATAACCAGTAAGGAAATTGAATTAGTAATCAAAAATCTGCCAAAAAAACAAGAGTCCAGGGCCAGATGGCTTTCCAGGGGAATTCTACCAAACATTTAAGGAAGAGTTAACACGTATTCTCTTGAAACTGTTCCAAAAAATAGAAATGGAAGGGAAACTTCCAAACTCCTTCTATGAAGTTAGCATTACCTTGATTCCAAAACCAGACAAAGACCCCACTAAAAAGGAGAACTACAGACCAATTTCCCTGATGAACATGGATGCAAAAATCCTCAACAAGATATTAGCCAACTGCATCTAACAATACATTTAAAAACAATTATTCATCACGACCAAGTGGGATTTATATCTGGGACACAGGGCTGCTTCAATATCCACAAAACAATCAATGTGACAAATCACATCAATAAAAGAAAGGACAAGAACCATGTGATCCTCTCAATAGATGCAGAGAAAACATTTGACAAATGTTTGACAAATCAGCCAGGAGGAAGTCAAACGTTCACACTTCCCAGATGACATGATACTCTATATGGAAAACCCAAAAGATTCCACCAGAAACTGCTAGAACTAATCCATGAATTCAGCAACGTTGCAGGATGTAAAATCAATGCACAGAAATAGGTTGCATTCCTATACACCAACAATGAAGCCACAGAAAAAGAAATCAAGGAATCGATCCCATTTACAGTTGCACCAAAAACCATTAAATACCAAGAATAAATCCAACCAAAGAGGTGAAAAATCTATACACTGAAAACTATAGAAAGCTTATGAAAGAAATTGAAGACACCAAAAAAAAAAAAGGAAAAATATTCCATTTTCCATGTTCCTGGATAGGAAGAACAAACAATATTAAACTGTCAATACTACCCAAAGCAATCTACATATTCAATGCAACCCCTATCAAAATAACACCAGCATTCTACATAGAGCTAGAACAAATAATCCTAAAATTTGTGTGGAACCAGAAAAGACCCCGAATAGCCAAAGCGATCTTGAAAACCAAAGCAGGAGACATCACAATCCTGGACTTCAAACTGTATTACAAAGCTGTAATCATCAAGATAGTATGGTACTGGCATAAAAACAGACACTCAGATCAATGGAACAGAATAGAGAACCCAGAAATGGACCCACAAACGTATGGCCAGCTAATCTTTGACAAAGCAGGAAAGAATATCCAATGGAATAAAGACAATATTTTCAGCAAGTGGTGCAATTTTCTGAGATATGCAGAAAAATAAACCTGGACCACTTTCTTACACCTTACACAAAAAGAAACTCAAAGTGGATGAAAGACCTAAATGGAAGACGGGAAGCCATCAAAATCCTCGAGGAGAAAGCAGGCAAAAACCTCTTTGACCTCAGCTGCAGCACCTTCTTACTCAACATGTCTCCAGAGGCAAGGGAAACAAAAGCAAAAATGAACTACTGGGACCTCATCAAAATAAAAAGCTTTTGCACAGCGAAGGAAACAATCAGCAAAACTAAAAGGCAACCAATGGAATTGGAGAAGATATTTGTAAATGACAGATCAGATAAAGGGTTAGTATCCAAAATCTACAAAGAACTTATCAAACTCAACACCCAAAAAAACAAATAACCCAGTGAAGAAATGGGCAAAAGACATGAATAGACACTTCTCCAAAGAAGACATCCATGGCCAACCGACACATGAAAAAATGCTCAATCACTCATCATCATGGAAATGCAAATCAAAACCACAAAGAGATACCACCTCACACTTGTCAGAATGGCTAACATTAACAACTCAGGCAACAATAGATGTTGGCGAGGATGCGGAGAGAGAGGATCTCTTTTGCATTGCTGGTGGGAATGCAAACTGGTGCAGCCACTCTGGAAAATAGTATGGAGGTTCCTCAAAAAATTAAAAATAGAACTACCCTATGACCGAGCAATTGCACTATTAGGTACTTATCCAAGGGATACAGGTGTGTTGTTTCGAAGGGGCACATGCACCCCAATGTTTATAGCAGTGCTATCGACAATAGCCAAAGTATGGAAAGAGCCCAAATGTCCATCGACGGATGAATGGATAAAGAAGATGTGGTATGTGTGTGTGTATATATATATACACACACACACACACACACACACACACACACACACACACACACACAATGGAGTATTACTCGGCAATCAAAAAGAATGAAATCTTGCCATTTGCAACTATGTGGATGGAACTGGAGGGTATTATGCTAAGCGAAATTAGAGAAAGACAAGTAGCATATGACTTCACTCATATAAGGACTTTAGAGACAACAGGTGAACACAAGGGAAGGGAAGCAAAAATAATATAAAAACAGGGAGGGGGACAAAAACATAAGAGACTCTTAAGTATGGAGAACAAACAGATGGTTACTGGATGGGTTGTGGAAGGGGGGGATGGGCTAAATGGGTAAGGGGCATTAAGGAATCTACTCCGAAAACCATTGTTGTACTATATGCTAACTTGGATATAAATTAAAAATAATAATAATTAAAAAATAAATAAAATTTATTTTTAAAAAAAGATCAAGCCATGACTGCAAGCCTGGAATTCTCACCCCTACACCCCATCCTCCAGTCTCAGGAGAGGGTCTGGAATCATAGTTAATCATTGAGTATGCTGAGGTGAGGAAGCCTTTAGAATCCCAACAGTATGGGGTTCAGAAAGCATCCACCAGGGTAATCTGAACCACACCTGGAAGATGATGGGCTCAGGACCTTCCAGTCCTCCCCTATGCACCTCTCTCTCTGGCTGTTCATCTGTACCCTTTATCATATTCTTTCATAAACTGGAAAGTGTTAAGTGTTTGGTCCCTGAGTTCTGTGAGATGCTCTGGCAAATAAATCCAAGGAGGGGATCATGGGAACCTCTGGTCCATAGCCAAGGGGCAGCTGTGGGTAACCTAGAGCTCTACTAACCACAGTAGGCATGTGGAGTGGGGAGTCTTATGGGACTGAGCCCCTCTCTGGTGGGGTCTGACACTGTCTCAAGGTAGGAAGTGTTGGAATTGAGTTAGATTGTAGGACACCCAGCTGGTGCCCAGCATTGCCTGAGGTGGGGCAAATCCCTACCAGTGCAGTGACCAGAAGGGTCAGAGCTGGTGTTCTGAGTAAAGTTGAAAGACATAGGAAAACCAGAGGCTTTGCAGATGCAGGGTCTAATAAAAACACAAAATGATCAATAAAGGAAAAAAATCATAAAATGCTACTGGATGACACCAAAGTGGAAAGGCAGAAATGGAAGGATGGCGCATGATCTCGGAAAGAGAACCACCCACCACCACAACAGCAACTCTAGACTTTTAATGAAATTCCATTAAATCCAAACCAGGTTGGACTTTTTAGTTTTGAGTTTATGGAAAACTAGTTTAAGGAGCGTCTCGGTGATTCAGTTGGTTAAGCGTCTGACGTTGGCTCGGGTCACGATATCACGGTTCTGAATTCAAGCCCTGTGTAGGGCTCTGTGTGGACAGTTCAGAGCTTCGAGCCTACTTTGAATTCTGTGTCTCCCTCTCTCTCTGCCCCTCCCCCACTCATGCTCTGTCTCTATCAAAAATAAACATTAAAAAAGATAAACTACTTTGAAAGCCTGAAATTGAAGGCAAATGTCCATAAATAGCTGAGTTTTCTACAGAAAAAGGGGGAAGAGACTTTCCCTAAAACACATTAAGGCATTTAAATAACCAAAGAATTGGGACAGTGCAGTAGGCCAGAAGAATGTCAACACAAGTGTTCTAGGACTCCCTATTACAAGGTTACCTTATATAAAGGGAAGAAGAGTAACTTCTAAAGGAAGGCACTGATAATCATGATTGTCTTAAAATTAAGAGGAGCCCAGAGGGTGCCTGGGTGGCTCAGTCAGTTGACTGTCATACTTCAGCTCAGACTGTGATCTCACGCGTTCGTGAGTTCAAGCCCCACTTCTGGCTTCGTGCTGACGGTAGGGAGCCTGCTTGGGATTCTCTCTCTCTCTCTCTCTCTCTCTGCCCCCTCTCCCTGGTGCTCGCTTTCAAAATAAATATGTAAAAAAAAAAAAAAAAGAGCCCATTCAGTAGCACTGAATAAAGAGAGTGAAAGTATAAACCACCCTCCAGGAGAAAATGCCTGCACTACCTTAATTATAAGTCAGGACTATATGTCAAAACAGGGAGATCCTGGCTCACATGTTAGATGGAAAGAAACACGCTAGGCATTTCTAGGTGCTGCCAATCACGTGGAAGGCACAAAGTGGAGGAACAGAGGGCACAACTCCTACGACCCACCAGCATTTCCTGGTAAACTGAAGTTAGCCACAACGTACCATCCCACAATTTTTCCCTAAAGTATAGAAATGTTAGTTGCATTGTGTGCTTGG
This sequence comes from Panthera leo, assembly GCF_018350215.1. Lineage (NCBI taxonomy): Eukaryota > Metazoa > Chordata > Mammalia > Carnivora > Felidae > Panthera > Panthera leo. Next base: position 2,138,271 of record NC_056680.1, read on the forward strand.
ATACAAAAATAAGAACGAAGGCAGTAGCACTGACCAACCGTGAGGTGCCCCAAGGCACAGAAGCACTAGAAAGGAGTACGCTGGCCGAACCACCTGAGCCTCAGACACCTGCCCAGGTGAGACGGAGCAGGGCTCTGAAACCACACGCTCCCGTGACATCAAAGATTATTCTAGGATTACTCCCTTATTGCAAGTTCAACAGGGGCAAAATCAAGCCATGCACTGCTTGGGGATGAGAACAGAGGTAGAGCTGCAAAGAAAGGAAAACAACAGCAGTCCCTAGGGACAGCACACTCACACACTACAACAGAAAAATCATCCACCTGCAAATACGGCACAAAGGTCTTAAGTGCTTGTGAACACTGGAGTCACCACAGCATGAAGGTGTGGAGCCCCCAACCCTGATGGAGAAGGACAGTTCTGTCCTGAGACACTTTTCCCCAGGGGACGCTCTCTGGATAAAGCCCCCCAGTAACCCGAGGAAGAAAGGAGGCAGAAAGAACTCGGGCACTTTACACCTGCTCAACGTGAGGCTGGCGGAGGACAGAGCCATTCGTGCTGAGCTGGACAGGGACAGCGCTGCTCACAGGTGACAGGTGACCTGCAGACGCCTACCTGAGCCCTGTGCTCCTGGGTGGTTCAGTTGGTTAAGTGTTAAATCAAGTGAGTCTTGATTTTGGTTAAGGTGGTGATGTCATGGTTCGTGGGTTCGAGCCCCACATCAGGCTCTGAGCTGAGGCTTCAGAGCCTGCTTGGGATTCTCTGTCCCTGTCTCTCTGCCCCTCCCCCTGCTCACACCCTCTGCCTCAAAATAAATAAAATAAATATAAAAAGAGAGAGAAGACTCACAGGAAGTCCCCCTGGCTCACCCACGACAGGGCCATGCACAAAGCCCCAAATCCACACTTTGTGCCTCATCCACGATCAGCTCAGCTGCTTGTCCCCGGGACCAAGGGGCACAAAATGCTGGCTGGTCCCGCTTTGCTTTGGCTTCTCTCCTTCCTCCAGGCCCCTGAATGTGGGCTTGCTCTCAGGCTGAGCCACACACAGCCCCTCCTGGGGACAGGGGGACAGGCTGGCCTCAGGGAACCTCCACGTCAGCACCACACCTGCTCATGCCTGGTTTCCTTCCTCCTCTCCTCCTCTCCTCTCTTCTACACGACTCTTGAGACACTCGCAGGTCTTAGGCTCACAGTGTCCTCTCTGTGGATGTATCTCTTGCTCCTAATACAACAGCCCCCCGCCCCCCTGCACAGCCCTTGTCTCCAATGCAACAGCACCCCCCCACACACACACACACCGTCCCCCTGCAAAGCCCCTGCCCCTAGTGCAACAGTCCCCTCGCCCCTCTTTGTAATCATTCTCCTCAATGCAGGACTATCCTTACTCAATTGGGAATCTTCATTTGACATTGGTTTGACCAACTGTCCACCACCGCCCCTTTCCCACCCAAACTTTACCCAGGCCACTGTCCTCCCTTGAATTCTGGGAGGCCCACACTCCGAGCATCCACTGAGCTGAGGAACAAGGCCCGGGGGACCTGAGCCAATGAGGCCTTCCTCCACCGCAGGGGCGGGATCCTGACACTGGGCCTTCCTGCCCATCCCCCTCTCGCAGAACAGCCAAGCCTCGTTCTGTTTCACTGGCGGGTCCCTGAGATGGGAGCTGGTCCTGTTGGAATTGATGGTAATACATCGTCCTCAGCCAGGCGCAGATTTGAATTTATCTCTCAGGTCCATCGTGAGTTTCCCGACCCCGATTCCCAGGTTTTACTGCCCCCGCACGTGGTGGTCCCCTCCTCCTTCCACCAGCAAGAGACTCAGGTGGTCACAGGAAAACCCGCACGCGGGGAGGTGACGGGACACCTGGAGCCCAACCCGAGACCCACGGCAGAAAATCGGGAGGGGACCCCAGAACCAACAGGCGGGGAGGGGACAGAACGCCGGAACCCCACCCCGCCGACGAGGGCTGAAAATCGGGTCCAGACCCCCGGGGTCTGGGAGACCCGGGCCCGCGGCCCCTTTCAGGGGTTCCTGCCGGTGGGAACGAGCCCTCCGGGTCTCACTTGGGCCGGACTCACCCTCTGGCGGCTCCGCTCCGGGCTCTCCAGGCGTCCTCCACTCGGCACTGCGGCCCCAGGCAGGTGCCAGCTCCGCGCGGAGGAGCCCGAGCCCGCGGGGAACGCGGATTCACGTCCACGAGGTGGGATCGCGCCCGCCCCCGGGCCTGATTGGACGGTTCCCGGGATATAATTGCGGCCCCCGCGCCGTGATAGGACAGCTTGCGGCCCTTCACGGTCTGATTGGAGGGTAACCCTGACACGGCCCCTGGGGCCCCAGATTGGACAGCTCCCCCAGGCCCCGCCTCCTGCCCCCTGAGTGACAGGCTGGCGGTACACACGTGTCCCACCCCCTGCGCCCAGTTCCGCGCCCAGGTCCACTCGCAGCGGAATTCGCTCCGGGCGAGCTGAACCCCCGCCCCACCCTCCCCCGCCGCATCCTTCTTCTGTCCCGGGAATCTGACTCCGTTTCTCTGCGGAGGCTCCCTTGTCCGGCGCTGGATTAGGATGCGACAGAACAGAAGGGCCCGGTGACCCTGTGTCCGTGGTCCACACTGGATCACTGTGTTTAAGAACAGCTCAGTGACCGGTGACGTCACCAAGCGGAAGGCAAGGTCGCCCGGGCACAGCCACAGGTGTGACACGTTACAACACTCAGGTGTGCGTTATATTCTGCAAGGAAAGTCACGGCAGATACAGTTTGTAATCAGTCCCTGTGGATGTGGAATGTAAAAGCTCCACATCCTTCTTCAGGTGGTGGGTTGATGTGGGACAGCCTGGGAACACGCAAGGGGAGGGGAGGGCAGGGCAGGGCAGGGGAGGGGAGGGGAGGGAAGAACACTGAGTTTTACTCTTAAAAGTGTGAGCACAGGAGCACCTGGGCAACTCAGTCGCTTGAGCCAAGGACTTCAGCTCAGGTCATGAGCTCCTGGTTAGTGAGTCGGAGCCCAGTATTGGGCTTAAGTATATTGTCCGTTTCAGATCTGTCCCCATCTCTCCCTGCCCCTACCCCTGCTCCCTCTCTCAAAATAAATAAACATGTAAAAACATGTGTGAGCCCTATGGGATTGGAATTATATCTCCATTTTCCGAAACAAATTTAAAGGCCACAATAGCCAGGAAATCATGCCTCCTGGGCAATGTTGAAATATTTCATGTCTCTACAGATTTGCCTATTCTGCCTATTTAATGTAAGTGACTCACACCACGTGGCCAGGTGTGGCTGGTGTCTTCCACGTGGTATAACATTGTCACCATACGTTCACGTGCATGCTGTGTCTGTCCTTCATTCCTCTCTGGGGCTGAATCACCGTCCGTCCTGTGGATACGCCGCACCCTGTTCATCCATCCACGCACTGGGGGACACTTGGGACGTGTCCCTCTTTTGCGGGGTCTGCACAGTTTTGCACCTGGCATTCGTGTGCACACATTTGAGTGTTTCCGTTTACGTAGGACTGGAACACTTGGGTCACACTGCAGTTCTGTGTTTCACTTTTTGAGGAACCACCAATCTTTTTTCCACTTCAGCTGCCCTGACACTCCCACCAGCCAAGCACAGGGTTCCGCTTTCTCCACATCCTGGCCGCCGCTTCTTTTCTGGATTCTGGCTCCTAGCCGTCCTCGTGAGTGGGAAGTGGCATCTCGTGGTTCTGACTCGCATCATCCTGATGGGAGGATCGGTTCAGGTGTCTATTAGACATTTGTGCGTCGTCTCAAGAGAAATGTCTCTTCAAGGTTTTGCTCACTGACTGGGCCACGTTTTTGTTATTCACTTAAGACTTCTTTGTGTATTCTGAATGATAAAATCTTACCATGGATGTGATTTACAAGGTTGTTCTCCCATTTTATGGGTGTCCTTTCAATCTGTCGATAATGACCTTTGATGCACAAGACTTTCATCCTGCTGAAGCCTCATTTACCTACTTTTCTTGTGTTCCTTGTGATTATCCTGTAAGTTAAGAAACCTTACCGAATGCAAGTTCATGAAGATTTCTCCCTGAGTTTCTTTCACTCTCGGATTATCCAGGACAGGCCCTTCAGGGCTGGGGATTTTCAGCAGAACTGTTTCCGTGGCCTGGAACTGAGATGCTCTGATAACGCACATGTCCCTAGACAGTTGTTTAATGTGAAAAAACATGAAATTTATGGTAACAGAACTTCTGTCTTAAGTGATGACTTTGACTCCTATTGAATATACTTCTATATGTCCATACCTTCATCATATGCTTCCTTCATAGAAAGCTTTTTAAAAAAATTTTTTTAATGTTTATTTATTCTCGAGCAAGAGACAGAGACAGAGTGTGAGTGGGGGAGGGGCAGAGAGGGAGACAGACACAGAATATGAAGCAGGCTCCAGGCTCTAAGCTGTCCGCACAGAGCCTGACGTGGGGCTCGCACTGACAAACTGTGAGGTCATGACCTGAGCTGAAGTCGGACGCTTAACCGACTGAGCCACCCAGGTGCCCCAATCATAGCAAGCTTTTAAAAAATTTATTTGTATTTAAAAAATTGTTTTCGTGTGTATTTATTTTGAGACAGAGCACGAGCAGGGAAGGGGCAAAGAGAATGCAAGAGAGAGAATCCCAAGTAGACTCTGCACTGTTAGCGCAGAGACCTATGCAAGACTCAAACCCAGTAACCATAACATCATGACCTGAGCCCAAACCAAGAGTCAGATGCTCAACCGATTGAGCCACCCAGGCACCCCAATTTGGTAAGTTTACCTACCCAGAAGTGGAATTATGGACATACGGTAATCGTGTTTACTTTTTTGTGGAAACTCCATACTGTTTTCCAAGGTGGCTGCACCAATTTAAATCCCAACAACAATAAGGAGATTTTTTTCTCCACACCTTCACCATCACTTGTTATTTCTTGTCTTTCTGATAGTAGCCATTCTGGCTTCTGTGAAGAGATAGTTCGTTGTGGTTTTGATGTGCATTTCCTTGATGATTAGTGATATTGAGCAGCTCTTCATGCATTAAGTGGCAATGTTATATTTTCTGTGGGAAAATGTCTGTTATGCTCCTGTTTCAATTTTTTAGTTTTCCTTTTGTTTCCCTTAACTGAAGGGATAATTCCACAAAAATATTGGTAAGGCTGACATCCATGAGTTCAGCACCTCTGTTTTGTCTTAAAAGGTGTACATGTTCAAGTCTTACATGTAGGTACTTAATCCATACGGAGTTTCCTTTCAGGTAAGGGGTACGAAGCTGGCCGTTTCATCTTGCAGGTAGCTGTCTCATTTTCCCAACACCACTTACTGAAGAGACAGTCTTTTCCCCACTGTATATTCTCAGCTCCTTCTTTGTAGATAATCTGGCCATATAAACATGGGTTTACTTCTGGACTCTCTATTCTGTTGCCTTGAGCTCTGTATCTGTTTTTGTGCCAGTATTATGCTGTTTTGTTTAACAGAGTCTGAAATCTAGGACTGTTATATCTTCAGCTTTGGTATGCTTTCTCAAAACTGCTTTGGTTATTTGGAATCTTTTCTGTTTCCATACAAAATTTAGAATTTCTTGCTCTAGATCTTTGAAAAATACTGTTAGTATGTTGATAGGAATTGCATTGAATATGTAGAGTGCTTTTCATACTATGGGCATTTTTAACAATATTAATCCTTGCAATCCATGACAATAGTATATCTTTGAATTTATTTTATCATCTTCAATTTTGTACATTGAATGTCTTATAGCTTTCAGAGTACAGGTCTTTCAACTTCATTGGGTACATTTACTCACTGTCTTTTATTGTTTTTGAAGACATTGAACATGAGTTTGTTTTCTTAATTTCTCATCTGCTATTTTTTTATTAGGAATAGAAATGCAACAGATTTGGGTGTATTAATTTCGTATTCTGTAATGAATCTAAACTCATTTATTATTTCTAATAATTTTGTAAAGTCTTAAGGGCTTTCTATATATAGTTTCTTATCATCTGCGTATACTGATAATTTTCTCTTCCTTCTTAACAGTCTGCATATTTCTTATTTCTTTATCTTCTCTGACTAGTATGGCTAGGACTTCCAGGACTATGTTGAGTGAAAGTGGTGAGAGTGGACATCCTTGCTTTGTTCCTGACCTTAGAGGAAAAGCTTCTGGCTCTTCACCATTGAGTATGTCAGCTGTGAGTCTGTTATATATGGCCTTTGAGGTACATTCCTTGTGTACACCCCATTTTGAGAGTTTTTATTGGGAATGGAGATTGGGACGCTCTGGTGGCTCAGTCGGTTGAATCTCTGACTCTTGGTCTCAGCTGAGATCATGATGTCGCTGTTGGTGGGTTCTACACGCTGACAGCAGGGAGCCTTCCTGGGGTCTCTCTCTCCCTCTGTCTCTGCCCTCCCCCACCTCGCACTCACTCTGTCTGTCAAAATAGATTAATAAACTTAAAAAAAAACAATGGAATGGAGGTTGAATTTTGTCTAATGATTTTCTACATCTATGTAGATGATCATATGATTTTTGTGAATTATTTCATTAATGTGGTATCTCATGTTGATTGATATACGTATATTAAAAAAATCTTTGCATCCCTGAAGCCCCATTATATTGTGGAGAATGCTCTTTTGAATGTATTTTGAATTCAGTTTGCTGATATTTTGTTTGGTATTTTTCTATCCATCTTCATTAGGGAAATTCATCCATAATTTTTTTGTACAGATGTCTAATATGTAGTAGTCAGTATATGTAGTAGTCTAATGTGTAGACATATTATATTATATATTATAATTTTTTTGTATGGTGTCTAATATGAGGGGAATTCTGGCCTCTTGAAAGAGTTTAGAAGTATTCCTCCCTCTTCTACAGTCTGGGATAGTTTGGGTAGTGTGGCTCCTACATCTTCTATATATGTTGGTAGAATGCCCCTGAGAGGTTGTCTGGGTGGTCCTGAACTTTTCCAGGAAGTGGTTTGGTTAGTAGTTCAATTTTGTTTCTAGTAATAGATCTGTTTACATTTTCTGTTTCATCCTGATCTACTCTTGAGGATTATAGCCTCTAAATGTGTGTATATTTCTTCTACATTGTGCAATCTGTTGGTATAAAATTTCTCAGAGTAATCTCTTTTAATCCATTTATTTCTGTGGTGTCGACTGTAATTTTCTTTCATTTCTGATCTTGAGTCTTCTCTCTTGTTTTGTTGATTAGTTTTGTTAGATTTTATCAATTGTATCTTTTCAAAGAACCAGCTCTTAAGAGTGCAAGCACATGAGCAGTCCGCCACTCTTTCTCCATGGCTGTCACCTCAGCCAGACCAGCTGAGCAGAGCTTCATGGAAGCAGTGCCAGCATGGATGCTGCAGTGAGCAGTTCCCAAGCAAGTTCTTAGAAATCAGCTACCCAGGAAAAATGACTTTTACTCATATCAGCCACCTTCTGAGGACCCTCCTCCAGAGACAGGAGAGTCTGTGTGCCTCCAGCTCAAGTCTGGGGTTCATCTCTGCAGGGTTGGTGGCAGTTTAAGCCCCCAAACATGCTCCAGCTGTCACGAGGCACGTTACCGAAGTAAGGAGCATCATACTCCAGACTGGAGATGGGGACATAAGCAGGCTTGTAGACAATCAGAATTTGAAATTGTAATAAGAACAGAAGATGAGGTTACACTTGAAGATGTTGAAAAGGGAAGGGAAGCAGAAATTACAGGAAGCATGGGTGAAGCACCTGATGAAGAATTGGATTCCATGGCAAAACATGAACCCAAGGAAGATAAAAATTCCAGAAGTTTAAAACTAAAATAGCCCTAGAGCCAGAGCAGATTCTTAGATATGCCAGAGGGATTGCACCCATCTGGATCTCTGGTGAAAATGTCCCTCAAGAAAAGGATATTCCAGTTTGCCCCTGTGGGGCCAAGAGAATATTTGAATTCCAGGTCATGCCTCAGCGGCTCAACCACCTAAAGGCCAACAGACTCAGCAGGAGTGTTGATTGGGGTGTTCTGGCTGTCTCCACCTGTGTTGAAAGCTGTAGACAGGGGATTGGCTACACAGAGGAACTGGTTTGGAAGCAAGATATAACAGATACACCTGAAGACAAGGTCATAAAGCCTTACAAATTCTCATCATCTCTTAGACCTTACCATTCCCGTGCTAGGACTGTATCCTAAGGAAATACCTATATCAGAGACAAAGATGTTGTTTTAGGTGAGTTTACAATATGTAAATATTAGTGAAACAAAAAGGTCCAGTGACAAGTAATTTAATAAATTTTGGTGGGTCCCTACAGCAGAAAGTAATGCAGTCTTTTATTTTTTAATGTTTTTTTTTTTTAATTTTTGAGAGAGAGAGAGAGAGAGAGAGAGAGAGAGAATGTGGGGTGGGGGCAGAGAGAGAGGGAAACACAGAATCCAAAGAAGACTCCAGGCTCCAAGCTGTCACCACAGAGCCTGACGCAGGGCTTGATCTAATGAACTGGGAATTCATAACCTGAGCCAAAGTCAAATGTTTAACAGATGGAGTCACCCAGGAGCCCCAGTGGAGTCTTAATGATACAGACCTATATGCACATCAAATAAGATACAGATTTACAGGGCACCGGGGTGACTCAGCTGATCGAGCGTCTAACTGCAGCTCAGGTCATGATCTCACGGTTTGTGGGTTCTAGCCCCACGTTGGGATCTGTGCTGACAGTACAGACCCTGAAGCCTGCTTCGGATTCTGTGTCTCACTCTCTCTGTCTTCCCTCCCGTGCTCATGCTCTCTCTCTCAAAAACTAAATAAATATTTAAAAAAAAATTTAAAGCAACTTGTATTAGAAAAAACATACAGCTTTCAGCTGACAACAAGATATTCATAGTATGTTTGTATCTTTGTAAAAGTATTTATATGTGTGTTTGTCCACAGAAATCTGGAAAGACACATACTCGGTGTGAACTAATTAACTACGAATAGTGGGATTAAGTGAAATAATTGTTTTATCTGTATGTTTGTTTCTTTCTACAATAAAATGGGTTCATGGGCTAATTAAGACCAAAAAAGGGGGTGGGGAACCAGCTCTTAGTTGTCTTGATGTTTTCTATTTTTAAATCTCCATTTCATCTCTTTCTGCTCTGTTCTCTGTGACTTGGGCTTTGCTTGTTCTTTTTCTAGTTACTCTAGGTGTGAGGTTAGAATGTTTGAGATTTTTCTTGTTTCCTGAGGTAGGCTTGTGTCAGTATGCACTTCCCTCTTAGGACTGTGTGTGCTACACGTGCAAAAAATTTTCCATCACGGCATTCATTCATTTTTATCTGGCTCCGAGTATTTGATGATTCCATGTTAATTTCTCTGTTGGCCTGTTGGTTTTTAGTAGCATGCTGTTATCCTCCACCTGACTGAGCTTTTTCCTATTCTTTTCTTGTACTTGGTTTGTAACTTCATACTGCTGTGCATGGAAAACATGCTTGGTATGATTTCAGTCTTGTTAAAATTAGAGACTTGTTTTGTGGCCTAACACATGATCTATCCTGGAGAATGTTCCATGTGCACCTGAAAAGAATGTGTATTCTGCTGCTTGGGGTGGATTGTCCACATGTATCTGTTAAGTCCACCAGGTTTATTTAATGTGTCACTGAAATCTACCCTTTACTTACTGATTATCAGTCCGGATGTTCTACACATTCACATTAGTGGAGTGTTAAATTCTCCTACAATTATTGTACTACTGTCATTTTCTGCCTTTATTTCTATTAATATTTGCTTATGTATTGAGGTGTTCCTTGCAGGGTGTGTAGTTATATTCCATTGTTATGCTCTTGTTGGATTGATCTGTTTATCGTCATGCATTCACCTTCTGTGTCTCTTACCACAGTCTTTGTTTTTTTTTTTTTTTTAATTTTTTTTTTTAACGTTTATTTATTTTTGAGACAGGGAGAGACAGAGCATGAACAGGGGAGGGTCAGAGACAGGGAGACACAGAATATAAAGCAGGCTCCAGGCTCTGAGCTATCAGCACAGAGCCCGACGCGGGGCTAGAACCCACAGACCGCAAGATCATGACCTGAGCCGAAGTCGGCCGCCCAACCGACTGAGCCACCCAGGCGCCCCAACAGTCTTTGTTTTGAAGTCTGCTTTATCTCATATAAGTATTTCTAGTTTCAGCCCCTGCAGGGGGCTTCTTTTTTTTTTTTTTTTTAATTTTTTTTTAACATTTATTTATTTTTGAGACAGAGAGAGACAGAGCATGAGCAGGGGAGGGTCAGAGAGAGAGAGGGAGACACAGAATCTGAAACAGGCTCCGGGCTCTGAGCTGTCAGCACAGAGCCCGACGCGGGGCTCGAACTCATGGACCACGAGATCATGACCTGAGCCGAAGTCAGCCGCTTAACCGACTGAGCCACCCAGGCGCCCCAAACAGGGGGCTTCTAATGGACTTAATCTGTCACCGTTAGAATAATGTATGGGTACCCAAGGTAAAAACTGACAATGGGGAACAATGTGATTGACTTGTGTGGACACAGTTACAATCTATTTGGTATTAAAGCTAATGTAAGGTTGTGATATAATTAAACAGACATTCTGTTAGAGTTATCCACATCACACGTAACACTTATATTCTACCAAGGTTTACTAAACATCAAATGAGCTCACATTATCTTTATTGTAATTTGTCAGGAAAAGATAGCTTAAAATCATAGTCCGTTTTGTCTATCTCATGAAGTTCTCCTGGGTAAATGTTAAGATAGATTTCAAAATCTTTCATAACCTGAAACTTTGAAGTTTCCCTAAGTTCAATGATAAATCGGGTAGAATTCACTGGGCATATAAGTCTTTTTTTTTAAGTGTGTATTTTTGAGAGAGAGACAGAGTGCAAGTGGGAGGGGCAGAGAGAGAGGGAGACACAGAATCCAAAGAGGCTCTAGGCTTGGAGCTGTCAGCACAGAGCCTGACATGGGGCTCGGACCCACAAACTGTGAGATTATGACCTGAGCCGAAGTCAGATGCTTAACCAACTGAGTCACTTAAGCACTGCAGTCTTTTCTAAAGAAGATAAAATACTGACATGTTAATTATCAAGCATAAGTTTTAAGAGCTTTTGGCTTCTTCTTGCAGAGAAACCAAAGATGATCAGGATAACTGGAAAACAAGTTTTGTACCTCACTATAAGACTGTTCGACAAAAAAGTCACATTGCTAAAAACTGTAAGATGTAGCCATAAGTATGTCATCTGAAGAATCCTGGTGTAATAGACAGTTTACAATTAGTTTTACTGGAGAACAAGGTTTCTAAGTGTTAAAATTGTACCAATGTAATTATGACTGATGGAAATGAGGAAAACAAGTCTGCATATAGTAAAGAAGGAGATGGTAAGAAAGACGTAAGGGATGGGAATACATTTTGTTGAGGTAGAAAGTAATTTTGTCTTAAAATGAGGTTGTCTTAAAATGACAATCTGAGGACAAAATCTGAGTGTAAAAGAATGTTGTAGAAAGTTTGGGGAACAGGAGCACCTGGGTCATCAGTCAGTTAAGCGTCTGACTTTGGCTCAGTCATGATTTCAGGTTTCATGAGTTCGAGCCCCACATCAGGCTATGCGCTGACAGTGGGAGGCCTGCTTAGGATTCTCTCTCTCCCTCTCTGTCTGCCCCTCCCCCAACCGTGCTTTTTCTCTCTCTCTCAAAATAAATAAAGACTTAAAATTTAAAAAACACAAAGTTTCTGGCGGCAAAGCTTTAGAAAATAATCTTATGTGTGTGTGCTCAGACACTTCTGACCTACTCTATGAGGCCAGTCGGTCCCCGTACCAAAACCAGTCGTATATAAAAAGGATTCCACAACTTGACCAAGTGGGATTTATCTGGGAATAAAATGGTTGGTTCAGCAAGAAAATAGCAGTCATCAACCTTATGAACACAAATAATAGAAACAAACCCCCATGATCACGTCAACAGACAGAAAAGACATCTGACTAAACCCACCACCCTTTCTGGCAAAAATACTTAGCCAATCAAGAACAGAAGGGAACTTCCTCACCCAGGTAAGGGGCAGCTAGGAAAAGTCCACACCTAACATTTCAGCAGACCCTTCTACAAACAAGATATGCAAATGGTCAATAGATTCATTAAAAGATGCTAGACAGTCATCAGGGAAATGCTCATCAAACTACAAGCAGAGACCCATTTACACTCACTAGCATGGTCACAAAGACAGTTTCCTTTTTAAGGCTAACGTTACTTGGTGATCACGAGTGGACCCAGGGAAGACCCAAACCACTCCGAGCTCGTGAGCAAACAGGTGCAGGTCTCACAGAGCCCACTGAGCTCATGGTTTCTCACAACCTGAAATGGAATGTAAGTTTTGTCCTGGGATCACAGCCACACTCTGTGACTATGCTGTCCAGGGTTATTTCAGATCTGTTTTATGGGTTTGTCCTTTCTGAAAGAACCCATTTGGCTTTTATTCTGACTACCTTTCAGAACCGGACTGTTCCCCTTGGAACTGTGCCTGATGGAAATGCACTCGACTTCAGTCTGATTTCTTCTGCAAAGAGGCTACTCCTGTAGAAACCAATGTTAAGAAATTTTTATTTTTCTAGAAAAAACAACCCAGAAATGGATTTCAGTCATCAAAGCACTGTGCAGGGACCCCCAACCGCGACCCAGGACAGTTTTAGGTTTGGAAACCAAGGTCTCTCCTAATGTGCATTTCTAGCAAAATGAACCAACATAGCCAAAGATAATTTAGAACTACAACATCCTTTATGGGGAATATCCAATCTCCCCAAACCTGTTTTATTGAAAATTACGTTAGAAAGTCATAATTCTAAAGCACTGTATTTGATACACATTTTAATGGGTACCTCTACATACTTCCAAATAGTTTCAGGAATCTAAGTGTGCCTCTTTACAAAAGACTGTTTCGTTAATTTTTTTTTTTAATTCTAGTTGGTTAACATACAGTACAATATTAATTTCAGGAGAATTCAGTGATTCCTCACTTACATACAACACCCAGTGCTCCTCACAAGTGTCCTCCTTAAGAACCATCACCCACGTAGCCCATTCCCCACCCACCTCCCTCCATCAACCCTCAGTTTGTTCTCTAGAGTTAAGTGTCTCTTATGGTTTGTTTCCCTCTCTGTCTTCCCCACCTTCCCATATATTCATCTGCTTTGGTTCTTAAAAACCGCATGAGTGAAATCATGGTATTTGTCTTCCTGTAACTATTTTGCTTAGCATAATACATCTAGCTCCATCCACGTCACTGCAAATGGCAAGATTTCATTCTGTTTGATAACTGAGTGATATTCCATTGTATATATCTACCACATCTTTTTTTTTTTTTTTTTGAGAGAGAGAGAAAGCAAACAGGGGAGGGGCAGAGAGAGAGGGAGACAGAGAATCCCAAGCAGGCTCTGCACTGTCAGCACAGAGCCCAATACAGTGCTCGAACTCATGAACTGTAAGATCATGACCTGAGCCCAAACCAAGACTCAGACACTTAACCAACTAAGCCTCCAGATGCCTCTATACTACATCTTCTTTTTTTTTTTTAATTTTTTTTTTAACGTTTATTTACTTTGAGACAGAGAGAGACAGAGCATGAACGGGGGAGGGTCAGAGAGAGAGGGAGACACAGAATCTGAAACAGGCTCCAGGCTCTGAGCTGTCAGCACAGAGCCCAACGCGGGGCTCGAACTCACAGACCGCGAGATCATGACCCGAGCGGAAGTCGGAAGCCCAACCGACTGAGCCACCCAGGCGCCCCTATACTACATCTTCTTAATCCATTCATCAGTCAGTTCACACTAGGGCTCTCTCCATAGTTCGGCTATTGTTGATTATGTTGCTATAAACAGTGAGGTGCATGTGCTTCTATGAATCTGTACTTTTGTATCTGTCGGATAAATATACTTTATGGATTGAAGAGTAGTTCTATTTTTAACTTTTTGAGGAACCTCCATACTGTTTTCCAGGATGGCTGCTTCAATTTGCATTCCCAACAGTGCAGGAGGGCTCCCCTTTCTCGGCATCCTCCCCAACACTTGTTGTTTCTTGTGTTGTTAATTTTAACCACTGTGATATGTGTGAAATGGTATCTCATCGTGGTTTTTTAATTTTTTTAAATGTTTATTTATTCCTGAGAGAGACAGAGTGCAAGCGGAAGGGGCAGAGAGAGAGACACATACACAATCCAAAGCAGGTTCCAGGCTCTGAGCTCCAAGCTGCCAGCCCGTAGCTCGACTTAGGACTTGAACTCATGAACTGTGAGATCGTGACCTGAGCTGAATTTGGATGCTTAACCAACTGAGCCACCCAAGAGCCACTTTCACTGAGGTTTTGATTTGTATTTCCCTGATGATGAATGATGTTGAGCATCTCTTTAGGTGTCTGATAGCTATCCATACATCTTCTTTGGAAAAAATGTCTGTTCATGTTTTCTGTCCATTTCTTAAGTGGGTTACTTGGGATTTTTGTGTGCTGAGTTAGCTATGTTCTTATAGATTTTGGATACTAACCCTTTATCAGATATGTTGCTGGCAAATCTCTTCTCCCATTCCCTAAGCTGTCTTTTAGTTTTGTTGTTTGTTTCCTTCACTGTGCGGTAGCTTTTTATCTTGATGATGTCCCAGAAGTTCATGTTTGCTTTTGTTTCCCTTGCCCCCACCAACATGAAGCTGCTACGGCCGAGGTCAAAGAGGTTGCTACCTCTGTTCTCCCCCAGAATTTCGATGGTTTCCTGTCTCACATTTAGGTCTTTCCTCCATTTTGAATTTATTTTTGTGTATGGTGTTAGAAAGTGACCCATTTTCATTCTTTTGCATGTTGCTCTCTGGCTTTCCCAACACCATTTGTTGAAGAAACTGTCTTTTCACGTTGGATAGTGTTCCCTGCTTTATCAAAGATTAGTTAGCCATAGAGTGGCGGGTCCATTTCTGGATTTTCTATTCTCTTCCATCAATCTAAGTGTCTATTTTTGTGCCAGTACCATACTGTTTTGATGACTACAGCTTTATAACATAGCTTGAAGTCTGGAATTGCGATGCCTCCACCATTGCTTTTCTTTTTCAGGATTGTTTTGGCTATTCAGGGTCTTTTGTGGTTCTATACAGATTTTAGGATTATTTGCTCTTTCTCTATGAAAAATGCTGATGGTATTTTGATAGGAACTGCATTAATGTGCAGATTGCTTTGCGTAGTGTCAACATTTTCACAATGTTTGTTCTTCCAATCCATGAGCATGGAATGTTTTCCCATTTCTGTCCTTTTCCATTTCTTTTACAATTTTTCTGTAGTTTTCAGAGTATGATCTTTTACCTCTTTGGTTAGTATTCCTAGGTATCTTAGTGTTCGGGTGCAATTGTAAATGGGAGAGATTCCTTGATTTCTTTTCCTGCTGTTACATTAGTGGTGTAGAGAAATACAAGAGACTTCTGTACATTTTTTATATCCTGTGACTTTGCTGAATACATATAGTCTCATATTTTTGACATTCTTTCAGGTTTCTACATAGATTATCATGTCATGGACAAATGGTGAAAGTTTCAATTCTTTGCTGATTTGGATGCCTTTTATCTCTTTTTGTTGTCTGATTGTTGAGGCTAAGACTTCCAGAACTAGGTTAAAGAGTAACGGCGAGAATGAACATCCTTGTCTTCACCCTGACCATAGACATAAATCTCTCTGTTTTTCCCACATGAGATGGTATTAGCTGTGGGTCTTTTATAAATAGCTTTTATGATGTGAAGTATGTTCCATCTATACCTACTTTGTCGATGGTTTTTATCAAGAATGAATGCTATATTTTGTCAAATGCATCTACTGATAGGATCATATGGTTCTTATCCTTTCTTTTATTAATGTAGTGTATCAGATAGGTTGATTTGAAGATATTGAACCATCCCAGCAGCCCAGGAATAAATCCCACTTGGTCATGTTAAATAATTCCTTAATGTACTGTTGTATTCAATTTGCTAGCATCTTGTTGAGGAATTTTGCTTCCATGTTCATCAGGGATATTAGCCTGTCATTCTCCTTTCTAGTGGGGTCTTTGGCTTTGGAATCAAGGTAATGCTGACCTCATAGGATGAGTTTGGAAGTTTTCCTTCCATTTCTATGTTTTGGAACAGTTTGAAAAGAATAGGCATTAACTTTTCTTTAAATATCTGCTAGAATTCCCCTGGGACTCCACCTGGCTCTGGACATTTGTTTCTTTTGTTTGACCTTTTAAAATTTATTTGAGAGACACTATGTGACAGCATGAATGAGGGACTGGCAGAGAGAGAGAGGGAAACAGAGAATCCCAAGAAAGTACCACACTGGCAGCACAGAGCCCCACATGGGACTTGAACACACAAAACCATGAGATCATGACCCGAGCCAAAACCAAGAGTCAGATGCTTAACTGACTGAGCCACCAGGTCCCCCAGTTTGGAGAATTTTTATTACTAGTTCAATTACTAGTAATGGGTCTATTTCTTCCTGTTTCAATTTTGGTAGTTTATATGTTTCTAGGAATTTGTTCATTTCTTCCAGGTTGTCCAGTTTGTTGGCATATACTTTTTCATAGTATTGTTATAATTGTTTGTATTTCTGTAGTGTTAGTTATAATCTCTTTTATTCGTGATTTTACTTATTTAGGTCTTTTCCCTTTTTGTTTTGATAAGTCTGGCTAGGGGCTTATCAATTTCATTAACTCTTTCAAAGAACCAGCTCTTAGTTTCATTGATGTGTTTAATTTTTTGTTGTTGCTTCTAAATCATTTATTTCTCCTCTGATCTTTATTATTTCCCATCTTGTATCAGCATTAGGCTTTATTTACTGTTCCTGTTCTAGCACATTTAGGTATAAGGTTAGGTTGTGTATCTGAGGCTTTTCTTGATTCTTGAGATAGCCCTGTATTGCACTATAATTTCCTGTTAGGCCCACTTTTGCTGCATCCCAAGTGTTTTGGACTACCGTGTTTTCATTTTCATTTGCTTGCATGTAATTTTTTATTTCTTCTTAAATTTCCTGGTTAAACCATTCATTCTTTAGTAGGATGTTCTTTAATCTCCATGTATTTGTGGCCTTACCAAAATGTTTTTCTGGTTGACTTCAAGTTTCATAGCATTGACAATCTTTTTGTACTTCTTGACGGCTTATTTGTGATCTACCCTGGAATGTTCCATGTGTACTTGAGAAGAACGTGTATTCTGCTGCATTAGGATGAAATGTTCTGAATATTTCTGTTAAGTCCATCCAGTCCGGTGTGTCAAGCCACTGTTTCCTTGTTCATTTTCTCTTATCTAATCTGCCCATTGCTACTTGTGGGTAAAATCCCCTACCATTATTATATTATCAATGAGTGCCTTTAAAAAAATTTTTTTTAATGTTTATTTACTTTTGAGAGACAGAGAGAGAGACAGAGTGCAAGCAGGGGAGGAGCAGAGAGAGAGGGAGACACAATCCAAAGCAGGCTCCGGGCTCTGAGCTGTCAGCATGGAGCCCAATGCAGGGCTCAAACTCACAAATCGTGAGATCATGACCTGAGCCAAAGTCAGACACTTAGCTGACTGAGCCACCCAGATGCCGCTTAATGAGTTTACTACAAACAACTAATTTGCTACTAATTGTTTTCTGTCTCTGGCTGCTTTCAAGTTGCAGGCATAAATATTTATAACTGATGGATCTTCTTGATGGATAAGCCCCTTAATTATGATGTAATGCACTTATTCATCTGTTGTCCTAGTTTTTTGGTTGAAAATCCAGTTTCTCTAGGCCTCCTGGGCAGCTCACTCAGTTAAGCATTCAACTTCAGCTCAGGTCATGATCTCACAGTTCATGAGTTTGAGTACTACGTTTGGCACTGCACTGGCAGTGTGGAGTCTGCTTAGGATTCTCTCTCCCTCTCTCTGTCCCTCCCCTGCTTGCTCTCTCTCTCTGTCAAAATAAATAAAAATACAATTTTAAAAATAAAATCTATGTTGCCTGCTATAAGCATGTATATAAATCCTTGGATACATAGGTATTTAAGTATGCTACAGTTTTCTTTTGATGTGCATTAGCAAGATACATGGTTCTGCATTTCCTCACTTGCAAGCATGTGCCTTTCTGTCTGCAAGTCTCTTGTAGGCAGCATATAGATAGGTCTTCTCTTTTATGCATTGATACGCTATGTCTTTTGATTGGGACATTTAGTCCATTTACATTCAGAGTGATTAAAAGATATGAACTTAGTGCTATTGTGTTTCCTGCAAAGTTGGTGTTTCTGGTGACGTTTTCTGTTTATTTCTAGTCTGTTGCTTTTGGTCTTTTTTTCCCCCAAAGAGTCCCCTTTAATATTTCTTGCAGGGCTGGTTTAGTGGACACGAAATCCTTTAGTTTTTGGTTGTCTGGGGACATCTTTATCTCTCCTTCTATTCTGAATGATAGCATTGCTGGATAAAGTATCCTTGGCTGCATTTTTTCCCATGCAGGATGTTTAATATATCAAGCCACTCCCTGGTGGGCTGCCAAGTTTCTGTGGACAGACCTGCTTTGAACCCGATCTGTCTTCCCTTGTACGTTAAGGACTTTTTCCCCCCTTGCTGCTTTCAGGATTTTTTCCTTGTCTGTGTATTTTGTGAATTTGACTATGATATGTCTTGGTGATGGCTTCCTTTTGTTGAATTTAATGGGTGTTCTCTGCGTTTCTTTCATTTTGAGGTCTGTTTTTTCTTCACCAGATTAGGCAAACTTTTTAGCTGTAATTTGCTCAAATAACTGTTCTGCCCCTTCTTCTGTCACTTCATCTTCTGGGACTCCCCTGATAGGAATATTATTATGCTTTAAGGACTTGCTTAGTTCCCTAAGTGTTCATTTGTGATTCAATACCTATCTTACTCTCTTCCTTTCAGCTTCATTACTTACCATAATTTTGTCTTCTATATCACTGATTCATCCCTCTGCTTCATCCATCCTTACTGTCATGGATCTCAACTAGTTTCCATCTCTAATAGAGCATTTTTTTATTTCAGTCTGACTTGTTTTTAGTTCTTTCATTTCTGCAATGAGGGATTCTCTAGTGTCTTCTAGACTTTTATCATGCCCAGTTAATATCCTTATAATTGTTGTTTTAAATTCTAGTTCAGACATCTTACTTGTATTTGTGCTGAATAAATCCCTTGTGATGATTTCTTCCTGTTCTTTCTTTTGAGTTGAATTCCTGTCTTGTCATTTTGGAGGTCAAAAAAAAAAAAAAAAAAAAGGAAGCTAAATCCTAGATGTATCTTGGTCTAACTAGAACAACTAGCATTAACACACAGACAAAACCCTGATGGACAAAAGGGACTACAGAGCCAGGCACCCCTGGTTCACAAGGGGATGTACACCCAGCAGTCATCACAGGGCAGCAGCAGAGATGGGGACATTTTGACACATGGTCCAGGGTAAACTGGTTATCTAAGGGAAGAAAGGACTCATTTCTCTCATCAACTTCATGGACATTAACCAAGTCATGTGGATTTAACTGTCATGGAAACAAATAGAACACACAGAAAGGAACTTCTAGCATGTGTAATTATGATCTGAGTGATGGAGGAGTTTTCTCACAGAACAACAGAAGGTAATCTAGAGGTACATGAGTAGCTCTGTCAATTAAGTGTCCAACATAGGCTAAGGTCATGATCTCAGGGTTCGTGAGTTTGAGCCCCACATCACTTTCTACTGTCAGCACAGAGCCTACTTTGGATTCTCTGTCCCCCCCACCTTCTGTCCATCTCTGGTGTTGGCGTGTACAAGGGCATGCACATGTTCTCTCTCTCCCTCTAAAATAAATAAATATTTTAAAAAGGAGGTACTCTACACAGGAATAGTTGGGGAATTTCAAGTCTACTAACAATGTGAAAGGCCCATCCACACAGACAACAGAGAGAAATCATACACCCTGACCTGGAGAAAACATTTTCAACACATAGAAATGAAACAGCATCAGTGTCCACAGGACGTGAAGGAAACAGAAGACATCAGGAAGCAGACACGTGAGTTACAGGTGACAACACACTGTAAATGCTTCCACAGAAGAGGGAACCCCACACATGAGAAATGCTGAGCCACAGGGGAATTAGAAAAATAAATGTGTGCTATCAAGGAGACCCCATGTCACATACTTCAGCTGGAGAAAATAAAGCCAGTTAACACCCATTGCCACAAGTGAAAGGAATCAGCACTGATGTGTGATTCACACACTGCATTCACATTTCTTCATAAATTTTAACTTTCCCTCAATCTACAATATGCCATCACCACAATGTGTAAAAATTACATGCATTTACTTTTGGAGACACGAAACCACTAAGCAGGACTGCCAACAAAAGCAAAAGATAAACTTGAGACCTGTATTGAGCAATTGAGCACCCTGGGTCATTTCAAGGACATAAAGACCTCATCCCAGCATATGAAGAAAAACATGCAGCATCACTGCTTCTCCCTGTGTTCAAGATAAAAGAAAGAAGGTAAATTCTCAGGCATGTTATGGTTAAAAAAAAAAAAAAAAAAGGAAACCATGCTTTTCAGAACTTACTTTTTAATTTTATCCACATGATAGCAATTTGGAAGACAGACTGAATACATCCCACTTCACAGAATTTGCATGTATCTCCAACCACCAGCAATGAACAGGAAGTGGGTTTTTTTAACTCTACTCTGCATGGAACAGTCACTAGCGTTTCGTTCAATCCTTTTAATCCATGACTACACCCACTTGGCATGAAGGTGTGGAAATCCATGCATTTTTTGTTCTGAGACACTTTTCCCCAGTGAACATTCTCTGGATAAGTCTCAGACTAACCTGAGTCAGCAAGAACAGGAAAGACCTGACACATTTACTACCCTCTGCCCTGAAGGGGAAGAAAGGAGGCAGAAAGAATTCAGTAACTTTACACCTGCTAAACATGAGGCTGGCATAAAAGAAAGCCATCAGTGCTTAGACAGGGACTGTGCTACTCACAGGTGACAGGTGACATGCAGACACCTACCTGAGCCCTGTTCTCCCTGGAAAACCTCAGTGGAAGGGAAAGGCACTCCCTCCCCCACCCTGTTTGGATCTGGAAAACAGCAGGATGTATGAGGGCCCCTCCCCCATCAGACCAGGAGAAGACTCACAGGAAGTCCCCCTGTTCACCCATGATAGGACCAGGTGTAGACCTCCCAAGTCCACACGTTGTGGCTCATCCATGATTAGCTCAGCTGTTTGTCCCACTGAACAGGGGCACAAAACCTGGCTAGTCCCACTTTGGTTTGGCTTTTCTCCTTCCTCCAGACCCTTAACATGGGCTTGCTCTCAGGCTGAGCCACACACAGCCCCTCCTGGGGGACAGGAGGACAGGCTGGCCTCAGGGAACCACCATGTCAGCACCACATCTGCTCATGCCTGGTTTGTTTACTCCTTTCCTGCCTTCAGACACCTGCAGGTCTTATGCTCATTGTGTTCTCCCCACTGATGTAGTCACTGCCCCTAATACAACAGCAACTCTGCTCCCACTACACGGCCCCTGCCCCCAGTGCAACAGTGCCTATCCCCCCACCCAGGCTATGCAATCATTCTGCTCAATACAGGGCTCTCCTTACTCAATTCGGATTCTTCATTTGACACTGTCCAACAACACCCCTTTCCTACCCAAACTTTATCCAGGCCACTGTCCTCTCCGCAGGCCCCTGAACTGTGGGTGGCCCACACTCTGAGCATCCATGAGTTGAGGAACAAGGCCATGGGGAACTGAGCCAACAAATCTGTCCTTCACCACAGGGGCTGGATCCGGACAGTGGGCTTTCTTGCTCCATCTCTGTCACACAAAAAAGCAAAGCCTGGTTCCATTTCACCGAAGATGCTGGAGGATCTCTGAGACTGCACCTGGTTCTTTGCACTAAAGTATCCTCAGCCTAGTTCGATTTGAGTTTACCTACCGGGACCATGGTGAGCCCCCTGATCTCCAGTCCAAGATTTACTACCCCTGGACGTGGTGGTCCTCCCTCCTTTCACCAGGTAGGATTCAGCTGATCACAGGGAAACCCAGAGACAGGGATTTGACAGGAGGATGGACACCCGTCCCCAACCCACAACAGACTTTACCTCCTGGGGGAAAGAGGAAAGAACCCCACTTGTATTTCCACTCCAGTCACTGCTCATGGAAACAAAAAGGCGAAACTGAGTCATGGTGCAAAGGGATGTCCTTCAAAGTCATAATTTGCAACAAAATCAACCAAAGACACCAATAATTAGTCCCAGTAAAGCTAAACCAATATCATAATTTTAAGCTTCATGAAAAATAGGTACCTGGGTGGCTCAGATGGTTAAGTGTCTGACTTGGGTCAGATCAAGATCTCACAGTTCATAGATTTTGAGTCCTGCATTGGATTCTGTGCTGTCAGCTTAGAGCCTGGAGCCTGCTTTGGATTCTGGGTCTCCCACTCTTTCTGCCTCTCCCCCACTTGTTCACTCTATCTCTCTCTCTCAAATAAACATTTAAAAAAATATTTTTAAGCTGAAGAAAAAGAGAAGTGATGTGAAAATGTATCTTTCATTAATAAAGACTGAAAAGAAGAGCAGACACAAAACCAGATTATTCCGGTATCACAACAGAGGACAGAAAATAACTTTCAACAATGAGGGGTCTCATGTCATGATAATTTAACAGGAACTTTTTGGAATGTATAATCCAAGACTTTTTGTAGAAGTATATAAAGTTGTATGTACACACCAGCAACAGACACCTTTTTATCACATCCAGTCCAAAAGACATTGTAATGGGAAAGAGACATGTGGTACATAACCGTGTGATTACTTCAAGTCTGAGGTAACAACATCTAGGTCACACAGATGTAGAGGACAAAGAAGGCCACCTAAAACCATCAGTGTTCATATCAGTGACACGAACTAGGAATTCATACACTTAGGGTCCCAATCAAGGAAGAGGCACCTGGAAACTCAAAAGCATAATCACAACAATGAAAATATTTCTCTCCGCCTGAATTTTCATGAACAAAATACATGAAGTTCTATACCTGAAGTTTTCCCAAAATTGTGTCCGTTCAGGATCATCTCCATTGTACTGGCTCGCATTTTCAATAAGAATTTAAAGGAGGATAGGGGCGCCTGGGTGGCTCAGTGCGTTAAGCATCCGACTTCAGCTCAGGTCATGATCTCACAGGCTGTGAGTTCGAGCCCCGCGTCGGGCTCTGTGCTGACAGCTCAGAGCCTGGAGCCTGCTTCAGATTCTGCGTCTCCCTCTCTCCCTGTCCCTCCCCTGTTCATGCTCTGTCTCTCTCTGTCTCAAAAATAAATTAAAAAAAAAAAAGAATTTAAAGGAGGATAAATGCTATGCCATAGTGTGTCTGTGCTCACAGATTCCTGGGACACCTGAAGGCTTTTCCATGGTGCTTAAGTTTATGTGTGTCCTCGAAGGGAAGAGGGACAACTGAAGGCTTTCCCACAGAGCAGTCATTCGTAAGGTTCTGCCCACTGAGGGTCATCACATGTACATGCAGGTCTCTGGGACACTCAAAGGTCTTACCAGAGTCCTTACATACAAAGGCTTACTGTCCACTGTGCAGCCTGGTGTGTTCTTGAAGGGATCGGTGATTTGTCAAGATCTGTCCCCAGGGTGTTTCTTCACATGCACTTGAAGAGATGAGAAGAACCTGTATGCCTTCCCACACCTCTTGCATTCATAGGGTTTAGTTGCGCTGTGTGTTTTCAAATGACCTTGAACATTTTGCAGCTAACTGACAACTTTCCCACACTCTATATACTCAAAAGGTCTCTCCCCAACATGTGTCCGTATGTGTACTTCCACAGTGACGGGCACCTGAAGGTATTCCCACACTGCTGACACTCATTGGATCTCTCCCAAGCATGTGTCCTCATATGTGCTCCCAAGTTTCAAGGAGATGTGAAGACTTTCCCACAGTGTTGACATTTACAGGGTTTTTCCCCAGTTTGTGTCTGCGTATGTATCCATAGATCAGTGTGATACATGAAGGCTCTGATACATTCCTGACACTAATAGGGTTTCACTGCCTTGTGTGTGGTCCTGTAATGTTCAGAGGTCGATGTTTCCTGAAAGCTTCCCCTCACTCCTTACATTCCAAGTTTCCACCCCTGCGTGATTTCTCACAGTATGTACTACAAGGGTGCACTTACGACTGAAGGCTTTTCCACAATGCACACATTTATAGCGTTGCTCGCCAGTGTGTGTCCTCACATGGTCTCGTAGGCATGAGTTATACCTGAAGGTTTTCCCACACACCTGACATTCATAGGGTCTCTCCCCTGTGTGTATTGTCACATGTTCTCGCAGATTCCAATGATATCTGAAGGTTTTCCTACACACCTGACATTCATACGGTCTTTCCCCAGTGTGCGTCCTCATATGTTCTCGCAGGCATGACTTATACCTGAACGTTTTCCCACACTCCTGACATTCATAGGGTCTCTCCTCCGTGTGTATCTTCACATGATTTCGCAGATTCCAATGATATCTGAAGGTTTTCCCACATTGCTGACATCCATACGGTCTTTCTCCAGTGTGTCTCCTCATATGCACTCGCAGGTCTGTGTGATTCCGGAAGGCTCTTCCACACTGCTGACATTCAAAGGGCCTTTCCCCAGTGTGTGTCCTCATATGTACTCGCAGGTATGATTGATCCCGAAAGGATCTGCCACACTCCTTACATTCATAGGTTTTCAATGTACTGTGAGTGGTCATGTGACGTTTAATATGACCATACCTCTGGAAAGATTTCCCACACTCCTTACATTCATAGGGTCTTTCCCCAGTGTGTGTCCTCATATGTACTCGCAGGTTTGGGTGATGCCTGAAAGCTTTGCCACACTCCCCACATTCATAGGGTTTCACTACATTGTGTGTGGTCATGTGACATTCAAAATGTAGACGTATCTTGAAAGTTGTCCCACATTCTTTACATTCCCAGGATCCATCCCCTGTAGGTCTTCTCCCAGGTACAAGAAAGGTGTGCTGACCAGGGAAGGCTTTCCCACACGGCTGATATTTATAGGGTTTCTCCCGAGCGTGGGTCCTCACATGTTTTTGCAGGCTTGACTTATACCCAAACGCTCTCCCACACTCCTGACATTGAGAGGTTCTAGCCCCAGTGTGAGTTCTCATATGACGTGTAAGGAAGGAGTGATATAAGAAGGTTTTCCCACACATGTCACATGTATGGACCCTCTGTACACGGTCATTTTGCACGTGACCCTGAAAAGAAGAAATGCAAGTGAAAGCTTTTCCACATTTCTTGCACTGTAGAGATTTTTTACTACTCAGACTCTTTGCGTATGTCTCCGATGCTCTCCCGGTGTCCTGACCTTCATAGGATTTCTCTACAAGGTCTGCATCCACATGAGTGCTGAGGCTCGTGATGGAGCTGCAGGCTGGGCAACATTCCTCACAGGGACTAGGTTTGAGTCCTGGGTGAGATCTTTGCAGATTCCCTAGGAAAAAACCATCTGCGAAGGTTTCCCTACACTTAGCACATTCACAGGATTTGCCTCCAGTAGGACACCCCTCATGCACAGTAAGACTTGTAATCGGGTTCAGGGTTTCTCCACATTGATCTCCTTCAAAACGTTCACAGACACTCTCCAACAAAGGACTGCTGTTCAAAATAGGAAGATACATGGTAAGGGAATAGTGATTAGAAGTGATCTCTTTAATAATTAATGATCTACTGATGCTTATTAATTATTATTGGACTACATAATGGACATTTTCAATGACTGAGTATGGTTGTGGCACTGTCTGCATGATTGCAAGATGGTTCAAGCTTACTGTTCTCCTGAGGACTCAAACAGAGTCATAACGTTCAGGGTTTCTTACCTATAGTTTTCCCTGACCATTTTTAACAACGCAACGGTTTTTCAGATGATCAATACCTAGAATGCATTTATAAAAACTTCGTTTTGTGAAAGTTTTGACTACACGATTGTTGTGCTAGGTTTACACCTGTTCTCTACTTTCAGGCTAGTCTCACAATCGCCAACATTCCCCATTCCTCCCTTACAAGTGTCACTCACCTCAAAAGCCCTTCCTGCATTTGGGTCAGATCTCCACTGCTGTGAAATTTCTGCTTCTCTACAAACACAGAACGGGAATCATTTTTTGTAAACATTAGTATTTTCTCTTCACTCAGAGGCTCATTCTGCAAAGAATTCCACTCATTTTACCTTCACTGGGAGAAACTACAAGAATTGGGAGCCTAGTTGAATTTCGTGGAAATGACCTGATGCGTAAGGTTAAAAAACAGGCCATATGTCTGCTTCTATTCATATACTGATCCCGAAATGGAAATGAACTTCATGAGGAAGAATGGTCATGGACCAAATTTCTGAGGACCCTTGTGACTTGGGACTTTGACGATAATAAAGTGTCTGAAATGGCAGCACGTTCATCCAGAAATACTTCAAACTAGATGCAGACTAATGTGGAGATAAGAATTATCAGAAGAGCCAAGTAGGAAGGAACTGGGCAAGACACACACATCCACACCCTACCTCTACAGGAAGACAGAAAGACTGGCCACGTGGGCTACGATGGATAAAAAGTCCAACAGGGAGGACAGGTGAATGGCAAACATCACCCTGCTCATACAAAGCCTGAGCCATATTTCTAATGGATGCATCCAAACGCCAATCCCTTCTCCAGAACCTGGTCCAACCGAGGGTTGGCCAGTCTGAGGGCACAGAGGCCTTCGGTGGAGCCTGCCTGAGCTGCTCAGCTGCCATTAGGAGATTAGATGGTGTGTGTGCTTGCTGCCCTGCCCCTGAGAAGAGCTCAGCAGGAGGGAGGGTTTGAAGGACAACAAGCAATCTGGAAGGTGGGCCTAACTTTCGTCTTCACAGTCATGATGACTGATAATTGTGGGACTTTTTATTCATTCATTCATTCATTCATTCACTCACTCATATTTTGGTAGAATCATACTGACCTATATATTCGTGTCAGGTGTGCAACATGGGGATTCAACAATTGCATACATTACAAAATGCTCACCATAAAAAGTGTAATTGCTGTCATTATACACAACTATACAATTATTGACCATATTCCCTGTGCTCTACTTTTCCTTCTGGTAACTTATTTATTCAACAAGTGCAAATCTGTTCTTCTCAATCCCCTCCATGATTTCACCTGTCTCTCAATCCCATTCCAATCTCACAAACACCAATTTGTTCCCTAGAATTTTAAGACTGTCCCTATTTTCTGTTGTTTGTTCATTTTGTCATTTAGATTCCACATATAAGTAACGTGTTTTGTTTGTCTCTATCGGACTTATTTACTTGGTATAATACTCTCTAGCTCCATCCATGGTGTCACAAACATCAAGAATTTGTCCCTTTTATATTACTGAGGGACAGTCCCTTGTATGTAGATACCACATCTTCATTATCCATTCATCTGTTGAAGGACTCCTGTGTTGCTAAGGTATCTTGAGCACAGTGAACGTGGGGCTGCACATATCTGACTGTCCTGTTTTTTACCTTTGGTGAACTACCCACAAGTGAAATTATGGACCATACGGTATTGTTGTGTTTCCTTTTGTTGTGGAAACTCCATACTGTTTGACAAGCTGGCTGCACCCATTGAAATCCCACCAATGAGGCATTTCCCTTTCTCCACATCCTCACCAACACTTGTACTTCCTGTTCCTTTCATACTAGCCATTAGCTCACCTGGTTTTAATTTGCATTTCCTTGAGGATTAGTGATACTGAGCAGCTTTTCATGTGCCAAGAGGCCATCTGTATATTTTCTGTGAGAAAATGTGTATTATGTTCCTCTTTCAATTTTTTATTTTTCCTTTTGTTTCCCTTACCTGAAGGGATGATTCCACAAAAATACTGCTAAGGCTGATGTCCATGAGTTTAGCACCTCTGTTTTGTCTTAAGCTGAGTATGGGTTCAAGTCCTACACTGAGGTGTTTAATCCATACTGAGTTTCCTTTCAGGTAAGGGGTACAAAGCTGCCCAGTTTCACCTCCTTGCAGGTAGCTGTCTCATTCTCCCAACACCACTTATTGAAGAGACAGTCTTTTCCCCATTGTACAGTCTCAGATCCTTCCTTGTAGATTATTTTACCATATAAACTTGGGTTTCTTGGGGCGCCTGGGTGGCTCAGTCGGTTGAGTGACCAGCTTCGGCTAAGGTCATGATCTCACAGTCTATGAGTTCGAGCCCCGCGTAGGGCTCTGTGCTGACAGCTCGGAGCCTGGAGCCTGTTTCGGACTCTGTGTCTCCCTCTCTCTGGCCCTCCCCCGTTCATGCTCTGTCTCTGTCTCAAAAATAAACGTTAAAAAAAAAATTTTTTTTAACCTGGGTTTCTTTCTGGACTCTCTATTCTGTTGCCTTGATGTTAGTGTCTGGGTTTGTGCCAGTACTATACTATTTTGTTGAGTGTAGTTTGAAATCTGGGATTGTTATATCTTCAGCTTTGGTATGCCTTCTCAAAATAGCTTTATTTGGAATCTTTTCTGTTTTCATACAAATTTTAGAATTTCTTGCATTAGTCCTCTCAAAAATGCTATTCATGAAATGATTGATAGGGATTGCACTGAATATATACAGTGCTTTTCATAGTATAGGCATTTTCAAAAAAATTAGTCCATATAATCCATGATAATGGTATAGCTTTCCCTTTACTGTGTCATGTTCAATGTATTTATTAAATGTTTTATACCTACAAGAGTATGGATCTTTCAACTTCCTTGGTTACTTTTTAACATAATATTTTATTGTTTTTGAACTACTTGAACATGGGTTTGATTTCTTAATTTCTCAGCTATCTTGGTAGTAAATAGACAAATGCACAGATTCTACAATATTTGTGTTCTGCAACTTTTATAAATTCATTTCTTACTTCTAACACTAATTAGTGAAGCCTTAATGATATTCTATGTACAGTTTCATATAATTTGCAAATATTGACCTTTTCTTCCTCTTCCTGAAAAGACCAGGGAAGGTATGGAGCCATCCTTACCCACAGAGGACAGGTTCCTGCAGGTCTCCAGAATCACATCTTTAAAGAGGTTCCTCTGACCATGATCCAGCAAAGCCCACTCTTCCGGGGTGAAGTTCACAGCCACATCCTCAAAGACCACAGAGGCCTGAAACATACCATACACTCTATTGCTGCAAAGCGCCATTTGCACCCACGTGTGTGGGAGAATGAAGGGTGTGGGTTAGAGAATGAAGAGTGTGGGTGACAGGCAGGGAGCTGACTCCATTCCTAGGACCCCGGAGTCACAACAGAGGGTGAGGACAACAGCTGACATGGACTTACACACACCCCATTTACTGGGTTATTTACACTGAGACAGATCTGTACAGATCAATACTGTACAGATTGAAACATGAAATATTCACTCAGATAACACACAGACCGGAGGACACACGCTTGGCTTGCTCAAAGACGATTATGCCTCATCATCAGCTCCAAGAACTGCAACCAGAATGTCAGGATGCTGTGGACACTCAGATTCCAGGGCTGCTTGATGGGAGCAGCTCTCGCCCTGGAAGGAACAAGGGCACGAAGCCTGGTGGAGTCCCCTCTCTTCCGACAGAGGCAGACACGACCGTTTCCCCGGATTAGGTGGGCTCTGGGCACGGACACAGGCCAGGGCCCGGGCGCCTGGCACACCTGATGTGTAAGACGAGTCCAGGGCCTTAAGAGACTTGGAAGTCAGCAGGGCCGCTCAAACTTTTAACCCAGGGCCCAGAATTCAAGGAAAAGGGCACCAGAAGGAAGAGTCCCTGAGGGATTGATGGGGACACAGCCACCGCTCACGTTAACACAGGAGGAAGAATCACAGTGTATGGACCGTTTTTAGGCAACAGGCCTGAGTGATGGAAAGATACGCAGCAAAGGGCGCAGTGAGCACACAGCTGAATGCACACGGGCTCCTGAGTGACCTGCCTCGAAACGGCCACAGGCCCTAACTAACCCCTGCGACTTACAACCGGGCACAGGTCCCACAGAGGGAGCATTCCAAAGGTTCCCATGCTCCCTCGTGACCCCATAACTGTAGCCCCCCAGCACCGCCTCCCGGCAGACGGTCTCTCCTTTGCCATCCTGCCCGCTGCTCCCTCGCAGGGTATTCAGTAAACTTCCATCTCCTCTGTTCTGCCTTGGGGGAATTCTCTCACCACCTGACCTGCGGGCCTCCCCCTGATCAGGTCACCCCACATTTGATGGCCTTCACAGGGACCCTCTGCTGTACAGGGCCTCGCCTGGGATTTTCTAGGAATTTTCTGGGAGTTTCCCTTGGTGAACTGACTCTAGTGTTCTCTGGGCAGCTGACAACCTCCACCTGAGGTTCCTCCTTGGTGAGGATCCCCGGTCCCAGGGGGTGTCTATGGCACTGCCCTTGCCCAACAGGCTGAGGGATTTCCCCTCTTGCCCTTCAGGGGGATCCCTGACTCCCGCCACTTTCTTTTTGCCCTTTGGCAGGTGCAACCATATTTACTCACCAGGCAGCAAATTTCTCTATCTCAGGGGCTCCCCAGTATGGTCTGTAGGTCTGAGGGTGAACAAGTTTGGACCATTTGGACCTGTAAGGCCAGATGACCCCTTTCCTCTCCTCTCCACTCTGTTCCCAAGGTCTATTCCCAACGAGTGGCAAATATGGCAATGGCAGCTCGGCCGTGGTAAATCTGCACATGTGAAGGACTCAGCTGGGACCCCTTCCTGATGCTGGCTGAGTCTCGGCAGCCTTGCTTCTGTCAGATTCCCCCCTTAACTCCTTAGTTCCCATGTATGCAGCTGCCATCTTGACCTACAAGCAAACACATTCCTACACATCTGAGTGCTGAGTCCTCCCCTCCTTTTGCATAAGTTCAATGAGAACGTATTCTCCTTGTAATAGGACACCATTGGACACATTGGTTATTTTACTAAGGCTCTGACTGGAATGTTAGATTTGACAGAGACCTGCATAGACTCAGAATAAGCAGACAGCATGAAGGAATTAAGGTAGACTTACTGGAACCAATCAAACCTCCTGGAAATACTTGCCTGATGCCTTGCTGACAGAGTTCCAGCAGCTTTACCAGGTGAGTAAAGAAAGTCAACACCAGGCAGGTGCAGGAAACCTCAGGATAGTTTGGGGACCTTGAGAAGAGGAAATCACATAAATCTACAGGTCTTGAAGACAAGTCTAATGAAAATATTTGAGGGGCACCTGGGTGGCTCAGTCGGCTAAGCGTCCGACTTTGACTCAGGTCACGATCACACGGTTTGTGGGTCTAAGCCCCATATCGGGCTCTGTGCTGACAGCTCAGAGCCTGGAGCCTGTTTCAGATTCTGTTTCCCTCTCTCTCTGCCCCTCCCCTGCTAATGCTCTGACTCTCTCTCTCTCTCAAATAAACATTTTTTAAAAATTAAAATATATTAATATTTTAATATTAATATTAATTAATTAATTAATTAATTATTAATATTAATGAGAAAATATTTGACTTGTCTTCTGGCCTCAAGGGGCTATGAAAAGTTCAATCTAGAAATTCCTTATAAAAATTTTAAGCAAACCAAGCTCTCAAAAAGAAAGAAACAAACAAACAAACCCTGAAATGGGCAATCACTGTTTTTGCTGAACTTTTGTAAGTAAGTAGGCCATTTTGTTAAAACTGGACTTGTTTTACAAATGAATTGTTTTTGATTTGGCTATCTCTGGAAATAAGAGTGAATGCAGAGAGAAAAAAATTATGTGTCAGTAACACATTTTTGTAGGTATTAGACTTTGATACTATTTCTTATAAACCAGACTAGGTCCTGAATTCATCTGGTTTCCTCAAATTTCAGGCTACCATTCTCCAAACTAGGGGTCCCATCGTCCATTCTCTTGAGTTAAAGTCATTAAAAACCAATCTGCCCTTTTTCCTCAAGTCCTGAAAACCGATCCTGAACAACTTGAGGTCAGCTTCAGAGAAACCACCCTACGGCTCATGTAGACACAATCTCCATGCTTGTGTCTCTAGAGGGATAATGACAGGACCCCATGGACACAGGATTTTGTGATCAGCTGGAAAATGGGAAGGACTCCCCAACAACTGCATGACTCAACTATCACCTTGACCGATCCTGTGAGACTGGGATCTCAAAATCGCTCCTTAAACCACAGCGTACCCCACTCCATAGGCTTAACTACGAACTTGTGGAAATACCGGATGGGATCACATTCCTTATCTTGGACTGGAGGATGCACTTGGGGATGCTCTTATCTCCCAGGACAAGTATCTCCCACTTGCCATCAATTCCCGTAATGAGGATATAGTTAAGGGGAGACATCAGTCGCCCCTGATTTAGGCAAGTGGATGTCCACACGGCAAGTGCCGCAGGGCGGTGGCAGAGACAGGGACACCAGGACACAGGGGGCCAGGGAAGACTGGTTTTCTAAAGGGTAAAAGGGACCATCAGATTCACGGGCAATAACCGAGTCTGGTGGATTTAACTGGAAACAAGAGGAACACACGGACAGAAAGTTCCAGCACGTGTGATCAGACCTGAGCGATGGAGGAGTTTTCCCACAGAACAAAAGACGGTCGTCTACACAGGAAGAGACGGGGAAGGACAAGTCTACTAACAACGCAAAGGGTGCATCCACGCAGACAACCCAGAGAAAGGATACACCCTGACCTGGAGAAAACACAGCAGGCAGAAATGAAACAGCCTGAATGTCCCCAGGACGTGAAGGAAACAGATCATCAGGAAGAAGACATGTGAGTTACAGGTCACAACACGCTGGAAACGCTTCCACGGAAGAGGGAACCCACACGTGAGAAATGCTCAGCCCCGGGGGAATCAGATAAACCAACGTGTGACGCCCAGGAGACCCCGCGTCACACACTCGAGCTGGACGCCATGAAGTCGCAAGTGACGGGACCCAAAACCGACACGTGGTTCACACTCCGCACCCCGTTTCCTGCTAACGTGTAACTTACGAGCTACAACATGCAATGTCCCCCCAGTGCAGAAGGACTTACGAGGCACTTACCCTGGAGACAAGGCCACACTGCCGGCACAGCAAAGCCCACAAAAGGAAAACATGAACTGGAGACCCCGCGCCCCACCATCCCGGGACGGAGGGCTTCACCGGACACACTGAGCCCCAAGCACCCGCCCGAGAGGCACAGACGAGCCCTGGGCAGCCACACATCACCGGTGGCACTGCTGACATTCCCCTCTCGCCCCGCAACAGAGATCAGGTCGAGTGACGCCTGCTGGGGGGTGACGACACGGAAAGCTGCCAGCACAAAGAGGTATGGCCAAGGGACAAAAGTCCTAAGTGTCACCCACACTGGATGCCCAGGGCAGCGAGAGCCTCTCCAGAAACAACGGGCCGAGCACCAGAGCAGGAGCCGCTCAGACTGGTCACCCACGGCGCCCACACCACACATGACACCCCAGTGCACAGGGTGACACCCAGTCCCCCCATGAGCGCCAAGCTCTCCCTGCTGACACCGGTCCTCTGGGATGGAAGGAGGGGACCAGAGACCCCTGGGGACTGGACTCTGAGCTCCACACGCCCTGCACCCCCTCCTCTGGGGCCACAATTCTCACCAGAGAGGAAACCCTCCCAGTTTAGGATCTGACCCCTACACGCTCTGTGTTCATGACCCTTCCAATGGCACTTGACCCCGAGGAGCCTTCCCTCAGTCTGACCTGCACATCTTCCTGTTTCCACAGATCCCACTTAACCCCACAACCCCTTGGACGATGCCAACACCAGTCCTCGGGAGACACCCCAGGGCGGCCCCAGCCCCTTCCCCACTGGTCCCCACTGATCCCAGGGGCTGGAGGCCACCTGCAGGTGAGCGAGACCCCACCGCACCTTCCCTCGCCTCCCACCAGGCCCACCTTTGGGGGTGGCCGGTCCCCAGCCCAGAGGAGGCCCCAGCTTCCAGCAACTTGGGTCATCTGAATGACACGGGACCCCAAGCTGCTGTGTGGACAACCAGGTGCAGCATCACGGCTTCCACCCTGAGGTCAAGGCCACAGTGGGAGGGGCGGCTCTAGGGCCCCTGTGTGGTTTCACAAGAATGGAAGCTGTTTATCCCTTTCAGAGAACAGGGACCTGGTACCGTTAGAATTGAACCCGTCTCAGTTCACAGAATTTGTGTGCGTCTCTGACACCGGCAATTCCCAGGGGACAGATCAGGAAGACAGTTTTCCAGCTCTGGACCCTGCGTGGAACCGTCACCAGCATTTGGATGAATCCTCTGACCCATGACTCCACCCACCTGCATGAAGGTGTGGAGCCCCCTGCAGACCCCCCCCCCCAACCCTAATGGAGAAGGACAGTTCTGTCCTGAGACACTTTTCCCCAGGGGACGCTCTCTGGATAAAGCCCCCAGTAACCCGAGTCAGCAGGGACAGGAACGACCTGACACATTTACCACCCTCTCGCCTGAAGGGGAAGAAAGGAGGCAGAAAGAACTCGGGCATTTTACACCTGCTCAACAAGAGGCTGGCAGAGGACAGAGCCATCAGTGCTGAGCTGGACAGGGTGACAGGTCCTGCTCACAGGTGACAGGTGACATGCAGACGCCTACCTGAGCCCTGTGCTCCCAGGAAAACCTCAGTGGAAGGGAAAGGCACTCCCTCCCCCACCCTGCTGGGGTCTGGAAAACAGCAGGCTGCACGAGGGCCCCTCCCCCGTCAGACCAGAAGACTCACAGGAAGTCCCCCTGGTTCACCCACGACAGGGCCACGCGCAGACCCCCCCCCCCCCACACCCACACTTCGTGCCTTATCTGTGATCAGCTCAGCTGCTTGTCCCCGTGACCAAGGGGCACAAAATGCTGGCTGGTCCCACTTTGCTTTGGCTTCTCTCCTTCCTCCAGACCCCTGAACGTGGGCTTGCTCTCAGCCTGAGCCACACACAGCCCCTCCTGGGGGACAGGGGACAGGCTGGTCTCAGGGAACCTCCACGTCAGCACTACACCTGCTCATGCCTGGTTTCTTTCCTTTTATAGGACTCTTGAGACACTCCGGGATCTTATGCTCAGTGTCCCCCCTGTCGATGTAGGTTCCTGGAGATTTCTCTTTTTCCTTGTAATTTCCTGAGACTTTTGTAAGCTGATGGCAACTCACATCCTGGAGACTGTGATCTCAATCAGTTAACCATTTGTTTTTCTCTTTCCTTCATTCTTGGGCGGCTAAAGGTGCCTGAGGAATGTCACACATACCCCACCTGCTGGGAGTGGGGGGGTGGGCTGTCTGCTTGTACTGTGCCCACAGCCTCCTTTGTTTCCCACATCGGAGCACAGGAGTCAGGTTGGTTGGGTGACAGGTCCACCGTGGGTCCCCCTATAAGCTCAGCGGGTTTAGGGGGTGCCCAGAAAAGCAATCGTTTTAGGACCCCAGCTCCATTCCGTGATCTACGCCTCTCCGGCTCTAATTGCCCAGTACACCCCTTGCAGAACTTCCTGGTCCGGGTCAGAATCACAAAGAAATGGAAAAACAAAAAACCAATCTCAGCCACTTACGACTTGAAGGGAACAGCGTGGAAGCAAAGACTGACAGTCTGCACCAGGCCAGGAAACAGCCAAACCCGTGAAACTCTCCGCGCGGTTTCCAAAGTGAGAAAACCCTGCATTTCTTACCCGAGATCGCAGCCCAGGACCCCGTGCGCGCGCACCTGCTCCCTCAGCGCGCGCTCAGCCCCGGCCCCACGTCCCACACTTACCTCCGCTGGATTCTAACGTCCAAGTCTCAGCCCCCGGGAGCAGCTCTGGCTCCGTGACCGTCACACTGCACGCGTGCTTTCTGGGCACGTCTTGCAGCTCGGTCCGAGCAACCTCACGCCCGCCTAGACTGCCCCCGACAAAGCTCCCCCCCACCCCCACCGCCCCGTCCCCACTAGGGAGTCGCGGATTCAGAGGCTATTTCCTGAGGCCGCCTTATGGCTACAAATAGTTTCCTTTATGAGACAACTCACCGGACAGTCTCTACCTGTCCCCCACCGAGGAGCAAACTCCTGCTTAGGTCGTCGCACACGCTCCCCGAATCCCAGGCCTCCCCCCTCCCCCAGCCTTCCTTCCCAGTTCCATCCGTCCAGGACCCAGGTGCCAACCCTAGGGACGGGGACACCCCGCCGCGGCCGCTTCCACCAAGGTCCGGCTGGTCCCATCCGCCCCTCCGGCCCGTGCACTCACCATCTTGGGGCCCTGCTCCGCGCCCTCGGGGCGTCCTCCTACGCCGCGCACACCCTCAACCTCGGCAGCTCAGGATCCCACTGCAACAGCCGCCCCGGCTGAAAGCCACACCCACCGGGCTCTCGCTTGGGCCTGATTGGATGGTGTACAGGCCCCGGCTCCTGATTGGGCGATCCTTTAGTCCCTGTAACCTGATTGGATGGGTTCCGAAAATAATCCCCCACAACCCAATTGGACGTTACCAAGCCACCTCGCTTCCTCACCGTGATAGGACAGCCTTCGGCCCTTCCCGTTCTGATTGGAGGGTAGTCCTGGCACCGCCCCTGTGACCACAAATTGGGCAGATCCCCCCCAGGCCCCGCCTCCTAGCCCCTGAGTGACAGGCTGGCGGTACACACGTGTCCGATCCCTCTTTGGGGAGGTCTCACTCAGCAGAATGCGCTCCAGGTGGCCTGACCCGCCTGCCTCCTATACTGTCCCGAGAAGCCGACTCACTTCCTCTGCGGAGCCTCCCTAGTCCAGGGGCGGATGGGATGCGACAAACAAAAGAGCCTGGTGACGCTTGTGTTTCTGGTCCACATCCGATGATGGTGCACCTGTCCGCTGTCTTTTTTTCAACTTTTTTTTTTTTAAAGTATTTTTGGGACAGAGAGAGACAGAGCATGAACGGGGGAGGGGCAGTGAGAGAGGGAGACACAGAATCGGAAACAGGCTCCAGGCTCCGAGCCATCAGCCCAGAGCCTGACGCGGGGCTCGAACTCACGGACCGCGAGATCGTGACCTGGCTGAAGTCGGACGCTTAACCGACTGCGCCACCCAGGCGCCCCTCCTGTCCGCTGTCTTTAAGAACAGCTCAGTGACGCGGCGCCTGGGTGGCTCAGAGCCTGCAGCTTGCCTGGGATTGTGTGTGTCTCTCTCTCACTGCCCCTCCCCCGCTTGCGCTCTGCCTCTGTCTCTCAAAAATAAAAGAATATTTAAAAAATTAAAATAAAAGAGACAGAAGAAAGCTCACTGATCTGTGACTTCACCTAGGGGGAGATAGGTCTCCCTGGGTTTTGACCTGGCCCTTTGAAAGCGTGAGGCCCCGCCCTCTGAATCAACATCCACTTCTCAGGCCTCAGGGCAATCAAACCTGCCCTGGGGCCTCAGCCAGCAAGGGACATGGGACCCCGTGGTCCCAGCGGCCCACAGCCACAGGTGGGCCTTACACGTTACAACCCTCAGGTGTGCGTTATATTCTGCAAGGAAAGTCACGGCAGATGCAGTTTGTAATCAGACCCGGTAAATGAGAAATGTAAACGCTCCGTTTCCTTCTTCAGGTGGTGTATTGATGTGGGACAGTTATGAGAACATACAAAAAAAAAAGAAAAAAGAACACTGAGTTTTAGTCTTACAAGTGTGAGCCCTATGGTATGTGAATTATATCTCCATTTTCCGAAACAAATTTAAAGGCCACAATAGCCAGGAAATCATGCCTCCTGGGCACTGTTGAAATACTTCGTGTCTCTGCGGATTTGCCCACTCTGCCTATTTAAGGTAAGTGACTCACACCATGTGGCCTGGTGTGGCTGGTGTCTTCCACGTGGTATAACATTGTCACCATACGTTCACGTGCATGCTGTGTCTGCCCTTCATTCCTCTCTGGGGCTGAATCACCGTCCCTCCTGTGGATACGCCGCACCCTGTTCATCCATCCACACACTGGGGGACACTTGGGACGTTTCCCTCTTTTGTGGGGTCTGCACAGTTTTGCACCTGGCATTCGTGTGCACA
Source organism: Panthera leo (assembly GCF_018350215.1). Taxonomy (NCBI): domain Eukaryota; kingdom Metazoa; phylum Chordata; class Mammalia; order Carnivora; family Felidae; genus Panthera; species Panthera leo. Next base: position 2,176,203 of record NC_056680.1, read on the forward strand.
CACCTGTTTCCGTTTACGTAGGACTGGAACACTTGGGTCACACTGCGGTTCTGTGTTTCACTTTTTGAGGAACCACCAATCTTTTTTCCATCTCATCATGGTTCTGACTCGCATCGTCCTGATGGGAGGATCGTTTCACGTGTCTATTAGACATTTGTGCGTCATCTTAAGAGAAATGGCTGATCAAGGTTTTGCTCCCTTTCTGACGGGGATGAGTTTTTGTCATTCAGATAGGAGTTCTTTGTGTATTCTGCAGGATAAAATCTTATCATACGTGCGATTTACAAGGACGTTCTCCCATCTATGGGTGTCCATTCAATCTCGATAATGACACCAAAGACTTTGATCTTGCTGAAGCCTCATTTACCTACTTTTTCTTGTGTTCCCTGTGATTATCCTGTCAGTTAAGAAACCTTACCGAATGCAAGTTCATCAAGATTTCTCCCTGAGTTTCTATCACTCTCAGATTATCCAGGACAGGCCCCTTCAGGGCTGGGGATTTTCAACAGAACTGTTTCCGTGGCCTGGAACTGAGATGCTCTGATAACGCACATGTCCCTAGACAGTTGTTTAATGTGAAAAAACATGAAGTTTATGGTAACTCATTTTCTATCTTAAGTGATGACTTTTGATTCCAATCTGAGTATAATTTGATACTCAATACTGTCATCATTATGCTTCCAACATAGCAAGCTCTTTGAAATGTTTTTAATTTTTGCTCTTAGAGGGAGAGAAACTGTGAAGAGGGGAAAGGAACAGAGGGAGAGATAGACAGAATCTTAACAGGCTGCACACTCCGTGATGAATCTGAAATGGGCCTCGATCCCATGACCTTGGGATTATGATGTGAGCAGAAATCAAGAGCTGGACGCTCAACCAACTGAGCCACCCAGATGCCCCCCACCCACCCCAGACTCTATTTTCTACCCTGTTTACACACATGACCATAACAAGGTTTTCAAGTGCCTTGACTCATCACAGACAAGGAAGTGCCTCATGGGAGGACAGGTGGGGGAAATGAAAGTGCCTTGTCTGAGGGCGAGGTGACATGGTTTCTGCTCAAGGAGAGAAAGCCACAGCCCAGTACTGAGCGCCAGGCCAGATTCCGCTGCCTGAGGCTGTGTTTGTCGTTCTCATTGGCTTTGTGAACACTATTTCTTCTCGTTGTTTACCGACAAGCAAGAAATACGCGTGTGTCTGGCTCCCCTTCCCACACTCTTGAGCTGCAAGATCGTGACTCCTGGTGTTCTTTGTCCAAGGTCATTACATAAGCACCAATTAGGTTTTCAACATTAGGAGTGACAATGCCATTTTTACAAACAAAAGGTGATAGTTGTAAGGAATTAGAGATAAAGGATAGTTGTAAAGGAATTAGAGAAAACCACAACAGAAATAAAAAGTCAAAGTTTAGAAGTCTTGTGAAAATACAAAAGGGAACCCTTCCTAAAATGAAGGCATGAGGCCAGCAGAAACCTCTTTCCCGTCCAACCCTGGTCAGTTGTGGACCCTGCAGATGAAAACAGCAGTGGCAGTGGACGAAACTTTCCTCCGACCAGCAACACTCCAGCCAATGAGACAGAGGCACACCAGCCATTGAGAGATAGACACAGACCAGCTGAGAGGGGATCACAGCCCAGCTGATGAGAGGCGGTCACAGCCCCGCCAATGAGAGTCAGTCACAGACCAGCCGATGAGGAGGCACCATCTTCAAACCCCCACCCCACCCCTTTTGTCCCAATGGGCCTTTTCTTTACAACAACCCACCCCAATTCTCCACCCCAATTCTCCTGTTCCCTATAAAAGAGCATCCTCTCCTTTCTCCTCTGAACTTGCCCACGGTTTTGCCGTTTCTTGTGTGTCCTGATTTGCAATCCTTGCTATTCCCAATAAATCCGGTTTTGCTTGTAAAATGCCAGACAATTAAGGTTGACCTACTTGGCATCAAAAGCTGTGCCCATGAGAAGTCTGCTGGCCTTCAGACCTACTCCTGTGTGGACTCAGACTGTTCCTACCTGGAACTGTGTGGGCCTTGGGACCATGTCTTTTTGGAACCAGTCTTTTCCTGTTGAAACAGGGTTTCTTAGGATATGCTCTTTTCGTTCTAAAGAAAAAGCTGTGGAATTGGACCCCAGTCATCAAAATTTGTGAGTCCTTCAGCCCCCATTCAGTGGTCCCCTCAGGTTTTGTGCTTAAAAACTGTGGTCTCTCCCCACGTGAATTTCTAACTAAAGTTCTAACTCACTTCAGCAGGAATTATCTCCCCTAGATGACTCTTATCAAAATTGAATTGGACAGTCATGACCCTATAATTGTCAAAAACAGATGGGATGCCTACTTTAATGGGTATTTGGAAGCTTCCAAACACTATCAGAATGTAAATTCCCTTCTCTGCAAAACACTGTTTCTAAATGATCAGAGACAAACCACTGAAAGGTGTTAAATGGCTTCCGAGTCTCCGTCTCCTTCCCCATCTTCTTTGTCTCCAGACACGTGGGCGCCTCTTCCAGTGCAGACCAGGCCATCAGTGCCCCCTTCCTCTCTTCCCTCTGCTCCCTCCCTGCCACCTGTGTACCCCCACCCTCCTCCTAATCCTTTCAGTGAAGGTCCTTTTCCTCTGATTCTCTCCCCAGTCCTTGCTCTCCTGAACCTGTTAAAACACGCCCCTGTGGGGGTCCAAATAAAGCCTAAGATAAAGCCTGATGGTCAGAGGCTGAACAGGGAGCCAGAGTTAGACTTTCCCAAAGCGACTGAGGATCCCCAGTGGTTTGCTGAAGAATTTAACAGTTATTCAAACTCACCACCCTGGTTTCTCAGATTTATACCAGTTGGATCACATGCTTGCTGGAGATGGCCAGGCCAAACACTGGATGAAGCTAGCCCAGTGGGAACACCCTAAAGAGTACTGGGGAATCAGACACCTACATGTTGGCCAGGATGCCAGAACATTCACTGGAAATACTGAGCGATGCCCTCTTCCCTTAAGCCTGGGGAGGGGAACAAAACTCAGCCTTGCACATCACAACCTGATGAGCATTTCCAGGATGATGACAACGGACTCCAAAGTGCGTTTCAAGAAAATTCTCAATTTTTACTGACAGCGTATGAAAGCTCTCTAAACAAAATTTTAAAAACACGTAGTTTCTGCTATCATTACAAAGAGCCGGGATGTTGGAGAAAAGCTTGTTTACAAACATAAGCAGTCGGCCCATCTGTATCCCTCCAACCGGCCTTTCCAATGTCCTCCTCATCCCCAGTGACAGGGCTCCAGGGAATCATAGGGGTTCTTCCCAGTCCTCCCTCTGACTCAGCTTGTGGAATCACCTCCACACTGGGAATGAGTCTCTGTCTTACACTCTTGGTGCCCAACCCCCGGCTGTAACACAGCTCCTGACTGGAAGGACTAAAAGTGTTTCAATAGTGGGGGAGTGGGGGGACCCTAAAATATCACAACAGGTTCCTGCCTCTGAGCCTTTTGTCTAGGCCCTTTGAGAGATACTCACCCTGTCCTTCTCTATTCTACTTCTCTATTCATTTATGGGGCTGATATTTCTTATAAAAGTGTCTTGCCAGATTTTGATTCCCTCAACATGGCCAAATAATTCTAGAATTTGGAGGTAGTAATCAAAATTCCAACCAAGGAAATATGTGACCCCGGGTCCTCTCTTCTATGCTCTGTCTTTGATGCACTACAGCAGGGGGTGGGAACACAGGTCATTTGTTCCCACTGGATCGGCTTCCATGCTCTTTATGGGCAAAATCCTCCACTGATATTGGCAGAATCTACAGTGCATCTCCCATGAAGATAACATTATAATTTCCAAGCCCTCTTGGCACAATGTGATAAATACTCTCTAACTATGGAGGCTGTTCAGGGCATCAAGCCCATGATGGAAGATTAGAAGGCTCAGGTGGTGTTGATGCCCTGTGGTAGTCCTTGAAACACCTCTGTTTTAATTGTGAGGACATCCAGTGGCTGACGGTGGATGTCCGTCCTGGACCCATCAGAAGTCAATGACATCTTCCCTCCACACCGTTGTTCCCAACCCCCACTGGCTACAGACACCCACTGCCCCTGAGAACAAATTCTTCACTGGGACTTATCTATGCAGAGGATTTTCCTATTCCAGTTGGTAAGTGTAGCGAGATTTTGCTCTCTCTTGGAGGCACAGAAATACACTGGACAGTCGTGCCCCAGGGACTGACGGTCTTCCTGTCGTTTCACAAACCACTAAAGCTGATCTGGAGGAGAGAGAGTCTTCCGCATCTCTACTTAGTTACAGTACGCAGGTAGTTTCATTGTCTGTTTCCCCCCAGTGGAAGACATCGTGTACCTGTTGCAACTTTTGGCTTTAAAGGGACATAAAGCCTCAAAAATCTGCAGTTTGCTCAAACTCAGGACCAACGCTTAGGGCACTTGATCGTGGAACCAGACCTCATTTGGATCCAAAGAAAACCCCTCAGGACTGCTTAATGCTGACACGTCCCCTTTTGACTCCCCATGGCAATTTACATGCCACTCCTCTAAACAGTAAAGATTTTGCATAGTTTACTGATGAGTCTTTTAAAAAAGATCAAAGTGGTAAATATTAGCTTGGGTGTGCTATTCCAAATCCTTATTTTCTTTAAAGATTTTATTTTATTGTCATTTGGGATTTTTAAAAATCTTTTTTAATGTTTATTTTTGAGAGGGAGAGACCGAGTGAGACTGACTGAGTCACCCTTGTGCCCCCAACCTCACGTGTTCTTGAAGGGAGCGGTGATTTGTCAAGTTCTCTCCCCAGGGTGTTTCTTCATATGAACTCGAACAGATGAGAACTTGTACACCTTCTCACACTTCTTACATTCACAGGGTTTAATCGTGCTGTGTGTTTTCAAATGACTTTGAAAACTCTGCAACTGGCTGAAAGCTTTCCCTCACTGGTAAATGCCATAACTGTTTTAGAAATTACATATAATCCATAAAGTTTTAATATGCCATGGTATAATGTCATCGCTTGACATTCTAATTATTAAAATGCTAGGTGTCACAGAATTAACCAGATTTCCTTGTCAGCTACATTATATTGACGTCTCATATCAAATCTTTAGCCATGACCATTTCTGAGGGGGCCTTTTAAAAAATTTAATGTTTATTTATTTTTGAGAGAGAGACAGAGAGTGAGAATGGTGAGGGGCAGAAAGAGAGGGAGACACAGAATCCAAAGCAGGCTCCAGTATCCAAGGTGTCGGCACAGAGACCGATGCAGGGCTCAAACTCACAAACCACAAGATCATAACCTGAGCTGAAGTTGGATGCTTAACAGGCCGAGCCACCCAGGCGCCCCACCATTTCTTTGTTTTATTTTGTAACTTACAGTGATTTTTGTGATACTCTTGCAATATGAGTTTGGTCTTAAACAAGATTCATGAAAAGAAGTCTTTTGTTGTTGTTTTCAAAAATACAGGTATTTGATATCATATCATCAAGCTCATAAAACTGAACTGAATAAGAATCAGAACCCACACACAGAATATCTTTGAAGCAATATGACAGGACACCACATCATTGAAATAAAGAGCAAACAATTATGATAAAATTATCAGCAGTTGCTTAACAAAGACATGTTCTCAAAATCTAAGGATGCAGAACCTCAGCTACATCAGTTACAATGAAGGAAACACCCCTTCCTCTGGGGCTGCAGCGTGGGTTTGCTAGTCACACAGCTGATATGGGGTTTGTGATCTAAACAGGTTTTTTATTCAATTTTTTTTTAACGTTTATTTATTTTTGAGACAGAGAGAGACAGAGCATGAACGGGGGCGGGGCAGAGAGAGAGGGAGACACAGAATCAGAAGCAGGCTCCAGGCTCCAAGCCATCAGCCCAGAGCCCGACGCAGGGCTCGAACTCGCGGACCTCGAGATCGTGACCTGAGCGGAAGTCGGACGCTTAACCAACTGAGCCACCCAGGTGCCCCTAAACAGGTTTTTTAAAACTCATATAACAACAATAAAAAAAGACATAAAGGCAAATAATACAACTAAATAATGGACAAAGAATGTAAGTGTATTTTCCCCAGGAATATATACAAATGGCCAAAAGCACATGACACAATGCTCAATGTCACCAATCATCAGGGATCCATATGCAAAATTCAACTGCGTACAGACACTTCCAACCTACTCTATGAGCCAATTCATCTGATACCACATCTAGTCATATGTAAAATGGATTCTACAACTTGATCAAGTGGGATTTATCTGCCAATAAAATGGTTGGTTCAGCAAGAAAACAGCAGTTATCAACCTTATGAACAGAACAGAAACAAAACCCCATGATCACGTCAACAGATACAGAAAAGATATCTGACTAAACCCACCACCCTTTCTGACAAAAATACTTAGCCAATCAAGAACAGAAGGGAACTTCCTCACCCAGGTAAGGGGCAGCTAGGAAAAGTCCACACCTAACATTTCAGCAGACACTTCTACAAACAAGATATGCAAATGGTCAATAGATTCATTAAAAGATGCTAGACAGTCATCAGGGAAATGCTCATCAAACTACAAGCAGAGACCCATTTACACTCACTAGGATGGTCACAAAGACAGTTTTCTTTTTAAGGCTAACGTTACTTGGTGATCACGAGTGGACCCAGGGAAGACCCAAACCACTCCGAGCTCGTGAGCAAACAGGTGCAGGTCTCACAGAGCCCACTGAGCTCATGGTTTCCCACAACCTGAAATGGAATGTAAGTTTTGTCCTCGGATCACAGCCACACTCTGTGACTATGCTGTCCAGGGTTATTTCAGATCTGTTTTATGGGTTTGTCCTTTCTGAAAGAACCCATTTGGCTTTTATTCTGACTACCTTTCAGAACCGGACCGTTCCCCTTGGAACTGTGCCTGTTGGAAATGCACTCGACTTCAGTCTGATTTCTTCTGCAAAGAGGCTACTCCTGTAGAAACCAGTGTTTAGAAACTTTTATTTTTCTAGAGAAAACAACTAAGAAATGGATTCCAGTCATCAAAGCACTGTGCAGGAACCCCCAACTGGAACCCTGGACAGTTTTAGGTTTGGGAACCAAGGTCTCTCCTAATGTGCATTTCTAACAAAATGAACCAATAGAACCAAATGTAATTTAAAACTACAGTGGCCTTTATGGGGAACTTCCAATCTCCCCAAACCTGTTTTATTGATAATTAGATTAGGAAGTCATAATTCTGAAACACTGAATTTGGTACGCATTTTAATGGGTACCTGTACAGACTTCCAAATATTTTCAAGAAACTATGTGTGCCTCTTTACAAAACACTATTTCATTAAAAAAATGTTTTTATTTAAATTCTAATTAGTTAACATACAGTACAATATTAGTTTCAGGAGTAGAATTCAGTGATTCCTCACTTACATACAATATCCAGTGCTCCTCACAAGTGTCCTCCATAAGAACCATCATCCATGTAGCCCATTCCCCACCACCTCCCTCCATCAACCCTCGGTTTGTTCTCTAGAGTTCAGCATTTCTTATGGTTTGTTTCCCTCTCTCTTTCCCCCTCATGCCACATATTCATCTGCTTTCTTCCTTAAAAACCACATGAGTGAAATCAGATGGTATTTGTCTTCCTCTGACTATTTTGCTTAGCATAATACATCTAGTTCCATCCATGTCACTGCAAATGGCAAGATTTTATTCTTTTTGATGGCTGAGAAATATCCCGTTGTGTACAGCACATCTTATTTTTTGACACAGAGAGAGACAGAGACAGAGAGACAGAGAGAGAAAGCACTTCTGTCACTTTATCTTCTGGGACTCCTATGATACGAATATTAATATGCTTTAAAGACTTGCTTAGTTCCCTAAGTCTTCATTTTTGATTCAATGCCTTTCTTACCCTCTTCCTTTCAGCTTCATTACTTTCCATAATTTTGTCGTCTATATCACTGATTCATTCCTCTGCTTCATCCATCCTCATTGTCATGGCTTCCATTCAGTTTGCATCTCAGATACAGCAACTTTAATTTCAGCCTGACTTGTTTTTAGTTCTTTCTTCTCTGGCGTAAGGGATTCTCTAGTGTCTTCCATGCTTTTTTAAAGCCCAGCTAATATCCTTATAATTTTTGTTTTAAATTCTAGCTCAGACATCTTACTTGTACCTGTACTGAATAAATCCCTGGCCATGACTTCTTCCTGTTCTTTCTTTTGAGTTGAATTCCTCTGTCTTGTCATTTTGGAGGTCAAAAAAAAAAAAAAGATAGATCCTCGCTATATTTTGGTCTAACTGGAACAACTGGCATTAACACACAGACAGTCAAAAACCCTGATGGATAAAAGGGAATGCATGCAGAGGCTCCCCTGATTTTCGGAAGTGGATGTCCACCCAACAGGTGCCATGGGGCAGCAGCAGAGATGGGGACACGTGGACACACGGTCCAGAGAAGACTGGTTAACTAAGAGAAAAAAATGAATCATTTCCCTCATCAACTTCATGGACACTAACAAAGTAATGTGGATTTAACTGTCATGGAATCAAATAGAACACAGAGAGGAACTTATCACATGTGTGATTATGACCTGAGTGATGGAAGAGTTTTCTCACAGAACAACAACCAAAAAAAGGTAATCTAGGGGTGCGTGGGTAGCTCTGTCAATTAAGTGTCCAACATAGCCTCAGGTAATTGTCTCAGTGTTCAGCAAGCTGCAGAGAGGGCCCCTCTTCCCCATCAGACCAGGAGAAGACTCACAGAGAAGTCCCTCTTGTTCATGCATGACAGGGCCACATGCAGACCCTCCCTCAAATCCATACTTTGTGCCTCACCCATGATTAGCTCAGCTGCTTGTCCCGCTGACCAAAGGGCACAAAATGCTTGCTGGTCCCACTTTTTTTGGCTTTCTCCTTCCTCCAGACCCCTGAACGTGGGCTTGCTCTCAGGCTGAGCCACACACAGCCCCTCCTGGGGACAGGGGAGCAGGCTGGCCTCAAGGAACCATCACGTCAGCATCACACCTGCTTATGCCTCCTTTCCTTCCTCCTCTCCTCCCTTCAGACACTTGCAGGTCTTATGCTCACCATGTTCTCCCCATTGATGCAGCCACTGCCCCTAACACAACAGCAACTCTGCTCCCACTCCCACTACTGGGGGCCCCTGCCCCCAGTGCAACAGTGCCTATCCCCCCCCCCCCCACACCCAGCCTATGCAATCATTCCTCTCAATACAGGACTCTCCTTACTCAATTCAGATTCTTCATTTGACTCTGTCCAACAACACCCCTTTCCTACCAAAACTTTACCCAGGCCACTGTCCTCCCCACAGGCCCCTGAACTGTGGGTGGCCCACACTCTGAGCCAACAAAGCCTTCCTTCACCACAGGGGCCCGATCCTGACAATGGGCTTTCTTGCTCATCTCTGCCACACAGAAAAGCAAAACCTGGTCCCATTTCACTGAAGATGCTGGAGGATCCCTGAGACTACACTTGGTTCTTGTTAGCACTTTGCACTAAAGTGTCCTCAGCCTAGTTCGATCTGAGTTTCTCTCCCGGGACCACTGTGAGTCCCCTGATCCTCATTCCAAGCTTTACTACCCCTGGAGGTGGTGGTCCTGACTCCTTTCACCAGGTAGGACTCAGCTGATCACAGGGAAACCGTCAGATAGGGATTTGATGGGACTATGGACACCCACCCCCCACCCACAGCAGAGTCTTGAGATGGGACCCTGGGACCCACAGGTGGAGAAGGGACAGGACACCAGGAACCCACCCGCAATCTAGAGCAGAGACTCAGGATGGAAAATCCCGGGAACACATGTGGGCATGTGATGAGACACCGAACACCCACACCATCCCTGGCCCAAGGCAAAGAGTTGGGACAGGACCCTGGGGGTCTCCTCAAGGGGAGAGGCCAGGATGCCAGGACTGCACCCAGTGGCCCACTGCAGAACATCTGGACACATCCTGTCAGACATCAAGGAGGAGAGGGGACACGGGCTAGGACCACACCCTGTGGCATAACATCTGGGCGCAACCCGGGGACTCAAGGAGGAGAGGGGACAGCAGGCCAGGACGGCATCCCGCGGCCCATGGCAGAGAATCGGATGGGGATCCACAGGACATGCACCAGGAAAGGGACAGGACTAGGGAACGCACCCCACGGCCTAGAGAGGAGACTCGGGTCAGGAACCCGGGACACTCAAGGAGACGAGACAGACGCTGGAACACCACTGCACGACCAGAAGTGGAGACTCGGAATGGGAGCCACAGGGTCTGGGAGACCCGGGCCCGCGGCCCCTTCCGGGGGTTCCAGCCGGTGGGAACGAGCCCCTCCGGGTCTCACTTGGGCCGGACTCATCATCTCGAGGCTCTGCTCCGGGGTCTCCAGGCGTCCTCCACTCGACACTGCGGCCCCGGGCGTGTGCGAGCACTGCAAAGGGGAGCCTGAGCCCGCGGGGAACGCGGATTCACGTCCATGAGGTGGGATTGCACCCGCCCCCGGGCCTGATTGGATGGTTCCCGGGCCCTCCTGCCCGGATTGGGCAATACTTCAGGTCCTGCGACCTCATTGGATGGTGTTCCAAACGGGCCTTTGTGTTCTGATTGGACGGTAATTCCGGGCCCCTGGGGCCCCACATTGAGCAGGTGCCCAATCCCCATCCCCAGTCCTGCCTCCTGCTCCCTGAGTGGCAGGCTGGCAATACACACGGTCCGATCCCTGTGCCCCTAGGTTGCAGAATGCGCTCCTGGCCCGCTCACCCGCCTGCATCCTCCTGTCCCGGGAGTCTGACTCAGTTTCTCCGCGAAGTCTCCCTTGTCCAGCGCCGGATGGGCACGTGACTAAACAGAAGGGCTAGTTGATGCTTGTGTTCGAGGTGCAGGGGGCAGGGTGATGGTGCCCTTTGTCCCCTGTGTTTAAGAACAATTCAGTGAATGGTGACGTCACCACCTGGAAGGCAAGGTCTCCCTGGGTTTTGACCTGACCCTTTGACGTGCCCCCCTCCATGGGACGTGGAACCCTGTGGTCCCAGCCAGGAACAGCCACAGGTGTGACACCAGGTGTGCGTTATATTCTGCAAGGAAAGACCCGGCAGATGGGAGTTTGTAGTCAGTCCCTGTGAATGTGGAACCAACCAGGCTCTATTTCCTTCCTCAGATGGTGTATTCATGTGGGACAGCTCTGCGAACATACAAAATAAAAGAACACCTGAATTTTACTTTTAAAAGTGTGAGCACAGGAGCACCGGGGCAGCTCGGTTGGTTGAGCTTCCCACATCAGCTCAGACCATGATCTCAGTTTGTGAGTTTGAAACCCCCATCTGGCTTGCTGCTGTCAGCACAGAACCTGCTTCAGATCTTCTATTCACCTGCCTCTCTGTCCCTCCCCGACTTGGGCACTCTCCCTCAAAAGTAAATAAAACATTTTAAAAAATGTTTAATGTAAAACTTTCAAAAAAACATTTTAATTAAAAGTGTGCGTTCATTTTTCAAAACAAATTTAAAAGCCAAAATAACCATGAAACCATGCTCCCAGCCACCACTGAAATACTTTATGTCTCTACAGATTTGTCTATTCAGCATATTTTATATGAATAGACTCACACTATGGGGCCTGGTGTGTCTGGTGTCTTTCATGCAGCATAATTGTTTCAAGATTCACTCATATTGCAGAACGTGTCTGTCCTTCATTCCTTTCTGGGGGTGAATCACCGTCCGTCCTGTGTCTATGCTGCACCCTGTTCATCCATCCACGCATTGGGGGACACTTGGGACGTTTCCCTCTTTTGCGGGGTCTGCACAGTTTTGCTCCTGGCATTCCTGTACACACATCTGAGTGTCTGTTTCAGTTTATGTAGGACTGGAACACTTGGGTCACACTGCAGTTCTGTGTTTCACTTCTTGAGGAACCACCAAACGTTTTCCACGTCAGCTGCCCTGACACTCCCACCAGCCAAGCACAGGGTTCCGCTTTCTCCACATCCTGGCCGCCGCTTCTTTTCTGGATTCTGGCTCCTAGCCGTCCTCGTGAGTGGGAAGTGGCATCTCATCGTGGTTCTGACTCGCATCGTCCTGATGGGAGGATCGTTTCATGTGTCTATTAGACATTTGTGCGTCATCTTAAGAAATGTCTATTGAAGGTTTTCCTCATTCTCTAATTGGGTCAAGTTTTTGTTATTCAGATATAGGGGTTCTTTGTGTATTCTGCAGGATAAAATCTTATACATGCCACTTACAAGGATGTTCTCCCATTTTATGGGTGTCCTTTCAATCTCTCGGTAATGACCTTTGATGCACAAAAGACTTTCATCCTGCTGAAGCCTCATTTACCTACTGTTTCTTGTGATCCCTGTGGTTATCCTGTCACAGTTAAGAAACCTTACTGAATGCAAGTTGATGAAGATTTCTTCCTGTGTTTCTATCACTCTTGGGTTCCCCAGGAGAGGCCCCCAGGGCTGGGAATTCTCAGCAGAGATGTTTCCAAGGCGTGGAACTGAGATGCTCTGATAACACACATGTCCCTAGACAGTTTAATGTGCAAGGCCATGGAGTTTAAGGTAATGGAGTTTCTGATTTAAATGATGACCTTTGATTCCCATGTGAATGTACTTCTATATATCCATACCTTCATCATTATTTTCCAACATACAAGTTCTTGATGATTGATCATTCTAGGCTAAGTCCTTGCAGTGCATTGTATAGAAAAGGATGGCTATTATTGAACATTTGTTCCTATTTATAAAACTTAAAAGTATCATTTGTGAAGTGCGAAGAAAAGCTTGGTTATAGTACTGATGGAATTGTCATGACTCAGCTCCTCTTTCCGTATTGATATGGTGGCAACACTGCTTCTCATTCCTTAGAACATGCTCCACATTTGCATTTGTTTTGGTGTCTTGACCTCAAAGACTAATATTTGTACACTTTTTACAAAAGGTTCTCTCCTCTTCATGAGAGTTGTTTTGATTTGTGAATAGTAACTTCATTTCTCATTTGTACTGGCTGTCATTTTTCAAACTTGCTTTTTCATAGTGAATAGAAGCAGAAATGTAAGGTCATCCTGAATACCTTCTAATTATTTTTTCTCTGGTTACCCTGATATGTTGGTGATGTTCTGTATACACATTCCTTTGGGTAGGAAACAAGACATGTTCCTTCTTTTTGACTGTAATCCTTACACCCGCCTGTCCTGGCGCTGGCTGGGAGATCTACAATGCTGTTCAAGGGGACTGCAGTGCTGGGAATTCGTGAGGTGTATACAATTCTACTCAACAAGTGACTCGTAACACATACATATGTATTCCTTCATAAACCGTATTTGGAGATGTCCTTCGGAATGACTTGAAAGTTCTTATGTATTCCTAAATGACTAAGAATATTTGTCATGCATGAATATTGAATACTATAAAATACTTTTTCTCTGCCTACTTAGATAATTTTACATAGTTTTTTTTTTTTTTTTAATGTGGCACTGGGGTGAGTAGCGGTCATTGATTTTGAGCATTCTACTGGAAATTATACATGAACAAAAATGCACAAAACATGCACCTAACATAAAATTTAAACAACGAGCATTAATGACATCACAACATGAACAAGAAAGGTGGCCACCGCATCCCACATCCTACTTGAATTGGTGTTCTGACCAAAAACGCACCCTGCCTCCCTGTGGGCTCCAACAACTCAGCATTGAACACTTCATTTCCTTTTGCTTCCTTACTTTCATCACCTGTGTGCACAATTTCTCCAGGTTCATATTGCATGTAAGCAGAATCAAAAGGCTTGTACCATTTTAAATCAAATCTCTTTTGTTTCAATGTTTGGACTTCTTTCTTTTTAATGTTTATTTATTTTGAGAGACAGAGAGACAGCAGCAACAGGGGTGGGTCAAAATGAGAGGGAGGGAGAGAATCCCAAGCAGGTTCCATGCTGTCAATGCAGAGCCCAATGCGGAGCTTGATCTCGTGAGATCACCACTGGAATCAAAATCAAGAGTTGGACTTGATGGGAACTGACTGACCCAGGCACCCCAAAATGCTTGGACTTCTGCACTTTACACTTCACTCATTCGTATTAAACTGTGTTGCCCTTGTAGGCTCAGCAATTTTCCTGACTTGATTCAACGACTTGCAGCTGTTTCAGTGGTCCCCAGTTTATCCACATGAAACCAAAGATCCCAATAACTTCCTATGCAAATTTGTTTTGAATTACAGAAAAATGATTTAACATTTTTTCAATGTTTTATTTTTTTAATCCATTAACATTTTGAAGACATTATCCTCTCCATTTACAAAAAAAAATTTTAACCTTTATTCATTTATGAGAGACAAGAGACAAACAGAGCATGAGTCGGGGAGGGGCAGAGAGAGAGGGAGACACAGCATCCAAAGCAGGCTCCAGGCTCCGAGCTGTCAGCACAGAGCCCGACGTGGGGGGCTCGAACCCACAAACCACGAGATCGTGACCTGAGCTGAAGTCGGACACCCAACCCACGGAGCCCCCACGCACCTGTCCTCTCCTTTCGTTTGCACTATTTCAACTCCATCTCGACGGCCACAGAGTGATCGCCTCCTGCTCCACCAAGACCTTGTCCACGTGAGGACCCACATCTCAGTGGATGCATCGCCATCATACCAGTTGTTCCTGAACAAAACAATGGAGTCTCCTTTGACTCTCTCTCAGCCCACCTCTAAACCAGGCAACTCTGATGGCTCCAACTTCAAATTCTCTTTGCGCACGAACCTCCACATCATTGCCACTGCTGCCAGCCCAGTGTGACCCACCAGCTTTTGCAACGTCACCGTCCTGCTGTTGTCATGGTAACGGTGGGGTCCTGTGAGGGTGGCCCAACAGCTCTTCATGAAGGTCCACACCACCCACCACCAAAGTCAGTATTCCTGGTCAGCCAGTGCATGCGACCCACCCTATCCTGCCCCCTCACTCTGCTGTAGGCACAGTGGCTTCCAGCTGTCCCTCGGATATCCAAGGTCCCCTCCCTGCTTCAGAATGCATTCCTCTCCTGGGGCTGCTGTAACAGCGCCACACACTGGGCGGCTGAGAGGACAGACATTTGTGGTGTCACAACTGAGGTGGCTGGAAGCTTGAGATCAAGTTGTCTGCAAGATTGGTTCCTTCTGGAGGCTCTAAGGGACAATCTGACCCACTTCTGGTGGTTGCCAACAACCCTATGCATTCCTTGGCCGGTAGACACATCATGCCAATCCCTGCTTCTGTCTCACATGGTCAAGCTCTGTCTTCAGTGCAGGCCTCTGTGTCCAAATTTCCAGGTTTTATAAGGACATCCATCACTGGGGGGAAGACCTACCCTAATCCAGTGTGGCTTCATCTTCCTTACATGTGCAAACAGTTTATTTCTAGATAAGGCTGTATTCTGAGGTTCCACGTGGATATGAAATGTGGGGGGTACAATACTGAACCGAGTATGTGTATGTTTGTACTGCATATACCTTGTCATGAATTTAGGTATTGACTTCCAGTGTTACCTGAAATCATTATTTTACTGCTTTGTTTTCCTAGATCTTTTGACCATATATACAGCTATCTCTCTAAAATATACCCATTTCAGACTATATGTATTTGTAAGAAATACATAATCTCCATATACCTTTTCCTTTTGTCCCTTCACTGTACTCCATTTTTCCATGCGACTGTGAAAGGTCAATAAAATTACGTAGATAATTATGGTTCTGCTGAATTATTTCATTGTGGATAAGGCTAACAGCCACTTTTCCCAGAATCCCCATATTCGTGGTTCTAGGTGACAACTCACTGGTGGCCTGAGTATTGAAAGTAGAGGTGAAGATGCCCTAGTCTAGTGTTGGGGTCACCATACAGATGGACAAATGCATAGGGGCTTATTTGCCAACAACCTGCAGCCCAAATTTCTTACTAGCAGCCTGTTAATCAAGCATGTACCAAACCAAACACTAACCTTTTCCCCTCCTATTTTCTTAGCAGTCTTGCCTTCCACTCATGTCTCTATGACCCCCCCCCCCCCAAATATGGATCAGATGCCATGGTCAGAAAGCCACAGCTTTGAGTTTTCCACCCAGCCCCACTGTGTCCCCCGAGCCACTGATTTAAACTGTCACGCTTCTTGAATTTCTCTGGTGCTTTGACTCCCTCTTCCTTAATGACAGTCTTGAGTATGTGTAACATATCATTTGTATAGCAAGCACCCATTCTCTCAGTGATTGTGGAAGGCCAGACATCTTGATTCCAGGACAACAGATATAATGGCACAGCTAAAAACCACATGGGACTCTGACCCTCTACTGCCCTGTTGAGTGTCTGTGCTGTTGTATCCTTCCATGTGAGAAATGAGCACCTTCCTCATATCTCAGGCGGGATGTGGGAGATTTCTCTTACTTCAAGCCAAGAATTCAGTAACTGTTCACTTTTTATATTGTGATTAAAAACGGTGTGCATTTGTTTAGTCAAACACAAGTTTGTATGCATGTTGCCCAGAAGAAAACTCGTTAATCATTTTTAAACCACATGTATACTAATGAATGTAATTCTCTTTACTTTTCATTGGCTGAGAGATTTTATCAAAATATGCGTTTCCACTTATGGGGTGTTAAATCTGTCTGGCTAGTTCTCATGAGACAATTCTTAGTTGAAAGTCTCATGCATTTTTGGTCATAATACCAGGTACATTATGATTGTATGGTTGTTTCCCTTCAGGTCAATTTTTTAAATCCTTGCATACGCAAGACTGTCGTTAACATGACTGTAGTACATTAATAACTCTAGGATAATGACTTTGTGAAAGACCTCCAAAGAACACCAGGACCAAACCTATAGCCAGAGAGGATCATATTACCTTGGCCATACTTTTGCAAATCCTTTTTTTTTTTTTTTCCAATTAAGATTCCATTTTATTATTTTCTTTTCATTTTTTCACGTTTTATTTTTGAGAGACAGAGACAGAGTGCTAGTGGGACAGAAACAAAGAGAGAGGGAGACACAGAACCCAAAGCAGGCTCCAGGCTCTGAGCTGTCAGCACAGAGCGCAATGCGGGGCTCAAACTCACGAGCTGTGAGATCATGACCTAAGCTGAAATCAGACGCTTAAAACGACTGAGCCACCCAGTTGCCCATTAAGATTCCATTTTATTATTTGCTTACCTCACCTCTACACACAATGTGGGGCTCAAACCCACAATCCAAGACCAAGAATACCGTGCTCTATTGACCTAGTCAATCACATACCCTACAAATCCTTTTAAAGGCACCGAAGCAGCAATACTTTTCCCTTCGACGTCCAGCCCAACAGGATGTTATGCACCATTGCATGACCAAATACATAGCCAAGGGTACCACCAAAAACATTTCGTCCCATAGCTGGAATGTCTTTGGGGCACCTCAGAACTGCAGAATGTTATGGAAACAATGAAGTGTTTTTATCTCTAATAAGGATAAAAATGAAGAGGCTCCTATGTCCAGAATTTATCAGATGGCATACTTTGGCTGGCTGATGTGGCTGATATTAAGGGTACTGGTCATTCCACACTTTACCTCCTCGGGGCCAGAGGAAAGCACCCCAGTGGTATTTCCACCACAGTCACTGCTCGTGGAAAAAAAAAAAAAAAAAAGCAAACCTGAGTTATGGTTCAAAGGGGTGTTCTTCTAAGTCATAATTTAGAAGAAAATCAACCGAAGACACTAATAATGACTCCCAGAAACACAAAACCAGTATCAACTTTGAAAATTGAAGAAAAATGGGCACCTGGTTGACTCAGTCGGTTAAGCCTATGACTTCAGCTCAGGTCACAATCTTACAGTTCATGGGTTCGGGCCCCACACTGGGCTCTGCATTTACAGCTCAGAACCTGGCGCCTGTTTGTATATCTCCCTTTCTCTCTCTGCCCCTCCCCCATGTGTGTACTCTCTTGCTCTCAAAAATAAACATTTCTTAAAATTTTCAAAAAACTGAATAAAAAGACAGAATTGATATGAAAATATATCACCCAATAATAAGGACAGAAAAGTAGAGTAGACACAAAATGAGAATATTCCAGTTTCACAACAGAGGACAGAAAAGAACTTTCGAAAATACAAGTCTCATATCATGATAATGTAACAAGAACATTTTGGAATGTATAACTCAATAAATTTTCTTTGTAAAAGTATATAAAGTTATATGTACACACCAGCAATAGACACATTTTTATCACCTATGGGTCCAAAAGACATTGTAATGGGAAAGAGACATGTACATAACCGTGTGATTACTTCAAGTCTGAGGTAACAACATCTAGGTCACACAGATGTAGAGGACAAAGAAGGCCACTTAAAACCATCAGTGTTAACATCAGTGACACGAACTAGGAATTCATACACTTGGGATCCCAATCAAGGAAGAGGCACCTGGAAACTCAAAACCATATTCACAATAATGAAAATATTTCTCTCCCGCCTGAATTTTCATGAACAAAATACATGAAGTTCTATACCTGAAGTTTTCCCAAAATTGTGTCCATTCAGGATCATCTCCATTGTACTGGCTCGCATTTTCAGTAAGAATTTAAGGGAGAATAAATGCTATGCCACAGTGTGTCTGTGCTCACAGACTCCTGGGATACCCAAAGGCTTTTCCATGGTGCTTAAGTTCACATGGGTCCTCGAAGGGAAGAGGGACAACTGAGGGCTTTCCCACACAGCAGTCATTCATAAGGTTCTGCCCAGGACTTTGGGACACTGGAAGGTCTTAGCAGAGTCCTTGCATACAGAGGCTTACTGTCCACTGTGCAGCCTCACATGTTCTTGAAGGAAGCAGTGATCTGTCAAGGTCTCTCCCCAGGGTGTTTCTTCATATGCGCTCGAAGAGACGAGGAGAACTTGTACACCTTCCCACACTTCTTACATTCATAGGATTTAATGGTGCTGTGTGTTTTCAAATGACTTTGAAAAATTTGCAGCTGATTGAAAGCTTTCCCACACTCGATACACTCAAAAGGTCTCTCCGCAGCGTGTGTCCTCATATGGGCTCGCAGGCTAGCAGGAGAGGTAAAGGCATTCCCACACCGCTGACATTCGTAAGATCTCCCTCCAGAGTGTGTCCTCATATGTACTCCCAGGTTTGAAGGAGATGGGAAGGCTTTCCCACAGTGCTGACATTTAAAGGGTTTTTCCTCAGTGTGGGTCCGCACATGTATCCTTAGGTCTCTGTGATACCTGAAGGTTTTGCCACACTCCTCGCATTCATAGGGTTTCACTACATTGTGTGTGGTCATGTGACGTTCAAAAGGTCGATGCTTCCTGAAAGTTTCCCCACACTCCTTACATTCCAAGTGTCCATCCCCTGAGTGTCTTCTCATAATATGTAGTACGAGGGTGTAGTGACGAAGGAAGGCTTTCCCACAGTGCTGACATTTATTGGGTCTCTCCCCAGTGTGTCTCCTCATATGTTCTCGCAGGCACGACTTATACCTGAAGGCTTTCCCACACTCCTGACATTCATAGGGTTTCTCCCCCGTGTGTGTTGTCACATGTTCTTGTAGGCATGACTTATACCTGAAGGCTTTCCCACACTCCGGACATTCATAGGGTCTCTCCCTGGTGTGTGTTGTCACATGTCCTCGCAGATTCCACTGATATCTGAAGGCTTTCCCACACTGCTTACATTCATACGGTCTTTCCCCAGTGTGTGTCCTCATATGTATTCTCAGGTGTGTTTGATCCCCAAAGCCCCTGTCACATTCCTTACATTCATAGGGTTTCACTATACTGTGAATAACCATGTGACGTTTAATATGATGATACTTCCGGAAGGATTTCCCACATCCCTTACATTCATAGGGTCTTTCCCCAGTGTGTGTCCTCATATGAACTCGCAGGTCTGAGTGATGCCTAAAGGCTCTGCCACACTCCAGACATTCATAGGGTTTCACTACATTGTGTGTGGTCATGTGACATTCAAAATGTAGACGTTTCTTGAAAATTTTGCCACACTCCTTACATTCAAAGGGTGCATACCCTGTGTGTTTTCTCTCAGGTATTCGAAAGGAATGCTGACCAGGGAAGGCTTTCCCACCCGGCTGATATTTATAGGGTTTCTCCCGAGCGTGGGTCCTGACATGGTTTTGCAGGCTTGACTTATACCCGAAGGCTCTCCCACACTCCTGACATTCATAGGGTCTCACCCCAGTGTGAATTCTCACATGACGTGTAAGGTAGCAGTGATACACGAAGGTTTTCCCACACGTGTCACACACATGGACTCTCTGTCCACAGTGACCTTGCACATGACGTTTAAAGGAAGCTGTGCAAGTGAAAGTTTTCCCACATTTCTTGCACTCTATAGACTTTTTACTACGGAGACTCTTCGCATATGTCTCCGATGCTCTCCCGGTGACCTGACCCTCACAGGGTTTCTCTACAAGGTCTGTGTCCACATGAGTGTTGAGGCTCGTAACAGAGCTGCAAGCCTGCCCACACTCCTCACCAGGACTAGGTTTGAGTCGTGGGTGAGGTCTTCGCGGCTTCTCTAGGAAGGAACCATCTGCAAAGGCTTCTCTACACTTAGTGCATTCACAGGATTTGCCTCCAGTAGGACACCCCTCATGCACAGTAAGACTTGTAATTGGGTTCAGGGTTTCTCCACATTGATCTCCTTCAATACGTTCACAGACACTCTCCACCAAAGGACTTCTGTTCAAAATAGGAAGGTACATGGTTAGGAAATGATGATTAGAAACTATCTCTTTATTAATTAATGATCTATTGATGTTTGTTAATCATTATTGCACTATATAATGGCCACTGTCAATGAATAGTGATGTTTGTGGCACTGTCTGCATGGTTACAAAATGGTAAAAGCCTAAAACCCATCATGCTTATGCCATAATCTCTGGCTGACAACTCAAACAGAGTCATAACACTTTGGGATTCGTACATATAGTTTTCTCTGACCATTTTTTCCAACGCAATGTTTTTTCACATGATCAATACCTAGAATAAATTTATAAAAATTTCTTGTGAAAATTTTGACTACACCATTGTTGTGCTAGGTTTACAGCTGCTCTCTAATTTCAGGTCAGTCTCACAATCGCCAACATCCTCCCAACATCCTCCCTTACTCCCTTACAAGTGTCACTCACCTCAAAAGCCCTTCTTGCTTTCGGGTCAGATCTCCATTGCTGTGAAATTTCTGCTTCTCTACAAACACAGAACAGGAATCATTTTTTGTAAACATTAGTATTTTCTCTTCACTCAGAGGCTTATTCTGCAAAGAATTCTGCTAAGTCTTTGATCCATTCATTTTACCTTGACTGGGAGAAACTATAAGAATTGGGAGCCTAGGGGGCACCTGGGTGGCTCGGTCGGTTAGGCGTCTGACCAGCTCAGGTCATGGTCTCACAGTCTATGAGTTCGAGCCCCATGTCGGGCTCTGTGCTGACAGCTTGGAGCCTGGAGCCTGCTTCAGATTCTGTGTCTCCCTCTCTCTCTGCCTCTCCCCTGCTCATGCTCTGTCTCTCTCTGTCTCAAAAATAAATAAAAACATTTTAAAAATTAAAAAAAAAAAAAGAATTGGGAGCCTAGTTGAATTTCGTGGAAATGACCTGATGCATAGGGTTAAAAAACAGACCATATGTCTACTTCTATTCATACTAATCCCGAAATGTAAATGAACTTCATCACGAAGAACAGTCATGGGACTAAAAACTTCTGAGGACCTTTGGGACATGGGACTTTGGCAATAATAGAGAAAGTGTCTGAACCTGCAGCCCATTCATTCAGAAATATTTCAAACAAGATGCAGACTAATGTGGAGATAAGACTTATTAGAAGAGGCAGTTAGGAAGGAACTGGGCAAGATACACACATCCACACCCTGCCTCTACAGGAAGACAGAAAGACTGGCCACGTGAGCTACGGTGGATGAAAAGTCCAACAGGGAGGACAGGTGACTGGCAGACATCACCCTGCTCAAACAAAGACTGAGTCACGTTTCTAATGGATGTGTCCAAACGCCAATCCCTTCTCCAGAACCTGGTCCACCTGACGGTTGGCCTGTTCTGAAGGCACATGGGCCCTCAGTGGAGGCTGCCTGCACTGCCCCAGCTGCCATTAGGAGATTAGATGGTGTGTGTGTGGCTGCTGCCCTGACCCTGAAAAGAGCTCAGCAGAAGGGAGGATCTGAAGGGCAACAAGCAATCTGGAAGATGGGCCTAACTTTGGTCTTCACAGTCATGATGACTGATAATTGTGGGACTTTTTATTATTCATTCATTCATTCATTCATTCACTCACTCATTTTTTGGTAGAAGCATACTGACCTATATATTCGTGTCAGGTGTGCAACATGGGGGTTCAACGATTCCATACATTACAAAATGCTCACCATAAGAAGTGTAATTGTTGTCACTATACAAAACTACAAAATTATTGACCATATTCCCTGTGCTCTACTTTTCCTTCCCATGACTTATTCAATTAAGTGCAAATCTGTCCTTCTCAATCCCCTCCATGATTTCACCTGTCTCTCAATCCCATTCCAATCCCACAAACACCAATTTGTTGTCTACGGTTTTAAGTCTGTTCCTATTTTCTGTTGTCTGTTCATTTTGTCATTTAGATTCCACATATAAGTAACCTGTTTTGTTTGTCTCTCTGTCTGACTTATTTACTTGGTGTAATACTCTCTAGGTCCATCCATGTTGTCACAAACGTCACAAATTCGTCCCTTTTGTATTACTGAGGGATAGTCCCTTGTATGAAGATACAACATCTTCATTATCCATTCATCTGTTGAAGGACACCTGCATTGCTTCCCTATGTTGAGTACGGCGAGTAACAGTCCGGTGAACCAGAGGGTGCACACGTCTTATCGTGCTGGCTTTTTTTCTTTGGTGAACTAGCCAGAAGCGGAATTATGGACTACATGGTACTGTTGTGTTTCATTTTATTGTGGAAATTCCAAACTGTTTGCCAAGCTGGTTGCACCCATTTAAACCCCACAGACGAGGAGTTTCCTTTTCTCCACATCCTCACCAACACTCGTATTTCCTGTCTTTTTGACACTAGCCATTCCGGCTGCTGTGAGGGGACAGCTCATGGTGGTTTTGATGTGCATTTCCCTGAGGATTAGTGATACTGAGCAGCCTTTCATGTGCCAAGTGGCCACCTCTATTATTTTCTGTGGGAAAATGTCTGTTATGTTTGCTATGTTCCCCTTTCAATTTTTTATTTTTCCTTTTGTTTCCCTTACCTGAAGGGATGAGTCCACAAAAATACTGCTAAGGCTGATGTCCATGAGTTTAGCACCTCTGTTTTGTCTTAAGCTGTGTATGGGTTCAGGTCCTACACCGAGGTGTTTAATCCATATTGAGTTTCCTTTCATGTAAGGGGTACGAAGCTGGCCCAGTTTCACCTCCTTACAAGTAGCTGCCTCATTTTCCCAACACCACTTATTGAAGAGACAGTCTTTTCCCCATTGTATATTCTCTGCTCCTTCTTTAGAGACTCTTTAACCGTATAAACACGGGTTCATTTCTGGACTCTCTATTCTGTTGCCTTGATGTTGGTGTCTGGATTTGTGCCAGTACTATCCTGTTTTGTTGAGTATAGTTTGAAATCTGGGACTGTTTTATTCAGCTTTGGTATGCCTTCTCAAAACTGCTTTGGTTATTTGGAATCTTTTCTGTTCCACACAGAATTTAGAATTTCTTGCTATAGTTCTTTGAAAACTACTACCAATATATTGATAGGGATTGCACTGAATATGTAGAGCGCTTTTCATGGTATAGGCATTTGCAAAACAGTTGGTCCATACTATCCATGACAAAGGTGTGGCATTCCCTTTATTGTGTCATCTTCAATGTCTTTCATTAAATGTTTTATACCTGCCAGAGTACAAATCTTTCAACTTCCTTGGTTACTTTTAGGACAGTATCCTGTAGTTTTTGAAGTAACTGAATATGGGTTTGTCTTCTTAATTTCTCTGCTGTTCTGGTAGTAAATATAGAAATGGAACAGATTTTGGAATATTAATTTGTGTTCTGCAACGTTACTAAATCCATGTATTAGTTCTAGTAGTATTTGGTAAAGTCCTAAGGATATTCTATGGACAGTCTCATGTGATTTGCAAATATTGAGCTTTTCTTCCTCCTCCTGAAAAGACCAGGGAAGGTATGGAGCCATCCTTACCCACGGAGGACAGATTCCTGCAGGTCTCCAGCATCACATCTCTGTAGAGCTTCCTCTGACCACGATCCAGCAAAGCCCACTCTTCTGGGGTGAACTTCACAGCCACATCCTCAAAGACCACAGAGGCCTGAAACATACCACACACTCTATTGCTGCAAAGCTCCATCATCACCCACGTGTGTGGGAGGATGAAGGGTGACAGGCGGGGAGCTGCACTCCATTCCTAGGACCCCTGAGTCACAACAGAGGGTGAGGACAACAGCTGACATGGACTTACACACACCCCATTTACTGGGATATTTACACTGAGACAGATCTGAGCAGACCAGTACTGTACAGACTGAAAAGTGAAATATTCGCTCGGACAACACACAGACCGGAGGACACACGCTTGGCTTGCTCTAAGACGATTATGCCTCATCATCGGCTCCAAGAACTGGAACCAGAATGTCAGGATGCTGTGGACACTCAGATTCCAGGGCTGCTTGATGGGAGCAGCTCTCGCCCTGGAAGGAACAAGGGCAAGAGCCTGCTGGAGTCCCCTCTCTTCCGAAGAGGCGGACACGACCCTTTCCCCGGATTAGGTGGGCTCTGGGCACCGACACAGGCCAGGGCCCGGGCGCCTGGCACACCTGATGTGTAAGACGAGTCCGGGGCCTTAAGAAACGTGGAAGTCAGCAGGGCCGCTCAAACTTTTAACCCAGGGCCCAGAATTCAAGGAAAAGGGCACCAGAAGGAAGAGTCCCTGAGGGATTGATGGGGACACAGCCACCGCTCACGTTAACACAGGAGGAAGAATCACAGTGTATGGACCGTTTTTAGGCAACAGGCCTGAGTGATGGAAAGATACGCAGCAAAGGGCACAGTGAGCACACAGCTGAATGCACACGGGCTCCTGAGTGACCTGCCTCGAAATGGCCACAGGCCCTAACTAACCCCTGCATACTTACAACCGGGCACAGGTCCCACACAGGGAGCATTCCAAAGGTTCTCCTGCTCCCTCGTGACCCCATAACTGTAGCCCCCAGCACCGCCTCCCGGCAGACGGTCTCTTCTTTGCCGTCCTGCCCGCTGCTCCCTTGCAGGGTATTCAGTAAACTTCTATCTCCTCTGTTCTGCCTTGGGGGGGAATTCTCTCACCCCCTGAGCTGCGGGCCTCCCCCTGATCGGCTCACCCCACATTTGTTGCCCTTCACAAGGACCCTCTGCTGTACTTGGCCTCTCCTGGGATTTCCTAGGAATTTCTTGGGAGTTTCCCTTGGTGGCCTGACTCTAGTGTTCTCTGGGCACCTGACAACCTCCACCTGAGGTTCCTCCTTGGTGAGGATCCCAAGTCCCAGGGGGCGTCTATGGGGCACTCCTTGCCCAACAGGATGAGGGATTTCCCCTCTTGTCCTTCAGGGGGGATCCTTGACTCCTTCTCCTTTCTTTTCGCCCTTTGGCAGGTACAACCATATTACTCACCAGGCAGCCAAAGTTCTCTATCCAAGGGGTCCCTGGTATGGTCTATGGGTCTGAGGGTGAACAAGGTCAGACCATTCGGGCCTGTATGGGCGAATGATCCCTTTCCTCTCCTCTCCACTCTGTTCCCAAGGTCTATTCCCAACGAGTGGCAAATATGGCAACGGCAGCTCGGCCGTGGTGAATCCGCACATGTGAAGGACTCAGCTGGGACCCTTTCCTGATGCTGGCTGAGTCTCGGCAGCCTTGCTTCTGTCAGATTCCCCCCTTAACTCCTTAGTTCCCATGTATGCAGCTGCCATCTTGACCTACAAGCAAACACATTCCTACACATCTGAGTGCTGAGTCCTCCCCTCCTTTTTGCTTAAGTACAGTGAGAATCTGTTCTCCTTGTAACAAGACACCATTGGACACATTGGTTATTTCACCAAAGATTTGACAGGAATGTCGGATGTGAGACAGACCTGCATAGACCCAGAACTAACCAGACAGCTTGAAGGAATTAAGGTGGACTTTGTGGAGCCAGTCAACCCCCCTGGAAATACTGGCCTGATGCCTTGCTGACAGAGTTCCCAGCAGCCTTACCAGGTGAGTCAAGTCAACTCCTGGCAGGTGCCGGAAACCTCAGGATGGTTTTGGGACCTTGAGAAGAAGAAATCACATAAATCTACAGGTCTTGCAGACAAGTCTGGTGACAAATATTTGGCTTGTCTTCTGGCCTCAAGGGGCTATAAAAAAGTTCAATCCAGAGATTCCTGATAACAATTTTGAGCAAAGCAAGCTTCCTGAAAAACCTATTTGGCCAATCACTGTTCTTCCTGAGCTTTTGTAAGTAACTAGGCGATGATTGTTAAAACTGAACTTGTTTTACAAACCATCAGTCTTGATTTGGCTATCTTTGGAAATAGGAGTGAATTCAGAGAGAAAATAATTATGATTCAAAACCACCTCTTTGGAGATATTGGAATTTGATACTATTTCTTATAAACCAGATTAGATCCTGAATTCTTCTGGTTCCTCAAATACCTGGCTATAGATCTCCATACTAAGGTTTTGAATCTTCCTTTGTCATGACCTAAAGTCATTAAAAATTAAAACTGTTTTTCTTAAAATTCTGAATACCAATGCTAGACAACTTGAGGTGAAATTTAGAGAAATTTCCACAGCAGCTCATGATAGAGAATCTCCATGCTTGTTACTCTGTCGGGAAAATAATAAGACCCCAGGGACACAGGATTATTTCAACAGCTGGAAAATGGGAAGGACTCCCCAAATGCATGACTCAACTATCACCTTGACCAATTCTGCATGAATGTGTAAGGAAAATCACTCCTTAAAACCCAGAGTATACCCCACTCCATGGGATTAACTATGGACTTGTGGAAATAATAGATGGGATCACATTCCTGATCTTGGACTGGATGACACATGTGGGGATGCCCTTATCTCCCACAACAAGTATCTCCCATTTGCTATCGATTCCCATAATATATCGTTAAGGGGAGACATCATGCACCCCTGGTTTCAGCAAGTGGATGTTTACCAGGCAGGTGCCCAAGGCCAGTGGCCGAGATGGAGACACTAGGACACACAGGGCCAGGAAAGACTAGACATCTGTGGAGGAAAAGGAATCATCAGCTTCACAGACAATAACTGAGTGTTGTGAATTTATCTATCGCGGAAACAAGAGGAACACATGGAGAGAGAGTTCCAGCATGTGTGATTATGACCTGCGTGATGTAGTTTTCTCACGGAACAAAAGACGGTCATGTACACAGGAAGAGACGGGGAAGTTCAAGTCTACTAACAACGTGAAGGGTCCATCCACGCAGACAACCCAGAGAAAGGATACACCCTGACGTGGGGAAAACACAACACGCTGAAATGAAACAGCCTGAATGTCCCCAGGACGTGAAGGAAACAGAAGATCAGGAAGAAGACATGTGAGTTACAGGTCACAACATGCTGGAAACTCTTCCACAGAAGAGGGAATCGCACACATGAGAAATGTTCAGCCCTGAGGGAAGCAGATAAACCAACGTGTGACGTCCAGGGGACCCCATGTGACACACTCGAGCTGGACGCCATGAAGTCACAAGTGATGGGACCCAGAACCGACATGTGGTTCACACTCTGCACCCCGTTTCCTGCTGACGTGTAACTTATTCACGAGCTACAATATGCAATGTCCCCCCAGCGCAGAAGGACTTACAAGGCATTTACCCTGGAGACAAGGCCACACTGCTGGCAGCAGCAGCCCCTGTCCCCTGCAAGGTCCCTGCCCCTAGTGCAACAATCCCCTCCCCCACCTTTGCAATCATTGTTGTCAATACATGTCTCTCCTTACTCAATTTGTATTTTTCCTTTGAACCTGGTTTGACCAACTATCCACAACCACCCCTTTCCTACCCAAACTTTACCCAGGCTGCTGTCCTCCCCACAGATCCCTGAACTGCAGGTGGCCCACCCTCTGAACATCCACTGAGCTGAGGAACAAGGCCCTGGGGACCTGAGCCAATGAGGCCTTCCTCCACCACAAGGGTGGGATCCTGACACTGGGCCTTCCTGCCCATCCCCCTCCTGCAGAACAGTCAAGCCTCGTTCTCTTTCACTGGAGGGTCCCTGAGATGGGACCTGGTCCCTGTTGGAACTGATTGTAATAAACTGTCCTCAGCCAGGTGCAGATTTGAGGTCATCTCCCAAGTCTGTCACCAGCTAGACCTCAAGCTGATGAGCTTGTACTCACAGAACTTTGCCCCACGTTTTCCTAAGCTGTCCTTTCCAGCTGTCCTTTTAACTCAGGCAAATGACAGGAACCCGCCCCTGGAGCAGACCCACTGCCCTCACCAGACCTCCAGGGCCCCAACCTCCCCAGCCAGTTTGAGGAGCCTCTGATTCCTGCCTGTGCAGAGGGACCTGGAGGGACCTCTGGAATGACCACCAACTACCTTTACCTCATTATCACACTGAAGTCTCCACTGGGGGAGGAGCACAGCCTCCTGTACATGACATACTCCCTGGGGACAGGTCTGCTGCCCTAAGGCCCACCCGCAGCACCCCTTCTTCCCACCCCACACAGGACGAGGAGGCTTCCCCATGGGAATACCCATCCAGCCCTAAACCAGAAGAGCCCATCCACCCTCCCTCCGGGGGGTCAGGGCTTTGGAAGTTATTCCCTGTGATCTACTGATCTCTGTATCTGCTGCTAATAAAGTTTTCTTCCTGGGACTGCTCAGTGTGGAGCACTTTCTGACTCACCAAGCAGAGAACTCAGGTTGGTTGGGTGACAGGTCCACCGTGGGTCCCGCTATAAGCTCAGCGGGTTTAGGGGGTGCCCAGAAAAGCAATCGTTTTAGGACCCCAGCTCCATTCCGTGATCTACGCCTCTCCGGCTCTATTTGCCCAGTACACCCCTTGCAGAACTTTCTGGTCCGCGTCAGAATTACAAAGAAATGGAAAAACAAAAAAGCAATCTCAGCCATTTACGACTTGAAGGGAACAGCGTGGAAGCAAAGACTGACAGTCTGCACCAGGCCAGGAAACAGCCAAACCCGTGAAACTCTCCGCGCGGTTTCCAAAGTGAGAAAACCCTGAATTTCTTACCCGAGATCGCAGCCCAGGACCCCGTGCGCGCGCACCTGCTCCCTCAGCGCGCGCTCAGCCCCGGCCCCACGTCCCACACTTACCTCCGCTGGATTCTAACGTCCAAGTCTCAGCCCCCGGGAGCAGCTCTGGCTCCGTGACCGTCACGCTGCACGCGTGCTTTCTGGGCACGTCTTGCAGCTCGGTCCGAGCAACCTCACGCCCGCCTAGACTGCCCCCGACAGAGCTCCCCTTTCTGAATATTCATCGTCACCCTCCATAAAAGACCCCCCCCCCCCTCTGGGGAGTCGCGGATTCGGAAGCTATTCCCTGCGGCCTCCTTATGGCTGCAAATAGTTTCCTTTACGAGAGAACTCACCCGGACAGTCTCTACTGTCCCCCCAAGAGGAGCAAACTCCTGCTTAGTCAGGTCGTCGCACACGCTCCCCGAATCCCAGGCCTCCCCCCTCCCCCAGCCTTCCTTCCCAGTTCCATCCGTCCAGGACCCAGGTGCCAACCCTAGGGACGGGGACACCCCGCCGCGGCCGCTTCCACTAAGGTCCGGCTGGTCCCATCCGCCCCTCCGGCCCGCGCACTCACCATCTCGGGGCCCCCGCTCCGCGCCCTCGGGGCGTCCTCCTACGCCGCGCACACCCGAAACCGTGGCAGCGCAGGATCCGACTGCGCCAGCCGCCCCGGCGGAGAGCCACACCCACCGGGCTCTCGCTCGGGCCTGATTGGGTGGTGTACAGGTACCGGGCCCTGATTGGGCGATCCTTCAGTCCCTGCGACCTGATTGGATGGTGTTCCGAAGATAACTCCCCCGATCCTGATTGGACATTACCGAGCCACTTCGCTTCCGCGCCGTGATAGGACAGCCTTCGGCCCTTCACGTTGTGATTGGAGGGTAATCCTGGCACCGCCCATTGTGGCCGCAAATTGGGCAGATCCCCCACCCCCCCCCCGCAGTCCCGCCTCCTGCCCCCTGAGTGACAGGCTGGCGGTAGACACGTGTCCAATCCGCCTGCCAGGATCGGCTCTCCGCAGAATGCGCTCCGGGCCGGCTGAGCCGCCTGCCTCCTTCTTCTGTGTCAGGAATCTGGTTCAGTTTCCGACTAGCCTCCCTTGTCCAGCGTCGCGTCGGGACGCGACAGAACAGAGGGACCCGATGAGCCTTCAGTCCATGGCCCCTACAGGGTGACGGTGCACTTGTCCCCTGTGTTTAAGAACAGCTCACCGACGGGGTGCCTGGGTGGCTCAGAGCCTGCAGCCTGCTTCAGATGCGGTGTCTCCCTCTCTCTCTGTCCCTCCCCCGCTTGTGCTCTCTGTCTTCCAAAAATAAATGAACATTAAAAATTAAAAAAAAAAAAAAGAGAGAGAGAGAGACAGAAGAGCTCACTGTGTGAGCTCACCTAAGGGGAAATAGACCTCCTTGGGTGTTGACCTGGCCCTTTGAAAGCGTGAGGCCCCGCCCTCTGAACCGACCTCCACTTCTCCCGCCTCAGGTCAATAAAAAGTGCCCTGGGGCCTCAGCCACCAAGGGACGTGGGACCCCGCGGCCCCAGCGGCCCACAGCCACAGGTGTGACACGTTACAACCCTCAGGTTTGCGTTATATTCTGCAAGGAAAGTCACAGCCCATCCAGTTTGTAATCAGACCCTGTAAATGAGAAATGTAAAGGTTCCATTTCCTTCTTCAGGTGATGCATGGATGTGGGACAGCTCTGAGAACATACAAAAAAAAAAAAAAAAAGAACACTGAGTTTTACTCTGACAAGTGTGAGCCCTATGGGATGTGAATTATATCTCCATTTTCCGAAACAAATTTAAAGGCCACAATAGCCAGGAAATCATGCCTCCTGGGCACTGTTGAAATACTTCGTGTCTCTACGGATTTGCCCACTCTGCCTATTTAAGGTAAGTGACTCACACCATGTGGCCTGGTGTGGCTGGTGTCTTCCACGTGGTATAACATTGTCACCATACGTTCACGTGCATGCTGTGTCTGTCCTTCATTCCTCTCTGGGGCTGAATCACCGTCCGTCCTGTGGATACGCCGCACCCTGTTCATCCATCCACGCACTGGGGGACACTTGGGACGTTTCCCTCTTTTGCGGGGTCTGCACAGTTTTGCACCTGGCATTCGTGGGCACACACCTGAGTGTTTCCGTCTACGTAGGACTGGAACACTTGGGTCACACTGCAGTTCTGTGTTTCACTTCTTGAGGAACCACCAAACGTTTTCCACGTCAGCTGCCCTGACACTCCCACCAGCCAAGCACAGGGTTCCGCTTTCTCCACATCCTGGCCGCCGCTTCTTTTCTGGATTCTGGCTCCTAGCCGTCCTCGTGAGTGGGAAGTGGCATCTCATCGTGGTTCTGACTCGCATCGTCCTGATGGGAGGATCGGTTCAGGTGTCTATTAGACATTTGTGCGTCATCTTAAGAGAAATGTCTGATCAAGGTTTTGCTCCCTTTCTGATGGCGATGAGTTTTTGTCATTCAGATAGGAGGGTTTTGTGTATTCTGCAGGATAAAGTCTTATCATACATGCGATTTACAAGGACGTTCTCCCATTTTATGGGTGTCCTTATAATCTCTTGTTAGGGACCTTTGATGTGCAAAAGATTTTCATCTTGCGGAAGCTTCGTTTACCTACTTTTTCTTGTGTTCCCTGTGATTATCAGGTCACAGTTAAGAAATCTTACCGAATACAAGTTCATGAGGATTTCTCCCTGGATTTCTTTCACTCTCAGGTCCCCAGGACAGGCCCCTCAGGGCTGGGGATTCTCGGCAGAGATGTTTCCAAGGCCTGGAACTGAGATGCTCTGGTAGCACACATGTCCCTAGACAGTTGTTTAACGCGATAGGCCATGAAGGAGTTTCTGGTTTAACTGATGATCTTTGATTGTTATGCAAATATACTTCTATACGTCCGTACCTTCACCATTATGCTTCCAACACACAAATTCTTGATGGCTGCTCAATTTGGGGTAATTCCCTCTGCCTCATTATATAGAAAAGCATGTCCATGATCGAACACTTGTTCTTATGTATAAAATTCTGAAGTGGGATTTGTGACGTTCCAAGAAAAACTTGGTTATAGTATTGATGGAGTTCTACTGATGCGATCCAACTATTTGTTAAGTATTGACACATTGGAACATTTCCTTGAATCTCGTTCTCAGCCCACCTGCAAACCGGGAAATTCTCATGGCTCCAACTCAAATTCTATCTGCACTCCAACCTCCACGTCACTGCCACTGCTACAGCCCAGCATGAGCCACCATCGTGGCGGACATCACCAGCCTAGTGCCCGTCGTCATGGCAACAGAGGGATCCTGTGAGGCTGCCCGATCGGCTCATGTTGGGCATCCACACCACCCACCATCAAAGCGAGACTTCTTGGTCAACCAGGGCATGGAAACCACCCCATCCACTCCTCTCATGTCTGTTGTTCCTCCTCCCCCCGCCCCTCTCACTCCTCTGCAGCGACACTGGCTTCTGGTATCCTTTGAATCCAAGGTCCCCTCCCTCCTCCAGAATGCATTCATTATATGGGGCTGCCGTAACACAGTGCCAGACAAACGTTCGTGGTGTCACAAATGAGGCGCCTGGAAGCCTGAGATCAAGTTGTCTGCAAGGTTGGTTCCTACTGGAGGCTCTGAAGGACGATCTGCCCCAGGCCTCCCTCCCAGCTTCTGGGGGTTGCCCACAACCCTTTGCATTCCTTGGCAGGTAGACACATCATGCCAATCCCTGCTTCTGTCTCACATGGTCAAGCCCTGTCTTCAGCGCAGGCCTCTGTGTCCCAATTTCCCCGTCTTATAAGGACACCCATCACTGGGTCAAGACCTAGCCTAATCCAGTGTGGCCTCATCTTCCTTAAATGTGCAAACACCTTATTTCTAGATAAGGCTGTATTTTGAGGTTCCACGTAGACAGGAAATGTGGGCGTACAATACTGAACCCAGAGTATGTGTGTGTTTGTACTGCATATACCTTGTCATGAATTTAGGTATCAGCTTCCAGTGTTACCTGAAATCACTATTTTACTCTTTCACTTTCCTATTCCCACCAACCTCCTGTACCTGTATCTCTGATATAAGTTTACCCAGATAGAAGATGCTATGCATGTTTCCCAGAATAGTCTTCTGAACTGTGTTTAAATATGACCTGTATATTAACAAATGACACCCTCTTCACCTTCAACTGGCAGAGAGTTATATCAAAATACCTCTTTGGGGCGCCTGGGTGGCTCAGTCGGTTGAGCGTCCAACTTCGGCTCAGGTCATGATCTTGCAGCTTGTGAGTTCGAGCCCCACGTCAGACTCTGTGCTGACAGCTCGGAGCCTGGAGCCTGCTTCGGATTCTGTGCCTCCCTCTCTCTCTGCCCCTAACCCACTCACATTCTGTCTCTGTCTCTCTCAAAAATAAATAAACATTTTTAAAAATTAAAAAAAAAAAAAAAAAAAGGAACTGATCTGTGTCATCTGGGGGCACATCAACAGAACCATGAGTGATCTGAATAAAAGAGAAAGGCATGGCCCATTTTTCCTCCACTGGCATCACACAAGGAGACACCACTGGGTGGGGCATTACCAATCAATTACCCACCCATCACGGGAAGAAACGTCCTGTTCGGCATAGTCAGCACTAGTCCTAGCAAGAATAAGTAAGGGGGGAAGGACAGGTTTCCAATTCTGGTATCAATTTTCATGTAAACATTTAAGAGCTCTTTGGAAAACACACAGTGGGAAGCAGCATTTCCAGAAATTAGCAGTTTCCTCAAGGCAGTTATGCCTGGAGCTCCGTGTAAGAACTCATTCCCACCACCTCTAAGACTCACCTCACCAACAACACTGTTCTGGTTGTTCGCAGGCAAGCAGGGAAGGTGCGTGTCTGTCTCCCCATTCCCCAATGTTTAAAAAAAAAATTTTTTTTTAACATTTATTTATTATTGAGAGGCAGAGAGAGACAGCATGGGGGGGGGGCGGGGCGCAGAGAGAGAGGGAGACACAGAATCCGAAGCAGGCTCCAGGCTCCGAGCTGTCAGCACAGAGACCCTCGCGGGGCTCGAACTCACAAACCATGAGATCATGACCTGAGCTGAAGTCAGATGCTTAAAGGAGGGAGCCACCCAGGCGCCCCTCCCCCTTCCCCAATCTCAACCTGCAAGAGGGCGACTCCCGGTGTTCTTTGTCCAAGGCCATTACATAAGCATCATTAGGAACGACTAAGGCGTTTCTAGAACCAAAAGGTGGGAGCCGCAAAAGAATTAAGGAAAAATCACACCAGAAAGAAAATGAATACAAAAGCGAACCCTCCACAATGAAGGCAGGAGGCCAGCAGGGGGCGCTCCCCATCCAATCCCCGGGCAGCTGTAGACGCCACACGAAAGAGGCGCGGGCGCACACAACTTTACTGCCCCCGCCCGCGTGAGAAAGCTTTCCTCTGCCCAGCAACAGTCCGGCCAATGAGAGACGGACACAGCGCAGCCAATGAGAAGCCACCATCGTCTAACCACCGGTTTGCCCCCAAGGATTTTTTTCTTTATAACAGCCGCCCCCAACTCCGCCCCCACCGTCCTCCCCCTCCCCCCCCCCCCCCCCCCCCCCCGCCGCCCCCTTACCTGTAAAAGAGCATCCTCCCCTTTCCTCTCTGAACTTGCGCCTGCATTTGCCAATTCTGGCGCATCCTGATTTGCAATTCTTGCTAGTGCCAATAAACCCACTTTTTTGCGGGTGGAATACGCGATGCTGAAGGTCAACCTTACTCGGTGTCAGAAACTGAGCCCGTTGGCAGTGTGCTGGCCTTCTGTCCCAAGTCCTCAGCAAGATGTGATGGGAAGTGGGGCTCAGGAGTGAGAGAGAGGTCAAGAGCCCAGAGCTTCGGATTCTGTGTCTCCCTCTCTCTCTCTGTTCCTTCACCCCTCACGCTCTGTCTCGCTGTCTCTCAAAAAAAAAGAAACAAAGAAAAAAAGAATTCTGGAGATGTTTTTAGTGCAAAAAAAAGTGGTTTGTAAAGCGTGGGGACAGGACCTGTGGGCAGATAGAGCTGCAGTGCAATTGCGAGGGGCAATTGATTATCCTTTGCAGTTCGGGGAGGGAAAGACAGAGGAAGTTTCCAAACCCATTTTATTTTATTTATTTTATTATTTATTTTTTAAAATTTACATCCAAATTAGCGTACAGCGCAACAATGATTTCAGGAGTAGATTCCTTAGTGCCCCTTCCCCGTTTGGCCCATTCCCCCCTCCCACAACCCCTCCAGTAACCTTCTGTTTGTTCTCCATATTTAAGAGTCTCTGTATGGTTTGTCCCCCTCCCTGCTTTTACATTATTTTTGTTTCCCTTCCCTTATGTTCATCTCTTTCGTATCTTAAGGTCCTCATATGAGTGAAGTCATATGATTTTTGTCTTTCTCTGACTAATTTCACTTAGCATAACACCCCCCGCCCAGTTCCATCCACGCAATTGCAAATGGCAAGACTTCATACTCTTTGATCGCTGAGTAATACTGCACTGTGTGTGTGTGTGTGTGTGTGTGTGTGTACACCACATCTTCTTTAGCCATTCACCCATCGATGGACATTTGGGCTCTTTCCATACTTTGGCTATCGTCGATAGCACTGCTATAAACATTGGGGTGCATGTACCCCTTCAACACAGCATACCCGTATCCCTTGGATAAATACCGAGTAGTGCAATTGTTGGGTCGTAAGGCAGTTCTATTTTTAGTTTTTTGAGGAACCTCCAGACTGTTTTCCAGAGTGGCTGCACCAGCTTGCATTCCCATCCAAACCCGTTTTAATACGTTAAAGAAGCTTACAGGATCCTGGAGGCCTAGCTATTGTCAAACTAAGGTTTTTGTTGGGGTTTTGTTTTTGTGTGTTTGTGTTTTTGTTTTGGTATTTATTTATTTATTTATTTATCTCTAGCAAGGGATTAAGACAGTTGGGCATTCCTGGAGGAAAGTCCTACTCCGCCAGCCTGAAGTATTTCTCAATGGGCTACAAGCCATAAGGAAGTTTAATTGTATCTACAGTTCTTTTCGCCTTTCCTCTCTGCATCATGTGGGCGCAGACTGTTCCTGGGTAGGTCTTTGACCAAGTCCTTCTGGAACCAACCTGTTCCTGTTGAAACAGTGGTATTTAGGAATTTCTCTTTCTGTTCTAAAGAAAAAGCTAAGGATCCCAGTCATCAAAATACTTGAAGAGCATCCCTCAAGACCCATTGTGTCATACCTTCTGGGTTTTTAAAAAAATTTTTTTTAACATTTATTCATTTTTGAGAGACAGACAGAGACAAAGCGTGAGCAGGGGAGGGGCAGAGAGACAGGGAGACACAGAATCTGAAGCAGACTCCAGGCTCTGAGCTGTCAGCACAACAGAGCCCCACGCGGGGCTTGAACCCACAAACCGTGAGATCATGACCTGAGCTGAAGTCACATGCTTAACTGACTGAGCCACCCAGGCACCCCGCCCTCTGGTTTTATATTTAAAAAATTATGGTCTCTCCTCACACACATTTCTTTTTTTTTTTTTAACTTATTTTTTAAACTTTAAATCCAAGTTAACACGTAGTGCAACAATGATTTCAGGAAGAGAATGTAGTGATACATCCTCTATGCATAATACCCAGTGCTCATCTCAGCAAGGGTCCTCCTTAGTGCCCCTTCCCCATTTAGCCCATCCCCCCTCCCACAACCCCTCCAGCAACCCTCAGTTTGTTCTCCATATTTACGAGTCTCTTCTGTTTTGTCCCCCTCCCTGTTTTTATATGATTTTTGTTTCCCTTCCCTTATGTTCATCTGTTTTTCTCTTCAAGTCCTCATATGAGTGAAGTCATATGATTTTTGTCTTTCTCTAATTTCACTTAGCATAATCCCCTCCAGTTCCACCCACGTAGTTGCAAATGGCAAGATTTCATTCTTTTTGACTGCCGAGTAATACCCCATTGTATATATGTACCACATCTTCTTTATCCATTCATCTATTGATGGACATTCGGGCTCTTTCCATACTTTGTCGATAGTGCTGCTATAAACACTGGGGTGCATGTGTCCCTTCGAAACAGCACACCTGTATCCCTTGGGTAAATGCCTCGTAGTGCAATGGCTGGGTCGTAGGGTAGTTCCATTTTTAATTATTTGAGGAACCTCCATACTGTTTTCCAGAGTGGCCGCACCAGCTTGCATTCCCACCAACAGTGCAAAAGAGATCCTCTCTCTCCGCATCCTCGCCAACATCTGTTGTTGCCTGAGTTGTTACTGTTGGCCATTCTGACAGGTGTGAGGGGGTATCTCATGGTGGTTTTGATTTGTATTTTCCTGATGATGAGTGAAGTTGAGCATTTTTTCATCCTCATAACACATTTCTAACTAACTTCATTAGAAGTAACTTAGAACATCAATGGCCATTATTAGAGACTTCTGATCTCCCCAGATGGATTCTTAACAAAGTTGAATTGGACACCTTTGGCTCTGAAATTGCCAAAACCAGATTGATGAGGGGGCGCAAAGCAAGCTGAGACCCGGCAAACTCCCTCCCCCACGCCCCAGCGTGGGATCTGTGTGACATTCCTCAGGCAATCCTGGCTGCCCAAGAACAAAAGAAAGGGGGGGAAAAAACCCAATGGTCAACTGATGGAGAGCACAGTCGTGCAGGACGTGAGTCTCCATCAGCTCATAAATGTCCTAGTAAATTACAAGGAACAAGGCAATCTTATCAATAGCGTCTAACCAGCAGAAACCCATAGACTCAATTTCCTGAAGCCCTAACATCACCCTCCCACTCCATGGTGATGTGGGGAACAAACGCCAGATAAAAATTTAAATAAAATTAAACCTCTTGGGGCGCCTGGGTGGCTCAGTCGGTTAAATGTCCGACTTCGGCTCAGGTCATGATCTCATGGTTTGTGGGTTCAAGCCCTGCGTGGGGCTCTGTTGTGCCGACAGCTCGGAGCCTGGAGTCTGCTTCAGATTCTGTGTCTCCCTCTCTCTTTATCCCTCCCCTGCTCACACTCTCTCTCTCAAAAATAAATGAACATTAAAAAAATTTTTTTTTCTAATTAAATTTCTTTGTAACCTGTGGCCCGTTGGCAAATATTGAGACAGGCAGAGTAAAACATTCCTCCAATTAACTCTCAACTGTCTTGTCTTCATGTTAAGCCTTACAAGAGGGAAAACCACCTTAGCTTGACCACAGCAAGGCCCCTGCTATCTTAGGAGTCCTCTTTAGCATATTAAAGTCCTTTTGGAAACTTTCCTTCTCTACCTCCCCCAAGTCCCAGGTCACCCCCCACACTAACGACACAGTGCCTCTGCCCACAGGTCCTGTCCCCGTGCTTTACTAATAGCACCTTTTTGCACCAAAGATGCCTCAAGAATTCTTTCTTGGCCATTGGCTCTGGACCCCCACCATCACCCCAAAACCCCATCAAGATGGGATGTCTACTTCAATGGGTATTTGGAAGCTTCCAAACACTACCAAGATGTAAATTCCCTTCTCTGCAAAACACTGTTTCTAAATGATCAGAGACAAACCACTGAAAGGTGTCAAAATGGCTTCCGAGTCTCCGTCTCCTTCCCCATCTTCTTTGTCTCCAGACACGTGGGCGCCTCTTCCAGTGCAGACCAGGCCATCAGTGCCCCCTTCCTCTCTTCCCTCTGCTCCCTCCCTGCCACCTGTGTACCCCCACCCTCCTCCTAATCCTTTCAGTGAAGGTCCTTTTCCTCTGATTCTCTCCCCAGTCCTTGCTCTCCTGAACCTGTTAAAACATGCCCCCGTGGGGGTCCAAATAAAGCCTAAGGTAAAGCCTGATGGTCAGAGGCTGAACAGGGAGCCAGAGTTAGACTTTCCCAAAGCGACTGAGGATCCCCAGTGGTTTGCTGAAGAATTTAACAGTTATTCAAACTCACCACCCTGGTTTCTCAGATTTATACCAGTTGGATCACATGCTTGCTGGAGACGGCCAGGCCAAACACTGGATGAAGCTAGCCCAGTGGGAACACCCTAAAGAGTACTGGGGAATCAGACACCTACATGTTGGCCAGGATGCTAGAACATTCACTGGAAATACTGAGCGATGCCCTCTTCCCTTAAGCCTGGGGAGGGGAACAAAACTCAGCCTTGCACATCACAACCTGATGAACCTTTTCATGATGATTACAATGGACTCCAAATTGCCTTTCAAGAAAATTCTGGTTGAACTTTCGTTACTGAATGTACCTGGGTAGCTCATAACTCTGTTTATGCATGAGCACAACTGAATTCTTTCTCATTTAGGCAAAAGAAACCAGCGTGGAATGAGAAACTGTGACCATCCCAGACTCAGGTAATTTCACGGACACGCTCCTCACTTGAAGAAAGACGAATACGAATACGTTCTCAATTTCCACTTACGGCAAATGGAAGCCCCTACACAAAATGATGAAAACAAAAAACTCTGCTTTCTGCAATTATTGCAAAGAGCCAGGGTGTTGGGGAAAAAGTTTGTTACAAATGTAAGCACTCCACCCCCTGTGTCCCTCCAGCCAGCCCTTCCCACACCCTCCTCGTTCCCAGCGACGGGGCTCCAGGGTTCCCACAGGGGCTGTTCTCAGTCCTCCCTCTCAATCAGCTTGTGGCACTGAAGTTTTGGGGTGATGGTGGGGTGGTCCGGAGCCGACAGCGAAGAAAGAATTCCTGAACACATCTCTGGGGTCAAAAGATGATTTTATTAAAGCACGGGAACAGGACCCATGGGCAGGAAGAGCCACACTGGGGTTGTGACGGGTGACTCATTATACGCCCTCAGGTTGGCAGGGGGTCAGGGATAGAGTAAGTCTCTAAGGTATTTTGGAAGCAAGGTTTCCAGGACCTTGAGGGGCTGGCTGCTGCTAGGGAAAACACCATTTATTACCATTTAATAAAACCTCAGTCATGAGACCCTTCAGATGTATATCAGGGGTCCACAGGCTTGGCGGACGATTGCCAGCATGTACCTTGGGGGAGGTGAGATAAAGGGAGTAGACTGACAGGGTCCACGAGGTCGGGATAATGTTAAGCCCAGATTCCCTTTTGCTCCCAGCAAAGTGTCCTCATGGAGGCAGCTGAGCTCCTAGAAGGAGGTCGCTCTGCCAGTTTCAAGGACTTGTCAATGAGCTGTAGGCAGTAAGGGAATTTAATTTTTCGTTTGCCTTAGTTTCCCACATTGCCATGGCAAGCACTTAAACCCCTTTCCTTTGTTCGTGGGTAGCCAGGAGTGTCCGAGGAATGTCTCACATATCTCACCTGGTGTGTGTGTGTGTGTGTGTGTGTGTGTGTGTGTGTGTGCATGTGGCAACCTGTACCTTGCCCTCAGCTTGCCCCATCCTCCCCCATCAGAACCACCTCCACATTGGGAAGGGATCCCTATCCTTGTCGACACCAGTACATTCTTGGTGCCCAGCCCCCTGCTGTAACGCAGCCCCTGCCTGGAAGGGCTAAAAAACAGCTCCACTATGGAGGGGGGGGGGGGTGTCGTCTCTAAAATATCTCAGCAGGTTCCTGCCTGTCAGCCTATTCCTTGTCTAGGCGCTTTGAGAAATACCCTCTTCTCCTTCCTTTCTCCTCCCCTATTCACGTCTTAGGCTGAGTCTTCCAAGAAAGGTAAAATCCCAGAATTTCATTTCCTCAAAATGGGCAAGTAATTCTGGAATTGGGCAGTAGTAATCAAAATAGCCAATGAGAGGAAATAAGGGAGCCCAGGTCCTCTCTTCTATGCTCTGTCTCTGAGACACTAGAGCAGAGTCTAAGAACACCGGTCATTTGTTCCCGGTGGATCAGCTACCATGCTCTTTCTGGGCAAAATCCTCAACTGACATTGGCAGAATCCAGTGACCTCCCATCAAGACTCAACCAGATCCTTCAAAACCTCTTCCCAGGGGCGCCTGGGCGGGGGGGGGGGGGGGGGGGGCGGTGGTTCAGCCGTTTAAGCGTCTGACTCTTGATTTTTGATTTTGGCTCAGGTCATGATCTCAGTTCTTGGGATGGAGCCCCACACCCAGCTCTGTGCTGACAGCGGGGAGCCTGCTTGGGATTCTCTCCCTGCCCCTCCCTGCTCATGCTCTCTCTCTCTCTCTCAAAATAA
The DNA here is from genome assembly GCF_018350215.1 of Panthera leo. Taxonomy (NCBI): domain Eukaryota; kingdom Metazoa; phylum Chordata; class Mammalia; order Carnivora; family Felidae; genus Panthera; species Panthera leo. Next base: position 2,217,496 of record NC_056680.1, read on the forward strand.
ATTTTATTCTATTTTTCATTCTTTAAGTTCACTTATTTTTGCAGAGAGAAAGAGAGCGTGCGTCAGCATGAGTGGGGAAGGGGCAGAGAGAGAGGGAGACACAGAATCTGAAACCGGCTCCAGGCTCTGTGCCCACAGAGCCTGACGCAGGGCTTCAACTCACAGACAGCGAGATCATGACCTGAGCCGAAGTTGGACACTCAACCGACTGAGCCACCCAGGCACCCCTCAAAATAAATTTTAAAAGTAAATAAATTTTAAAAGAAAGTCTTATTAAACAAAATTTTTTTAAAGGCTGCCTGGGTGGCTCGGTCATTGGCGCAGAATCTGACTTTGACTCGGGTCATGATCTCACTGTTCGTGAGTTCGAGTCCCACATCAGGAGAGCTCAAGCCTCGCTCTCTCTCTGTTTCCCTCTCTCTGCCCCTCGCCCACTTGCAGTCTCTCTCAAAAACAAAAAACAAAACAAAAAAAAATAAAATAAAACAACAAAAAAACACCTCTTCCCAGAATTAGTCCATACCCTATAAATAAGGAAGCCCTCTCGGGCATCAAGCCGATGGCGGACTGAAAGCCTCAGTGTCTCATGACCCCCCGCACCACTCCCTGTAACACCCATCTTACTTAGCAGAAAATCCAGTGGCTGACCTTGGACATCTGTCCAAGACGTCTCGGCAATAAGTAACATCTTCCCTCCACACTGTCGATCCCAACCCCCATTGGCTATAGACGCCCACTGCCACTGAGAGCAAACTTTTCACTGAGACTTATCTATGCAGTGGATTTTCGTATTCCAGTTGGTAAGTGTAGCGAGTTTTTGCTCTCACTTGGAGGCACAGAAATACACCGGACAGTCGTGCCCCAGGGACCCACAGAGCGTCTGACTTCCTAAGCCCCTAAAGCTGATCTGGAGGATAGACAGTTTCCTGCCTCTCTCCTTTGTTACACTATGGAGAGAATTCCATTCTCTGCTTCCCTCCAATGGAAGACATTATCTACCTGTTAAGCTCTGGGGTTTAAAGGGACATAAAGTCTCAAAAATCTGCAGTCTGCTCAAACTCAGGATCAATACTCGGGGCACTCGATCTTGGAACTGGACCACATTTGGATCCAGACAAAACCCCTCATGGCTGGTTAATGCCGACACATCCTTTGGACGCCCTATGGCATTGAACATGCCACCCCTCTACACAATAAAGATTTTTCATAGCTTATTGATTGGTGTTTTAAAAAGGATCAAAGTGGGGGCGCCCGGGTGGCTGTCGGTTAAGCGTCTCACTTCAGCTCAGGTCACGATCTCACAGTCTGTGAGTTCGAGCCCCACGTCGGGCTCTGTGCTGACAGCTCGGAGCCTGGAACCTGCTTCGGATCCTGTGTCTCCCTCTCTCTCTGCCCCTCCCCCACTCACACTGTTTCTCTCTCTCCTCAGCCAAGGGTAAAACCACACATTTAGACCAATAGCTGGTACAGCTTTCCCCAAAAGGCAGCAGGCAACATCTGGGTCGCAGCCCTCCTGAGACGTTCAGCCTCGCCTGGGTTCCTTTTTCTCATCGTTGCTTCTTCTCTGTCCTTCGTGGAAAGAACATGCCCTTGTCCACCTTTCCCAAACTGTTACAAAAGAGGGGAATCTCTTCTTCGAGTTGTGGCCTTTCAGAAACCCCCTCATCACGGCCCTGTGATACAGTCATTTTCACGGGCTTTCTCCTAAGAGGTAAGACGTTCAGAATTTAAAGAAGTCTTTCTTTCATCTGAACTCTTCACTGACACGGGATTCTTACGCAGTAGTTTCTAAAAATGCAGCTCTATAGGCTGCATTTGATAACACATTTGGTTCCAAACAGTTCTTTTGGAATAACAGTACCACTTTCTTTTTTTTTAAGTTTATTTATTTTGAGACAGAGAGAGAGACAGAGAGAGCAGGGTATGGGGGGTGGGGGCGAGACAGAGACAGAGACAGAGACGATGCCAAGCAGGCTTCGTGCAGTCGGTGTGCAGAGCCTGATGTGGGGCCTGAACTCACGAAATTGTGAGACCATGACCTGAGCCAAAATCAAGAGTTGGACACTCAACTGACTGAGCCTCCCAGGCGCCGCTAACAATACCATTTTAAAATGTCTTTTGGGGCGCCTGGCTGGCAGGGTTGGAGCAGCCACAGGACCCTTTTTTTTTCTTTTTTGAAAGAATTTTATTTTAATGCTTATTTACTTTTGAGAGAGAGAGAATGCAGGCAGGGGAGGGGCAGCGAGAGAGGGAGACACAGAATCCGAAGCAGGCTCCAGGCTCCGAGCTGTCAGCACAGAGCCCGATGCGGGGCTCGAACCCACGAACCGTGAGATCATGACCCAAGTCGAAGTCGGATGCTTAACTGACTGAGCCACCCAGGCACCCCCATGGGACTCTTGATCTTGGAGTGATTAGTTTGAGAGCCACGTTGGAGACAGAGAGAACTTAAATAAATAATAAACTTTCAAGTTTTGCCATTATCGCAAACAATTTCATCAGCTACTGCTTTGCATTATTTGCACTACATCTGCCCCAGTCCCCTGAGTTGGTTCTTGTGCTCCTACAGGACCCACTATTGTTTTCTTTTTAATAATAATTTAAGCAATTCCTATGCTCAATATGGGGCCCAAACTCACAACCCTGGGATCAAGAGTCACATGCCCGGCACCCCTCCACTGTCCTACCTTCTATGCTGCTTCTCCAAGAGACTTCCAGGATGCATCCAGGACTCCGGGTTTGCTTTTATAAATAAGACCTTTCTCCCCGAAGTCTGAGTAAGTGACAATAAACACTTCAGTTGAGTACTTTCAGACCTAGGGTCCGGTTTAGAATATTCACCTGTTGGGGCGCCTGGTTCATTCAGTCAGTTAAGCATCTGACTCTGGTTTCGGCACAGGTCATGATCTCATGGTTTATGGGATCAATCCCAGCATTGGGCTCTGTGCTGACAGGACAGAGTCTGCTTGGGATTCTCGCTCTCCCTCTCTCTCTGTCCCTCCCCTGCTCACACTTTCTCTCTCTCTCAAAAACAAATAATCGTTTTGAGGCTCCTGGGTAGCTCAGTCGGTTGGGAGCCTGTCTTCGGCTAAGGTCGTGATCTCACAGTCCATGGGTTCGAGCCACGTGTCGGGTTCTGTGCTGACAGCTCAGAGCCTGGAGCTGCTTCGGATTCTGTGTCTTCCTCTCTCTCTGCCCCTCCCCCGCTGGCACTCTGTCTCTCTCTCAAAAATAAAAAATAAAGATTCAAAAAAAAATTAGAGAAACAAATAATTATTTAAAAAAAGAATATTATTCACATAATGTAGAATTGCCAAGCTAAGCTACTTAGTTTTGTATATTTATTCTAAGGTGTCTATATTGTTGCCTGTCAAACTTTTGTGAAAATGATGTACCTAATAATTAGATGATTCCCCATACTTACCATCTCTCTCTGTCTCTTAAGATTTTATTTTTAAGTAATCGCTACACCCAACGTGGGGCTTGAACTCACAACCCTGAGATCAAGAGCTGTGTGCTCTACTGACCGAGCCAGCCGGCCGCCCCTCCGATGCTTATCAGCTTGATAGATACAGACGGGGTGGGAAGTGCTAGAGAGTTTCTCCAGCTTTCCTTCGCGGGGCCCTAACTGGTTTCCACTGCCGTGCACCTTCCCTCTCTAACGTGAGACACAGAACCAAGACACATCCTCCCCAGCACCGAGGGACAAAACCACTAACAACGTAAAGCCGGTCTCTTGGTCAGAAATGCCTTTGAAGAACGATCTTGGGGAGGTCTCATGACCCAGCGCTGATTGTCAACTACACACTCAGAAGGAAAGACACCCTCGGATTCGATACGCCTTCAGCTACTGCTTTACTGTCCCACCAGGAGGAAGAAAGGTTTTCTCCTCTGCCATGAATGGCCTCGCCAGTGGCAGACCGTCACAGCTCAGCCCATGAAAATACACTCCACTTGAACTCCCACTTCACGACAATGCGCTGTTATACCAGCCCCTCCTAGAAACCCCCCTCTCCTCTGTAAAAGAGCATTCCTCTCCTTTGTTCTCCAGACACGTCTATACCCTTGCTGAAGCGTTCCTCTACTGAACTGCTAAGAACAGATCAACATTTTTCCTGGCGAAGGAACTGGTCAGTTTTACTTTTAAGATAAACAGTATTTAGTACTATTGCTTCTGAATATGTATGGAAAAAATGACACACTCCAAACATGAGTCACTTCCCCAGCAGATCATATTTGAACATAAAATCTCGGGTAACGAATCAGAAAACACTTATAAAGATGTAAAAGATGGGAAAACCCAGGTAAGATGCTTCCTAAGAAATAATGGGGGGGACTGTTTCACAAAAACTACAGTGCTTTGAACCACGTATTAAAAACAACAGAATTAAGCACTGGGAAATCACGTGTAACAAGAGTCAGTAAGCATACTGGGTTTCTCTCTTAAGACAGCGGCCAGCTATAGAGGAAAACTCCCACAAACTGCCAAATACACTCACAGGTCCTAATTCCAATCACAGAAACATCCAGAAAGAAGAAAGGCAGGGTCAGCACAGCCTCTCTACAATGCAACCAGGGACAGAGGTCTCCTGCATCTGTGGCTACAGCCTTTGGTCTGAGGGAGGCAGGACACAGACCTACCCTGAGATGCTCACCACAGAAATCACGTATGAGGAAAAGCATGGAGGGGCGTCTGGGTGGCTCAGTTGGTGAAGCGTCCAACTCTCAATTTCGATTCAGGTCATGACTTCACGGTTCGTGAGATCGAGCCCTGAAGTCGGGCTCTGTGCTGACAGTGAGGAGCCCCCTTGGGGTTCTGTCTCCCTGTCTCTGCCCCTCCACCACTCACTCTCTCTCTCTCTCAAAAAAAAAGTAAAATTAACATTTTTAAGAAAAGTATGGAGATGAAGGGGTCACAGGATAAGAGAGCTCGCTAAGCACGACAGCCTCAAGAGACGGCCTCACGGACACAAAGAGTCACAGGGCAACGTAAGGATCCGTGGGGACCGGGAAGCCAAGACGGTCTGTCACGGGACAGCTCGTGGAAGTCTCTGGAACATGCTAACAAGAACTAATGTCAAACTTTTCTTACACGGGGGCTGTTCCAGACGGCAGACCAGAAGCCAGGACAACACGCCGTGACTCGGGCCCACCTGGGTCCCCACGCGTCTGTCCCCTGGCGGCACGGAAGGATGGAGAATCACGGTTCCTCACTGCTGCTCTCCAAGCCCCACACAGCTCCTCTTCTCAGGGCCTTCCTCTCAGAGCCACACAGAGGAGGACTCTGGGACGTACGGCCTCCCGCCTCACAAGGCTCACAACGATACCCAGCAGAACCAGCTGGACACTAACTTTCCACTTCAAGCCACAAGGTTTCTCTTCTTTTTTTTTTTTTTTTTTTTTTTAAGTTTATGTATTTACTTTGAGAGAGAGAGAGAGAGAGAGAGAGCTGTCAGCACGGGGCTCAATCCCACGAACCGCAAGCTCATGACCTGAGAGCCGAAATCAAGAGTGGGGCGCTTAACCCACTGAGCCACCCAGGCACCCCCAACAAAGTTTCTCTTCATAACTCAGTGGGTCATGACTGATGAACAACCGAGCTCAAGGGCGATGAGCGGAGGTCAAACCATGAACACGATCAGAGGAGACTGTCCTCCTCCAGTATCCTTGCGCGTTTACTAACGTCCATGGGGAACACAGGTGGGCACACGGCAGCACCAGCACACGTGGAGACACAACTTTCAATAATAAAGACCGCAAGGAGGGGCAGGGCGGAGTCGGGGAATTCTAGTCTCTGCACCAGAGGACGAGATACACGTACAGACCACTGATCGGCCCCGGGTCCAGAAGACATCGTCGTGGAGACACGTTTGCCATAACTGTATGCGGTTTTCGGATCTGAGATAACAAAATAACGCCCTACAGGTGAGAAGGACACAGTGGGATGCTTCTTAGGCATGCGCTGGAATTAACGCACTTGGGATCCCTGTAAGGAAGAGGCATTTGCAAAGACAAATCCGTATTTACAACAATTAGAAGATGCCGGGGCGGCCTGACCTGCCATGGACAAAATACGTGACCTACGATCCTTCCAAGCTTTTCCGACACTTTTCCCATCGAGAAGATTTCTCTCCGTGGTGTTTGCTCATGTTTTAAATATGACCATTAGGGGAGAATGCAGGCTTTGCCACAGGTGCTGTGCTCAGGGCTCGTCCCCAGTGTGTGCGTGCTCACAGGTTCCTGGGATGCCCGAAGGCTTTTCCACGGTTCCTACGTTCTCAGGCTACACTTCGCCGTGTTTTCCTTCGCACGTGTCCTCGGTGGGAGGAGGGACGACTGGGGGCTCTCCCACAGTGCCCGGTGTGAGTCGTCACACGCTCCCGCAGGTCTACGGGGCACCGGAAGGCCCCACCAGCGTCCTTAGATTCGCCGGCTCACCGTCCACTGTGCAGCCTCACGTGTTCTGGACGGGAGCCGTGACGCCTGAACGTCTTCCCACAGTGCCGACCTTCCAAGGGTCTCTCCCCACTGTGCGTCCTCCAAGGAAGGAGTAAGCCCGCTACGCTTTCCCACACTCTTTACTCTCCTAGGGTTTCACGCAACTGTATCTCAAATGACTTTGCAAATGCTGGAGCTGCCTGAAAGCTTTCCCACACTACTCGCAAGCGTCTCTCCCCAGCGTGCGTTGTTCCGTATCGAAGGAATGAAGAACAATAGAACGGATTAGGAACGACACTCCGTACTCCCAGATGTTTGACTCAACTGTGGGTTTTCCCGTGCCTTCGAAAGGAGGAGACACGACTGAAGGTTTTTCCACACTCCTTACATTCGTAGGGCCTCTCCCCGGTGTGTGTCCTCACGTGAGCTCGCAGGTTTGCGGGGTATCTGAACGTTTTCCCACAATGCTGACACACGCAGGGTCTCTCCCCAGTATGTATCCGTGCATGTATCTGAAGGTACGAGGACGAATAGAAGGCTTTTCCACACTGCTGGCACTTGAAAGACTTCACTCCACTGTGCTTTCTCAGATGACTTTGAAGGTAGGCCCGACGAGTGAAGGCTTTTCCACACTCCTGACATTTATAGGGTTTTCCCCCAGTATGCGTTCTCACGTGACTTTGAAGGTAGGTCCGACGAGTGAAGGCTTTCCCACAGAGCCCACACTGAAAAACTCTTTCCCCAGGTTGATTACTGGAGTGACCTTGAGCGTAAGAGAGGCAGCTGTAAACCTTCCCATAGTCTATGCAATCACTGGGCCTCTCCCCGGCGTGAGTTCTCACGTGACACGTAAGACGGGAGTGAAACATAAAGGCACTCCCACACACGCCACACGCATGGACACTCTGTCCACAGGAACCTCGCACGTGACCCTGAAAGGAAGACGTGCAAATGAAAGCTTTTCCACATTTCTTGCACTCTAGAGATATTTTACTACTGAGACTCTTCGCGTACGTCTCCGATGCTCTCCCGGCGTCCTGACCTTCATAGGGTTTCTCTACGAGGCCTGCGTCCACCTGAGTGCTGAGGCTCGCGACACAGCTACAGGCCAGCCCACATTCCTCACAGGGACTAGGTTTGAGTCCTGGGTGAAATCTTCGCAGATTCCCTAGGAAAAAACCACCTGTGAGGGCTTCTCTACACTTAGCGCATTGACAGGGTTTGCCTCCGATGGGATACCCCTGGTGCGCGGTAAGACTTGTGATCGGGTTCAGGGTGCCTCCACGTTGATCTCCTTCGATACGTTCACACACACTCTCCACCAAAGGACTTCTGTTCAAAACGGGAAGGCACACGGTTAGGGACTAGTGATTAGAAGCGGTCTCTTTATTCACTAATGACCTATTATTGACGTTTGCTAATCCGTGTTGGGACTGCACAGTGGCCACTGTCAATGAACGGGTACGTTTGTGGCACTGTCTCCATGCTTACAAAGTGGTACAAGCTTACTGGTCTGGCTGAGGACTCAAATAGAGTCGTAACATTCAGGGCTTCTCACGTAGAGTTTTCCCTGACCGTGGTTTCCAACTGAATGGGGTTTCAGACGATCAATACGTAGAATGCATTTTCCCCATCAATTACACAATTGTCGCGCTAGGTTTTCAGCTGTTCTTTAATTTCAAGTTCGTCTCACAATCTGCCAACGTCCCCCCCTCCTCCCTGCAAGCGTCACTCACCTCAAACGCCTTTCCTGGGTTTGCAGGTAATCTCCTCTGCTACGAAATGTCTGGTTTTCTCCAAAAACAGACCAGGAATCATTTCTTGCAAATCTTACTATTTTTTCTTCATGAGATGGTTCATCCTCCAAAACATCCCACTGAGGACTTGATCCACTGGTATTAACTCGAATGCAATAATCTGCAACATTTGGTAGCAAAATTTAGTTTGCTGGAAAAGAATTAGTGGATAAAAGAAAGAAAACAGACCGAATGTAGACTTCCATTCATACACTGATCTCAAATGTAAATGAAGTTCATCAGGAAGAAAGGTCAGGTGACCAAGGAAAAATTCTGAGGACCTTGGTAATCTGGGACTTTGGGAATGATAGGAAAACTATCAAATGGCAACTTGTTCACTCAGAAATACTTCAATATAGATGGAGACTAATGCAGAGATCAGTATTTTTTAGAAAAGCAAAATAGGAAGGAACTGGGCAAGATACACACATCGACACACTACCTCTGTAACAAAACTACAGAAAGGCTCACCATGTGCATAAGGATGGATGAAAAGTCCAACAGGGAAGCCAGGTAAGTGACAAACACCACCCTTCTCAAACAGACTGCGTCATGTTTCTTTCTTTTTATGAAGTTTAGTTATTTTTAGAGAGAGGGAGAGCACGAGCAGGTGAGCGGCAGAGAGAGAGGGACAGAGAGAATCCCGAGCAGGCTCTGCACTGTCAGCCTGGAGCCCGACACAGCATTCAATCCCACAGTCCATGAGATCACGGCCTGGGTCAAAACCGAGAGTCAGATGCTTAACCGACTGAGCCACCCAGGCGCCCCCGAGTCATGTTTCTAATGGATGTGTCCAAACGCCAATCCCTTCTCCAGAACCTGGTCCAACCGAGGGTTGGCCTGTTCTGAAGGCACATAGGCCCTCGGAGGAGGCTGCCTGCACTGCCCCAGCTGCAGCTAGGAGATTAGATGGTGTGTGTGTGGCTGCTGTCCTGCCCCTGAGAAGAGCTCAGCAGGAGGGAGGATTTGAAGGACAACAAGCAATCTGGAAGATGGGCCTGACTTTCGTCTTCAGGGTCATTGATGATGGGTAAGTGCGGGCTTTTTTTTATTTTTTTGTTTACTAACCTGTACACCCCACGTGGGGCTCAAACTCATGACCCTGACATCAAGAATCACATGCTCTTCTGACTGAGCCAGCCAGGAGCCCCTGGGCTTTTTTGGGGGGTGGAGAGGGAACCATATTGACCTATAATATTAGTGTCAGGGGTACAACATAGTGACAGGACAGTTCTATACATTACAAAATGCTCGCCACGATAAGTGAAATTACCACTGGGCACTATACAAACTACAATATTACTGCCCGTATTCCCTGTGTGGCACTCTTCACTCCCAAGACTTCTTTATTTAATAAGCTCAACTCTGTACTTCTCAATCCCCTTCATCCATTCACCCGTCCCTCCAGCCCCTTCCAACCTCGCAAACACCATGTTGATCTCCTGTTTTTACACCTGTTTCTACTTTTTGTTGTCTGTGCCTCCATTTTGTTGTTTAGATCCCACGTGTGAAGTTACAACATGGTGTTTGTCTTTCCGTCTTATTTACTTGGAATGACGCCCTGTAGTCCATCCATGTGGTCATAAATGGCAAGACTTCATCCACTTTATACGGCTGAGCGATGCCCCTTGTATGTAGATACCACATCTTCCCCATCAGTTCATCTGTCGACGGACTCCTGGGTTGCTTCCACATCTTAAATACCATAACTAGTGCCACAGTGAACGTGGGGGCGCACATATCTTTGCGTGTTAGTTTTTTTCCCCTGTGGTCAACTACCCAGAAGTGGAATTACGGACCATGTGGTACTTGTGGTTTAGTTCTTTGTGGAAGCTCCATATGGTTTTCCAACGTGGCTGCACCAGTTTACCTTCACACCAACAACGACGGGTTTCCTGGTCTCCACACCCTCACCAATACTTGCTATTTCCTGTCTTTTTGATACTAACCAATCTATCTTCTCTGAGATGATATCGCATTGCGGTTTTGATTTGCATTTCCCTGAGGATTAGTGATACTGAACAGCTTTTTGAATGTCTATTGGCCATCTCAATATCTTCTTCAGGAAAATGTCTGTTGTTGAGTTCCTCTGCCCATTTAATAATCAAAATTTTTTTGGTGTTGAGTTGTAGGAATTACTTATGTTTTAGATACAGACCTTTTATTGGAAATATCATTTGCAAATATCTTCTCCCCTTCCCATAAACAAAGGGTTGCCTTTTCATCATGTTGATAGTTGCCTCACTGCAAAAGCTTTTCAGTTTGATATAGTCCCAATTGTTTCGTGTGGGGTTTTTTTTGTTTTTTGTTGTTTTTTTTTTTTTTACCCTTCCCTGAGGGACAAGTCCACAAAAATATCACTAAGGCTAATGTCCTTACAGTTTACTGTCTCTGTTTTCTTTCAAGACGTATATACTTTCAAGTCTTATGTTTAGGTATTTGATCCATATCGTTTACTTTTGTGTAAGCTGTAAGAAAGTGGCCCCGTTTTGTTGTTTTAGTTTATTTATTTTGAGAGTGAGCGAGTATGAGTGGGGGCGGGCCAGAAAGAGAGGGACAGAGAATACCACCTCGGGGCTTGAACTCACGAACTGTGAAATCACAAACTGAAACCAAGAGTCGGATGCTGAACTGACTGAGCCACCCAGGCGCCCCTTCAAGTTTTCACTTAAATTTGTTAGTAAATATGCATTATATTGGTTTCAGGAGTGGAAGCCATCATTTATCACTTACATACAACACCTGGTGCTATCCCATCACCCATCTAGCCCATCCCCCCACCCACCTCCCTCCATCAACCCTCGGCTTGTTCTCTATCGTTAAGAGTCTCTTATTGTTTGTTTCCCCCTTCCCATATGTTCATCTGTTTTGTTTCTTAAATTCCACATATGACTCATATCATATGGTATTTGTCTTCCTCTGTCTGACTTATCTCGCTTAGCTTAATACACTCTAGTTCCATCCATGTAGCTGCAAATGACAAGATTTCATCATCTTTGGTGGCTGAGTGATCTTCCGTTGTGTATATAAACCACATCTTATTTATCCATTCATCGGTCGATGGACATCTGGGCTGCTTCCATAGCTTGGTTATGATAAATAATGCTGCTATAAACATCAGGGTGCGTGTACCCCTTCAGATCTGTATTTCTGAATCCTTTGCGTAAATACCTAGTAGTGCAGTCGCTGGGTTGTAGGGTAGTTCCATCTTTACTGTTTTGAGCAACCTCCATACTTTTTTCCAGAGTGGCCGCACCACTTTGCATTCCCACCAACAGTGCAGGAGGGTTCCCCTTTCTCCGCACCGTTTCATTCTTTTGGAGGTCGCTGTCCAGTTTTCCCCAACACCATTTACTGAACACAGTCTTTTCCACGTCGTATATTCTGACCTGCTTGGTTGTAGATATTTGGACGATATAAGCATGGCTTTCTTTTTGGGATCTCTATCCTGTTCCCTTCATCTACGTCTGTTTTTGTGCCATACCATACTGTTTTGATTACTACAGTTTTGCAGTATATTTTCAAATCTGGGATTATCATATCATCAGTTTTGTTACACTTTCCTAAAACTGTTCTGGCTATTTGGGGGCTTTTCGGGTTCCATACAAATTTTAGGATATTTTGCTCTAGTTCTTTGAAAAAATACTATTTATTGGTAGGTTGGTAGGTACACTAAATTTGTAGGGTGCTTTTTGTAGTACAGACTTTAACAATATTAATCCTTCTAATCCATGAGAATACTGTATCTTTCAACTTTTTGTATCATCTTCAATTTCTTTTTTTTCCATCATAAGGGTACTCTTTAATCCCCATCCCCTACACCCCCCATGCCCCCCACCCACCTCCCCTCTTGTAACCACCAGTTTGTTCTCTATAGTTAAGAATCTGTTTCTTGGTTTGTCTCACCTTCATTTTTTCCCTTTGCTCGTTTGCTTTTGTTTCATGGACTCCACATAGAAGTGAGATCATTTGGTATTTGTCTTTCTCTGACTTATTTCATTTAGTGTAATCTGTCTAGCGCCATCCATGTTGTTGCAAATGGCAAGATTTCATTCTTTTTTATGGCTGGGTAATACTCCATTTGTATATGCACCACTGCTTCTCTATCCATTCATCTAGTGATGGACACTTGGGCTGCTTCCATAGTCTGGCAATTGTAGACAATGCCACAATAAACACAGGGGTGCGTGTATCCCTCTGAATTAGTGTTTTTTTTGTGTGTGTGTTTTGGGGGTAAATATCCAGAAGCGCGATTCCTGGATCATAGGGCAGCTCTATTTTTAATTCTTTGAGGAATCTCCACGCAGTTTTCCACAATGGCTGCACCAGTTTGCATTCCCACCAACACTGCACGAGGGTTCCTTTCCCCCCACATCCTCACCAACACTTGTTTTCGTGTTTTCTCTTTCAGACATGCTGACAGGTGTTAGGGGATATGTCTTTATAGTTTTGATTTGCATTTCCCTGATGAGGAGTGATGCCGAGTCCCTTTCATGTGCCTGTTAGTCATCTGGATGTCTTCTCTGAAGAAGTGTCTCTTCGTGTCTTCTACCCAGTTTTAAAAATTGTTTATTTATTGGGGCACCTGGGTGGCTCAGTTGGTTGAGCTCCCACTTTGGCTCAGGTCATGATGTCATGGTCTGTGGGTTCGAGCCCTGTATTGGGCTCTGTGTTGACAGCTTGGAGGCTGGAGACTCTTGCAGATTCCCTCTCTCTCTTTGCCCATCTGACACTCATGCACTGTCTCTCTCTCTCTCTCTCTCTCTCAAAAATAAATAAACATAAAAAAAAAAAAAATAGGGGCACCTGAGTTGCTCAGTCGGTTAAGCTTCCGACTTCAGCTCAGGTCATGAGCTCACAGTTGGTGAGTTAGAGCCCCACATTGGGCTCTGTACTGACAGCGCGGAGCCTGGAGCCTGCTTCAGATTCTGTCTCCCTTTCTCTCTGCCCCTCCCCGCTCACGCTCTCTCTCTCTCACAAAAATAAACATTTTTATTTAAAAATAAAAAGTTAAAAAATAAATTTAAGTAAGTTTAAAAAAATTAAAATATTAAAAATTAAAAATTTTATTAAAAAATTTTTTTTAAATCAAAAAACTTATTTTTATGGGGCGCCTGGGTGGCTCAGTCAGTTAAGCGTCCAACTTCAGCTCAGGTCACAATCTCATGGTCCGTGAGTTCGAGCCCCGCATCGGGCTCTGGGCTGATGGCTCGGAGCCTGGAGCCTACTTCCGGTTCTGTGTCTCCCTCTCTCTCTGCCCCTCCCCCGTTCATGCTCTGTCTCTCTCTGTTTCAAAAATAAATAAACGTTAAAAAAAATTTTTTTAAAACCTTATTTTTAAAAATATGTTTATATGTATTTAAAAATATGTATTTATTTTGAGAGACAGAGAATGAGACAGCATGAATGGGGGAGGAGCAGAGAGAGGAGAATCCCAAACAGGCTCCTTGCTATCAGCACAGGTCCCAAGGTGGGAATTGATCCCACGAACCGTGAGACCATGACCTGAGCCAAAATCAAGGGTCAGACGCCCAACAACCTGAGCCATCCTGACCATTTTTTATTAGATTGCTTCTTGTGGGGTATTGCATTGTTTCAGTTCTTTATATATTTTGGATACTAACCCATTATAGGATGTATGATCTCCCATTCCGGAGACTGCCTTTTACTTTTGTTGCTTGTTGCCTTCACCGTGCAGAAGCTTTCTATTTGGATGCCGTTGCAATAGTTTATTTTTGCTTTTATTTTCTTGGCCTCAGGAGGCAGATCTAGAAAAATGTTGCCATAGCCAATGTCTGAGAGAACTGCCTACACTCCCTTCAGGAAGTTTTATGGTTTCAGGTTTCAAATTTAGGTCGTTAATCCACTTTGAGTTTATTTTTGTGTGTGGTGAAGAATGCGGTCTGGTTTCATTCTACATGTGGCTGTCCGGTTTTCCCAGTGCCATTTGTCAAAGAGACTATACTTTTCCCACTGTATGTTCTTTCCTCCTTTGTCAAAGATTAATTGACGAGGTGCCAGAGTGGCTTCGTCAGTTAAGCATCTGATTCTTGATTTTGGCTCAGGTCATGACCTCATAGTTGGTGAGTTCAACCCCTGCATCAGGCTCCTTGCTGACAGTGCAGACCCTGCTTGGGATCTACCTCTCCCTCTCTCTCTGCCCCTCCCCTGCACTCACTCTCGAGCTCTCTCAAGATAAATAAACTTAAAAAAAAAAAAAGGTTAATTGACCATATAATTGTGAGCTTATTTCTAGGTTTTCCGTTCCGCTCAACTGATCTGTTTCTATTTTTGTACCAGTACATCCTGTTTTAATTACTACCATTTTGTAATAGAACTCAAAATTTGGAATTGGAATACCCCCAGTTTCGTGTTCCTTTCTCAAGATTGCTTTGGCTTTTGAAGTCTTTTGTAGTTCCATACAAATTTTAGCATTTCGGTGCTACCTGTGTGAAAAATGCTGTTGGAATTTTGACAGGGATTGCATTAAATCTCTACATTGCTTGGGGCACTACAGTCTTTCCATTTCCTTGTGTTGTCTTGAAATTCCTTCATTGGTGTTTTACCGTCTTGGGAATACAGCTCTTTCACCTCTTTGGTTGAGCTTATTCCTAGATATTGTATTGGTTTTGGTGCAATTGTAAGAGGGGATTCTTCATTAATTTAACTTTCTGCTGCTTCATTATTAGTCTATAGGAATGCGACAGATTTCTGTACATTGATTTTGTATCCTGGGGCCGGTGGGGGTCCTCTGGGGGGATGCTGTCGTGTGGCAACTGGTGTTGGCAGCATAGACGCAGAGCATCAGAACTGGCTCCCACAAGCACCTGACCATCCAGGGTGAAGGGGGGCAAGGGAAATGACACCTGCCTACACGTCTGTTCCTGGAGGAAGTTCCCTGAGCCTCCAGTGCGTGTCCTAAAATTAATCAATAAATCTCTATCACATACAACTAAGGTGATTTTCAAAAGGCTGCCCCTATGCTGGACCTTCTGCCAAACGATAGAGCCTAGAGTGAAGCCCTTGTGAGGTTTCACCCCCAAAACTTAAGGCTCATTGATTTTCAAAGGCAGGTGTTATGGGTCCTGGTCTTTCCACTGTAGTCCCCCGGGCCAGGGGTGCATGGTGTGGGGACTGATTCCCCAGCTTCTCTGTAACTGGGATGTCCCGCCCACTTGTGGACAGCCACACTGGGGGGTTTGGTTTCCAACCACATCTCCCCCCTGCCTACCCTTTTCCATGTAGCCTTCATGTTAGCTTCGAAAGACCTGTTCCGCCAGTTTTCGAGGCATCGCAGAGTTAGTGGGAGTACACGTTCCTATTGCCTCAGAGCGTCCGGGAAACGCAGTGAGCTCAGGATCCCCTACTCTGCCGCCTTCCCTCCTCGTTAAGTGAGGATTTAAGTGCAGCAATATTAAGGTGTCCAATGTGTATTCGCCACCGTGTAACTTCCACAGGAGTAAAAACCACAAAACAGCACTCACCAGAGACCGCATTCACATTTATTAAATTAGGGAGTCTCAGACCTTAATCCAGATGAATAGAGCAAGTTAACACATAAGACTTTTCTCGTGGAAAAGCTCTGTGACTCTACGGAGGTTCCATGAAGGCTTGGACCATGTCTACCTCTCCTCCAACGTACTCCCATTCCTCGGCCCCGGTAGGATAGGACAGTTGTAAGAAACATTTGTTGCGTCAAGACGAGGGAAGGGATGGAGCCATGCTTACCCACGGAGGCCAGGTTCTTGCAGGTCTCCAGCATCACATCTCTGTAGAGGTTCCTCTGACTGCTATCCAGCAAAGCCCACTCTTCCGGGGTGAAGTTCACAGCCACATCCACAAAGACCACAGAGTCCTGAAACATACCACACACTCTGTTGCAGCAAAGCTCCATCATCACCTACGTGTGCGGGAGGATAAAGGGTGACAGGCGGGGAGCTGCACTCCATTCCTAGGACCGTGAGTCACACGTGAGTAGGAAGTGACAACACCCAGGCAGACCCACTGCACTGCGCACAGTGACGGGAAGGGCTGGGACTTGAAGCAGAGGGCGATGACAAGAGCTGCCATAGACTTGCACACACCCAATTTACTGGGTTATTTCTACTGGGACACACCTGAGCAGACCAGTTCCGTACAGACTGAAAAGTGAGATATGCACTCGGACAGCACACAAATTGGAGGACACACGCTTGGCTTGCTCTAAGACGATTATGCCTCGTCAGCTCCAAGAACTGCGAACAGAATGTCAGGATGCTGTGGACACTCAGATTCCAGGGCTGCTTGATGGGAGCAGCTCTCGCCCTGGAAGGAACAAGGGCAAGAAGCCTGGCGGAGTCCCCTCTCTTCCGACAGGCAGACACGACCCTTTCCCCGGATCAGTTGGGCTCTGGGCACCGACACAGGCCAGGGCCCGGGCGCCTGGCACACCTGGTGTGTAAGACAAGTTCTGGTTCCTGAAGAAACTCAGAAGTCAGCAGGGCCTCTGAAATATATAACCCAGTACCCAGAATTCAAGCAAAAGGGCACCAGAAAGAAAAGTTCCCCGAGAGATTGATCCTAAAAGAGCAAGAGGCGACTTTAACAGAGAGGGAAAAAAAACAACAACACATAATATCTTTTGAGCAAAATCAGAGGACACTGCATCATTGAAATAAAGAGCAGACAACTATGATAAAAATAATCAGAAGTTGCAAAACAAAAGACACGTCCCCAAAACCTAAGGACACAGAACCCAGCTACATCAGTTACGACAAAGGCAACACCCCTTCGTCTGGGGCTACAATGTGGGTTTGCTAGTCACACAGCTGATACGAGGTTTGTGATCTAAACAGGTTTTTAAAAACTCATGTAACAACAATAAAAAAAGACAGTATAAAGACAAATAATACAACTAAACAATGGACAAAGAACGCGAGTACACATTTCCCCAGGAAGATACACAAATGGCCAAAAAGCACATGAAATGATGCTCGATGTCACCATCATCTGGAATCTATCCACAAAATTTAATTGTGCACAGACACTTCCAACCTACTCTATGAGGCCAGTTTATGGTGATACCAAAACCAGTCATATACAAAATGGATTCTACAACGTGACCAAACGGGATTTATCTGGGAATAAAATGGTTGGTTCAGCAAGCAAAATAGCAGTCATAAACTTCATGAACAGGAGAGAAACAAAAACCCCATGATCACTTACACACAGAAGAGGTATCTCCTTGAACCCACCACCCTCTCTTGTCAAAAATACTCAGCCAACTAGGAACAGAAAGGAACTTCCTTATCCCGAAAAGGGGCAGCGGGGAAAAGTCCACACCTAACATTTGCGCACCCAGACACTTCTCCCAAGAACATATGCAAATGGCCAGTGGGTCGATGAAAAGATGCTAGACATTCGTCACGCGGGACACGCACCTCGAACTACCAGCAGAGGCCCCTTCGCACCCACCACACTGGCTATAAAGACGCCCCGGGAAGCGCTGGCGAGGACGTGAGCAGGGCGCATTCTCCTTCATTCATCCTGCTGCGGATGTAAGAGGGGGCGGCCGCCTTGGAAGAGTCTGGTGGACCCCCAACACGAGCAACGTGGAGTTCCCACCCAACACGGCAGGTCCGCTCCTCGTATCCACCTGCCCCAGACCCGGGAGGACGAGCGCCATCACACACACGCGTGCGCACGCGCTCTGCTCTCCGCGGCACGACTCCCGATCGCCAGCGATGAAAACCACCCAGAAGCCGGGCACCCCTTCCAGGCTGAGTAAAGGCGACACGACTGAAGTGCAGTCAGGAGTCCACAGGGGAAGCTCCCCAACCTGCCGCTCAGGGCCAAGGGCAGACACAACACGGAGAGACGCACCCGCACACCCATAATGCATCACTGCTCATGCAGGAGGAAGGAAGATGATTTCCTCTGGTGGCAACAGCCCAGCCAATGAGAGCCGGTCACAGCCCAGCCAATGAGAGACAGTCACAACCCAGCCAATGAGAGACAACCACGGCTCAGCCAATGAGAGCGAGCCAGGGCTCAGCCAGTGAGAGAGTCACATGTCAGCCAATGAGAGACGACCACAGTCCAGCCAACGAAAAGCCGCTACACCTGGATTCTCCCAGTTTGCTCCAATGGACTTCTAGCTTGGCACAGCCCCTCCCAACGCCCCCTTCTCTTCTAGAAAAGAGTGTTCCTCCCTTTGTTCCTCCCTTTCTTCTTCAGACTTGCCTGTGGTTTTCCTGAGGCTAACCTGTCCCAAATTGTAATTCTCTGCTATACCCAGAGACACCCACTTGTTCCTGGAAAAATAACTGACTTCTGTTTTGCTTTTTTTTTTTTTTTTTTTTTTTGAGAGAGAGAGAAAGAGAGCGACCAGGAGCAGGGGAGGGGCAGAGAGAGGGAGAGAGAGAGAATCCCAAGCAGGCTCTGCACTGTCAGCACAGAGCCCAACCGGGGGCTTGAACCCATGAACCATGAGAACATGACCTGCCCTGAAATCAAGAGTACCATCATCAACCAACTGAGCCACCCAGACACCCCAAGAACAATACTTCTGGGAGGCCAACAGGACTCCGGGTCTGCTCCACAGGGAGAACTTTCTCCCCGGGGTTGGAACAAGTGCCAATAGACAGTTCAGTGGCTGCCTTCAGACCCGGAGTCCCGGATTAGGACAAACCATAGAGTTATGCTACTTTTCTTCCATATTTTATTGCCGGTGACTCGTGTGATTCATACAAGTACACGCTCTGCAAGGCGGACACTGCTGGTGAACACGGCCTAGACGACAAGTGTCTGACGGCATCTCCCTCCGAACCGTCCTGTTACTCAGCTGTGGCCTCGACTGGTTTCCGCTGCTCTGCTCGTTCCCTCCAACACGAGCCACGCCAAGCGGGAGACGTCCTTCCTGGCGCTGAGGGACAAATCCACTAAATACAGCAAACCCGCCTCTCACTCCCAGATGCTTCTCAGGAAACACTGAGGTCAAACAGAGGAAATGTAGAAATTCGCACACGGAAAGCTCCTTAGGGACGGAGTGGGGGGCCGGCAGGGGGCGCCCTCGCGTCCTGCCCCGTCCTCACCGGGGGCCCCAGCCGCAAGCCCAGCACCCTGCAAGCCCAGCCTGCCTCGGCCGGGACGCCACCTCCCCACCCCCACCCTGCCAGGGGGGAGCCACTGTGCTTCCAGCTCTAGGTTCTTCCACATCCCGTGTTTCCATCCCGGCCCCTCCTGGCCTCTCTAGGAGAGCGTCCCTCTCCTCTGTTCTAGTAACTGCCTGTGGTCCTGTGGTATCTTACACGTTCAGAACTAAATCTCTGCTGTTCCGGAACAGCCTCAGTTTTGGGGGTAAAGTAACTGACAGTTTCAATTTACAAGTTACCAGTAACCAGAACACGTGGCAGCAACAGACAGACGGATAAACACCCTGATCGACAAAGAAATGCACAGACAAGGCGCCCCTGACTTTAGCAAGTGGCATCAGCAGAGATGGGGACACTTGGACACATGGGGCCAGGGAAGGCTGGTTATCTAAGGGGTAAAAGGAATCCTAGGGAGCCTGGGTGGCTCAGTCAGCTAAGCCTCCGATTTGGGCTCAGGTCATGATCTAGCAGTTCGTGGGTTCGAGCCCCACGTCGGGCTCTGTGCTGACAGCTCGGAGCCTGGAGCCTGCTTCGGATTCTGCGTCTCCCTCTCTCTGCCCCTCCCTTGCTCACACACTCTCTGTCTGTCTCTCAAAAAATTAAACAAACATTTAAAAAAAAGGAATCCTTTCCCTCGTCCACTTCATGGACAGTAACCAAGACCTGTGGATTTAACCGTCATGGGAACAAGTGGAACACACAGAAAGTTCCAGCACGTGTGATTATGACCTGAGTGAAGGAGGAGTTTTCTCACAGAACAAAAGAAGGTTGTCTGCACAGGAAGAGATGAGGAAGTTCAAGTCCACTGAAAATGTGCAGGGGGTGCCTCGGTGGCCCAGCCTGTTAAGCGTGTGACTCAAGATTTCAGCTCAGATCATGATCTCAGGGTTGAGGAGATCGGGCCCGGCGTCGGGCTCTGTGCTAGGCCCGCTTGGGATTCCCTCTCTCCCTGCCCCCCCTTCCCTCATGCTCTTTCATTCTCAAAATAAATAAATAACCTTAAAAAAAAAGGGAAATGTGACAGGTCCATCCACGCAGGCAGCACAGAGAAATGACACACCCTGACCTGGACAAAACACAACACGTAGAAATGAGACAGACAAATGTCCACAGGCTGGGAAGGAAACAGAACATCAGGAAGCAGACACGTGAGTTACAGGTGACAACACGCTGGAAACGTTTCCACAGAAGAGGGAACCCACATGTGAGAAACGCTCAGCCCCGGGGGAATCAGATAAACCCATGTGTGACTTCCGGGGAGATACGAGTCGCGCCCTCGAGCGGGACAACATAAAGCGGGTAACTCCCACTGCACTGATGGCTGACTCACACGCTGCATCCCCATCACTTAGTAAATTTTAACTTACCCTCAATCTACAATATGCAATTTTCCCCATCATGTAAAAATGGCGATGCATTTACACTTAGAGACATGAAGCCACAAGACAAGCAGGAACTTGAGACCTGAGTCTCTGCTTTGAGCTTCGAGCCCCCTGGGTCATCCGAATGACACAAAGACCCCCTCCCAGCATGGGAAGGAAAACGTGCAGAATCACTGCTTCTACGTGTGCTTGAGATGAAAGAAAGAAAGGAAGTTCTAGGGCACTCTCTGGTTTTAAATAAATGGAAACTGTTGATCCATTTCAGAGAACAGGTGCTTGTTAACTTTAGCCTCATGATAGCAAATCATAAGTCACAACTGAACACAACCCAGTTCAAGGAATTTCTGTGTATCTCAGACCACCATCAATTAACCAGAAGTGGGTCAGGATCACAGTTTTCCAGCTCTGGACCTGCATGGAACCGTCACCAGCATTTGGATGAATCCTCTGATCCATGACTCCACCCACCTGCATGAAGGTGTGGAGCCCCCTGCAGATCCCCCCCAACCCTAATGGAGAAGGACAGTTCTGTCCTGAGACACTTTTCCCCAGGGGACGCTCTCTGGATAAAGGCCAGAGTAACCCGAGTCAGCAGGGACAGGAACAGGAACGACCTGACACATTTACCACCCTCTCCCCTGAAGGGGAAGAAAAGAGGCAGAAAGAACTCGGGCATTTTACACCTGCTCAACAAGAGGCTGGCAGAGGACCCGTGCTGAGCTGGACAGGGTGACAGGTCCTGCTCACAGGTGACAGGTGACATGCAGACGCCTACTTGAGCCCTGTGCTCCCTGGAAAACCTCAGTGGAAGGGAAAGGCACTCCCTCCCCCACCCTGTTGGGGTCTGGAAAACAGCAGGCTGCACGAGGGCCCCTCCCCCATCAGACCAGAAGACTCACAGGACGTCCCCCTGTTCACCCACGACAGGGCCACGCGCAGACCCCCACACCCACACTTTGTGCCTCATCTGTGATCAGCTCAGCTGCTTGTCCCCGTGACCAAGGGGCACAAAATGCTGGCTGGTCCCGCTTTGCTTTGGCTTCTCTCCTTCCTCCAGACCCCTGAATGTGGGCTTGATCTTAGCCTGAGCCACACACAGCCCCTCCTGGGGACAGGGGGACAGGCTGGCCGCAGGGAACCCCAACGTCAGCACCACACCTGCTCATGCCTGGTTTCTTTCCTCCTCTCCTCCCTTCTACACGACTCTTGAGATACTCGCTGGTCTTAGGCTCACAGTGACCTCCCTGTCGATGTAGCCCCCCGCCCTCCTGCACAGCCCTTGCCCCTAATGCAACAGCCCGCCCCCACCACCGACCTGACCTTAGTGCAACAGCCTCCCTAGCCCCCTGCACAGCCTCTGCCCCTAGTGCAACAGTCCTTCCCCCCTGCAGGGCCCCTGCCCCTAGTGCAACAGTCCCCTCCCCCACCTTTGCAATCATTTTTGTCAATACACGTCTCTCCTTACTCAGTTTGGATTTTTCCTTTGAACCTGGTTTGACCAACTGTCCACCACTGCCCCTTTCCTACCCAAACTTTACCCAGGCCACTGTCCTCCCCACAGGCCCCTGGCTGTGGGTGGCCCACACGCTGAACATCCACTGAGCTGAGGAACGAGGCCCGGGGGACCTGAGCCAATGAGGCCTTCCTCCACCGCAGGGGTGGGATCCTGACACTGGGCCTTCTTGCCCATCCCCCTCTTGCAGAACAGCCAAGGCCGGTTCTGTTTCACTGGAGAGGCTGAATCTCTGAGGATCCGAGGATCTCTGAGACGGGACCTGGTCCCTGTTGGAACTCCTTTGTAACAAAGTGTCCTCGACAAGCTCGAATTTGGATTTATCTCTCAGGTCCATCGTGAGTTCCCGGACTCCGATTCCCAGGTTTTACTGCCCCCGCACGTGGTGGTCCCCGCCTCCTTCCACCAGCCAGGACTCGGGTGGTCACATGGAAACCCGTGATTGTGACGGGACACGGGGACCCCACCCCATGGCCAAAGACAGAGACTTGGGTCAGGACCTGCGGAACCCACACGAGGAGAGGGGATAGGACGCCGGAACCCCACCCCGCGGCCCACAGATCTCTGGACGGGACCCCCGGGACCCCACGAGGAGAGGGGACAGGACAAAGGAACCTCACCCCGAGGCCCATGGCCGATCTAGGGTTAGGACCGCGGTCCACGGCGGAGATTCGGGTAGAGACTATGAGACCCACACGCGAGGATGGGAGAGAACGCCAGGATCCCATCCGAAGGCCCACAGGGGAAACTCGGGAGAGAACTCGCGGGGAACAGGGAAATAGGGGTCCGCGGTCGCTACAAACCGGTTCAGGCCGGTTGGAACCAGCCCCTCCGCGTCCCGGGCCAGGGACCGGCCACTCACCATCTCGCGGCCGCACACGCAGCTCTCCGGGCGTCCTCCTCTTGATCCCGCGACCCGGCGACTCCGCGGCCCTCACGTGCCCCTCCTCCAACCGAGGAGCTAGCGGACCGGAAAACTGGGTGAGCGCGGGACAAGCGCACACCAGCAGCCACGACTCAGAGCTCACACTCACCGAGCGGGATGGCATCACCCCATCCCCCACCCACCAGGGCCTGATTGGAGTGTTTCCGGACCCGGTAATATAAATGCACCGCGCTATGCGCCCCCAAGCACGGATTGGGCGTTGCTTCAGGCAATGCGACCTGATTGGATGCTGTTCCGAAGATAACTCCCCACCACCTCGATTGGACAATTCTCCGAGACACCGCACTGCCGCACTGTGATAGGGCAGCCTGAGGCCCTTCACGTTCTGATTGGAGGGTGGTCCCGGCACCGCCCCTGTGGCGCCAGATTGGGCAGATCCCCCAGGCCCCGCCTCCTACGCCCTGAGTGACGGGCCGGCGGTACACACGTGTCTGATCCGCCCGCCCTAAGGTCGGCTCCGGCCGAACGCCCTCCCGGCCGGTTGACCCGCCTGCCTGCTCCTTTGTCCCGGGAATCTGACTCGGTTTCTCCGCGGAGCCTCCCTTGTCCCGCGCCGGATCGGAACGAGACAGAGCAGAAGGCCCTGGTGACGGTTGTGTCTGCGGTCGACACGCGGGCGAGGTGACGGTGCCCCTGTCCCATGTTTAAGAACAGTTCAATGACCAGTGATGTCACGGAACAGAAGATAAGGTCTCCCAGCGTTTTGACCTGACTCTTGACACCGCAAGGCCCCGCTCCCACTTCTCTCTGTCCCCAGGTCAACCAAACATGCCCGTGCTCTCAGCCTCCGTGGGACATGGGACCCCTGGGCCCCAGCAGGACACAGCCACAGGTGTGAGATGTTATAGTACTCAGGCGTGCGTTATATTCTGCAAGGAAAATCACCGCAGTTTGTAGTCAGTTCCTGTGAATGTGGAATGTAAAAGCTCTATTTCCCTTCTGCATATGGTACACTGATGTGGCACAGCTCTGTGACCATACAAAAAACAGAGCACTGAGTTTTACTCTTAAAAGTGTGAGCCCCGGGAGCATGGGTGGCTCAGTCCATTAAGCATCAAACTCTTGGTTGGGGCTCAGGTCATGATCTCACCGTTTGTGGGTTCATGGGTTTGCACCCCTAATCCCGCTGGTACTCCCAGCTGGGCTCCCTGCCAATGGCATGGTGCCTGCTTGGGATTCTCCCTCCCTCTCTCTGCCTCTTCCTAGCACTCTCTCTCTCAAAGAAAAACACTTAAATAAATTTTAATAAATAAAATAAAACTAAATAAAAATAAATCTTAAAAAAAGTGTGAGCTATGGTATGTGAATTACGGCTCCATTTTTTCAAACAGATTTAAAGTTCAAAACAGCCGGGGCGCCTGGGTGGCTCAGTCGGTTAAGCGGCCGACTTCGGCTCAGGTCACAATCTCGCACTCTGTGAGTTCGAGCCCCGCGTCGGGCTCTGTGCTGACAGCTCAGAGCCTGGAGCCTGTTTCAGATTCTGTGTCTCCCTCTCTCTGACCCTCCCCCGTTCATGCTCTGTCTCTCCCTGTCTCAAAAATAAATAAACGTTAAAAAAAAAATTTTTTTTTAAATAAAGTCCAAAACAGACATGAAACCATGTCTCCTGGTCACAATATAGTTTATGTCTCTATGGATTCGTCTACTCTGCATTTTATATATGAGTATGTGTCCACGTGAGTCTGGTCTCTTTCACATAGGCTATTTTCTCTTTTTTAAATTTAAATCCAAATTAGTTAACATATAGTGTAATGATAATTACAGGAATAGAATTTAGTGATTAATCACTTACGTATAACACCTAGTGCTCATCCCAACAAGTGTCCTCATTACTGCCCCTCACCCGTTAGCCTTCCCCCAACCCAACAACCCTGTTTCTCCTCTGTAATTCCGAGTCTCTTATGGTTTGCCTCCTCTGTTTTTATCTTATTTTTGCTTCCCTTCCTTTATGTTAATCTGTTTTGTATCTTAAATTCCATACATGAGTGAAATCATGTATTTGTTTTTCTCTGACTTATTTTGCTTAGCCTAATACACTCTAGTTCCATCCACATTGTTGCAAATGGCAAGATTTCAGTATTTTTGATCTCCAAGTAATATTCCATTGTGTGTGTGTGTGTGTGTGTGTGTGTGTGTGTGTGTGTGTGTGTGTATCTTCTTTATCCATTCATCAGTCGATGGACATTTGGGATCTTTCCATACTTTGGCTATTGTTGATAGTGCTGCTGTAATAAATCGGGGTGCCTGTGCTCCTTTGAATCAGCACTCCTGTATCCTTTAGATAAATATGTAGTAGGTGCAATCGCTGGGTCATAGGGTAGTTCTATTTTTAATCTTTTGAGGAACCTCCATATGTTTTCCAGAGTCACCGCACCAGTTTGCATTCCCACCAGCAGCACAAAAGAGTTCCTCTTTCTCCGCATCCTTGCCAGTATCTGTTGTCGCCTGAGAAGTTAATTTTCACCATTCTGATACCAGTGAGGTGGTATCTCACTGTGGTTTTGATTTGTATTTCCCTGTTGATGAGTGATGTTGAGCATGTTTTCATGTGTTGGTTGGCCATCTAAATGTCTTCTTTGGAAGTGTCTACACATGTCTTTTGCCCATTTCTTCCCTGGATTATTTCTTTTTTGGGTGTCGAGTTTGATAATTTCTTTATAGATTTTGGATACTAACCCTTTATCTGATATGTCATTTGCAAATAACTTCTCCCATTCTGTCAGTTGCCTTTTAGTTTTGCTGATGGTTTCCTTCGCTGTGCAGAAGCTTTTTATTTTGATGAGGTCCCAGTAGTTCAATTTTGCTTTTGTTTCCCTTGCCTCCAGAGACGTGTTGAGGAAGAAGTTGCTGTGTCCAAGGTCAAAGAGGATTCGCCTGCTTTCTCCTTGATTTGATGGCTTCCTGGCTTATGTTTAGGTCTTTGATCCATTTTGAGTTTATTTTGGTGAATGGTGTAAGAAAGTGGCCCAGGTTCATTCTACATGCTGGTATCCAGTTTTCTCAACACCATTTGCTGAAGAGACTGTCTTTTTCCATTGGATATTCTTTCCTGCTTTGTCAAAGATCAGTTGGCCATATGTTTCTGGGTCCATTTCTGGGTTCTCTATTCTGTTCTATTGATCTGTGTGTCTGTTTTTGTGCCAGTACCATACTGTCTTGATGATTACAGCTTTGTGATACAGATTGAAGAGCGGGATTGTGATGCCTCCAGCCTTGGTTTTCTTTTTCAGGATTGCTTTGGCTATTTGGGGTCTTTCCAGTTTCCGTACAAATTTTAGGATTTAGCTCTGTGAAAAATGCTGGTGCTATCTTGATAGGGATTGCACTGAATATGTAGATTGCTTTGGGTAGTTACTGACATTTTAACAATATTTTTCCAATCCATCAGCATGGAATGTTTTTCAGTTGTTTTGTGTCTTCTTCCAATTTCTTTCATAAACTTTCTTTTTTTAATTTTTAACGTTCACTTATTTTTGAGAGAGGATGAGCATGGGAGGGGCAGAGAAAGAGGGAAACAGAGGATCCAAAGCAGGCTCTGTGCTGAGAGCAGAGAGCCTGATGTGGCAACTGAACTCACAAACCATGAGATCATGACCTGAGCCAAACTCAGACCCTTAACCTACTAAGCCACCCAGCTACCCCTATTTCACAAGCTTTCTAGAGTTTTCAGTGTATAGCTTTTTCACCTCTCTGGTTAGGTTTATTCCTAGGTATTTCATGGGTTTTGGTGCAATTGTGAATGGGATCAATTCCTTGATTTCTCTTTCTGTGGCTTCATTATTAGTGTATAGAAATGCAAACAATTTCTGCACATTGATTTTTATATCCTGAAACTTTGCTGAGCTCATGTGTCACTTCTAGCAGTGTTTTGCTGGAGTCTTTTGGGTTTTCCACATAGAATATCAGGT
The DNA here is from genome assembly GCF_018350215.1 of Panthera leo. Taxonomy (NCBI): domain Eukaryota; kingdom Metazoa; phylum Chordata; class Mammalia; order Carnivora; family Felidae; genus Panthera; species Panthera leo. Next base: position 2,244,611 of record NC_056680.1, read on the forward strand.
CTTCTGCAAACAGTGAAAGTTTGACTTCTCCTTGCTGATTTGGATGCCTTCCATTTCTTTGTGTTGTCTGATTGCTGAGGCTAGGACTTCCAACACTATGTTGAATAATAGTGGTGAGAGTGGACATCCTTGTCATGTTCCTGACCTTAGGGGGAAAACTCTCAGTTTTTCCCCATTGAGGATGATATTAGCTGTGGGTCTTTCATATATGGCCTTTATGATCTTGAGGTATAATCCTTCTATCCCTACTTTCTTGAGGGATTTTATGAAGAAAGCATGCTGTATGTTGTCAAATGCTTTTTCAGCATCTATTGAGAGTATCATGTGGTTCTTATCCTTTCTTTTATTAATGTGATGTATCACATTGATTGTTTTGTGGATATTGAACCAGCCCTGCAACCCAGGTATAAATCCCACAGGGTCATGGTGAATAATTTTCTTAATGTATTGTTGGATCCGGTTGGCTAGTATCTTGTTGAGGATTTTTGCATCCATGTTCATCAGAGAAATTGGTCTGTGGTTCTCGTTTTTAGTGGAGTCTTTGTCTGGTTCTGGAATCAAGGTAATGCTGGCCTTGTAGAATGAGTTTGGAACTTTTCCTTCCATTTCTTTTTTTTTTTTTTTTTTTTTTGAAACATCTTCAAATTTTTTTTTTTTTAACGTTTATTTATTTTTGAGACAGAGAGAGACAGAGCATGAATGGGGGAGGGGCAGAGAGAGAGGGAGACACAGAATCGGAAGCAGGCTCCAGGCTCTGAGCCATCGGCCCAGAGCCCGACGCGGGGCTCGAACTCATGGACTGTGAGATCGTGACCTGAGCTGAAGTCGGACGCTTAACCGACTGAGCCACCCAGGCGCCCCTGAAACATCTTCAAAAGAACAGGTGTTAACTCTCCTTAAGAGTGGTAGAATTGCCCTGGAAAGCCATCTGGCCCTCCACTCTTGTTTGTTGAAGGGTTTTTTGTGTTTTTTTAAATTTTTTTTTATGTTTTTTATTTATTTTTGAAGGACAGACAGAGCATGAGCGGGGGAGGAGCAGGGAGAGAGGGAGACACAGAATTTGAAGCAGGCTCCAGGTTCTGAGCTGTCAGCACAGAACCCGATGCGGGGCTCAAACTCACGAACCGTGAAATCATGACCTGAGCCGAAGTCGGACGTTTAACCGACTGAGCCACCCAGGCGCCCCAAAGGGTTTTCGATTACTGATTTAATTTCTTTACTGGTATGGGTCTGTTCAAATTTTCTATTTCTTCCTGTTTCAGTTTTGGTAGGTTATATGTTTCTAGGAATCTGTCCATTTCTTCCAGATTGCCCAATTTGTTGGCATATAATTGTTCATCATATTCTCTTACTATTGTTTGTATTTCTGCTGTGTTGGTTGTGATCTCTCCTCTTTTATTCATGATTTTATTTATTTGGGTCCTTTCTCTTTTCTTTTTAATCAACCTGACTAGGGCTTTATCAATTTTGTTAAGTCTTTCAAAGAACCAGCTCCTGGTTTCATTGATCTGTTCTACTGTTTTTTGTTTTGTTTGGTTTTGTTTTTATATGTATCATTGACTTCTGCTCTAATTTTCTATTATTTCCCTTTGTCTGCTGGTTTGGGGCTCTATTTGCTGTTCTTTTTCCAGCTCTTTTAGGTGTAAGGTTAGGTTGTGTATTTGAGACCTTTCTTCCTTGTTTAGGAAGGCCTGGGTTACTATATACTTCCCTCTTACGACCGCCTTTGCTACATCCCAGAGGTTTTGGGCTGTTGTGTTTTCATTTTCATTGGCTTCCATGTACTTTTTAGTTTCCTCTTTAATTTCTTGATTAACCCATTCATTCTTCAGTATGATTTTTTTTTTTATCTCCAAGTATTCATGGTCTTTCCAAATTTTTTATCGTGGTTGATTTTGAGTTTCATAGCACTGTGGTCTGAAAACATGCATGGTATGATCTCGATCTTTTTGTACTTGTTGAGGGCTGATTTGTGTCCCAGTATGGATCTATTCTGGAGAATGTTCCATGTGCACTCGAGAAGAATGTGAATTCTGCTGCTTTAGGATGAAATGTTCTGAATATATCTGTTAAGTCCATCTGATCCAGTGTGTCATTCAAAGCCATTGATTTTCTTCTTCGATACTCTGTCAATTGCTGTAACTGGGGTGTTGAAGTCCCCTACTATTATGGTATTATAATCAATGAGTTTCTTTATGTTTGTGATTAATTGATTTATATATTTGGGTGCTTCACGTTGGGGGCATAAATATTTACAATTGTTAGATCATCTTGGTGGGTAGACCCCTTAATTATGATATGACACCTTTCTTCATCTTTTGTTACAGTCTTCATTTTAAAATCTAGTTTTTCTGATATAAGCATAGCTACTCCAGCTTTCTTTTGATGACCATTAGCATGATAGATGGTTCTCCATCCACTCACTTTTATCTGCAGGTATCTTTAGGTCTAAAATGAGTCTCTTGTAAGCAGCATATAGATGAGTTTTGTTTTTTGGAGGTCTGGTTTGGTGGTTATGAACTCCTTTAGTTTCTGTCTGGAAAACTCTTTATCTCTCCTTCTATTTTGAATCTCTCCTTCTCCTTGCTGGAAAAAGAATTCTTGGCTGCTTATTTTCCCAATTCAGTATGTTGAATATATCTTGCCGCTCCTTTCTGGCCTGCCAAGTTTCTGTGGATAGGTCTACTGTGAACCTGATCTGTCTTCCCTTATAAGTTAAGGACTTTTTTTCCCCCTTGCTGCTTTCATAATTCTTTTCTTGTCTGTGTAATTTTGTGATTTTGACTATGATATGCCGTGGTGATGGCCGTTTTTTGTTGAACCAAATGAGTTCTCTGTGCTTCTTGGATTTTAATATCTGTGTCCTTCCCCAGATTAGGAACATTTTCTTACATAAACATTGCTCACATAAACCTTCTGCCCCTTTTTCTCTCTCTTCATCTTCTGGGACTCATATGATTCAGACGTCATTCCTTTTTAATAAGTCACTGAGTTCTCTACGTCTTGTATCATGATCTTTTGCCTTTGTTTCCCTCTTTTTTCTGCTTCATTACTTTCCATAATTGTATCTTCTAAATCATTGACCCTGCTCTGCTTTGCCCATCCTTACCGTCATGGCATCTATTCAAGATTGCATCTCAGGGGGCGCCTGGGTGGCGCAGTCGGTTAAGCGTCCGACTTCAGCCAGGTCACGATCTCGCAGCCCGTGAGTTCGAGCCCCGCATCAGGCTCTGGGCTGATGGCTCGGAGCCTGGAGCCTGTTTCCGATTCTGTGTCTCCCTCTCTCTCTGCCCCTCCCCCGTTCATGCTCTGTCTCTCTCTGTCCCAAAAATAAATAAAAAACGTTGGAAAAAAAAAAAAAAAAAAAAAGATTGTATCTCAGTAATAGCACTTTTAATTTCGTCCTGACTAGATTTTATTTCTTTTATCTCCACAGAAAGGGAGTCTATACTTTTTTCAACCCCAGCTAGTATTCTTATTAGCATGGTTCTAAATTCTAGTTCAGACATCTTTTTTTTTTTAATGTTTATTTTTGAGAGACAGCGAGACATGGAGTGCAAGTGGAGGAGGGGCAGAGAGAGAGAGACAGAATCTGAAGCAGGCTCCAGGCTCTGAGCTGTCAGCACAGAACCCGACATGGGGCTCGAACTCACAAACTGTGAGATCATGACCTGAGCTGAAGTCAGACGCTTAACCGAATGAGCCACCTGGGCACCCCGTTCAGACATCTTGATTATGTCTGTGTTGATTAAGCCCCAGGCTGTCATTTCTTCCTGTTTTTTTCTTTTGGGGTGAATTTCTCCCTGTTTCTGATTTTGGAGGAAGAAAAATTAATGAAATAAAAAACTAAAATCAAAAAATTAAAAACAAAAGATCAAAGGAAGCTAGATCCTAGGTGTGTTTTGGTCTGCTTGTGGAAGGAAGCTTGGTAGAATAGAGGGGGGAAAAAAATGGAAGGAAAAGTAAAAAAAAAAAAAAAAAAAAAGTAAGAAAAATTTAAAAATTAAAAAAATATATATATAATAAAATAGAACAAAATGAAATGAGATAGAACAAAAAAAGTTTTTAAGTACAAAACATACAAATAAGAATACATTTTTCTTTCTGTATCCAAGAATGAGGTAGAAAGAAAGAAGGAAAAAACAATTTAAGCAAAAACAGAAGTAAAGAAAATGAACAAATAAAGGAACCAGCCCACAGAATGAAACCAGAATGAAGTTACATCTAGTTTTCCCTAGAACTTGAACTGTGAATCCTTTTATAGTCGTACACTAAGCAGGTGGAGGGGCTTGTGCTGGTCTTCTAGGGGATGAGCATGGAGGGCACAGCCGCGCGGGGCTTGGTGTCAGGGCTCCATTCCCCAGTTGGTGGCGCTGCTTAGCTCACTAGGGTGGATCAGTGTGGCACGCATGTGCGTGGGTGGGAGAGGCGGAAATGGCTTCACCCAGCTGCCTCCTCTCTGGGGCAGGAACTTCCTGCTCTCATGGACCGGCGATCAAGCACCCCTCCTTTGTCTCAGGCCGCTGTCCCCTCCGCACCTCTACCTGTCCACGTCCAAGCTGTCCGCCTGCCAGGCGGCAACTCCCTCCCGAGTTTTATCTTCGGATGGGGTTGTTTCAAAACCCCACGCTTCAGAGACCCTTGCAGCTTGGACCCGTGCCAACTCTCCGGGGGAGGGTCTCACTGAGCAAAGGCCCCAGAAAACGTTCGTGCGATTGCGCGGCAGCAGAGGTTCAGACTACGGCAAACCAGGCCCCGTGTTTCACCGCACTCTGGCATCTTTCTCCCACTACCAGCAAACGAGTCTGCCCTCCAGGGTCCACTGGGACCTTTGCCCATGGGGAGGCCGTATGGCCTCTACCAAATGCACTCCAGGCAGGGGAACCGCTTCTCCCCGTGTCGCCCACGGACCCCTCAGACCCCGCTGCCTGCTCCTGGGCATTCACCCCGCTTCCTCACCGGAGCACCGTCAGGCACCGAACTCAGGAACTTCAGGCTCCACTTCACTGTTTATACAAGCCTGGTGGTATTGAAACCCACTCCTGTCTCCCCATCGGTGGTTTTGGGGAACAGGTTTCTTGTTGAGTCCCCTGCCAGTGTTTTTCACTCTTTCTCTCTCCTTCACTCCAGCTACTTTCAGAGGAGTACTTTTCTTGCACTGCCGATGCACCCCACTCTCCCCCTTTCTTTCTCTCTTTGTCCTCTCTCCACAAAAACCGCTGCCTACCTTCCGCAGCTTTCCTCTCCCCCAGTTCACCTCTGGGCACCACGTACTTGCCAAGTTTTGTGGCTCGAGTTCTGCACATTGTTGTGTTAATCCTCTGGTCGACCTCCTAGGTGTCCAAAGTCTTTTGGTGCTGATCTAGCTGCATTTCAGGGACGAGACACGCTCGGGGTCTCCGGGCTGCTCTGCCATCGTAACTCCCCCTTCAAGATTCACTCATTTTACAGCACGTGTCCGTGCCTCATTCCTTTCTGGGGCTGAATCACCTGCGCCCTGTGTCTATGCCGCACCCGGTTCATCCATCCACACACCGGGGGACACTTGGGACGTTTCCCTCTTTTGCGGGGTCTGCACAGTTTTGCACCTGGCATTCGTGTGCACACATCTGAGTGTTTCCGTTTACGTAGGACTGGAACACTTAGGTCATTCTGTGTTTCACTTCTTGAGGAACCACCAAACTTTCTTCCACGTCAGCTGCCCTGACACTCCCACCAGCCAAGCACACGGTTCCACTTTCTCCACATCCCGACTGCCGCTTGTTTTCTGGATTCTGGCTCCTAGCCGTTCTCGTGAATGGGAAGTGGTATTGTCTTGTGTTCTGTCTTGTGTTTCCCTTCAGTTAGTGACATTGAGGATTTTTGCACGTGTGTATTAGACATTTGTGTGTCATCCTAAACGAAATGTCTACGCAAGGTTTTGCTCGCTTTCTAACTGGGTCGAGTTTTTGTCATTCAGATATAAGCATTCTTTGTGTATTCTGGACGATAAAAATCTCATCATACATTTGATTTACAAACATGATCTTCCATTTCATGGGAGGCATTTCAATCTCTTGATGTTGACTTCTGATGTACAAAAGATTGTAATTTTGCTGAAGCCTAATTTCCCACTCTTTCTTGTGTTCAACCCACAACCAAGCCAGGAAATTCTGATGGCTCTAACTTCAAATACTATCTAGGCTTCAACCTCCACATCATAGCCACTGCTACCAACCCAGTGTGACCCACCACCTTGGCCGACATCACCTTCCTAGTGCCTGTTGTCATGGTAACAGAGGGGTCCTGTGCGGGTGCCTGATCAGCTCATCTTGAGGGTCCACGCCACCCACCACCAAAGTCCGTCTCCTTGGTCAGCCAGTGCATGTGACCCACCCTCTCCTCTCCTCTCACGTCTGCTATTCCTCTCCCCCCTCACTCTGCTGGGGGCACAGTGGCCTCTGGTGTCCTTCGGACATCCAAGACTCCCTCCCTCCTGCAGAATGCCTTCATTATCTGGTGCAGCCATAACACAGAGACAGACATTTGTGGTGTCACAACTGAGGCTGATGGAAGCCTGAGATCAAGATGTCTTGCAAGGCTGGTTCCTTCTGGAGGCTCTGAAGGACAATCTGTCCCAGGCCTCCCTCCCAGCTTCTGGGGGTTGCCCACAACCCTTCGCATTCCTTGGCGGGTAGACACATCATGCCAATCCCTGCTTCTGTTTCACATGGTCAAGCCCTGTCTTCAGTGCAGGCCTCTGTGTCCCAATTTCCCAGTTTTATAAGGACACCCATCACTGGGTCAAGACCTACCCTGACCCAGTATGGCTTCCTCTTCATTACATGTGCAAACACTTTATGTCTAGAGAAGGCTGTAGTCGGAAGTCCATTTGACATGAAACTTGGGGGGTACGATACTGGACCCAGAGTATGTATATGCCTGCACTGCGTATATCTTATCATCAATTTTGGTATCAACGTGCAGTGTTATCTGAAATCCTTACTTTACTATTTTGGTTTCCTAGTCCTTCCAACCACATGCACAACATCTCTATGAAATATACATTAACATTCCAGATTATATACACATGTGTATTGCTGAGACACATTATATGAACTCCACATACATCTTCCTTCCATCCCTTCACTGTACTACAATACTAGTATGAAAGGTCAATGAAACCTACATGTAGATAACTATGGTTCTGCTGAATTGTGTTATTTAATCGTGGGTAAGGCCAGCAGGCATATTTCCCAGAATCCCTGTCTTTATGATTCTAGGTGACAATTCACCAATGGTCAAATTGCATGAGTACTAGAAGTACAAACGAAGGGGTGCCTGGGTGGCTCAGTCGGTCAAGCATCCGACTTTGGTTCAGGTCATGATCTCAGTTTGTGAGTTCAAGCCCCACATCGGGTTCTCTGCTCTCAATGCAGAGCCTGCTTTGGGATCCTCTGTCCCCCTTTCTCTGCCCCTCCCCCACTCGCACTTTCCCTCAAAATAAACTTTAAAAAGGTACACACAAGTGAAGATGCCCTAGTCTAGAGTTGGGGTCACCATACAGACGGATCAATGCATAGGGGCTCGCGGCCCATCTTTCTGAGTACTGGCCTGTCATTCAACCATGTACCCTAACCAAACACCAAACTTTACTCTTCCATTTTCTTAGCAGCCCTGTGTTCCACTCATGATCTTCCCCATCATGGTACAGATTCTAGGGTCAGAAATCCATAGCTTTGGGTTTTCCAGCCAGTCACACCTTGTCCCCCAGGCCCCTAATTTAGGTTGTCACGTTTGTTGATTTTCTTTGGTGCTTTGACTCCCCTCTTTTCTAGATCATACCGTATTTGTATAATAACATAGCATTTGTGGGTGCCAGGCTGGCTTGGTCGGTGATCAGTCTTGATCTCCAGTTAATGAGTTTAAGCCCCACATTGGCTGAAGAGGTTACTTGAAAAAAAGGGGGGGGGGATTTCATTTGTATAGCAAATATCCGTCATCCCAATAATTTTAGGAGATCAGGGATCTCGATGCCAGGACAACAGATATAACAGCACAGCTAAAAGGCACATGGAATTTTGACCCTCTGCTGCTTTGTTGAGTGCATATTCTATCTTTCCATGTGAGAAATTAGCACCTTCCACATATCTCAGGGTAAATGTACGAGTTCTCCATTTACACAGAGCTGAAACCAAGTCATTGGTAAATGCTGACTTATTCTATTTACGTGAGATTAAAACAATGTGCATTTAATTTTTCTAATGTTTATTTACTTTTTGAGAGACAGAGACAGAGCATGAGTAGGGGAGGGGCAGAGAGAGAGGGAAACAGAATCTGAAGCAGGCTCCAGGCTCTGAGCCATTAGCACAGAGCCCGATGCGGGGCTCAAACTCACAGACCATGAGATCATGACCTGAGCCGAAGTTGGATGCTCAACCGACAGAGCCCCCCAGGTGCCCCCCCCAATCTACATTTGTTTACTCAAACAGATGATTCTACCTGTTTCCCAGGAACTCCTAAGTTGTGTTTAACTATCACTTGTATACTAACAAATCTAACTCTCTTTACAAGAGAGATTTTATCAAAATATCCCTTTGCACTTATGTAGGGTCAAGTCAGCCTCGCTATTTCTCATTTAGGACAATTCTTGGTTAATATTTTCATGCATTCTTAGTCATGGTACCAGCTGCACAGGATTTTAGGGATTTTTTCTTTTGGGTCGATATTTTAAATTCTTATATACTTATAATCTTTGTCATTACCGTGATTGTAACACATTACTAAGACTAAGGCGATGACTTCATCAATGCCCTCCACTCAAAGACCACCAGGACCACACCTGTCGGCAGAGAGGATCACACTGCATCGGGACATTGGATGACCACAACTCATGAAAGTGGGCGGAGGTGTCGGTGTGAGGGACGCACTGTGACATGTACCGCGTGAGGACATGTTCTGACATGACGCATGCAGACATGTGACAGATGATGGGGGCGTGTGGGAAGGGCTCCCTTATTCTGGATTAGATGCCGTCAGGACGTACAGGTAAGTTTGTGATTGGAGATCTTCACACTTCTTGTCTAGAAAGCAGGCGGGATGCGGTGCAGCTCAAACTATGAATAAAGAGGCAGCACGGGGCGCCTGGGTGGCTCAGTCGGTTAAGCGTCCTAGGTCATGATCTCCCAGTTCGTGAGTTCGAGCCCTGTGTCAGGATCTGTGCTGACAGCTCAGAGCCTGGAGCCTGCTTCGGATTCTGTGTCTCCCTCCCTCTCTGCCCCTCCCCTGCTCATGCTCTGTCTCTCTCTCTCTCTCTCAAAAATAAAATAAACATCTTTTAAAAATTTAAAAAAAGAAAAGAGGCAGCAGGCACATCAGCAAGAAGCAGGGAATATGTGGGGAGCTGTGTGGACTGGACTCTATTTTTTAGCCTCTTTACACACATGACCGTATCGTGGTCTTCATGTGCCTTGACGCCTCACAGACAAGGGAGTGCCTCGTCCGAGGACAGGCGGGTGAAATGGTTTCTGTTCAGTGAATGTCACAGCCCGGTACCGAGCGCCGGGCCGGCTTCCGTGTCTGAGGCTATGACTGCCATTCTCACCGACTGTGTGAACACGGACGTGCTGCTTACTCATATCCGGCAGTGTGTTAAATGTCCTCCTTAAGGGAACCCTGTCAGCACATATAAATCTAGTTGCTGCTCAGCAAATTCTACAAGGTACATACTATTTTTATCTCCTCGTAGGAGGTAACTGAGGCCTGTAAGTGCAGGTGATTTTCCAAAAACCGCAAGAAAGGAAGCAACTCAGGATCAAGATGCAAATCCAGCCTTTCTTTCCCAGACTCTATACTCAGCGTCAGGGGCTGATTACTGACCCTACTTCAGGTGCCACACACCTGGCTCAAAGCACACCATCACATTCCATGCTGATCCAGGCACTGTAAGCACTTGCCCGCATGGCCTCGGGCTCACGGCCGCCCACCCTCCTGCTCGTGCTCACTCCCGCGGTGCTCCCCGGGGTCACCCCCTCATTACATGCACTGACCATCCCTCTCAGCCCTGAGTGTAATAAACTGTTGTCCTGGGGCTTCCTGTGCCCCCTCCTGTGACCATACGACACTGGCCAACCCCTAATGGCCACAGAACAGGTGCCCATTCACAGCCTCTAAACGTGAGCTCTGGGGCTGTCCCTGCAAAACTGCAGAGTCAGAATCAGAAAGGCACCAGAGAGAAAAGGAACACCACTTCACAAGGAAAACCTCACCTGGGTATTTGCAGACCGTGTTTGAAATCAGGGATTTCACGGTTATGCTAGGCACAAGCAAGAGTCCCACGGAAAATGTCACACACAGACTATTTCCCACCGTCGGCGCTGAAATCGCAACGTTGTTGTGATCCACACCTTCTGTGTTGTTAGGTCAGCGTGTTGTCGGCCGGTGACAAGGTCATACCGGGGGACTGAGGACAGCAGAGAGGAAAGCCCATTCCGACATTGGCTGGAATGACTACACATAAGTATTACTCTCTGAAGACACAGATATCTTTATTTTCCATTTATACTACCAACTTCCTGTACATTTCCTCTGCCATTTCCTTCCCCAAGTCCCCGTGGAACCGCTCCCCTTACACATCATCTCAGACGTGAAGCCCAACCAGCCCCACCCGAAATACCGCCAGACTCCCACCACGCCAGATCAGTTGCTACCTCTGTGTCAACCGGGGCAGATCAACAAAAGCATGAGTGGACTATTCTGCCTCCCCTGGGAATAATACAAGGAGACACCACTGGGTGAAGCATTACGAACCAATTACACATCGGTCCCAGTTAGAAGTGTCCTGTTCAGCACAATTCCCAGCAAGGAGTAAGGGAGGAAGGACACGTTTCCATTCTGGGGTCAGTTTTCCATTACCCCTCTGAGGTATGTGGACAGCACACACTGGGAAGCAGCATTGCCAGAAACTGTTAGTTTCCTCAAGACAGTTCTGCCTGGAGCTCCGTGTAATAACGGATTCCCAGCGCAACTAAGACTCACAACAGCAACAACGCTGTTTTTTCTAGTTGTTGACAGACAAGAAGGGAAGATGAATGTGTTTGGGTCCCCTCCCACACTCTTGAGCTGCAAGACCATGACTCTGGGAGGAGGCCACTACATAAGCAATATTTGGATTTTCACCCATTAGGAGTTAAGTCACTGTAAAAAAATTTTTTTTAATATTTATTTATTTTTGAGAGAGAGAGACAGAGCCGAGGGGCAGAGAGAGAGGGAGACACAGATTCTGAAGCAGGTTCCAGGCTTTCAGCTGTCAACACAGAGCCTGGTGCAGGGCTCGAACCCAAAAACTGTGGGATCATGACCTGAGTCAAAGTCGGATGTTCAACTGACTGAGCCACCCAGGCACCCCATGAGTAAGTCATTTTACTGAGAAAATCATGACGGCTGTAGAGGAATTAAACAAATACAAACCAGAAGGAAAATGTCATAATGTTTATGTACTTAGCACTATCAACCAAAATATATATTTCAAAAAACTAACACAAGAAGTTAATATTCTAGAATGGGATATTGTAAACTAATTTCTCAGTTGTGAAACATAAAACATATAATCTTTTTTAAATTTTTTTTAACGTTTATTTATTTTTGAGACAGAGAGAGACAGAGCATGAACGGGGGAGGGTCAGAGAGAGGGAGACACAGAATCTGAAACAGGCTCCAGGCTCTGAACTGTCAGCACAGAGCCCGACGCGGGGCTCGAACTCACGGACCGCGAGATCATGACCTGAGCCGAAGTCGGCCGCTTAACCGACTCAGCCACCCAGGCGCCCCAAACATATAATCTTAAAGTGTGCAACAGATGTGGAGCGCCGGGGTGGCTCAGTCGGTTAAGCATCCAACTTCGGCTCGGGTCAAGATCTCACGGTTTGTGAGTTCAAGCCCCATGTCGGGCTCTGTGCTGACAGCTCAGGGCCTGGAGCCTGCTTCAGATTCTGTGTCTCCCTCTCTCTCTGCCCCTTCTCCACTCACTCTCTTTCTCTCTCAAAAATGAATAAACATTAAAAAGAATTATGCAATAGATTTGAAAACCTTGGTAATGAGACTTCTATGAAGCAATGTAGAAAACCATGTTTGACCAAAAAAAACCAAAAAACAAAAAAACGCATTGTTTTGAATCACATATTAAAAATGACAGAATTAAACAGTGGGAAATCACACATAACAACAGACAGTCATTAAACATACTGGGTTTCTCTCTTAGCAGTCAGCTATAGGGGAAAACTCCCACAAACTGCCAAATACACTCACAGGTGCTAATTCCAATCATGGAAACATCCAGAAAGAAGAAATGCAGGGTCAGCACAGCCTCTCCACAACGCAACCAGGGACAGAGGTTTCCTGCATCTGTGGCTACAGCATTCGATCTGTCAGGGGGGAGGGAGGCAGGATACAGACCTACCCTGAGAGGGACAAGATGCTTACCACAGAAATCATGTAAAGAAAAAGCATGGAGATGAAGGGGTCACAGGATAAGAGAGCTTGCTAAGCACGACAGCCTGAAGAGACAGCCTCACGGACACAAAGAGTCACAGGGCAACGTAAGGATCTGTGGGGACCAGGAAGCCAAGACGGTCTGTCACGGGACAGCTCGTGGAAGTCTCTGGAACATGCTAACAAGAACTAATGTCAAACTTTTCTTACACGGGGGCTGTTCCAGACGGCAGACCAGAAGCCAGGACAACACGCCGTGACTCGGGCCCACCTGGGTCCCCACGCGTCTGTCCCCTGGCGGCACGGAAGGATGGAGAATCACGGTTCCTCACTGCTGCTCTCCAAGCCCCACACAGCTCCTCTTCTCAGGGCCTTCCTCTCAGAGCCACACAGAGGAGGACTCTGGGACGTACGGCCTCCCGCCTCACAAGGCTCACAACGAAACCCAGCAGAACTAGGCGGACACTAACTTTCCACTTCAAGCCACAAGGTTTCTCTTCTTTTTTTTTTTTTTAAGTTTATGCATTTACTTTGAGAGAGAGAGAGCGAGAGAGCGCTATCAGCACAGAGCCTAACACGAGGCTCAATCCCACGAACCGCAAGCTCATGACCTGAGCCGAAATCAAGAGTGGTGCGCTTAACCCACTGAGCCACCCAGGCACCCCCAACAGTTACCCTTCGTAACTCAACAGGTCATGACTGATAAACCACCGAGACCAAAGGCGATGAGCGAAGGTCAAACTACAAACACAATCAGAGGAGTCTGTCCTCCTCCAGTATCCTTGCGCGTTTACTAACGTCATGGGGAACACAGGTGGGCACACGGCAGCACCAGCACACGTGGAGACACAACTTTCAATAATAAAGACCGCAAGGAGGGGCAGGGCGGAGTCGGGGAATTCTAGTCTCTGCACCAGAGGACGAGATACACGTACAGACCACTGATCGGCCCTGGGTCCAGAAGACATCGTCGTGGAAATGAGACACATTTTATAGAACTATACAGTCTTTTCATGTCTGAGATAGCAAAATATATTTCATACAGAAACTGGGGGTGTTCAGGAATGTTTTATCTTGGGTGTTCATATCAGCAGCATGCAGTGGAAATAAATACAACAGAGATCCCTATTACAGACGAGGCACTTCTGAGGCACAAGCAAATTTGTAACAAAAACTGCCGTCCAGCCCTGACGTTTTATGTACAAAATAAATGAGGTGCTATGCCTGAAGGTTCTCCAACATTCTTTACACTCGTACATCACGTTTCTTGCCCGTGTGTCTGACCGGACTTACAATAAGATATGAGGGAAAATCGCGTGATTGTGTATTCAGGGTTTCTCCCCAGTGTGCATCTTCACGTGTGCCCGCAGGTTTGTGGGGTACCTGAAGGCCTTCCCACAGTGCGGACATTCGTAGGGTCTCTCCCCCGTGTGTGTCCTCACGTGGGCCCGCAGGTTTGCGGGATACCTGAAGGCCTTCCCGCACTGCTGGCATTCGTAGGGTCTCTCCCCCGTGTGCGTCCTCACGTGGACCCGCAGGTTTGCGGGACACCTGTAGGCCTTCCCGCACTGCTGGCACTCGTACGGTCTCTCTCCCGTGTGCGTCCTCACGTGGGCGCGCAGGTTCACGGGATACCAGAAGGCCTTCCCACACTCCTTACACTCGTAGGGTTTCACTCCGTTGTGCTTTCTCGCATGTACTTGCAGGGAGGAGTGACAACTGAAGGCTTTCCCACAGTGCGGACACTCGTAAGGTCTCTCCTCCGTGTGGGTCTTGACGTGCGCCCGCAGGTTCGCGGGATACCAGAAGGCTTTGCCGCACTGCTGGCACTCGTAGGGCTTCTCTTCACGGTGCGTTCTCACGTGCTTCTGCAAGGACGAGGACCAACGGAAGGCCTTCCCGCACTGCGTACACTCGTAACGTTTCTCCAAACTGTGTGCTCTCACGTGACCTTGGAGGGAGGAGTGACGCGTGAAGGCTTTCCCACACTGCTGGCATTCAAAGGGTCTCTCCCCCGTGTGCGACCTCACGTGTTCCTGAAGCGACGTGGAACTACTGTACGCTTTCCCACACTCCTTACACACATAGGGTTTCACCCCACTGTGCATCCTCACGTGCCTCTGGAAGTATCGGGGGTGTCTGAAAGCCTTCCCACACTCCTTGCACTCATAGGGCCTCTCTTCGCTGTGCGTCCTCACGTGCTCCCGGAGGGATAAGGAACAACTATAGGCTTTCTCGCATAACGTACATTCATAGCGCTTCACCCCACTGTGCGTTCTCACGTGTCTTCGAAAGTATTTGGGACAACTGAAGGCTTTCCCACACTGCTGACACAGATAAGGTCTCTCTCCAGTGTGCGTCATCAGGTGTCCCTGCAGGGATGCAGGGTACTTGAATGTCTTGCCACACTCCTTACATTCATAGCGTTTCTCTCCAGTGTGTGATCTCATGTGTTCTCGAAAATATGAGAGGCAACTGTAGGTTTTCCCACACTCCATACATTCATAGGGTCTCTCCCCAGTGTGAGTTCTCACATGACGGGTAAGGTAGGAGTGATACAAGAAGGTTTTCCCACACACGTCACACGCATGGACATTCTGTCCACAGGGACCTCGCACGTGACCCTGAAAGGAAGACGTGCAAGTGAAAGCTTTTCCACATTTCTTGCACTCTAGAGATATTTTACTACTGAGACTCTCCGCGTATGTGTCAGATGCTCTCCCAGCGTCCTGACCTTCATAGGGTCTCTCTACAA
This sequence comes from Panthera leo, assembly GCF_018350215.1. Classification (NCBI taxonomy): domain Eukaryota; kingdom Metazoa; phylum Chordata; class Mammalia; order Carnivora; family Felidae; genus Panthera; species Panthera leo. Next base: position 2,259,834 of record NC_056680.1, read on the forward strand.
GGTCTGCGTCCACGTGAGTGCTGAGGCTCGAGACAGAGCTGCAGGCCGGGCCACACTCCTCACCAGGACTAGGTTTGAGTCCTGGGTGAGATCTTCGCAGTTTCTCAAGGAAGGAACCATCTGCGAAGGCTTCTCTACACTTAGCACATTCACAGGATTTGCCTCCAGTGGGACACCCCTCATGCACAGTAAGACTTGTAATCGGGTTCAGGGTTTCTCCACATGGATCTCCTTCAATACGTTCACAGACACTCTCCACCAAAGGACTTCTGTTCAAAATAGGAAGGCACACGGTTAGGGGATGACGCTTATAAGTGATCTCTTTATTAATGACCTATTGATGTTTGTTAATGATTATCGGATTACTATTAGCCATTTTCAAGGAATGGGCATGTTGGTGGTACCGCCTATACTGCTGTAAAGTGGAAGAAGTTACGTGCTCAGGAGAAGGGCCCAGAAATGCCCTGTCAGGATTTCTTACATGTGGGTTCTCCCGATAAACGTTTTGAACTCAATTATGTTTCTGATGATCAATATCTACATCACATTTATGAAGATATTATATTGTATAATTCCAACTACACAATTATGGGGCTAGGTTTATACTTTTTCTTTAATTCCAAGTTAGTCGATCAATCTGGGAAGATCCCCCTTTCTCCTACGGGGAGAGGCACTCACCTCAAACGCCTCTCCTGGGATTGGGACTGATCACCAATGTTATGAAACACCGGGTTTTCTCGAAAAAGAGCCCAGGGATCATTTCTTGTAAATCTTACTATTTTCTCTTCACTGGATAGTTCATTCTCCAAAATATTCAGCTGAGTCCTTGATCCACAAGTTTTAACTTGAGTGCAACAATCTGCAAGAATTGGGAGCATAATTTAAATTCTTGGGAATGATCTGATGTGTAAAGGTAAGAAAACAGACCATATGCAGATTTCTATTTATATACTGATCCCAAATGTGAATGAAGTTCATCAGAATGAATGGACAGGTGACCAAAGGAAAATTCTGAGGACCCTAGTGATTTGGGGCTTTGGCAATAATGGGAAAAGTGTCTACAATGGAAGCCCATTCACTTAGAAATACTTCAAAATAGATGGTGACTAACGTGGAAATAGTATTATCAGAAAAGCAAAGTAGGGGGCGCCTGGGTGGCTCACTCGGTTGAATGTCCGACTCTTCATTTCGGCTGAGGTCGTGATCTTGAGGTCCTGAGATTGAGCCCCATGTTGGGTGCCTTGTTGAACCTGGAGCCTGCTGGGGATTCTCTCTCCCTCTGTCTCTCTGCCCCGCCCCCCGCCCCTCATGTTCACGCTGTCTCTCTCAAAATAAACACATATTAAAAGGACAAAAAAGAAAAAAGAAAATTAAAGAAAAGAAGGAACTGGGCAAGATACACACATCCACACGCTACCTGTGTAAGAGGTTCACCACATGCATGAGGATGGATGAAAAGTCCAACAGGAAAGCAGGTAAATGACAACGACCACCCTTCTCAAACAAAGACTGAGTCTTGTTTCTAATGGGTGTCTCCAAATGCCATTCTTTTCTCCAGAACCTGGTCCAAACGAGGGTTGCTGGACTGTTCCGAAGGCACAGAGGCCCTCAGTGAAGCCCGCCTGCACTGTCCCAGCTGCCATTGGGAGGGTGGGTGGTGTGTGTGGCTGCTGGTCCTGCCCCTGGAGGACAGCTCGGCAGGAGGGAGGATTTGAAGAGCAACAAGCAATCTGGAAGACGGGCTGTTTAATTTGGTCTTCAAAGTCACCGAAGATGACGAAGTGTGAGTTTAACTGCAGGATGATTACCATGAGACAGGTGTATTAACCAGTGTATCTTCCACAGAGCAGCACTCTCTGCCCCAGAGCAACACTGGAGACCATCCCCACACTGATAAAATTAGAGAGTCTCAGACTTTGATTAAGAGCAACAAAACTTTGTGTTCCTGGAAAAGGTATGTGACTCCAGGTAGGCTCCATGAAGGCTTGGACCGTGTCTGTCTCTTCTGCAACGCACTCCCATTCCTCGGCCCCAGCAAAATCGGACAATCGTAAGAAACATCTCTTCCCTAAAAGACTAGTGAAGGTATGGAGCCATCCTTACCCACGGCGGCCAGGTTCCTGCGGGTCTCCAGCATCACATCTCTGTAGAGCTTCCTCTGACCTCGATCCAACAAAGCCCACTCTTCCGGGGTGAAGTACACAGCCACATCCTCAAAGACCACAGAGGCCTGAAACATACCACACACTCTATTGCAGCAAAGTTCCATCATCACCCATGTGTGTGGGAGGATGAAGGGTGACAGGCGGGGAGCTGCACTCCATTTCTAGGACCCCTGAGTCACAACAGAGGGTGAGGACAACAGCTGACATGGACTTACACACACCCAATTTACTGGGTTATTTCTACGGAGACACATCTGAGCAGACCAGCACTGTACAGACTGAAAAGTGAAATATTCACTCGGACAGCACACAAATCGGAGGACACACGTTTGGCTTGCTCAAAGACGATTATGCCTCGTCAGCTCCAAGAACTGGGACCAGAATGTCAGGATGTTGTGGACACTTAGATTCCAGTGCCGCTCGATGTGAGGAGCTCTCGCCTTGGAAGGAACAAGTCAAGAAGCCTGGTGGCGTCCCCTCTCTTCCGACAGAGGCAGACATGACCCTTTCCGCGGATTAGATGGACTGTGGGCATGGGCAAAGGCCAGGGCCCGGGTGCCTGGCACACCTAGTGTGCAAAACGAGTTCTGGATGCTGAAGAAACTTGGGCGTAAGCAGGGCCTCTGACCCAGTGCCCAGAATTCAAGGAAAAGGGCACCAGAAGGAAGAGTCCCTGAAGGATTGATGGGGACAGATCCAGAGACAGCTTTAACAGAGAAAAAAAAAACAAGGCTAATTCATAACTTTAGAGGAATAAGGGTTGACACCACGCTCATGAAACACAGAGTAAAAAAAATTATTTTTTTAAAAATCAGAGATTGCTTAAGCAAAAACTATGTTCTCAAAACTTAATGAGAGAGAGAAAAAAAAAAAAACCAACCATATCACCTAGAAGAAAGGAAATTCTACTTCAACTGTAGTTGTAACTGGGGTTTGCATATCACACACCTGTTAAGTCTTATATTTCAAACATTTCAAAAATGACAACCATAAAAAATAAGAGACAACAATATAAAGAAAAATAATATGATTAAATAATGGGTAAAGAAAGTGAGTGGACACTTCTCCAAAGATATACAAATGGAAAACAGGTCGATGAAAAGATGCTAGACATTCGTCACGCGGGACACGCACCTCGAACTACCAGCAGAGGCCCCTTCGCACCCACCACACTGGCTATAAAGACGCCCCGGGAAGCGCTGGCGAGGACGTGAGCAGGGCGCATTCTCCTTCATTCATCCTGCTGCGGATGTAAGAGGGGGCAGCCGCCTTGGAAGAGTCTGGTGGACCCCCAACACGAGCAACGTGGAGTTCCCACCCAACACGGCAGGTCCGCTCCTCGTATCCACCTGCCCCAGACCCGGGAGGACGAGCGCCATCACACACACGCGTGCGCACACGCTCTGCTCTCCGCGGCACGACTCCCGATCGCCAGCGATGAAAACCACCCAGAAGCCGGGCACCCCTTCCAGGCTGAGTAAAGGCGACACGACTGAAGTGCAGTCAGGAGTCCACAGGGGAAGCTCCCCAACCTGCCGCTCAGGGCCAAGGACAGACACAACACGGAGAGACGCACCTGCACGCCCATAATGCATCACTGCTCCTGCAGGAGGAAGGGAGATTATTTCCTGGGGTGGCAACAGCCCAGCCAATGAGAGACAATCATAGCCCAGCCAATGAGAGAGAGCCAGGGCTCAGCCAGTGAGAGCCACAACCCAGCCAATGAGAGACGGCCACAGCCCTGCCAATGCAGGATAGTAGCAGCCCAGCCAATGAGAGACAGTCACAACCCAGCCAATGTGAGACAATCACGGCTCAGCCAATGAGAGAGAGCCAGGGCTCAGCCAGTGAGAGAGTCACATCTCAGCCAATGAGAGACGACCACAGTCCAGCCAATGAGAAGCCACTACACATGAAAACCCGTTTGCTCAAAAGGACTTCGTGTTTGGGACAGCCCCTCCCAACGGCCCCGTCTCCTCTACAAAAGAGTGTTCCTCCCTTTCTTTTCCAGATTTTCCTGTTCTTTTGCTGGGGCTTCACATGTCCCAAATCATAATTCTCTGCTATTCCCAGATAAGCCATTTTTGGGTTTATTTTTAAGGTCAACAGTGCATCACGATCAGCCTTGTTCATGACAATTAAAATCAACTCCAGTTCTCTTAAAGAGAATTGTCCACCTGTAGATATAGAATCCACCCGGGTAGCATCTAAGTTTATGTTTATTAAAGGGCAGAGCCAGTTATCTTTCCCTTTTCACTAAGAGGACAGGGATAGAATGGTAAAATATGTCCACTGCAGATTTAGTTTGGCAAACGGCTCACACACATCCTAGATGAGTTACAAAAATACCACTAAAATTCTGTTTTGATTTACTGATTTTTATTATTTAAAAAATTTTTTTAATGTTTACTTATTTTTAAGAGAGTGAGCATGAGCAGGGGAGGGGCAGAGAGAGAGAGGGAGACCCAAAATCTGAAGCAGGCTCCAGGCTCTGAGCTGTCAGCACAGAGCCTGGTGCAGGGCTTGAACCCACGAACCATGAGATCATGACCTAAGCCAAAGTCAGACGCTTAACCAACTGAGCCACCCAGGCGCCCCATTATTTATTTTTTGAAGTAGAGTCCATGCCCAAGTGGGGCTTGAACTCATGACTCTGAGATCAAGAATAGCATGCTCTACCAGCGAAGCCACCCAGGTGCCCCAAAACCACTAAAATTCTTGATTTTCCATTCTGGCAATGCAGGTTCCTAAATAAAACCAGAAACTAACTAGGTTCTCCTATTCTTGCAGAGGGCCAGGACACTGGAAAAAAGACCACTTGCTACCAGTTTAAGTGCTCCCATACCTGCATCCCTCCAGCCGGCCTTTCCAACGTCCTCCTTCCTCATCCCCAGTGACGGGGCTCTAGGGAACCACAGGGACTCTTCCCCGTCCTCCTTCATAAGCAGCTCAGAGAAACCATTCTCCACATCGGGAATGAATCTCTGTCCTTGTTGACCGGAGAGCTACATTCTCGGTGCCCAACCCCTTGCTGTAAAGTAGCCTCTGCCTGGAAGGACTAAAACAGTTCCAATGGGGGGGGGGGGGGGGGGGGGGGGGGGGGGGGGGGGGGGGGGGGGGGAGGCGGCATCTCTAGTGAACGTTAACAGGTTCCTGTCTCTGAACCCACTCCCCTTTGTCTAGACCCTTTGAGAGATAGTTCCTACACCCCTATTCGACAGAGGAAATAATTCCAGAATCTGAAAACAGTAATCGAAATAGCCAACCAAAGGAAATACATGGCCATTCCACATCGTTTATCTGCTCTATCTCGGACGCACTGTAATGGACCTGGGGTCACTGATCATTTGTCTCTGTTGGATTCCCTACCCTCCTCTTCCTGGGCAAAATCCTTAAGCGATATTGGCAGAATCCACAGTGTATCTCCCATCAAGATGAAAATAGATCTCTCAAAGGATCTCCTTGCAATTAATCAATACCTATAAATAAAGAAACTCTTGGGGCGCCTGGGTGGCTCTGCTGGTTAAGCGCCCGACTCGATTTCAGCTGAGGTCATGATCTCACAGTTCGTGAGTTCGCCCTCCCCGTTGGGCTTCACCCTGACAGCGCAGAGCCTGCTTGGGATTCTCTCTCTCCTTCTCTCTCTACCCCTCCCCACCCTCCTCCCCTGTGCGCACATGTTCCCTCTCCCTCTTTCAAGATAAATAAACATTAAATTTTTTTTTTTATTAAAAGAAAAAAGCTCTTTAAGGCATCAGGCCCATAATAGAACATTACAAGCCTCAGAGGCCCATCATCCTCTACACTAATCCCTGTAATGGCCTGTTTTTACTGGTGTGAAAACCCCACGGCTGAAGACGGAGGTTTGTCTGGAACCTCTGAGCAACATATGCCATTGTTAACCCTTGGTACCCTGTGCTTCCTAACCCCCATAAACTACCGACCCAGTTCCTACTGTATGCAAATTCCAGGAGGAATACATGACTCCCAGTTTTTATCAATAGAATAAAAAATTTGGAGGTGCCTGGGTGGCTCAGTTAAGCGTCCGACTTCGGCTCAGGTCATGATCTCACGGTTCGTTGAGTTCAAGCCCCGCATTGGGGTCTGTGCTGACAGCTCAGAGCCCGGAGCTGGCTTCGGATTCTGTGTCTCTCTCTCTGTCTCTGTACCTACCCCACTTGTACTCTGTCTCTCAAAAATGAATTAATGTTAAAAATTTTTTTTTTTTTTAATTTTTCCCTGAGTCTGAAAACTGCCAATATTCGATTAGCTACTTTCAGATCTAGGGTCCTGGTTCGGAACCATCATACAATTTGGAATTCCCACATCACTTCTGCCTTCCCAGTTGTTACGTGCCAAAACGTTATAAAAGTGACGTACCCACGAGGAGATAATCTCCAACACTTACTATCTTCATAAATAGGGACTGGAGATGAGAAGTGCCTGACACTGCTCCCCTCTAATCTTTCTTGTTACTCAAATGTCACCTTAACGAGTTTCCAACTGCTATGTGGTTTCCCTATGACGTAGGACATGACGATCAGGAAAGATCCTTCGTGGCACCAAGGAACAAAACCACTAAATATGGAAAACTGCCTCTTAATGATGCATTTAAGAAAGGGTCTCTATCGGGGCGCCTGGGTGGCGCAGTCGGTTAAGCGTCCGACTTCAGCCAGGTCACGATCTCGCGGTCCGTGAGTTCGAGCCCCGCGTCAGGCTCTGGGCTGATGGCTCGGAGCCTGGAGCCTGTTTCCGATTCTGTGTCTCCCTCTCTCTCTGCCCCTCCCCCGTTCATGCTCTGTCTCTCTCTGTCCCAAAAATAAATAAAAAACGTTGAAAAAAAAAAAAAAAAAAGAAAGGGTCTCTATCAAAAGGGGAAATTGTGAGAATTAATACAGGGAAACCTCGTGAAGAATGGAGTCAGGAGGCCAGCAGGTGGAGTTCTGACACCCTACCACTCATGGTCAACTGCAGACCCAACAACAAGAGGAGGACCCTGCGGTTACAAGTGGGCATCACTTTACTAGAGCAACAGGAGGAAGATTATTTCCCGGTGTGGTGACAGCCCAGCCAATGAGAGAGTCACAGCCCAGCCAATGAGAAGCCGCAATACTTCCGCGTCCAGCTTGCTCCAATGGACTTTTTGTTTACGACGTCCCCCTGCCCAATTCCCAGTTTCCTCTATAAAAGAGCCTCCCCTCTCCTCTGCTCTCTGGCTTGCCTTTGGTCTCGTTGTAGCCTGCTTTTCCGAGTTGCAATTCTCACCTATTCCAGGATGAACCCATTTTTGCTGGTAAAATTAATGACAGTTTTACTTTGAAGGTCAGCAACCCATTTCAAAATGACCACCGTGTATTCAAACAATGGGATGTTATTCAGAAATGCGCACAACAAAATACTGATCCAGGTACTGATTCGCAAAATCAATGAACCTCGAGAACGTTAACAAACTTCACGAGGACACAGAGCAGGATATCATTTATACGGAAATGTACAGACTCAGCAAATCAATAGAGAGAAAGATTGAGAAACTGTCTAGAACCCAGGGCAGGGATACACTAGAATGGGGATGACCACCCACTGATGCAATTATCTTTATGGAATGATCAAAATGTTTTAAAATGAGAAAGTGAGAATGGTTGAACAGTTCTGTAACTGCAATAAATGCCACGGAATTTTTACTTTAAGCAGATAATCTTCATGGTACGGAACCTACACCTCCATGAAAGCTGTTTTTAAAAAGTCATAGGAGCTAAAAATATATCCTTCTTCATCTTTTGGCATTTGTAATCAAAAACAATAGAAATCGGGCAAATTAAAGGAAGTATGAAAAAGAAACAAAATTACAGTTTCGGAGATTAAGCAGATTGAGGAGACACTACAGGTGTTTTAGAACAGAAGAAAAGGAACGAATGTGAACCAACTGGTAACATACCTGAAATGATGCAAGGGAACAGGGCATCTGAGGATGTCCTTGGTCATTAAAGAAATGAATTCCGTAGATTCAACTACCCCCACACTCTAAATGCAAACCTCAAACACTGCGTGAGCCAAGCACCAAGTATTTTAACATCTGTGATTCCCAACTGCAGAAAGGAATCACAGGGCATTACCAACACAGGAAAAGAATAACTTAAATAGTATTAAAACGCAACATGCATACAGGCTAATCCTTTTTTCTTAATTCTTTTTTAGTGTTTATGTTTTCATTTTTAAGAGAGAGTGCGAGCGGGGTAGGAGCAGAGAGAGAGGGAGACACAAAATCCGAAGCAGGTTCCAGGCTCCGAGCTGGCAGCACAGAGCCCGACGCGGGGCTCGAACTCGTGAACCGCAAGATCATGACCTGAGCTGAAGTCGGAGGCTTAGCCAAGTGAGCCTCCCAGGCACCCCAGACTGAAGTCTTTTTAGAAGGAAACCTTATACATAAATGTAGAAATAACCTTTGACAGCAAAACCAAGTCTATTTTATTCCAGAAATGCAACACGGATTAAACACTGATTCTTCAAGAAGTACAACTTATGCCACTAATGGAAAAAAAAAGACAAACAAACCCCAGGCTTCCAATCCATACAGGCTGAGGACACGCCTGCCTCATGTCACCACACACGAGTGACGACTGGCTTACAAACCAGATGGAAACATGCACCGTCAGAAAACCATGGTGTCCACACTAAATCTAGAGCCGACTCCCTATTTGGTGGTGAAATGGGAGATCGGGAACAACTTGCTGAGGATGCATATGTACATGCCTGTGAGGGCTCGGCCAGCGCTGCAACCAAAAACAAGGAATTGGTGGGGGCGGCCGGCAGGGCTCAGTCGGTTAAGTGTCCGACCCTTGATTTCGGCTCAGGTCATGATCTCGCTGTTCATGGGTTGGATCCCCACGTTCAGGCTTTCTGCTGTCAGTGCGGAGCCTGCTTCGGATCCTCTGTCTCCCTCTCTCTCTCTGCCCCTCATGCTCTTTCTCTCAAAAATCAAACATTAAAAAAAAAAAAAATCTGCCAAATGCATGTGAGGAGAAGGGCTGGTTCCCATTTAAAACCTGTCCCCGCTGCATGTACCACCAGGATGGGAACGAAAGGTGCCTTCACAGGTTACTTTGCATGGTTGGAGACCAAGAGTTTAATAAATCCCTCTTTATCTCCTCCTCTGCACTTTTAGCTGTTAGATAAGTGAGGTTTTCTAAATTGATTTACATGAAACCACATTTCAAGCCTTATTTCTTGTCTGAGTCTTCTCAAGCATCCAAATGTGCTTCTCACCCTGAGCTACCGGTAATGATAGACGGAGAAATCTCTCTACTGCTCAAGTGCAGTACACGCTTGATGTTTTGTAATCGTTTAGAGAGCAAACTAACAATGTAGTTTCGCCTAAGGAGAATATTGTAACCGAAAAACATTTTTTCCTTTACTCCTAACTCAAATGAGCGTGTAGCTCGCGCCCGAAAAGAATAGAAAGATGATCACAGAAACGGATTTTTAGTTTGCAGGAGGCAAACTCATAAAAAGAAATCTCAGGGTACAATGAGTCACTAGAAGCGAGCAGTTGAAAATTAAGTGTTAAAAATACTTTCTAACATTAGCCTTTATAACTGCTATTAAACTAATTTTCCTTAAGTCCTAAGATATGTCTCATGAAGGGTATAAAGTAACTTAATGGAAAACCTACAAAATGTCATTCAGTGACACCACAACACAATGAAATAAATGAAGAGATGCTGTGTGCCTTCCAAAATGAGACCATAATATCAACTCTCCCAAAACATCAAGAGATTTAAAAAAAAAAAAAAAATCCCATTAAATCTGCAATCAGGTTTGTTTGTGGCTTTGTTATGGGACTTATTTCTGTTCTCTTTGAACTTAAGATTTTGTTTTAAGTCATCTCTCTGTCCAACGTGCAACTCCAACTTACAACCCCAAGATCAAGAGTCACATGCTCTACTGACTGAGCCAGTCAGGCGCCCCAAAGGACACTATTTCTCATATTGCAATGTAACACAGATTTCTCAGAATAGGGGAGATATGTTACAGAACTGGTGGGACTTTGCCCAATAGAAATCAGTTTTTAAAGTACGTGAATATGGGGTGCCTGGGTGGCTCAGTTGGTTAAGCGGCCGACTTCGGCTCAGGTCACGATCTCTCAGTCCGTGAGTTCGAGCCCCGCGTCGGGCTCTGTGCTGACAGCTCAGAGCCTGGAGCCTGTTTCAGATTCTGTGTCTCCCTCTCTCTCTCTGACCCTCTCCCGTTCATGCTCTGTCTCTCTGTCTCAAAAATAAATAAACATTAAAAAAAATAAAATAAATAAAATAAAGTACGTGAATATGAAAACATGAGAAAACTCTGTTTAGAATCGAGTGGGGAAACCAGCAGGGGAAGCTCTCAAGCCCTAAACCTCACCATCAAGAACAGGACTTTGCAAGTCTACATGAGGTATATTACTGTCCCAGGAGTAGGAAGGAAGGGTTTTCCTGCCCTGGCAACAGTCCAGCCAATGAGAGACAATCACAGTCCAGCCAATGAGAAGCCACTACACCTGGATTCCCGTAGTTTGCTCCAATCGTTGTTTAGTTTCCCACAGCCCCTCCCAATGCCCCCTCTCCTCTAGAAAAGAGCGTTCCTCCCTTTGTTCTCCCGTTTCTTCTCCAGACTTGCCTGTGGTTTTGCTGGGGCTGGCGTGTCCCAAATTATAATTCTCTGCTATTCCCAGGTAATCCCATTTTCGCTGAAAAATAACTGGCAGTTTTAATTTTTTTAATTTTTTTTTTTTTTTTTGAGAGAGAGAGAGAGAGAGAGAGAGAGTGAGAGTGAGTATACGCAGGGGAGGGGGAAGAGAGAGGGAGACACAGAATCCAAAGCAGGCTCCAGGCTCTGAGCTGTCAGCACAGAGCCCAACAGGGTGCCAAACCCTTGAACCACGAGATCACGATCTGAGTTCAACAGACTGAGCCACCAAGGCACCCCTGACGGTTTCATTGTTAAGGTTAACGTTAGTGATCCCAGAGAAGACCCCAAGCACTCCAGGCTGGCGAGCAAACAGGTGTAGGTCCCACAGAGCCCAATGAGCTGTTTTCTCCCCAACCCTGAAGCGGAGGTTAAGTTTTGTGCTGGGATCAGAGCCCCACTCCCTGAGTCTGCGCTCTCCTGTGTCTGTGCTCTCGGGGGATTATTCGGAACCTGTTTTAGGGGCTTGTCCTTTCTCAGAGAACTCATTTTTGTTCCGACTACTTTCCAGAACTGGACTGTTCCTCTTGGAACCATGCCTGTTGGAAATGCACTGGCCCTTCGTCTGATTTCTTCTGGAACAAGGCTACTCCTGTAGAGACCAGTGTCTATAAACTTTTTTTCTGGTCTAGAGAAAACTACCAAGAAATGGATTCCAATTATCAAAGCGCATGGAGGGGGGACCCAACTGGGACCCTGGCCAATCTTAGGTTTAAAAACCATGGTGCGTCCTTGTGCATTTCTAACAAACTGAGCAACTGAACAAATGTAATTTAGAACTACAAGGGCCTTTATGGGGAACTTTCGATCTCCCCAAACTTGTTTTATTGAATATTGTTAGGGAAAAAAATTAAAAATTAAGAAGAAAAGAAAGGAAAAGAAAAGGAAAGGAAAGAAAAGAAAAGGAAGGGAAAAAAAAGAGAAAAGGAAAAGAAAAAAATTAGGAAGTCATGAATCCAGCAAACTGAATTTGATACAGATTTTATTCAGTACCTCGAGACTTGCAAATATTTTCAGGATCTAAGTGTACCTCTTTGCAAAAGACTATTTAAATTGAACCAAGGCAAACAACTGAAATATGACAAATGGCTTCCGAAGGGTCTTTCTCTCCTGCCCCGGCTTCACTCTACACCCAGGACCTGCCTCCAACCACTTCCCTCGACATGCTCTGAACTTCCCTTTTCTTCTGAACCTGCCCTTGATCCCTCCTTACCTCAACTTGTTAACCCAGCCCCTTTAAGGTAAAGCATCTCAAGATTTGAAACCCCATGTTTCTCATGTTCCCTGGACTAAGGCAGAAGTTTCCAGAAGTGCCCGGGAACCCCCATAAGCTCGCTGAAGAACATAACACAGCTATTCAACTTACCAACATGGTTTCCCAGATTTAGATCAATTAGTCCACATGCGTGTTGCTGGGGCCCAGGCCACACATGGGATGAAACTAACCCGAGAGAGACAGACGCCCATTTCTGGAAAGATGCTTATGACACTGGCTGGAAATCCCCGCCAAGCAATTAAGGTACCTTTTTTTTAAGTTTTTTTTATTTGCAAGTAATCTCCACACCCAATGTGGGGGCTTGAACCTACAGCTCTGAAATCAAGAGTCACACACTCCAACAAGTGAACCAGCCAGGTGCCCCAACGGTAGCTTTTCCGAAGACTGGACGAACACAAAATTCAGGTTTCCACTCAAAAGCCTGATGAATCTGTACGTGGCTATTACAATGGACTCCAGCTGGTCTTTTTTTTTTTTTAATTAATTAATTTTATTTTTAAATTTACACCCAAGTTAGTTACCATCTAGTGCTATAATGATTTCCAGAGCAGATTCCAGTGATTTATCCCCTACATATATCACCCAGTGCTCATCCCAACAAGGGTCTTCCCTAATGCCCCTCGTCCATTTAGCCCATCCCGCCCACCCACAACTGCCCCAGCAACCCTCAGTTTGTTCTCTGTATTTAAGAGCCTCTTATGTTTTGTCCCCTTCCTTGTTTTTATATTATCTTTGCTTCCTTTCCCTTATGTTCATCTGTTTTGTAACTTTCATTCCTCATGAGTGAAGTCATATGATATCTGTCTTTCTCTGATTAATTTCGCTTAGCATAATACCCTCCAGTTCCATCCACGTAGTTGCAAATGGCAAGACTTCATTCTTTTTGATTGCCGACTAATACTCCATCGTGTATATATACCACATCTTTATCCATCTGTCCGTCGATGGACATTTGGGCTCTTTCCATACTTTGGCTCTTGTCGACAGTGCTGCTATCAACATGGGGGTGCATGTGCCCCTTTGAAACAGCACACCTGCATCCCCTGGATAAATACCTAGTAGTGCAATTGTTGGATCATAGGGCAGTGCTATTTTTAACTTTGAGGAACCTCCATACTGTTTGCCATAGTGGCCGCACCAGTTTGCGTTCCCACCAGCAGTGCAAAGGGTTCCTCTTCCTCCGCATCTTCGCCAACATCTGTTGTTGCCCGAGTTGTTTATTTTAGACTTCTGGTCTTTCTTCGCATGTGGAATCCACCAGGCAGCATTTAATGGGCTGGACTGGAATCTTTCTGTTTAGTTAAAAGCACCAGGATGGGCTGGGAAACCTCGTCCCCTGCATATTTAGTTATTTTGACAAACTAGGCCACTGACACCCCACATGAAAGAAAGAGAGCTAAAATTCTTCATTTTCACCTCGGGCAACTGAAGCCTTCTTCTAGAAGGGGCGCCTGGGTGGCTCAGTTGGTTGAGCATCCAGCTTCAGCTCAAGTCATAATTTCACGGTTTGTGGGTTCGAGCCCCGTGTCGGGTTCCGTGCTGACAGCTCAGAGCCTGGAGCCTGTTTCAGATTCTGTGTCTCCCTCTCTCTGCCCTCCCCCACTCACACTCTGTGTCTCTAAAAATAAACAAACATTTTAAAAAAACCCACCAAATACCTCCTAGTTTGCGCTATTATTGCCAACATCCAGGACATGTGAGGGAAGGTTATCAGCAGCCTGAATGCTCCAGGTGGGAGCCCTCCTCCCGGCCCCTCCCAAGCCCTCCTCATGCCCGACGGCTGGGCTCTAAGGACCACAGGGGCTCTGCCCCAAATTCCCTCCTGATCAGCTTGGAGAAACCACTCTCCAGATGGGGAGGGACTCTCTCTGTGCCGCCTGGCACGGGACCTACACTGTGAAGCAGGTCCCGCCGCAGAGAGCTCACGGGGCTCCAACAGTGGGGTCTCTAATGAACCTGCACAGGTTCCTGCCTCTGAACCCGCCCCCTTGTGTCTAGTCCCGTGTGACAGACACACCATTTTCACGTTAGTTCCTCCACCTCTAGTCATTCACTGCACGGATCCTCAGAAGGGATCACGCTGGAATTTCATTCTCCCACAAAGGGGAAGTAATTCTAGAACTGGATGAAGGTACTCAAAATACCTAACCAGGGGATGAAATGCCCCTTGAACATCTTTTTTTTTTTTTTTTTTGGACAGGGGAGGAGCAGAGAGAGGGAGACACAGAATCCGAAGCAGGGCCCAAGCTCTGAGCTGTCAGCACAGAGCCCAACGCGGGGCTCGAACCCACAAACGGCGAGATCATAACCTGAGCTGAAGTTAGGTGCTCAACCACTCAACTGACTGAGCCACCCACGCGCCCCTGAACATCTTTTATTTAACCCTTGGCACGCCATCATTCCCAACCTCCAACACTACTGACATCCATTCCCACGGAAAGCAGCTTTTTGATATAACTACCCTATGCAGTGCATTTTCATATTCCAGTAGGGATGACCCATGTGTCCGCTTTGATGTGAAAGGAATAGAAACACACCAGGGCACTCACGCCCAGGGCGGCACAGGCTTTCTTGCTTTTCTTGAATCTCAAAAGCTGCTCTGGATGATGGAAAACTGCTGCAGGCTCTGCTCTCTGATGACATGTAGATGGTTTCGGTCTCTGCTCCCCTTCTCAGACCTCTTCCCGGGAAGCCCGAATCCACCCGTTACACCTTTTGGCCTTGAAAGGACAAAATGTCTCTAAAGAAATATTGCAGGTTGCTCAAACTCAGGATCGATACGTAGGGCGCCCGATCCTGGCCCCACGTGAAACCCCTTGTGACTGCTTAGCACGGACACGGCACCTTCCGACTCCCCGTGCAAACAGGAAGCGCCTCTCGCTGATGCACAGGTTCCATGCTTTACTGACGACTCTTATTTACAAATGGAAAACGGCAAATATCGTGCTGGGGATGCGACTTCAAGTCCCTTGAGGTCACTGAGCAGCACTTTACCTTTGGGCTACTTCGGCTCAACACGCTGAATGATCGGCCCTTCCTCTGGCCCTGCACCTTCACCAAGGGTAAAACATGTTCACACATGTTCATAGGGACAGTCGCCATGCCTGTATGGGAGCTCATGACCTTGGACTATTATAGAGACAAGATGTCCTCACCCACATGGGAACCAATTAAAAATGGCTCCTCTGTCCCAATTTGATTAGATGCCCTACTTGAACTGACTTCTCTGGCATTACGAAGGGTCCTGGCTCCAGATTTGACTCCCTGGAGGCCAACAGAAGCCATTTTTGCTGACATTTTTTTCCAAACAAAAACTCGAAAACAAAAAATGAAAAGCAACTCAAGAAAACCGAGAGGCAAACCTCTGTCTTGGTCCAAAGGGATGTTCTTCCCAAATAATACTTTAGAGAATTGCTAGGAGATACCCAACAACCGGCCCCATGAAGGATAAGCAATATTGGAAATCTAGTCACTGTGACTTCAATAAAAAGGGACAACTCTGGTTTGGCCCAAATAACAATCTGGCCCTTCCAGAGATGCTACCACAGCCCAAACTCACCACTACACATGCGTGAAACCCCTGGCCCGAAACAACACAATATGTTCAATCCCAAGATTCATAAATGCACAGAAAGCGCCTACTCCCTGGTCCCACCTGTCCAAGTACAACCCAAGGACGTCTGTTAACACGAGCGGATTTCACACAGCTCCCTCTCTCACGGACATGAATACGGTTTAGGCATGACTTACATGTTATCTCACTGGACAGAAGCCTTCTCTTGTAGATACCCCACTGCTTATCCTGTGGCTGCAGTGCTGTGAGAACTTACTGTCTCACCTGGGGAACACACCTCTAACTTCACAGGGATCCAGGAACCCAGCTTACCAGCCAGGTGCTTCGACAGGTCTGTTCTGTTCAGCCCGTTTTACACCTTCGCTGTGAGTACCGTGCCCCATACGCAGGCTCAGTTGAACACATTAATGGCACTGTTGACACTCAATGGACACGCTGTGTAGAGACCCCCCCGACACACACACACACACGCACGCACACACACACACACACAACCACCGTGTCCGAAAGCACTAAGGTTGGTCCTTCGAAATCTCCCATCCACCCTCCAGGGCCTTCAGCCTCCCACCCTGATATATCACAGCACGTCCAGTGCAGTGACCCCTGCTCCTTTGACCCTCACGTACAAGTCAATGTTGGAAAGGAGTGATAGTGATCACCTGACAGTTTTATTTTTAAAGTCATCAGTAATTAGGGGCACGTGGGTGGCTCAGTCAGTTGAGCGTCCAACTTCAGCTCAGGCCATGGTCTCCCAGTTTGTGGGTTTGAGCCCCGCATCGGGCCCTGAGCTGACAGTGCAGAGCCTGCTTCAGATTCTGTCTCCCTCTCTCTCTGCCCCTCCCCTGCGCATGCACTCTCTCTAAAAAATAACAGTAAAAAAAATTTTCAAGTTATCGGTTATTAGAACACTTGGCATTAACAGGAAGAAAAACACCCTGGTGGGCAAAGGGAATGTACAGATACGTGCCCCTGATTTATGCTGGTGGATATACACCCAGCAGGCGCCCTAGGACAGCAGCAGAGACAGGGACACTGGGACACACGGGGCCAGGGAAGACCGGTTTTCTAAAGGGTAAAGAGAACCATCAGCGTCACGGACAGTAACTGAGTCCTGTGGATTTAACTGTCGTGGAAACGAGTGGAACACACAGAAAGTTCCAGCACGTATGATTATGACCTGAGCAACGGAGGAGTTTTCTCACAGAACAAAAGATGGTCATCTACACAGGAAAAGACCGGGAAGTTCAACTCTACTAACAACGTGAAGGATCCATCCATGCAGACAACACAGAGAAAGGATACACCCTGACCTGGAGAAAACACAGCAGGCAGAAATGAAACAGACAAATGTCCCCAGGAAGTGAAGGAAACAAATCATCAGGAAGAAGACACGTGAGTTACAGGAGACAACACGCTGGAAATGCTTCCACGGAAGAGGAAACCCACACGTGAGAAATGCTCAGCCCTGGAGGAATCAGATAAACCAACGTGTGACGCCCAGGAGACCCCGTGTCACCCACTCGAGCTGGACGCCATGAAGTCGCAAGTGACGGGACCCAAAACCGACATGTGGTTCACACTCTGCACCCCGTTTCCTGCTAACGTGTAACTTACGAGCTACAACATGCAATGTCCCCCCAGCGCAGAAGGACTTACGAGGCTTTTACCCTGGAGACAAGACCACACTGACGGCAACAGCAGAGCCCACAAAAGGAAAACATGAACTGGAGACCCCACACCCCACCATCCCGGGACGGAGGGGTTCACCGGACACACTGAGCCGCAAGCACCCGCCCGAGAGGCACAGACGAGCCCTGGGCAGCCACACATCACCGGTGGCACTGCTGACATTCCCCTCTCGCCCCGCAACAGAGATCAGGTCGAGTGACGCCTGCTGGGGGGTGACGACACGGAAAGCTGCCAGCACAAAGAGGTATGGCCAAGGGACAAAAGTCCTAAGTGTCACCCACACTGGATGCCCAGGGCAGCGAGAGCCTCTCCAGGAACAACGGGCCGAGCACCAGAGCAGGAGCCGCTCAGACTGGTCACCCACGGCGCCCACACCACACATGACACCCCAGTGCACAGGGTGACACCCAGTCCCCCCATGAGCGCCAAGCTCTCCCTGCTGACACCGGTCCTCTGGGATGGAAGGAGGGGACCAGAGACCCCTGGGGACTGGACTCTGAGCTCCACACGCCCTGCACCCCCTCCTCTGGGGCCACAATTCTCACCAGAGAGGAAGCCCTCCCAGTTTAGGATCTGACCCCTACATGCTCTGTGTTCATGACCCTTCCAACGGCACTTGACCCCGAGGAGCCTTCCCTCAGTCTGACCTGCACATCTTCCTGTTTCCACAGATCCCACTTAACCCCACAACCCCTTGGACGATGCCAACACCGGTCCTCGGGAGACACCCCAGGGCGGCCCCAGCCCCTTCCCTACTGGTTCCCATTGATCCTGGGGGCTGGAGGCCACCTGCAGGCAAGCGAGACCCTACCACACCTTCCCTCACCTCCCACCAGGCCCACCTTTGGGGGTGGCCGGTCCCCAGCCCAGAGGAGGCCCCAGCTTCCAGCAACCCAGGTCACCCGAATGACACGGGGACCCCAAGCTGCTGTGTGGACAACCAGGTGCAGCATCACGGCTTCCACCCTGAGGGCAAGGCCACAGTGGGAGGGGCGGCTCTAGGGCCCCTGCGTGGTTTCCCATGAATGGAAGCTGTTTATCCCTTTCAGAGAACAGGGACTGGTACCGTTAGAATTGAACCCGTCTCAGTTCACAGAATTTGTGTGCGTCTCTGACACCGGCAATTCCCAGGGGACAGATCAGGAAGACAGTTTCCCACCTCTGGACCCTGCGTGGAACCGTCACCAGCATTTGGATGAATCCTCTGACCCATGACTCCACCCACCTGCATGAAGGTGTGGAGCCCCCTGCAGACCCCCCCCCCCAACCCTAATGGAGAAGGACAGTTCTGTCCTGAGACACTTTTCCCCAGGGGACGCTCTCTGGATAAAGCCCCCAGTAACCCGAGTCAGCAGGGACAGGAACGACCTGACACATTTACTACCCTCTGCCCTGAAGGGGAAGAAAGGAGGCAGAAAGAACTCGCATTTTACACCTGCTCAACGCGAGGCTGGCAGAGGACAGAGCCATCAGTGCTGAGCTGGACAGGGTGACAGGTCCTGCTCACAGGTGACATGCAGACGCCTACCTGAGCCCTGTGCTCCCAGGAAAACCTCAGTGGAAGGGAAAGGCACTCCCTCCCCCACCCTGTTGGGGTCTGGAAAACAGCAGGCTGCACGAGGGCCCCTCCCCCGTCAGACCAGAAGACTCACAGGACGTCCCCCTGTTCACCCACGACAGGGCCACGCGCAGACCCCCCCACACCCACACTTTGTGCCTCATCTGTGATCAGCTCAGCTGCTTGTCCCCGTGACCAAGGGGCACAAAATGCTGGCTGGTCCCACTTTGCTTTGGCTTCTCTCCTTCTCCAGACCCCTGAATGTGGGCTTGCTCTCAGCCTGAGCCACACACAGCCCCTCCTGGGGACAGGGGGACAGGCTGGCCTCAGGGAACCACCACGTCAGCACCACACCTGCTCATGCTTGGTTTCTTTCCTCCTCTCCTTTTACACGACTCTTGAGACACTCACAGGTCTTATACTCAGTGTCCTCCCTGTCGACGTAGCCCCTGTCCATAATGCAACAGCCCCCCCCAGCTCCCCCCCGCCCAGCCCTTGCCCCTAATGCAACAGCCCCCCAACTCCCTGCCCGGCCCCTGCCTCTAGTGCAACAGTCCCCTCCCTCCCAGCCTTTGCAATCATTCTTCTCAATACCAGTCTCTCCTCCTCAATTCAGATTCTTCATTTGACACTGGTCTGACCAACTGTCGGCCACCGCCCCTTTCCTACCCAAAGTTTATCCAGGCCACTGTCCTCCCCACAGGCCCCTGACATTGCCTCCCCATGGGCACCTGGTCAGAACAAGCCCTGAGTTGCCCACCTGAGCAAAGAAACCTCTGAGCACAGGGAGCCCGTTCCCGTCCAAACACCTTTCGGTCACTGCTCCTCATACAGAAAGCCTGTTTCTGAGTATTGGAGGTGCTGGGGGTGGGGGGTGGGGGGTGGGGGGAGTCTCCGAACCCAGCGTCCTCTGCAGCGGTCTTCGGAATGTTACAAACAAGACACCAGAGCCAAAATGGAGTCCCTCATACTAAGCTCCTTGTCACCAGACCAAGAGTTAACTTAATTGCAGATTCGGCCTCTCCCAGAAATGCAATCTTAAACCAGTCAATCAGGAACGACCTGGTCAGCCCTGGTGAGGTCGCCGGGCTGCTAGACCCCTGCCCTCCCGGAAGGAAAGGTGACCTCCCAGCACCCATCCACTTTTTGTCTAACAGAACTTCCTGTCCCCACTCCTCCTGCCTGTGAGCCCTTCATTTTGCACAGCTCCTCTGGGCTCCCTTGTATCGGCGAGATGGCATGCTGCCCGATCCATGAATCATTGAATGAAGCCAATTACTCAGCTGAATTTTGTTTTTTAGCAAGAACAAAGTCTCCTTAACCAAGTATGGATTTGATTTTATCTGTCAGGTGGGGGGCGGGGGTCTTCCACCTCGGCCACCCCCACTTGCCCCCGAGCCCTTGATCGCCGGCGCTGGGGTCCTCCCACCCTCGCTTCGGACCCCCGCCCAAGGACGACCCGGGTGGGGACCGGGAAGAGGAGGAAAGGGCAGGACGCTGCAGCCCCACTCCCGGCCGAGGGCACAGGCTCGGATTAGGACCCCCAGGGGCGGTGCCACCTGGGCCGGGGGCGCCCTCCAGCCGGTTCCGGCCGGTTCGAACCAGCCTCTCGGGGCTCCGCCCAAACCCGCGCACTCACCATCTCGCAGCCCGCTCCGGACTGTCCCGGCGTCCAGGCAAGCGGCAGTACGACACCGACCGCGACACCGAGCTAGACGCCGCGCGAGGCAGGTGCGCTCCGACGCAGGGCAGCAGGGCAGCGAGGGACTCGCCTCTGGAGCGCGCCCGCCCCCCGTCCTGATTGGACGGCGCTACGAGACCATGCGTTCTGATTGGCTCGTCTTCCGGACCCCGCCCCCTCAGAGACCGGGCCTGCGGTTGCCCACCCACAGTGCCTCCGCGCCTCCGCACCGCCCCTGCCCCCCCTGATTGGACAATCCTCCCAGACCCTGCCCCTTGCGTCCTGAGTGACAGGTCATTCGGACACACGTGTCTGGCCAGCGTGGGCTTAGAGCTGAGACCGCTCCCTGCGGTTGGACCTCCGGCGCCTGCAGCTCGGCCACCCATCCTGCCTGCGTCCTCCTCCTGGACCGTGAGATCCTGACTCAGTTTCCCTGCGGAGCGCCCCTTGTCGGGAGCTTGGACAGGAGGGGACAGACGGGAGGGGCTGGTGAGCCCTAGGGTCAAGGGTTGGCGCGGGGGCGAGGTGAAGAGCGGATCTGTGACTTTTGTTTAAGAACAAAGATCCTCCTGGCGCCTGGGTGGCTCCGTGGATTCAACCTCCGACTTGGGCTCAGGTCCTGATCTGGCTGTTCGTGAGTTCGAGTACCTTGTCGGGCTCAGTGTTGACAGCTCAGAGCCTGGAGCCTGCTTCAGATTCTGTGTCTGCCACTCTCTTTCCCTACCTTGCTCAAGCTCTGTCTCTCTCTCTCAAAAATAAGCAAACATTTAAAATATATATATATTAAAAAAGAACAAAGAGCCTCAACAGTAAGGGCAGAGCCAGGGTCCGTGGGTTTTGACCTGTGACCTTTCACGCTAGGAGGCCCCGCCTCCTCTCCCGTCCCCCACCTCTGGGACTTGAGGTCGGTCAACCTCACCCCTCAGCACAGCCACAGGGGTGGGATGTTGGCATTCTCAGACCTGCGTTTTACTCTTTTCAGCCTAAAAGCCCACAAGACTGTAAAGCAACCCAAAGCGTTTATTTGGGGTCTTAGGGATTACAATCCGGAGAGCCAGAGTCAAAATACAAAGCGTGCTCCAAAATGCTAACAAGGAGAGCAGGCTTATAAAGGCAAAAAATACAAGGTTACATAAGTTGTTTTGAAAGAATTATGATTGGTGCTGGCAGAGTTTAAACTGACTGTCTAATACACGATTGGCTACTTGGCTAACAGGCATTACATGATCTCTATTTCGGTCCCCAGTAGGAGGAAGTGTTCCAGGAGGAGGTGGAATTGCAATTGACAAAAGTCAAAAGTTCACGGTGTTCTGAAAATTGAAACAGGGGACGTGCGCAGTCCCTGCTTCCTGAATGTCCTTCCGACTGTATTTTGAGTGACTCTTTTAGGGCTATCTTCACTGAGTCGTCTTTCACACTCTGCAAGGAACTGTTTTTCAGATCTCTAGCGCATTTTGTAAAATTAAAGGCTACGATATCCTGAAGGCAATTGAATTCCTATTTTAACTGATTTAAAAGTAATAAAAGCTGAAAAAAATGAAATGAAATAAAAGCATCAAAAGCTGAAATAAATTTATGTTGGACCTGAAACACTAAATAGATCAGCAGCATTTAATACGACTGCTCATTTCAAAAATACCCCCCCAGCGTTGGGTAGAGAAGTGTAAACTCCAGCATCATCGTAACAAGTAACCCTGTTACTTACAAACATAATTATAAAAATTAATTTTCTCTGTTTTGCAAAAAGGTATTATTCACTTTCATAAAAATGAGTGTTCAGGGTGTTAAGAAATAAAATTCATCTCAGCACATCTGAATATGTAATTTGGCTTTATTTCACGATTCATGAATCAGACTACATCTCATCTTACAAAGGAGCTCTGAGGAACCACACAAAATAGAAGCCTTTCTTCAGAAGAAGGGGATGGGGAAAAGAAGTTTCTAGCAAAGGCTGGATTGTTTCAGGCAAGGTCACCTTCCTTTGGTGGAAAGTGTGTGTATCAGGCAGGTTATCTCACTGGTGCTGACCAGCAATTCCAGACTGACCGGTGAAGTTCACGTTCCTCAAGAGAGGCCAAAACTGCAATTAGATAAGGTATTAAATCTCCCGGTGCTGATGTGGGACTTAGCACCAGTGACTCCATTTGAGATCTGCTGTTTCTTTTTTAAGAAGAGGAACATAGGGGCGCCTGGGTGGCTCAGTCGGTTAAGTGTCCGACTTCCACTCAGGTCATGATCTCGTGGTCCATGAGTTCGAGCCCCGCGTCGGGCTCTGTGCTGACAGCTCTGAGCCTGGACCCTGTTTCAGATTCTGTGCCTCCCTCTCTCTCTGACCCTCCCCCGTTCATGCTCTGTCTCTCTCGGTCTCAAAAATAAATAAACGTTAAAAAAAATTTTTTTTTAATAAAAAAAAGAAGAGGAACATAGGGGCGCCTGGGTGGCTCAGTCGGTTAAGTGTCCAACCTCAGTTCGGGTCATGAGTTTGAGGTTCATGAGTTTGAGCCCCGCATCGGGCTCCCTGTTGTCAACACAGAG
The DNA here is from genome assembly GCF_018350215.1 of Panthera leo. Classification (NCBI taxonomy): domain Eukaryota; kingdom Metazoa; phylum Chordata; class Mammalia; order Carnivora; family Felidae; genus Panthera; species Panthera leo. Next base: position 2,283,033 of record NC_056680.1, read on the forward strand.
CCTGCTTCGGATCCCCTGTCCTCCTCTCACTGCCCCTCCCCCGCTCTCTGTCTCAAAAATAAAGAAACATTAAACATTTTTTTTTTAAAGAAGAGGAACATATTTGAGAATAATTTCCTATGTAGAAATGTGACTTCCAATTAAAAATAAATCCCTTTTGACTTACAAACTAAACATTTCTTTCTTGGTATGGATTAATAATAAATAAATGCCACATATAAAAAAATCCAGCCTGGGATTCAGAAATCCTTCGAAGACTCTCTGGTAGCATGTCCTTCAGCAACTCATTTCCTGTCCATCTGGTCAGTATTTATGCAAAAAGTAACAATTTCATATACCTATCTTGCTTTCTTTGTTACATAAAAAAGCAACATATTTATACGGCAATAGAATTTGATGTTTTGGTTCAATTAGAAATAAATCCCACGCAGGGCACCTGGGGGGCTCAGTGGATTAAGCGTCCAACTCTTGATCTCAGCTCAGGTCTTGATCTCAGGGTCACGAGTTCAGACCCCGTGTTAGTCTCCGCCCTGGACACTGGGTTTATTTCCAAACTTTTGCTACTCAAATACTGCTCTCTGTTGGGAAAATATAACCGAAAACCAAACCTCCTGCCAACCCAGGAAACCCGTCACAAAGACTGAAGAGAAAGAGACCAGGAGAACGGTTTTATTTCTGAGTCAGCACTAAGCCAGAATGTGACCTGCATCTCGGGCAATCCTCTTGAGAACCTGGAAAGACAAAGAAATCTCTCCCCCTTACACAGCCAAGCACAGTCAAGCCATTCCATACACGTTCTCAGGATAAGTGATAACCAGTCCTCCCGTGGCCAATCCCAACAGCCTTTGTCATACAATCATGCATCCTCCACCCACCTGGTGACTCGGTGACCGTCCGTATTAGTTACTTGGCTTTGTGCAAAGGAAAAACAAGCTTCTCTTTATGACAGTCGGTAGTTTTGCAAGTGAGAGAAGCCCCCATGGAGAGACCGCTCTCTCTTTTGCTGATTGCATTTCAAAGTGAGCTCCCAGGAAAGAGTCCCGGTGGTAAAGCAGGCGAACGCTTTCCTTAGCTTTTACAGAGGTTTACGTACATTTCAAAGGAGAAGGGGTTTATAAACACAAGTTCTCTAAAGAAAATGCTCTAAGAAAAAAAGGAGGGAGCCATCTCTTTCCTCATTTTCAACAGGGAGAATGAAAGCTCTTACTCTCGGTTCCATTTGCCTGTAAACCAACTAAATTTCAAAGCACCGGGTATGAAAGGCTTGAGAACCTCTTCCAAACTAAGAGTGAAATCAAAGCTGGGGGATGGTCAGGGGCGCCTGGGTGACTCAGTCTGTTAAGCGTCTGACTCTGGCTCAGGTCATGATCTCTCACGGTTCATGAGTTCCGTCTGTCTCTGTGCTGACAGCTCGGAGCCCGGAGCTGCTTAGATTCTGTGTCTCCCTCTCTCTCTGCCCCTCCCCTGCTGACACTGCCTCTCTCTCTCTCTCTCTCTGTCTCCCAAAAATAAATAAACATTTAAAAAAAAATGGGAGATGGTCACATCATGTGGTAAAATAAATATTTGAAAACTGTGTATTATTTCATGCTTTAAAAATTATTTAGATTGGTATCGTGAAGTACACTGGACTGAGGAAAAAAACGCACTAAATGTTTTAATGTTAAGTTTAATCATTTTAACTAGGGCTGCCTGGGTAGTTCAGTCGGTTGAGCATCTTGACTCTTGATTTCGACTCAGGTCATGATCCCAGAGTTGTGGGATTGAGACCCACTCAGGCTCTGCGCCGAGCGTGGAGCCTGCTTAGGATTCTCTGTCTCTCTCTGTCTCATTCTCTCTCTCTCTCTCTCTCTGTCCCTCTTCCCCACTCATGCTCTCTCTAAAATTAAATTAAAAACAATTTTAAGCAAAAAAGTATGTGAAGTTGAAAGAACAAATAATAAATGAGCTATAGCCTGGGCACCCATGGTCATGAACAAACTGGGCAGCTACTCATATCTTGGGGTGCCCACCACCTGACTCATCACCCTTCATCCACTGGATAGAATCACTGCCCTGAATTACGCCGCTGCTCTTCATCAATTCACCATCTATTATTTATGACTAAGCAGGGTTTGGTTTAATTCTGTCTCTTCTGGGGGCGCCTGGCTGGCTCAGTCATTAGAGCTGGCGACTCGTGATCTCAGGGTCGTGGGTTCAGGCCTGACGTTGGGCATAGAGCTTATTAAAAAAAAAAAAAAATCAGTCCTGGCTGTTTTGGAATGTAGGTTTTATTATTGTTCAGTTCTGATGAGGCCAGCAGGTTAGGAGACGAAGGGCACTGAAAAGGCTGTTTGAGACACAATTGACATAGGACATTGTATTACCTAATATTTAATAGCCGTGTACCCCGAGAGACCATCACCACGCCGTCTGCTCACATCTGCCGCCACACAACGTTGTAATGGAAAGGTAATCTGTTACTCACAGCCCCGGAAGAGAGGGCATGCCACTCTGTGCCACGCAGGGCCACTCGGAGAAGAAACACCAAACGCCAGGAGGAGAGGGATAAAGGGGGAAATGTAGCCAAGTGTTTATTGTGGTTCCATTGGGCGGAAACAGGCGAGGCAGGGATGCAGGCTCGGGCCAGGCTAGCTTGAGTGCAGCTACTCTGGGGTGTAGAGGCTACCCCTTCCTGCTTGGTACCTAGCCCTGGGGTGATTAGGGCAGGGGGACAGTGGCCTGAGAGTGAAAGCCCCATAGAGGAGGGGACGGGGAGGTGGGCTCTGAATTGGCTGATTTGCATATAAAAGGTGTGCTGTGGGCAAGCTGTTTCCTGTCTCTAGCGATTGGCAGCCTCTGTGGGGCCGTCCCTCCAGGGTCAGTGAGGCCCCAGATGTGACAGCATCAGAATACAAAAAAGGGGCTCCGGTCACGATCTCATGGGTCATGAGTTGGAGCCCTGCATCAGGCTCTGCACTATCAGTGAGGAGCCTGCTCGGGATTCTCTCGCGCGCTCTTTTTCTGTCCCTTCCCCCTGCAAAGTAAATAAAGTTTTAGAAAATATAGAAAGCAAAAAGGCACCAATGATTGGTGAGGATGTGGAGAAATGGGGGGTCCTTGTGCACGGCTGGTGGGAACAAAAACAGTGCAGCCGCTTTGGAAATGTTTGGTGGTGCCTCAAAAAGTTAAACATAGGGGCGCCTGGGTGGCTCAGTCGGTTAAGCGTCCGACTTCAGCTCAGGTCACGATCTCACTGTCCGTGGGTTCAAGCCCTGCGTCGGGCTCTGTGCTGATAGCTCAGAGCCTGGAGCCTGTTTCAGATTCTGTGTCTCCCTCTCTCTCTGACCCTCCCCCGTTCATGCTCTGTCTCAAAAATAAAATAAAATGTTAAAAAAAAATTTAAAAAAAAAAAGTTAAACATAAAATGACCATGTGACCCAGGAATTCCACTCATTGGTATATACCCACAGGATCTGGACACCGGTGTTCAAACAGATACTTGCACATCTGTGTTAATTGCAGTGTAATCCACAAGCTGAAGCTCAATGGAGGGACAAACGCAGGGTCTCCCTCCACGCAGGCGCACGTCCACAGATGAACGTGTCCACCGCGCACGCGCACGTCCATCAGGTGCATCCACCGCGCACACGCACGTCCAAAGAGGCCCGTGTCCACCGCGCACGCACACATCCGCAGAGGAATGTGTCCACGCACGCGCACGTCCGCGGAGGAACGTGTCCACTGCGCACGCGCACGTCCCTCAGCCGGAGCAGGAGGGAGGCGCCCACACCCGCCACCCCGCCGACGGGCCCCCGAAAACACGACGCTCAGAGAGGGAACCGGACACGAGAGGCCACACGGGCTGTGAGTCCACGTGTGTGAAACGTCCAGAACGGGCCCATCCACGGACAGGGAGGGGTTTCGTGGGGGCCGGAAAGGGGGCAAAGGTGATGGCTGATGGGAACAGGGCTTCCTTTTGGTGTGATGGAATGTTCTGGAATTTATTGTGGCGATGGTTGTACGCACACCATGTGAATGTGCTAGAAACTACACGTTGAGTGGGTGGAATACATGATATGTGATTTGTAGCTTAATAAAGCAGTTATTTAAGGAACAAAATGAGTCGGTGCTTCTCTCAGTGCAATGTGGAAGTTTATATCCTAGGATGGTGTGGTGTCGGGCCCCAGATTAGGGCTCAGTATTATGTTCTGCCTTCATGCGGTAAAATCGGGCCTTGAATGGCCTGAGCACAAGTCCCCCAGCCCCCAACTCTGCTCCCACCGATAAAGGCCCCCAAAGCCCCCCTCCGGGGGGCCTGCCATGGCTGTCACTTACCCGCCCCCCCCCCCCCCCGCAGCCTCGGAATCAGTCCAACAAGACAATCCTCCCCCAGGACCAGGACCACCACCACCCCGCATCCCTGCAAAGCCTGCCTCCCACAGCCCCTGTGCCTCACTCTGTCCCTGAGTGTGTCCCCTGAGTGGCCCTGCGTGGCCTGTGGTGTCCTGCTCCCCCAGGCTGTGAGCCATCTGATAAACCTCCCGGGGTCACATCTGCTCAGTGTTGCGTGTCACGTGTTGGTTGTCCCCGTAACCTTGAGGTGGGGGTCCCTCACTCACCAATGGGTCAGAGGGAGATGATTAAAACAGATAGTGTCTCGGGGTGTCTAGGTGGCTCAGTCAGTTGAACATCTGACTCTATTTCAACTCAGGTCATGGGCTCAGGGTGTGTGGGATCGAGCCCCAGGTCTGGCCCTGCGCTGACGGGGTGCAGCCTGTTTGGAATTCTCTCTGCCCCTCCCCTCCCCGAAATAAATCAACATTAAAAAAAAGAAAAGAAAAAACAGATGGTGTCTCACATGGCAAGGTATGTGATGTCTGTTTATTCCCTTGGACCAGCTGACTCTGTCCACAAGAATGGATGAGACGATTCTTGGTCACCACTGTGCCCTCGGCACAGAGTGGACTCAATGCACGAGAGGGAGAGAAAGTGGAAAACATTGTGGGGCGCCTGGTGGCTCAGTCAGTTAAGTGTCTGACTCCAGCTCAGGTCATGATCTTGTGGTTTACGGGTTCCAGCCCCGTGTCAGGCTCTGTGCTGACAGCTCGGAGCCTGGAGCCTGCTTCGGATTCTGTGTCTCCCTCTCTCTCTTTGTCCCTCCCCTGCCTGTGCATTCTCTCTCTCAAAAATAAATAAACATTAGGAAAAAAAAAAAAAACAAAACATGAATCTTGTCTTCCCTGGACTAAGGCCAAATTCTAAGCCATAAAGCATTTCCTAAAGTGACCCAAGATCACCAGAGGTTTGGTGAAGGATTTAACAATCGTTCTTCAAACTTACCAACCTGGTTTCTCAGACTGATATCGACTAGTCCACAAGCATGTTGGTGAGGGCCAGGCTGCACACAGGATGAGGGAGGCCCACCAGACACTCCCCGAAATGGATTTAAATATTCGAACTCCTAAATTGGGCAAACGTTAGAACACTTGCTGGAAATCTCCAAGAAATGAAAGTAGCTTCTCCTAAGCCTGCTGATGGGAACAAAGCCCAGGCTTGCCCAGAACCTGCTCAAGATTATTACGAGCAACTCCAAATTGTCATCAAAGGGAATTCTGGCCTTTCCATAGACACCGAGGCCAGCCGGGTAGCGTTCAAATCTGTTTATTAAGGAGCTCAACTGGTATCTTTTTCTTTAGTTAAAAGGACCTCAGTGGGAAACTGTGTCCACTGCAGATTTCGTTAATCTGCAAACCAGCTTGCTTGCGCCATAGATGAGTCATCTAAGAATGCTAATTTCTTAATTCTCAACTCCAAAAGTCTAAACAAAATGAGTTATCTCCTAGTTTCTGCTGTTATCCTAGTATGTCCTATCCTGCTATTGCAAAGAGCCAAAGTCATTAAAGAAAAAAAAAAAAAAAGGTCACAAATGTAAGCACTCAGCAAACCTGCGTCCTGCCAGCTGGCCTTTCCAGAGTCCTTCCAATTCCCAAGTCCTCTCTGGTAAGCAGCTCAGAGAAACCACTCTCCACACTGGGAATGAATCTCTCTCTGTCCTTGTGGACCCTGGAACTACACTCATGGTGCCCAGCCCCCTGCTGTAATGCAGCCCCCGCCTGGAAGGACTAAAATAGTTCCGATAGCAGGGGGCCTCTAAAATATCGCAACAGGTTCCTGTCTGTCAGCCTATTCCTTTTGTCTATGTACTTTGAGAGATACTCTCTTCTCTTTCCTTCCTCCTCCTCTAGTCACGTATTAGGCTGAGATTTCTTAGAACAGGGTCATGACAGATTTCTTTCCTCCAAAAGGGGGACATAATTCTAAAATTTGACAGTACTGGGGCGCCTGGGTGGCTCAGTCGGTTGAGCGTCCGACCTCGGCTCAGGACACGATCTCACGGTCCGTGAGTTCGAGCCCCGTGTCGGGCTCTGTGCTGACAGCTCGGAGCCTGGAGCCTGTTTCCGATTCTGTGTCTGCTTCTGTCTCTGACCCTCCCCTGTTCATGCTTGTCTCTCTCTGTCTCAAAAATAAATAAACATTAAAAAAAATTAAAATTTGACACTAGTAACCAGATTAACCAGGGGCATGAAATGATCCTTGAACATCTTTTATCTACGTCATCTCTGACACACTAGAGTGGCATCTGGGGACACTGATCATTTGTCTCGACTGGATCACCTGCCATCCTCTTTCTGAGCAAAATCCTCAGTTGATATTGGCAGAAGCCACAGTGTACCTGCCATGAAGATTCATATAAATCCCTCAGAGCGCTGCCAGGAATTAATTCCCTTTAAATAAAGAAGCCCTTAAAGGCATCAAGCCCATAAAAGATTACAAGCCTGAGGCTTATGATCCCATCATACCTGCACCCGTCCGTGTAATACCCCCCTTTTACCTGTGAGAAAACCCAGTGCCCAGACGACGGAGGACTGTCCAGGACACGGTGATCACTGGCACCTGCTGTTCCCAACTCCCACACGCTGACATCCCTTCCCACTGAGAGCAAATTTTCAAGGAAATAAAACTGCACAGTGCATTTTTCGTATTGCAGTTTGTGAGGATGAACGCAGTTAACTCCGCTTGCATTTGAAAGGAACAGAAACACACCAGGGCACTCACGCCCAGGGCGGCACAGGCTTTCTTGCTTTTCTTGAATCTCAAAAGCTGGTCTGGATGATGGAAAATTGCTGCAGGCTCTGCTCTCTGATGACATGTAGATGGTTTCGGTCTCTGCTCCCCTTCTCAGACCTCTTCCCGGGAAGCCCGAATCCACCTGTTACACCTTTTGGCCTTGAAAGGACAAAATGATCGATACGTAGGGCGTCTGATCCGGGAATGAGCATGACACGTGGACCCACATGAAACCCCTCGTGACTGCTGAGCACGGACACAGCACCTTCCGACTCCCCGTGCGAACGGACAGGAAGTGCCTCTCACTGAGTTTCCATGGTTTACTGATGGTTCCTATTTACACATTGAAAATGCTAGGGGCACCTGGGTGGCTCAGTTGGTTAAGCATCTGAGTTCAGCTCAGCTCAGGATCTCCCAGTTCATGAGTTCGAGCCCCGCCTTGGGTGAGCTCGAGCCCTGCTTCTCCCTCTCTCCCTCTTTCTCTGCCCCTCACTCACTCACTTGCAAGCAAGCAATAGATAGATAGATTGATAGATAGATGAAATGGCTCCCCTGTCCCAAATTTATTAGATGCCGTACTTGAACTGACTGCTCCGGCATTATGAAGGGTCCTGGTTCCAGATTTGACTCCCCGGAAGCCAACAGAAACCACCTCACTGACATTTTTAAAACACACACACAAAAATGAAACGCAGCTCAAGGAAACCAAGAGGCAAACTTCCGTCATAGTTCAAAGGGATGTTCTCCCAAATAATAACATGCAGAAATTGACCAGCGGTGCCCCCAAAATGGGCCCCAGAAATGCGAAAACATTATTGGAAATCTAATCACTGTGACTTCAATGAAGAGGGAGAACTTGGGGCACCTGGCGGGGGGCAGGGGGCTCAGTTGGTTAAGCGTCTGACTCTTCAGGTCACTGATCTCACGGTTCGTGAGTTCGAGCCCCACGTCGGGCTCTGCACTGACAGTATGGAGTCTGCTTGGGATTCTCTCTCCCCCTCTCTCTGCTCCTCCCCTGCTCATGCTCTGTCTCTCAAAATAAATAAATAAACTTAAAAAAAAAAAAAAGGTGGGAGAAGAACTCTGGATTGGACCAAAAACCAATCTGGCCCTACCAGATATGCAACAATATCCACTACTCACCATTGAACATGCAATAAACCACTGGCCCAAAACAACTCGATATGTTCAATCACAAACACTAGTGGGGAAATATTAATAAAGCCACAGAAAGTGCCTGCTCCCTGGTCTTCCCCCCCCCCCCCCCCCACCGTCCAGGTCCAACCCAGGGAAGCCTGTTAGCACGAACGGATTTCACACAGCTCCCTCCCTCATGGACACGAATCCTCTCAGAGCCTGCACGCCCCACCGGAAGGCCAGCAACATCCCCATTTTGCAGATTAGAGACCAGCTCAGAGAGATCTGGCTGTTGGCCGGGCCAGGGTGGCAAATGAACTCACGAATGGGGTTCCGGAACCGCCTCCCCAGAAAACTCCCTCCCCATCTCAGACACCAGCCGGCTGGTGCCCGGGCCTTCGTCCGGTCGGCCTCTGGCTTGACCACGAGGCATCCCCCATCATGTGATGAGATGGTGCCCACCAGCCGGCATCACCGGGACCGGGGGCTCACCAAGGCTCCAATCAACAGCTGCCACCTGGCGAGGTCACAGCCGGCTCACTGCTGGGCTGATCGGCCCATGGCCCCTCTGGGAAGCGTGGTTTCTGGAGTCCTGTCTGAACCACTAACACCGATCAGCGGCCATCAGCCGGGCACCAGCCTCTGCTCCTTCCCCATCCCAGGGAAGCAGGTTTAATGTGAAAGCCACTCCCCCTTGGAAACAGGGCACAGCCTCGGTAATGATTAGACACCACGGCGGAGCAGCGGTGACGAGGCCACGGGCGCGGGAGGGCTCGGTACATTTTCCTAATAAGCCGATGCAATTAGTCGGTTTCCACCACCAAAACAAAATACCAGGGGCAGAGCAGCTGAAACAACAGACACGTCCCGTCACGGCTCTGGAGGCCGGGAATCTGAGATCAAGGTGCGGGCAGGCCTGGTTTTCCGGAGGCTTCCCCCGGGGCTTGCAGTCACCCCTCTTGCCGTCTCCTCACGGGGTCCCCGTCTGTGCACACGTGCCCGAGAGCCACGGCGTAGCCTGATCTCTTTTTCTTACGAGGACACTGGCCAGACTGGATTACAGCCCACACCAACAGCCTCGCCTTAACCTTAATCACCTCCTCAAAGACCCTTTCTCCAAATAAGGCCGCTTTCTGAGGTCCCGGGGGTCACAGTTCAGCCAGTAAGTCCTGCAAAGGGGGAAACTGATTTTGACTCAAGATGGGGGTGGGGGGGTGGGGGGGTGGTGCTGGTAGGAGCGGCTGGCACAGCCCAGCAGGGAAGTGTGAATCCAGGCTGTGCCTCCCGGGGCCTCAGGTGCTGCTGGGTGGGAAATTGGCAGGTAGATTTTCCCCATCTGAGAAATGGGTACAGTCTCGGTCCTTTCTGGCAGCTGTAAGAGAATAAACAACAGACTCCGGGCTTGTAAACAACAGGCCTATCCCATGGTTCTGGGTGCTGGAAGTCCAAGATCAAGGCCCTGGTGGATTCGGTGTCTGGTGAGGGCCCAGTTCCTCGGTGCCCATCACATTGTGGCAGGAGGTGGGAGGGAGCCTTCTGGGGTCTCTCCTCAAGTGGTAGTCCCACTCCTGGGGGCGCCAGCTCCTGACGCCATCACACGGGGGGTTAAGTTTCAACATAAGGGTGTGGGGAGACACAGACATTCAGACCCCAGCAGATACTAAGCGTGGATGTAAAAGAACCAAAGCAGTGGAGTTCATTTTTTTTTTTTTTTTTAATTTGAGGAGAAAAGAGAAGGCAATGGGGAAAAGCGATGGAGTTTAAAGTTGTACAAATACTGCACTAAAGGACCAGAGAGTAGAATAAATCTCATCCCAGGGCGCCTGGCGGGGGGCTCAGTCGGTTAAGCGTCCAACTTTGGCTCAGGTCATGATTCCACGGTTCGCGGGTTCGAGTCCTGCATGGGGCTCTGTCCTGACCGCTCAGAGCCTGGAGCCTGCTTCCGATTCTGTGTCTCCCCCTCTCTCTGCCCCTCCCCTGCATGTGTGCTCTCTCTCTCTCTCTCAAAAGTAAATATACATACATACATAAATAGGGAAGTGAGTTTCTCTGAGTTCTGTGTAAATTAATGAACCTAAGGAAGAGGCGGTGGCCCCAGCTGGTGTCTGAGGATTGCTTGGGCTTATGGGTGGGGGTCAGTCCCTTGCACACACGTGGGCATTGGGCCCAGGAACCCTCAATGAATGTGGAAATGTGGCCAGACGGGAGAACAAAGGGAAGAAGGGGGAGAACTCCAGCAAAAGCAGGAGGCCCCCCAGCCGCCCTCCCACAGCCGCCCCTGCCCTGCAGCCTCTGTTCCCCGAGACCTTCTCCTATCTCAGGTCTCGGGCCTGTTTGCAGTGAGGACGGTGGCTGCTGCCCAGTCCCTCCACAAGCAGGAGGCTTTGTCCCCCTCCTTCCCCAAAGGCTCACCCTCCCCGTTTGTGCTGCTCTCCTCGGGTGCCCCCCACCCACCCAGCAACCATCACCTACTTCCTCCCTGGTCTTTGTCACATGCCCTCCCCTGCCTCCCCCCCCCCCCCGCCCCCGCCCTGACTCCCACCCTCAAACCTGTAACATCCAGGGTCCCAAAGTCCCGGACAGGGAGGACCCAGTGTTCTGTCCTCCAGGCACATCCTCACTGCCTGATCTTGTCCCCAGCTCCCAGGGGCCCTGCGCCACCCTGGCGTCACCCGCAGGGGTTTCTGCTGCACTGTGTGAAATATGTCCCCCTAAAAGATCTGTTTGACTCCTAACCCTCCGGTACCTGAGCCTGTGACCTTACTTGGAAACAGGGTCTCTGCACACTTGACCAGTTAGGATGAGCTCACACTGGAGAGTAAGCGGCTGGGGTCCTCACAGACCGGAAAACTAGAAGGGGACAGACCCAGGGAGAGAAAGGCCAAGGCCTGAGGCAGCCGGCAGCAGGGGGAAAGGGGGGAAGGGAGGACCCCTAGAGCCTGCAGAGGGAGCACGGCCCTGCCACACCCTGAGCTCAGACCCAGATCCGGGACGGGCTCTGTCCCTCTGGTTTGGCACCGTGCGAGCCGGTGGCCCTTGCCCTCCGCCTTCACCCATGCTCACCCCAGGTGGGCCTCAAACCCAAACCCTCGGCTGCCTCCGTTTCCCCTCCAGCTGTGCCGACCCCTCCTCCTGGCCCACACAGACCACGAGCGGAGCGGCCCTGACCACTTCGGAGCGGAGCGCCCCCTGGTGCGAGCCCACCCACCCAGCGGCTCCCCCGGGGTCCCGCCGCCCCCTCGATCCACGCGAGGGAGCGCTGACCTCGCTCAGGTCAATGAAGCCTTCGGGTCTGGGTGGCCGACACCGCTCGGAGGGGAACCAGGCGGCCCGAAGACTGGAGAACGCGCCTGCGAAACCTGTACGCTCATAAAGAACGTGTCCTGAAAATGCACCAAGAATCTTGAAAGCTCAACAAGAAAATAAGAGCCCAATTAAAAATGGGCCACGGATCCGAAGAGACTCCTCGCCAAAGGTGCAGAGATGGCAAGGAAGCTCGCGGACAGATGCCCCATTTCGCGTGCGGTCGGGGACGCGAGCTAAAGCCGCACACGCCTGTTAGAACGCCCCCACCCCCACCCGGGGACCCAGCAGCAGGTGTCGGGGACCCAGCAGGAGCGCGCACTCACCCCGCTGGCGCCGTCGCAAAACGGGCCACAGCCACACTCGCTCGGGCCGCCCCGGGGCGGCTTCTCACAAAACCGACCATAGGCTCAGGGAGCTTCCAGAACACAAGGACCTGCGCGTGGATGCGTGTGGCAGCTTTATTCCTAATTGCCCGAAACCGGGAACAATCAAGATGTCTTTCTGGAGGGAAATGGATTCGCCGAGCGTGGGGCAATCGGACAAGGGGACGTCATCCGGCACTAAAGGGCAAGAAACTATGGCGCCGGGAAAGACATGGAGGAATCTTTTTTTTTTTTTTTTTTAATTTTTAAAAATGTTTATTTTTGAGAAAGAGACGCAGACAGAGCGTGAGCAGGGGAGGGGCAGAGAGAGAGGGAGACACAGAGTCCCAAGCAGGCCCCCAGGTGCTGAGCTGTCGGCCCAGAGCCAGAGGCAAGGCTCCAACCGGGGAAGGTGAGATCATGACCTGAGCCAAAGTCCAATGCTTAATGGACTGAGCCCCCCAGGCGGCCCTTGTTTTATTTATTTTTTTAATGTTTATTTATGTTGAGAGAGAGAAGCCCAAGCAGGCTTCACGCTACCGGTGCAGAGCCTGATGCAGGGTTCGATCCCACCATTCTGGGATCGTGACCTGAGCCACGATCAAGAATCGGATGCTGAACTGCCTGAGCCACCCACCCCCCACCCCGGGTAGATTTTATTTTTTTAGAAGTGGTTTTAGATTTACAGAAAATTTGAGCAGAAAGCAGTTTTCCCATATGCCCTACCCGGCCTTTCTTCTATTTATTAACATCTTGCATTCTTGCAACGTTTGTTATAGGGGATGAGCCAATATTGGTAGATTATTAATCAGAGTCCACAGTTGGCATTGGGGTTGATATTAGTGCTGTATGTACTCCATGGGTCTGGACAGATGTATAATCACATGTATCCGTCCTTGTGCAGAGTAGTTTCACTGCCCCCCCAAATCCCCGTCTCCCCCTGTTCGTGCATCCCCTCCTTCCCACGAACCCCCACAACCACCCATCTGTGTACTGTCCACAGCTTTGCCTTTTCCAGAACGTCGTAGAGTTGCAATTATGTAGGACTTGCCTTTTGGGCTGGCTTCTTTCACTGAGGGAGATGCATTTAAGATCCCTCCATGTCTGGGGGCCCCTGGGTCTTTCTGTCTCTCAAAAACAAATAAACTTTAAAAAAAAATTATTTTTTTTTTAATCTAAAAAAATACCACGAGATATCACTTCACAGCCACTAGGATGGTTAGAATCAAAAAGACAGGCAGGAACAGTATCGGCAACGATGTGGAAAAATCAGAATCTTCATTCACTGTTCGTGGGAGTGTGAAACAGTATAGCTGCTATGGAAAAGTCTGGTAGTTACTCAAATGATTAAACATAGAGTTTCCGTATGACCCAGCAATTCTACTCCTAGGTATTGTTAACACACACACACACACACACACACACACACAATTTATCTGAGTAAATTTTTTTTAACGTTTACTTTATTTTGAGACAGAGAGTAAGCAGAGGAGGGGCAGAGAGAGGGAGACAGAATCCCAAGCAGACTCCACGCTATCGGCACAAAGCCCGATGTGGAGCTCGAACTCACGTACCGTAAGATCGTGACCCAAGCCAAAATCAAGAATCGGACAACTAACCGACTGAGCCACCCAGGTGCCCGTCTGAGTACACTTTAAAGATCTCATTGGCTTGGGGCGCCTGGGTGGCTCAGTCGGTTAAGCATCGACTTCGGCTCAGGTCATGATCCCGCGGTCCGTGAGTTCGAGCCCCGCGTCCGGCTCTGTGCTGACAGCTCGGAGCCTGGGGCCTGCTTCAGAGTCTGTGCCTCCCTCTCTCTCTGCCCTTTCCCCCTCTGAAAAATAAACGAACATTAAAAAATAAAAAAGGCCACAAATCGCATGATTCTCTTCATACAAAATACCCAAAGAGAGACATGTATAGACAGAAAATACATCAGCGGTTGCTTAGGGCTGGGGTGGGAGATTAGGGAGACAGGGCAGTGGTAAAACGAAGGGTATGGACTTTTATTCCGTTTGGAGGTGATGAAAATATTCTAAAATTGTGGCAACGGTTGTGCAGCTCGGTGGGTACTAAAGGCCATTGCCTTTTACACTTTCTCTTTCAGTAAAGTGATGCCAAAAAAAAAAAAATGCACACTAAACTCTTTAAATAAAAATACAAGTTTTGGGAACGGCCACATGTAGCTACCACATGGGACAGCACACGCTGAAAGGAAAACCAGCACAGAAATCACAGCTCGTAGGGAACATGGAATTTCAAGAATTAATTCTGAGAAATGACGGAGGTGGGGGGGGGGGGGAGACCTGCATAAAAGTGACCGAAGAATCAAATCTTCTTGACAAAAGGGAGGTCTGTGAAACCTGGCCGGAGAGTCTTGCCACGGACGGCAGCTTCTAAAAAGACAGAAGCCGGGGCACCGTGGGGGCTCAGCTGGTTGAGCATCGGACTTCGGCTCAGGTCATCATCTCACAGTTTGTGGGTTCAAGCCCTGCGTCGGGCTCTGTGCTGACAGCCTGACGCTTGTTGCCGATTCTGTGTCTCCCTGTGTCTCTGCTCCCCTGTTTATGCTCTGTCTCTCTCTCTCTCTCTCTCTCGAAAATAAACATTTAAAAAAAAAACTTTTTAAAATAAACATAAAAAAAAAAAAAAAAGACAGACTAAAACGCCACCAACAAAACGGTTCAGTAAGTCCTGTATACACCAGGCAGGTCTAAGGAACTAATTTCAGCTTCGCATACAGCTGGTGCTCGACCAAGTGCGATTTTTGCCCTCCAGGGCGACACTGGCGATGCCTGGAGGCAATGTGGGTGTCAAAAGTAGGTCTTTTACTGGCATCTGGTGGGTGGGGGCCAGGGAGGTCCTGAGTTTGAGAAACCTTGATGTATAATCCGCACTAAATCTGAAAACTCGCGTTGAAGTTCTAGACGCAAGGCTGACCATGAATGTGTGCAGGATTCCATTATGGCAGCTTTTGAAATCACACACAAAATATTACCGTGTATTGTCTAAGGGCACAGACACACACGTGAAAAACAAAACAAAACCCCACATAAACATGGACTACAAGGTTATATGTCAACTTAGAAACGGCTCCCTCTGGGGAGAGAGGATAGCTGTACTGGTTTTTTTTTGTGTGTGTACTGTTTTTCTGTACAAATATTTGCAGCAAATACGGGTGCCTGTTAAAATTGCATGTTACTTTTGTGCTTTTGTTTAAATTATTTCGTGAAAAGGCAAACATACGATGGATAAACCATCTCTCCGTGAAAATTCATCAGTCACAAAATAACGTTAACGTTAATAACGATACATGCCTGGTAAATGTCTACTCTATGCCAGGCACTCTTCTCCCATAAGCAGAGCATTTCAAGGCGGCACTATTAAACACGTGGGGCGAGCAGCATCACTGCCCTCCACCCACCCAATGCCAGTAACAACCCCCTGTGACCCGGTTGTGACGACCACAGTATCTCCCTACATTGTCAAGTGTCTCCTGGGGATAAACTAGTTCTTAAGGGTGGAAATCACTAGTCTCATTTGACCCTTTATTCGATCCTGGAGTGTTTTTGCCAAAGTCCACGGTCATAACCACTTGCCATTCTGCCACCTGCACGTCAGTGGTCTAAGCCTTTAATATTGAGAATGAGGACCAAGACGATGAGCGCACGTTAACAATCCACACTTTACATAGCAGTCATTACTTCCCCAAAATGCAGGCCCGGTCATGCACTCTCATTTTACAGATGTGGAAACTGAGGCTCTGAAAGGCTCCGCAAATTGTGGAATATCCCCAGAGAATTGATTAAGGCTATGGGGCCAGGATTGCAGCCCAAGGCCAGCGCCCTGCTGGGCAGAAAGTCTCGGTGCACTGGACGTGAGAGATACTAAAAAAAAAATTTTTTTTAACGTTTTATTTATTTTTGAGACAGAGAGAGACAGAGCATGAACGGGAGAGGGGCAGAGAGAGAGGGAGACACAGAATCGAAAGCAGGCTCCAGGGTCTGAGCCATCAGCCCAGAGCCCGACGCGGGGCTCGAACTCACGGACCGCGAGATCGTGACCTGAGCTGAAGTCGGACGCTTAACCGACTGAGCCACCCAGGCGCCCCATGGATGTGAGAGATACTAAAAATCAGCTGAGGAGGTAAGTACTTGCCCTGACATTCATCAGGCCGGGAGGACAGGGGCAGTAAAGCCAGCAGCAAAACTTAACAGGAAGCATTTCCTCCCTGCAGCGTCAAGTGTCAAAACAAACCCCTTTTGAGCCACTCCCATTTTCTAACTCGCTGCAAGCTCTGTCCATTCAGTGAAGAAGAAAACATTCCTGTCTTGCCTGGAACATCTGACACTCGAGAATCAGGCTCCATTTCCAGCACCCGCGCGGAGGCTCGGATAAGGGGCTTCCGGACACAACCACCTCCCGCTTCTCCCATCTTTGCGGTTCCCAAGTAAACAGGACCGGGGTCCACCTCGCGTTCCAGACGCGGCGCTGACCCCTTGCACGCGGCCCTGCTTTGTTCTGACCCCGTGGCAACCAGGCTGCATTTATGTTGCAACCACTCCCACCCACCTTGCGTGGGTTCGGCCCTGACCCCAAGGTCCAAAGGGTCGGAAGACCCCCCAGTCCAGACCTCGGAAGCCCAGCCCCGTCCCCGCGGCCTCCGCCCGTGCTGGGCCCCGCCCCCCGCCCCTGCCCCGGCCGGCAGCACACGCAGTGTCCTGCAGTGGACACACAAACAACCACGCCCAGGAAAGACGAGCATCCCGGGACAGGTACCGCCGCCGCCGCCCACGGCCGAATCATCGCTTCCGCTTCCGGGGCTGCCTGGAGCGGAAAAGGAGGCAAGCCTGGGGCTCGGGATTGGTGGAGTCTCGACGGTGGGAGGGGCTAGCTGCGTCCTCCAATCGGTGAGCAGAGAGGCACTAGTCTCCCCGCCCTTTGGAACGCGATTGGGCCCAGTCTCCGGATCCGCCCTGGGGCGGACCTGAAGTCACATGGTAGTGTGGGCGTAGTAGAGACTGGATCCGCCCTGGGGCGTGGCCAGGGGCAGGAAGAGGCCCGGGGTGCGGCTGGGGGCGTGGCTGCCGAGCTCTCTCCGTGCGCCCCGTTACGTTAGTAACAAATGCTTATTTCCACAACACTTTCCACCTGCCAAACACTCCTGTGAAAAGATAGTCCCATATTGGAATGATTCTCCCTGGAATGTCTCTTATTTCTTCCAGAAATGGGGTCCTATTTTGGGCATTTCTCTACATGTGTTTGGTTTTTTTTTTCCTTCCTGATGGGTGTAGTATCCTGTCTTGGCCACTCGATGGCGACCTAGTTCACATTTTCACGTTTGTGACTCTTCTGTTTGTTGCACTGGGTGGGCTCAGGAAAAGTGCGTGTGGATTCCTTCCATACATACTCACTGGGCAACTTTTATATCCCGGACTCTGTTCTCTGCACTGGGGAATACGGCAGTAAATGGACACAAAAATTCTTGCCCTCATCCTTCTTAGATTGCAGCTGGGAGGGGCAAAAAAATTAAGCATGTTAATAAATGATATATATATATAATAAATAAAATATAGCCCAATGTAGATGGGGAGTGATGGCGAGCACCCGTCCTTTCTGCTGCGTCCTCCAGGCCCTGCACAGCTGTTTGAGACCCATCACTCCCAGGGAAGCCCCTACCCTGCCCCCCACGCTCCCCAAATTCCCCACTCCCCCTCTGGAAACCAGCCCCAGACTTTCCACGTTCTAGGCAGGGCGCTTCTGGGGGGTGGGGAGCTGGCCCAGGGTGCCTGAGAAAGGGCTGGGGCAGGCCTGGGGACTCTGTGAGCAGCTGCTGGCTGTGAGCTGCTATCTCAGGGACCCGGAGAAGCCCAGATGTGCTGGGACAGCTGGCTACAATTTCGTTAAATGAACAGGCTCAATTTAAGGCAAACTGAAAATTCTTACAGGTTTTCCTTTTCTTTTTTAATGTTTTATTTATTTTTGAACGAGCACAAGCGGGGGAGAGGCAGAGAGAGGGGAGACAGGGGATCTAAATTAGGCTCTGTGCTGACAGTAGTGAGCCTGATGTGGAGCTGGAACTCACCGACTGCGAGGTCATGACTTGAGACCAAGTCGGCTGCTCAACCGATTGAGCCACCCAGGCGCCCCTGAAAGCCACTTTAAAGCAAACTAGGAGGCAAGTGACAAGAGAAAATATTTGCAAAACATACTGACAAAGTGGTTATTTCTAGAATATATGTGGAATTCTTCCAGTGGAGTGGAGTGTGACCACAAGAGTGCCTCTTACACCCTCAAAACCTCCTCATTCCCTGAAGTATTTTGGGAGCAAAGGGGCACAGACATGCTTAATTTTTTTGCCCCTCCCAGCTGCAATCTAAGAAGGATGAGGGCAAGAAATTTTGACTCTCAGAGTTAAGAGGAGAAATATACATAATTTGTATATGCGTATATACACACACATACATACATGTACACACACGTACACAATACACACACACATGCACACGCGTACACACACATATACACGAAATCTTGGTACTATTCTTGCAACTTTTCCGTAAGTTTGAAATGATATCAAAGTGGAAATTTACCCAAAAGTAGTTTCCTATCCTGGACTATCCTGTATGTAGAAAGCCAGCTAATGATCAGGGAGTAAAGAGTGAGCGATTTTAATTGTTTACAACCATTTCCTTCCGTTCTTTTGCCTACAGCTCTGGTTTCATTGCTGCATTTGCCGAGAATATAACTGGTCATGTTACTGCTTCCAGAATTGTAGAATGGCTTATGTGCAGTTGAAAACAGTGGGTCCTAAACAAAGCCATTTCCCTGCGTCATCCAGAAGGTGTCCTTTTTGTTTTTCATTCCGAATTTTATCCTCACATCTTTTCCGTAAAACTGATTGGACATTGGACGACAGCACAGGAGTTCCTTCATTGAGCGATACAAGATCCTTCCATTTTCTTTCCATGGCCTCTCATGTTACCGGCATTCCCATTGTGATGCTATTTTCTTATGTTCCTATCAGTAGGTCTCTTTTTTAATACAAATTTTTATTGAAAGAATGGCGGAGGGGCGCCTGGGTGGCTCAGTCGGTTGAGCGTCCGACTTCAGCTCGGCTCACGATCTGTGAGTTCGAGCCCCGCGTCGGGCTCTGGGCTGATGGCTCAGAGCCTGGAGCCTGCTTCCGATTCTGTGTCTCCCTCTCTCTCTGCCCCTCCCCCGTTCATGCTCTGTCTCTCTCTGTCTCAAAAATAAATAAATGTTAAAATTTTTTTTTAATTTAAAAAAAAAAAAAAGAATGGTGGATTCACTGGCAGTTGTAAGAAATAGTACAGAGAGACCCCAGTTTACATTTCCTTCGCCTTTGTCTAGTGGCAACATTTTGCAAAACTGGAGTTCAATGGATATTGACATTGATACAGTCCATTCATCTCAGGCAGACATTCCCTTTCACGTGTGTGTGTGTGCGCGCGTGTGCACGCGTGTGTGTATCACGTGGGTAGGTTCATGTAGCCACAGCCAAGATACAGAACATTTGTGACGGCACAAGGATATCCTGTGTCCTTTTTATACTCATACCCACCTCACTCTCAGGCCACCCTATTCCAGCAGGAAGCTTTTTTTTTTTTTTTTATGTTTATTTATTTTTGAGACAGAGAGAGACAGAGCACGAACGAGGGGTGGGGGTCAGAGAGAGAGGGAGACACAGAATCTGAAGCAGGTTCCAGGCTCTGAGCGGTCAGCACAGAGCCCAAGGCGGGGCTCGAACTCACCGACCGTGAGATCATGACCAGAACCGAAGTCAGACGCTCAACCAACTGAGCCACCCAGGCGCCCCTAGCAGGAAGCTTTTTAAAAAGAGGCTCAGTCTCCTAGGAACCCCTAATTTCCACTCCCTCTCCTACTGTGCTTGGGCTCCGAAATCTGCATGTTTGCAAGGATGATCCCGGTGCTGGGGCAGGAGAGGGGCAGGAGCCTGGGCCATCTAGTTATACCTGAAAGCCAGGAGGCACTCAAAACAAAGATGGGGCATGTCACCAAAGTACAGAAGCCAGCTTGAAGTCTGGCCAAATCTCAGACCATGGGACCATCGAGATAATTACAGAGAATAATGAATAGAGAAGCCATTTTAAAAATGGGGCTCTGAAATAAACAGGTTCACAGGGGAAAAGGAAGGCTCTGGCTTATGGTAGAATACTAAGGGCCCACTGGCAAATGCGGGGAGTGTTCGGGGTACAAGGTGATGGATCCTGGCAGAGCCTGCTCCAGGCAAGAAGCATCCGTCGTAAGAGCTTCTGGAATGGTTTCCAATGAGCCTCGCCTCCTAGTTTCCAAACTAATATACGGCTGTCCGACGGTGAAAAGCGGTGTGAAACAAAAGCAAACAAGGTAAGGGGACTGGGAAGCGCCTTGGGCAGAGGTAGGGTGCGGTTTCATGTAGGTGGGGGTCAGGGAAGGCCTCTCCGAAGAGGTGACCCGGAGCTAAGACCCGGAAGTACTAGAGGGAATGAGTCACAACACAGTCACGGAGAAGACTGTTCCAGGTGGGCAGAGAGCCGGTGCAAAAGTCCTGTGGTCGTCTGTGAGGAATGGCAGGAAGGTCTGTGGGGCTGAGTAAAGGGACTGTGGTCCGGCATTAATCAGAAGGGGTTGTAATCCGGTAAAGACCCTGCAGCACTTTTGGAAGCCACCTGAAGACTTTGGCTTTGCATCTGCGGGAGGGCGGGGGGGAAAGAGTTTGAGCAGGGGAGGGACAGGAGTCCACTCAATGTTTGAACCATTTTCCGGCTGCTTGTTAAGAATATATTGTAAGCAAAAAAAAAAAAAAAAAAAGAATATATTGTAAGCAGAGGAAAAACAGGATGAAAAAGGCAACTAAATACTAATGTGAACAACTTCAGTGTACGTGAAATAGCGAACGCGGAAACACAATGCGTCCATCGCGCACGCGCACACCCACAGACGACCGTGTCCAGCGCGCACGCGCACGCCCCTCAGGTGCACCCACCGCGCATGCGCACGTCCACAGATGACCGTGTCCACCGCGCACGCGCACGTCCCTGGTGGGAGCAGAAGCGAGGCGCCCACGCTCGCCGCCCCCGCGGACAAACCCCAAACACACGACGCGCAGGGAGGGAACCAGACGCGAGAGGCCACGCGGGATATGAGGCCACGCGAGTGGAACGTCCACAACAGCCCCATCCACGGACGGGAAGGGGGCTCGTGGGGGCCGGGGGCCGGGGGAGGAGGTGGGGGTGACCGCTGATGGAGACTGGGTTCCTTTTTGGGGGTGACAGAATGTTCTGCAATTAGTTGTGCTAATGATTGCACAACCCTGCGAACGTACTTCAAACAAACACACAAACAAACACGGAATTCTACACTTGAAATAGGTCAGTTGCGTGGCGTGGGCGTTACAGCTCAAAAAAGTCGTTACCAAATAAACGATGAGCCAGAAAACGAAGAAAGAGCAGGTTGATAACAGGGTCATCTGGAGGGCAGTGACGGCCAAGGAAAATAAGGGGTGAGCTGCGTATGCAGTTGAAATTTTTCTAGCCACGTTTTTTAAAAAGGAAGAAAACAGAAGTAAAATGACCTCTAACAGTATATTTACCCCAATTTGTCTGAAGTCGTAGCCTTTCAAATGTAATCGGTATGGAAAACACTCAAGAGCATCCCACCTTTTTTCGGGTACAAACTCTTCAAATTCCCGAGTGCTTGACACCCTCAGTTCGACCCCGTGGTTGTCACTGCAAATCCTTGACCCCCCCCACTGAGATGTCATAAAATTTGCCGTGAGAAAATTAGATTTGCACCCCCAGATCGTCCCCAGTTGTCCCAAACAGAAACACTTTCTCTTATCGTCCTGGTGGGACCAGCACCGTCCACTTTCGGTCGCTAACATCCTGCCAGACACACCGGGAGGCTTAGTCACCCCTAATCAAGCATCGTTTTTAAAATCTAAACTTTAATTAATTTAATTTAAAGAAAATTAGGCATCCATTTCCTCGGTTCCATGAGTACATGTTTCCTTCTTTTTTTTTTTTTTTTTTAACGTTTATGTATTTATTTATTTTGAGAGAGAGAGAGAGAGACAGTGAGCAGGGGAGGGGCAGAGACACAGAAGGGAGAGAATCCCAAGCAGGCTCTGAGCTGTCAGCGCACAGCCCCACGCAGGGCTTGAACTCACGAACCACCGTGAGGTCATGACCTGAACGGAAATCAGTCAGTCGGGTTCCTTCACCGGCTGAACCCCCCCAGCTGCCCCCATCCACTAGCCCGTTTCTGTCGCCACGTGTACCAAAGAGGTCAGAAGACAGCAGCACTTACCATCACAGTAACGGCGAGGCCCCTAGTCGATCTAACTGGACTTGACGGTGGGGAAGGGAAGCGGATGGGGAGACAGGGCTGGGTGCGACGGGCTAAGCCCTGCGTCGTCACATGGAGCCACCACGTCCAGCACTGCAAAAGCCATGGAGAGTTTCGGAAAAGTAACATGTGGCCGATGCCTAGGAATCCCGCTGAGGACCCAGCAGGTGATGATAATTCTTCATTTGAAACCTTTGAGGTTTGTTCTGTGTTTAGAAGCAATGCACCAGTGTGGTTCTTTGGGGGGACACTTTTATTTTATTTTATTTTATTTTATTTTATTTTATTTTATTTTATTTTATTTTACTTTTAGAGGTTATTTTATTTATTTTGAGAGAGAGAGAGAGAGAGAGAGAGAGTGCGCACTCATGGGAGGGGCAGAGAGAGAGGGAGAGAGAAAATCTCAAGCAGGCTCCACGCTGTCAGGACAGAGCTCGAACCCAAGAACCGTGAGATCATGACCTGAGCCAAAACCAAGAGTCAGACGCTTCAACCAAGCGAGCCACTCGGGCGCCCCCAGTGGGACATTTTTTAAAAGCATCCGTAGGCAGTAAATAATAGATGGATAAACAGAGACAAACTGAAGGCACAGGTCCTCACCCACAAGGACCCACAGTGCCTGGGCATCCCAGACCCGCCTGACTCCGAGTCTGGCGTCCAATCTCAGAGGATGGGGGCAGAAATGGAGCTCACGATCAGGCCCGCAGCCAGATGAGGGCAAGCTGGGCCTGGCCGCCGGGAGACGCTTCTGAGAAGGAAGAAGTCCCTGGTCCGGGAATCCCCTAATTGAAAAGTTTCCCCACTGTGAGAATGGGGAGCCTCTGGGGCCTCACACACAGCTGGTGGGAATGCAGAATGGTGCAGCCACTTTGGGAAGAAAGCCTCTGGAAGCTTCCAGAAAAGTTAAAGAGACACCTTATCATATACCTACCGATTCTACTCAGAGGATCCACCCGAGAGAGATGAAATCAAATCCCAACACAGACATACACGGATGTTCGTAGTAGCCGGATTCGTGATCACCCAAATTAGAAACCACCATCAAGGGCGCGTGCGTAAACACAATGGGGTCCGTCCACGCAGCGGAACGCTCGTGGGCAACGACAAGGCACACGAAGTGCTGATCCACGCAGAAACGTAGATGAACCTCAAGAACTTACCTCCAGTGAAGGGAGCCAGATACAAAAGACACATTTATAAGCCCATTTATATGACATTTCTAGGAAAGGAGATACCCCTGGAGGACAGAAAGCTAGGGAATGGGGGGGGGGGGGGGTCCAAATGGACCAGAGGGACCCTTCTGAGGTGACGGAAATGTGCTAAGGTTCGGTTGTGGTGATGGTTGTGCGCCGGGACAAATTTACTAAATTTACTAAATTTACGTGCGCGGCTGCAAGCTGGCGGCCTCACGGTGCAGAAACGCTGCGGCAACAGCGCTGTAATAAAACATCTCGCCAGCAGAGGGAGCCAGAGACCACAAGTTCAACTATGAATGGGCGTCGGGATAGGGCCTAGTAGGATTCACCTTCCCCTCTTCCCACCTCCTAAAGGCAATGAACTGGCCCCTCCGGAAGGCGAATGCAGCCTCTCCCTGCCTTTGGAGGGGGGTGGGGGGGTCTCTCCGGGACAAGGCTGCTGCCTTCACTGGGAGGACGTCACTGGTATTCACAGCTGGCCACGTGCGGATCTGCTGGGAAGCCCTCAGCAGCCCAGGGCTCAATTAACCAGCCTGGGTTACACTTCGTCTTAAATCTCCCGAGAGCTGGCTGGATGCGCGAGTCTCTGCACTACGTCACAGGAAGCGGTGATATGGGGGCCTCATTCGGGTCACATCTCCTCCCCAAGTCCTCTGACAGCCTTAGCACCAGCCCCAGTGGGGGAGCATGATCAGGGCGGGGGAGGCGAAGTCACCTTGGACCCCACAACTGAGACACCGACATCCGAGGGAGAAGAACACAAAAAAGGCATGTGGACGGATGCAGGTGTTATCCACTCAGTCACCCTTAGGGCCGCCCATGAACAGGACAAAGAAGAATTAACTTAACAACAAAGCACTGGGTAGGGAGTAGGATTAGGGACGCAGGAAAGTGATGGGGCCTCAGTGAGATTTTTAAATCGACTTCTGGGTGGCAGACCATGTCCGCTGGGGAGGGGGGCAGGGAAGCTGGAACAGCTATTTTTTTTTTTAATGTTTTTATTTATTTTTGAGACAGAGACAGAGGGTGAGCGGGGGAGGGGCAGAGAGAGAGGGAGACACAGAATCCGAAGCGGGCTCCAGGCTCCGAGCCGTCAGCACAGAGCCCGACGCGGGGCTCGAACTCACGGACTGCGAGATCGTGACCTGAGCTGAAGCTGGACGCCTAACCGACTGAGCCACCCAGGCGCCCTGGAACAGCTATTTATCAGCCACCCAATGACGACCCAGCAAAGCCACCTCCAGATTCCTGGCTACCGGAGCCTGTGTGAGATGATACATGTTTATTGTTTAAGCCACTAACTTTGGGGACAGTTTGTTATGCAGCAGTAGCTAATACATCTGGATTTCATTGGAGGCGAGAGCCAGGTCCAGGTGATCCGAAATCCACTCCTAGAATGGACACACCTTCCTGCATGTTCGGGTCCAGTTCAATGACAGGAACCTACTTTAGACCTGAGCATAATGGTGTCAGGGTTACAAGGACACTTCTCACAGCAAGGTGACCCGGGTTCAAATCCTGGATTAGCCATTTAATAACTGTGTGACCCTGGGGAGGTCAGTTAACCTCTCTGGATTCATGGAGGATTGAATGGGTTGATTTATCCACTTAATTTCTCTCTGAGCTCATAGAGAATATAACTGTGCCCTTCAAACAGTTTCTTTCACATTTTCATCTCTCGTCTCTGGGAATGTGACCTTTTCTGGAAACAGAATGACTTCAGGTGTAACTATTTAAGACGAGGTCCTACTGGAGTAGAGTGGCCCTAAATCCAATGACCGGTGTCCTTATAAGAGGGGGGTTTGGACACAGACACACACGGGGAGAACATGTGGAACGGGAGGCCGGACAAGTGAGGACAGACACAAAGATTGGAGAGATGTGTCTACACGCCAAGGGACACCAAGGCACAGGGGCCACGCTAGAAACAGGAAGGGCAGGAAGCATCCTCCCCGAGAGCCGCTGCAGGGAGCACAGTGCTGCTGACACGGTGATTTTGGACTTCTGGCCTCCAGAACATGATAGAATAGATTTCTGTTGTGTCAGGCCCCTGGGCATGTGGGGCCTGTTAGAGCAGCCCCGGAAATGAATACAAAGCTCTCTCCACCAGATGGCAGGAGGCAAACTTCAATCAATTCTGGGTAATTCAATCAATTCGCTTTTCCTGGGGCCAGGTCTAAGTTCAAGGGTGTTCCTTGTGGCATTGGAGAGGGGCAGCTGAGGGGCCTCCTACCCTCGAGTATCACTGGGCCCCGCCACTGTCTTGGGAGGGTCCCTGTCCTTCTGCCTGTCAGTCATTCATCTGCTGGCTGGACACCGAGGTCCTTCTACCCGCTGGCTTTCTACACCTGCTCCTTCACCTGTGTCACTTGGCTTTTGTCTCTTGCCCACAAAGGCCATTGAGATGTCCTGGGGATAGGGGAGAAAATGGAGGCCCAAGGCTGAAACCTGTCACCACCTCCCTGCTGTCACCTCCCTGTAGGCACTCCACAGCCCCCTCTGCACCCTGGGCTTTTTCTTGAGCCTCCTGCCTGGCCTGTCCCCAAGGCAAGTAACCCTGGACAGAAGGCAGAACCTGGGGGCTTGAGGTCATCTCCAAAGCTTTGGAAATGGAAACCCCTTTTCTGTCAAACTTTCATCCAGACCCTGGGGCTTCCCAGGCGAACACAACTCAAAAGCCAAGAAGGAAGTCTTTGCTTCCTCCCTGCCCCCGCCTCCTCTGTGCCCTGAGCCCTTCCAAAGGGCTCAAGGAAGCCTGCGTCCCTGCTAGCCAGACCAGGGCAAGCGGGGGACAGCGAAAGGAAGGACAGGGTGAGCACAGGCCAGCCCAAGTCCCAGCTATTAGCCCACCGGCATGCGGGGCGTCCACGGGCGAGAGGAGAATGGATGATGCCGTGGACGGCTCCTGACCTCTGTGTGGACCTAGGCATTTTTCTGCTTTAAGGACCTCAGATCTGCACTGTCCAGTGTGGACGGTCGTCCCCAGCCGCGGGTGACTGTGCAGAAATTGACACGCGGACAGTGAGCCTGAGGAACGGAGTTTTAAATTCTGTTTAATTTTAATTTGTTTGAATTTAAATAGCCACAGGTACCCAGCGGATCCCGTATGAGACCGACTGCCTTGGATAAACTGGTGTGCCCAGCAACCACGGAGAGGAGAGCCAAGCGCACAGGGGGAGGCAATTAGCAGACTGGCCCATAAATAAAATACGCTTCAATTAAGGGCCAGTTGAGGGATCGTGGGTGAAAACCTTTTCTGCGGCTCCTATGCGGCAGCCCTCGCTTTCTCCTCCACAGACCAGCCACAAAAGCCAAGTTGTGTGTTTACATTAGGACCTCTGGGGACGGTGCATCCCAGGATCTGAACTCCCAGGGTGCCCACCTCCCCCAGCCCCAGACAAAGCGCAGATGATGGGCAAGCGGACTGTTCACTCACTCACTCGCTCATTCCTTTGGATCCCAAGCCAGCACACCTACCCAGGTGCCCTGTGGCCTGTGCAAGAATGTCTGAGAATCCTATCAGCGTTGTGTGTTATGTGAATTTTGAACACAGCATGACCTACAGGCACTGAGATTGCAAGATTAGTGCCAATTCAAACCGCATTTGGGGAAAAATTAAATAAGAAAGGGAGAATGGGGGTGGTGGTGGTGGTGGTGGAAGTTCATTTTTTAAAGGGAATGTGAGGGGAGGCCTCCCGGAGGTCTGGTGACCTCTGAGTGGCTGTCAGGGGGAGACTATTCCTGGCAGAGGAGAGAATGGTTAGTGCAAAGGTCCTGGGGTAGGCAAGACCACGGCACACCTCCAGTAGGCATTTGCAAACCAGGCCAAAACAGAAATCTAGAATCCCTGGCCTCCTACAACCCAAACTCCTGAATTTTCCCACCCCCCCCCCCACACCCCCACCCCCGCTTATCTTTTTACCATCCCAAGCCTGGAATACCCACGACCCATTCCTACCCTGGCCTTGAAAACTTGTACCAGAGTCAAGGCCTCTGCGTTCCCGCTTTTGGTGCTCAGACGCCGGACTGGGGGGGGGGGGGCGCGGGGGAGGGCAGTTGGGAAAATTCACTGACAAAAATACAGAGCCCAGGGCTTGGTGCTGGGTGAAAGGGACCCGTTATGTTTTCCCCATTAAGGGGGCTTGAAGCGTCCTTCGTCTGCACTGCACGTTATTAATATTGAGGGAAAACGTTATCAGCCCCCGTGCGAGGACCGGAATGAGTGCGAAAGATTCGGCCCCCAGCCCCAGCCCCAGCCCCACCCCTAGCCACCAGCCACTCCCGGGCAAGGCTAAAGACGGTCCTCTCTAAACAATGCAACTGCACGCCGCCCAGCTCCTTCCCAGGTGGCACCCTCTGACCCCAAGCCCCAGACCCTTCTAAATATCCTCGCCCCTGCCCGGACCCCGAACTGCCCGCGGCTCTGCCCGCTGCCCTCCCCCCCACAGCGGTACCGCGAGGGTTAAGCGGCGGCGCCGGGCGCGCTGATTGACAGCCCGGCCGGCGGCTGGGGCGAGCCGGCCAATCAGCGATAGCGGCCGTGGGCCACGTGGGCAAGCGGCCTCGCGATTGGCCAGAGCCCGCAGCGGCCGCCCGCGGAGTCCGAGCCCACGTGCAGCTGCTGCCCGTTCATTGATCGTCCTCGTGGTGCAGGTGGCGCCCGGCGGGGCGGGGCCGGGGCGGGCCGGGGCGGGGCCCGAGGGGTCAAAGGGCTCCGGGATGAGGGGAGAACTGGAGGGGCGCTCATTCTCAGCCTGAACTTGGTCGCCCCCCCCCCCCCCACGTCGCTTCCTTCTGGGCCTCCGTCCTAAGGGAGGTGAGTGGGCAGGCGAGTCTCCTGGAGGACCCCAGAGGCCGCGGGGTTGGGGAGGAGGCTGGAAGGCTGGTGAGGGGCAGAAGCCGAGTAAAAAGGGGGCTTGGTGCCACAGGAGTGACTGCGGTGGAGAGCGGTCCCTTTCCTCGCGTCTGAGACGTCCTAATTCCCCTGGCCAACTCTTACTCATCCTTCAAAACCCCTTCCCAGTGATGTTCACCCGTGCTCAAATTTGTCTCACACTGTCTCAAAACTGAGGTTGAAGTTTAGCGTCCTTCTCGGGGGGGGGGGGGGTCCCCCAGCCCTGGCAGCAGCTGGTAGGGGGGGTGTAAGTGTTTGACACCATCTCCCTCCCAGCCCATGGGATGAGGCCCCTGGATGCGGCCCAGCATCCGTGGGGGCAGCTGGAGGCCCCAGCGTTTGATAACCGAACACAGGATATAGGTCATGCAGTGCGCAGGTCAGGGAGGTGATGGGGATCCAGGCCTGGGTCCTGGAGGGGAGACTGGATGGGGGGTGGGCGGGTGCTGGTTCTGTCCCTGGCTGCTTGGCCTTCTGCCCTCAGGACCCGCCATCACTTTGTCGCTTTTAGAGCCTCCTGGCTAACGTCCTTGTGGCTACTGCCTGAAGATGACCTCTTGGGACCATCTCCGCCCCCAGGAGCACCCTCAAGGGCTGAGGAGGCCCCCAGGAACTTTGGTGAGGAGGGCCTGGTGAGGCATTTACCCCTGTGGGTGCTTATTCCTGGAAGCTGGGCTCAAACCTGGCTGTCCTGCTCCTGCTGGAGGGTCACGGGCAAGTGGCCAGGCCTTCAGGCTGGGGGCGCTAACCGGTCACACCTCCCGACAGGTGCCGAGGCCCTTTGTAAATTACACTTGCTTCTTATCCCCCGGGTGACGAACACATGACTGCAGCATCTCTGGTTAATATTTTACAAGTAGAAGCCCCTTGCTCCAGAAACGACCCCTTTCCAACAGTGTGGGCAAACTTTCTCTCCAGGACTGTGCAGAGAGTCCGTGTTTGAGACTTTAGGCCAAGCTGCAGAATGGGAGATACTCCCGGGGTGAGGGGGCTGGGTGGGGACTCAGGTGACCGGAGAAAGCGAGTTCCCCTGGAGGTTTCAGGAGGCCCCAGCCCACCCCCTGGGGGGCGGGGAGGGAGGCGCCGATGGGAGCTGTGGCCTGAGGGCGGCGGGAGGCCGCGGTGCATCTACCTCCTCTCCCCTTCCCCAGGCTTCTCCAGAACTGGACTCCCCGGACGTCCTGGATCAGCTCCGGCGGCAGTTTCCCAGGTGACGGCCGCGCTCAGGGGCTGGAGGTCCCGCTGTGGCCCCCCGGAGGGAGAGAGCGTCCCGTCCGCGCTCTCGGTGGCCCCGGAGCCCCTCGCCCCAAAGACAGAACTAGTAATGGCAGGCGGGGAGCCTCCCTGGAGCCCGAAGCAAACGGAAAACCAGCAACAGCAATCCTGGCCCCCGCGTACCTTTTCCGAGTTGTGTTGTTTAGCACGAATGTACTTGCCTCGATTGTGTGTTTCAAGACCTATAATCGCGTGTCCCGACGCTGCCCCCAGGGCCTCCCCGGGCGGGGGCGGGGCTGGTTGGGGGGCGGGGCTTGAAGGCGCTTCTCACCGGAGGTTTTCTTCCGCTCAGGCTCCCCCCTCACCTGACGGCGCAGGTGGAGAGCACGTACCACGCGGTGAGCCCCACCGGGCGGCCCCCGGGCGGCCTGGCGAGCCGGGTTTGGGGACCCCCTCTCCTGCGCCTATTCCTGCTTCCTTTGGGCCAGTTTCTTCAAGGGGGTTCTTCGTGAATACTGGCCTCGCTGCAAAAGTTAGAAATTCCGCGCGTTTCTTTGGCTGACAGTTCATCCTTGAAGGATAGGTAACAGGAGCCCCTGCTCCTGGGGAGGGTATGCGCTAAGTATGGTGCCGTCTTCTAGAACTTTCTGCAATGAGAATGTTCTATATCAACGGCGCCCAATATGGCACCCCGCCGGCCACACGCGGCCCATGGAGAACTTGTGAGGAACTGAATCTTCAACTTGACTAAGTGTACACTCTTGACTCGTGGCGAGCTCCTTGGACACAGGGCACCTCTAGGCGGGGGGAGAGAGAGAAGTGAGTGGAGAAACCAGATTCATAAGCCGTAACCACTATAAAGAAGCCGGAAGATGATGGGGGTGGACGGGAGTAAAGATTTTGAGCTGAGATA
Source organism: Panthera leo (assembly GCF_018350215.1). Lineage (NCBI taxonomy): Eukaryota > Metazoa > Chordata > Mammalia > Carnivora > Felidae > Panthera > Panthera leo. The sequence continues at coordinate 2,313,537 of NC_056680.1, forward strand.
GTCAGGAAGGGCTTCCTGGAGGAAGTGATGTTCCCTGTGACGTATGGAGGATAAGCAGCTTTTCAATCCTGAGAGAGCAGGGAAGCCCATTCCAGGCTGAGGGTGTAGCCTGTGCAAAGGCCCTGGGGTTAGGAATGGGCCTGGAGGAGGAAAAGCCAGGAGGCCCCTGTGGCTGGAGCAGGGAGAGTGAGGGAGGAGGGCAGGGAGGGGACAGGGACAGGGGCAGGTGTGTAGGGCTTTGTGGTTCTGGGGAGTCTTTGAACTTCACCATAAGAATGAAATCCAAGGGTGTCCCTAATTAGCTCCCACTCTGTGTGGTGGGTCGTGTCCCACCTGATAGATGTAGTGACCAGAGAGGTAGAGCACCTTATCCAGGATCACATAGTTGGGGAGAAGCACGCACAGCCTTCGATTCCTGCTCTTGTCCGCGTCCATTGGCCACCCCACCCCTCCCCCACCTCGGTGCAATCCCTGCTGTTCCCTTGCAGCTCCAGAAGATCCGGCAGGGTCTCCAGGAACATCACAAGCAGGTGAGTGATTGATGACCAGGAGCTGGGCTGCGGCTGCCCCTCCTTGAAAGACGGGAAAAATGGGGGGAGAGACAGAGGCTATGACAGGGGCAGGTTGTGGGGGCCCTTGTGGGGCCCGTGGGGAGGACGTGGGCTTTCACCCCGAAGGAGGTGGGAGCCCTGGAGTGCTGTGGGCAGAGGAGGGCAGCCTGACCCGGAGCCCCCACGCACCCGCACATCGGAGCCCGTCCCCCATCCTCTTGAGGCTCCTCCCCGGCCTGCTCCCAGGTCCCTGCGTGGCTCAGAGGAGGCCAGGGACCTTTTCAGTCAGCACTTTGCAGGTCTGGGTCTGTCACTTCTGCCCCAAAGGGCCTGTCATGTGCCAGGCACGCCCGGATTGCGGCCTTCCGTGCGCCTGAGGGTTCTCAGGGCCCGGATCGCACATGAGCTTGGGGGCGGGGGGGGGCAGGTCTGCACGGGGGCCCGGGCTCCCAGCACAGGGCTCAGTGCCCGAGCCGAAGCCTGTCTTCCACTCCTGCCTGTCCTTCCGCCACCTGGCCCCTCTCTCCTGGGTGCTGGCAGGACTTTCTGCCTGTGCCAGATGTGACTGGCGGAAGGCCAGGTCCGTGTCTGCAACTTAGCAGGGCCTGGGGTGGGCAGTGCACAGAACAGGGAGAGACTGATGGGGGGGGGGGTGGCGGGGGGGCAGGAAGCAACCAGAACACGGTTATTCATTCAACAGCTCCTTATCCATCACCTTCTTGCCAAGTGTGGTTGCAAGCGCCAGGGAAATAGCAGAGAAGGACACAGACGAACCTGTGCCCTTGGGGTGATGAGAGCTTGGTAAACAAGAGTGTCGGGTGGTGAAAGCCGGGCAAGGCGCGGGATGGGACCGAGCCGCCCAGGGGGACATGAGGGCAGGGGTGGGAGTGAGAAGGCCTGCTGGGAAGGTGACCAGGGAGGGAGTGCAGATGTCCAGGATGGGCGGAGCAGAATGGGCAGAGGACACAGCCGGTACAAAGGTCCTGGGGCGAGACCATGCCCGGGTAAGTGGCTGGAGCCTAGTGATGAAGGGACGAGAGGAAGGGAGGGGAGGTGGTGCAGGGCTGTGGGGGCCTCGGGGAGGACTTGGCTTTTCCCACAGGGTGCTGCCAGCCTTGGAGGGCTGCAGGCAGGGAAGGGCAGACCTGACTTGGGCGCTCATGGGCGCCCTTTGGAGGATGGACTGTGGGGGGCAGGGCAGGAGAGCAGGACCATCGGGGTGGGGTGGTCACTTAATGCTTTGCTGGTGAGAACTAATCAGACTGTGGATTCGGGGGGATCCCCGCGGCACTTGCTGACTATAAGGATGTAGGGGACAAGGCCCCCGAGAGTTGCTGTTCAAGCCAGGAGCCCCCCTCACACCCACTCAGGGGAAGATCCCTAGAACCCCTGCTGGCCGCGAAGTCCCTCAGAGACTCCTCTGTCCTCTCCCCTCGGTCTCCCGCTCCCTGTTTTCCCAGCCTCCTCGCTGCACATTTAAAATCCCGAGGAGCGGCAGGCTGGCCCAGCCAGCTCCTCTCCCCAGGGAGGGCCGGCTAGCAGGCAGGAGGGAGCAGCTCTTTCCATGCTGAGTGCACTCAAGTGCCAGTAAATTGCGGATTAACGAGCCAGGGCGAGTTGGGGAAGGCTCCCCTGGGCGCGTGCTGCTGGGAGGCCCAGCTGGGGAACCCATCACCCGCTGCCCCAGGAGGCAGCCCCAGCCCACGGCCACGGGAGGGGGTCCCGCTGCCCGCCCCCTCCCTCACCATTCTGCCTGCCTGACCAGGCTCCAGATGGAAGCAGGTAAGCCCCGTCCTGACTTCGAGAAGTTGCCTCTGCCTCTCTGGGCCTCTGTTTTCTCATCTGCAAAACGGGAATGCCCGTAGCTCCTGTTAAATAGGACAGACCACGGTTGGCACCCACACCGTATTGCTTTATCGGCTCTCTCTCTCTCCATGGATCAGGGCGTTTTCCCAGGATTTTGGAGGTTGCCCTGGGCCAGACAACTCTGGGCGGCTTCTCCGTGCCCACCACGGAGGGGTGCGCGTTGTTGACAAGGCAGGGACGCTGCTGGCACAGCCACAGACCCAAGACCAGCTCCACGCCGTCTTCTCCGGGAGGCCACGGGAGCTGGGTTGACATTAAACACGTGGCCCCAGCCACATTTCAAGTGCCCGGTAGCCACTCGAAGCAGCCACTGCCTTAGACGGGCAGGTCTAGAACATTCCCGCTGTATTTAGTCTGGCACTGGACTAAATGTGGCTGCACTTTGTTCCCATCGAGGTCCTTATCTCACCACGGGGGGGGGGGTGCTCCCCGTCACGGATTCTTGGGAATAGTGGCCAAGAGGTTTGGTCTGCCCACAGCCCTGACGCAGGCACGTTCTCGGGACCCCTGCTTCTGGGGTCTGTGCTGTCCTGCTTGGCTGTTGAGACCTGCCTGAGACTGGAGGAATTGCGTTTTTAAGTTTGTTTATTTTGAGACAGGGAGAGGGAGGGGCACAGGAAGAGGGAGAGAGTCCCAAGCAGGCTCTTCCCTGTTAGCAGAGCCCTGACGTGGGGCTCAGACCCATGAACCGTGAGATCACGACCTGCCTGGAAATCAAGAGTCAGACGCTCAACCGACTGAGCCACCCAGGCGTCCCCCTCATCGATTTCTTAATACGCTTCCAACATTTAAGCAAACGCACATGTCCCCATGCAGAGGGGCATATGTCCTGGGGTGAGAACAGATCAGATCCTACCTTCTACCATTTTATGAAAATGACTGGCCTTTAGGGTTAGGCTTTACCACCTGCTGCTGAGTTCTGGGTACAAAGAACTTTCTTCACACTCAGCCCGGTGCCGAGGGCTCTGTGTTACCACCAATCAGTCCGCCCAGAACCATTCAAGGCAGGCAGTGTGTCCCCGCCTCGCACACTGAGGGACCCTTGCAGGAGGAGGTCTGCGCCCCGGGGCTGTCCAGCTGCAGAGGCTTAGCTGGGACACGTCTGCCCCTCCAGGCAGAAAACTTCCTGCGGACCATGGAGACCTGGAGTCTCGAACCCCGGGGCTTCCAGCCGGAGGAGGTGGGTGCCCGGCCCTCGAGGTGGGGAAGGGGACGGGCTCGGGGCCAAGGGCGCCCCCTCCCACCCCTCACAGCCGTGTGCTTGCAGGAGCCCTCGAGCCGGGTCTCGGGTGGGCTGGCTGACCGGCACTCCTGGGGGCCCCCCAGCCCCGAGGCTTCCCCGCACCCGGCGCTCCCGACCCCGCCGCGCTCCAGTCTCCGGGGGCCACACTTCGAGGATGTCGTGGCCGCGAGGTCCTCAGACTGGCTCACGCAGCGCTCGGGGGTGGACGACGCCCCAGCCCACCAGCTGGACACGCCGGCATCCTGGGATTCGGAGCCCCAGCTCTGGCAGGACGTCCTGACCGAGCAGCTCTGGCAGATCTTCGCCGGGACCCACAATAAGGGGGAGCGGCTGCAGCACACACGTGAGCCTCCCGCGGGCGAGGGGCTGGGGGGTGGGGTGGGAGGGGGCTGTCCAGGGGCGGCACAGTTGAACCTTGTCCTCCTGTTCACCCCCCCCCCCCACCATCGTCCTAGTGACAGAGCAGGCGCCAGGCCTGGTGAGTGACTCTGCTACCTGGAGGGCTGGGCTTCTGGCTGGCGGTGATCTGGGCTGGGCCCTCGGGCTGGGTGCTGGGGTCCTGGGATCCGTTGGGTCCTTAGCCGCGCATGCCCTCGGGGGACTCGGGACTTGGGGCTGTTGGCGAGTGCTGTCTATACCGCCTGGGCCTCCCTGAGGTTTCCAGGGTCTAAGACTGACCCTGGGCTGGTCTTTTGGTCTGAACTGATCGCCCCATTCCCACGGGCAGGAGAGTCAGGACCCGGGACCGCGCTACTCAGGACCGGAACCACGTATGGAAGACACTTTGGGTAATCCCAGTGCGGGGAGGGGGGGCAGCCTGCCCCGAGGACCCACACCCGCCACTCATCTGCTCTTGTCTTTGCCCAGTTCTCAGCCCACCTGTGCCCTCCCTCAGCTCCCCTGAGGGCTCCCACGAAGGGAGCACAGAGCCAGGCACCGAGGCGGACGGGATGCTCTCCCGAGTGGCCCAGGTGAGGCCCCAGCCTGAGCGGTGGCCTCCGTGAAGGCTGGGAGGGCTGGGGCAGAAGGAGCTGAGCGTGACCCTGGTCCCGCCCACAGGAGCCTGCTGGGAGAGCCCGCCCTTTCCTGAAGCCCATGTAAGTATCTGTCACTCTCCTACCTGCACCTCTGTCCCTGGCAGGTAGAGGGGACCAGGGATGTGGGTGTGTCCTCCCCTTCCCCACCACCGTATTACTGTCCTCAGTAACCAGAGCTGAGGGATCTGGGTGGAAAGGGGCAGCTCGGAGACCGTCAGGCCAGCATCACTGTCCCTCCCCACGTGACTAGCTCTGGCTTTGCAGAAAGGACTCCCATGGAAAGAGGGTGTTAGAGCTGGGTGCAGACAGTCCTGACCTTGTGGTCTGAGGCTGGGGGAGCCCAGCTGGGGACGAGAAGGCTACCTGGAGGGAAGGGGCATAACGGTTAGGGTCTTGATGGATGAGTAGGAGTTTGCTAGGATGGGGCAAAGCATTCCAGGTGGAAGAGGGTGATGTTCGGCTCTAGGAGAGGGAGAATACTTGAGGAGGGGGCACGGGTAGCGCCGTGGGGGAAGCGAGGCCTGAGAACCCCAACGTCTGCAAAAGGATGAAGCTCCTCGGGTTTGAGGGGTGGTCCCCTCCGGGCGGAGAGGCTCACCAGTAGGCTGGTGCCCCGGGGCTTCCCCTCCCAAGATGCTGGGACCCTGAGGACCTTGACGACACGTGGAAGAGACCGGACGCCTTGCCCTGGCAATCCAAGAAGCGGGCCATCCCACACAGAATGCAGAAGGTGCGCACGCTGGAACACGGGGAGCCCGTGCTGGCCACGGCCGTCAGCAGCTTCGTGCGGCACGCCTTCACCTGTGGCAGGGGTGGTGTCAAAGTGTGGAGCCTGGCCAGCCAGGTGGTAGAGGACAGGTATCCCGAGAGCCACCTGTGCGTCCAGGTGAGGGAGGGGCTGGCTCTGGGGGCGGGGCCTGCGGGAGCCGGAAGAGCCCCCGGAAGAGGACGAGGACGGTCCCCTGCGTCTCTGCCCACCACAGACCCGCCGGGCCTACCTGCGCACCTGCCTGCTGTCCTCGGACAGCACGACCCTGCTCGCGGGTGGCCACAACCTGGCCGGCGTGGGCGTGTGGGACCTGACCGCGCCCTCCCTGCACGTGAGCGGTGAGCTGCCCTGCGCGGGCCTCACCTGCCAGGCCCTGGCCTCCAAGCCTGAGGACAGCCTGGCCTTGGCTGGTTTCACGGAGGGCACAGTCAGGATCTGGGACCTACGGGACCAGAGTGTCATCAGGTGAGGCCTGGGCGGGGGAGGGGCGCGGAGTCATCCTGAAAGCCTGAGTAGGGATCCAGCAGCCCCAAAGCAGAGAAACCCCTGGACCACTTACGTTTGCATCCGAGAGCGTTGAAGGCCTGAGTTCAGACCGTGGCTGGGTTTCTTCAAAACCCAGTCCTGGCACTTTTGCCTGCCTCGCTTTCCCCATCTGTCACCCGGGTGTGGTTCGGTGGGGCAGGGGAGTTCCTGGGGCTTAAGGCTCAGAGTCTCAGCCCTGACCCTCTGCCAATACCCCTTCTGGCCAGGGACCTGCCGGGCCACCCGAATGGGGCCAAGAGCATTGCTGTCAAAGACCAGAACGTCTGGACAGGGGGTCTGGACACCTGTCTGCGGTGCTGGGACCTGAGGGCTGCCAGAGAGCCTCAGGAGTACCAGTTTGAGTCTCAGGTGTGCAGGCTGGGAAGGGTCTGGTCGGCCAGGTAGTAGTAGCTGGGTCTCAGAACAGAGAAGGAGGTGGAAGGGGGCTGGATGGGACCCCACATCTCAGTGGTGCTGGCAGGAATAGGGTCGTTAGAGATGTTCTTCCCCCTCCAGCCCCAAGAGCATCAGACATTTTCATATTGTTTCAGGTGCTCATAGCCCCCTTTAGTCTCCGCAGTCAGCCCTTAAGGTAGAGGGAACCAACCTGCTTTACAGATGAGCAGACTGAGGCCCACAGTGTGAAGTTGCTCATTAGGCCCTCGAAGCCGGGAGGCTGGCAGGAGGTCAGCCCCCAAGGTGGCTCCCTGTGCCCCTGTCCGCCTCTTGGGCCAGGCTGGGACCTGACTAGCTTCTTCCCTGCCGCCTGCCCCCCAGATAATGAGCCTGTCCCCTAGTCCCCAGGAGGACTGGGTGCTGGTGGGCACAGCCAATGGCCAGCAGTGGCTGCAGCCCACCCGAGGGGGCCAGAAGCACATGGTGGGGTGTAAGGACGGCACCATCCTGGGTCTGAAGTTCTCCCCCCTCGGTGAGTGGCCAGGAAGGGGCAGGCAAGTCCCCTCTGGTCCCCAGACTCCCGCAGGATCCTAGCCCGCCTTCTTGACCCCTCCTGACCCCCCAACACCCTTCATCAGCAGGAACCACTCAGTGATGCTTTCCACAGAGGCAAGAGGGAGGTGGGGGGCCACCCCTGCGTCCCAGACCCCCAGCGGCCCTGCCCTCAGATGCCGATTTCCCCCCCAAACTGGTCCCTTCCGCCTCCTCCCAGGCCAGTGGTGGGTGAGCGTCGGGACGGACGACCTGGTTGGCGTCTATAGCATGCCAGCGGGGGCCGTGGAGCTCCAGGTACCCTGGCGGGAGGAGGGGGGGGGCAGCGTTCAGGTCTGGGAGCTGAACGCAGGGGTCCTGATGCAGAGGCCCCCAGAGGGACCAGGCTTGAACTGCCAGCAGAGGTGAGGGGCGGGGTGGGTGAGCACCCTCAGCTCATGCTGGCCTTCTGCCTTCCAAGGTACCCGAGACCTCCTCCATCCTGTGCTGTGATGTGTCCCCCAACAACCGCCTGATTGTCACGGGGTCCAGGGACCACGCCTCTGTGTACCAGGTCACCTACTGAGGGGCTTGGTACCAGTTGTCCTGACTTGGGATCCTTTTTTTCTTTTTCTTTTTTGTCCTTTTCCCCCAGCAAGGTGGAGGCGTAATGGTGGAGGGGTGTGGTGGGCGAGCCGGGTCTCTTCCGCATTGTGCCATGGGGCCGGCGATCTTTGTCACATGTAATAAAGCAATTGGAAATAGCAGAGAGTTCTGTGCGTACCCCCCCCCCCGCCCCCGCCCCCGCCCCCGCCCGTCTTGCAGAGGTTTGGAAGGACTCTGTCCAGCTGGGTCTCCCAGCCTTAAGTCCACGTTCACTGAGAATCTCCTCAAAGCCACTGACCGCCCTGTTGGGAGTGGGGGTGGTCGTGGACCGCTTCTTCCTGTCCCCTCATCTCCCGGAGACGGGTCTCCCAGCCATTTGTGCCATCGAGGGGTGGGGCTCTCTGCCCTTCCCAAGATGCCCTATCGCTTTAGATGGGTGCATCTCACCTGGGCAAATCTGGACATTTCTGGTCATCGTGACTGGGGGTGGGGGGCTATGCCTGGCACCAAGTGGGTGGGGGCCGGGGATGCTGCTCAGCCCCACGGTGCCCAGGATGCCCTCCCGAGAGTGATCGGGTCCCTCGCCCACCTACCCCCCACCCCCAGAACACAGTAGTTCGCAGCAAAACAGCAATTAGTCTCTGGCAGGCTTGTCCTCCCCCCATGGGGCTCTGACCCCACCTGCTCGCCCTGTCCCCTCCGGCATAAGCACCCCCAATCGTCCCAAGAGGTCTGCTTTCCTTAGAGAATTGTCCTCTCCCCCAAAAAGCACCTCCAAAACTCCACCCGGGGACCCTGCCATCTCCCTCCAGAAGGTTCCCAGGGGCGTCTGGGCCTCCCACCCAGCCACCCACTCACCATTCTCCACAGCAGCCCCTAGGAGCTTCAGGAACACAGACGTGTTATGTCCCCGTCCCCGCTGGCCCACATTTCTAGGGGCTCTCTCTGCTTAAGCCTGGGCTGGAGACCTCGCTCCCCCTGTGGCCGAGGAGGAGCAGATTTCCCTCGATTTCCACCTGGCCGAGCGCCTTACCTCTGAGCCTTTGCACATGCTGTTCCCTGTGTACCCACAGTGTTGCACGACCCTCCCAGCTGGTGGTTTCACCTGTTAGCTCCCGGCTTACCATCACCTCCCCTGGGGTTCTGGTGTTTGCTTGGCAGCTTATGCCAGGCCAGGTGTCCTCGTGCACCAGGCTCTCAGGAATTATCGGTGGGTGGGTCTCAAAGGAAAACTGCACCCCAGAGAGCTCCGTTCTCCTCTATACTCCCCACCCTTTGTACATGGGCAGTGGCTTGGGATGATTCCGTCCGAAGGGCTGGCATGAAAGAGATACAGGAAACTTTGGGGCCAGGGCACTGAAAAGCCACGTGTGGGGCACCTGGGCGGCTCAGTCGGTGAAGCGTCTGCTCAGGTCATGATCTCGCGGTTCGGGAGTTTGAGCCCCGCGTCGGGCTCTGTGCCGACAGCTCGGAGCCTGGAGCTGCTTCCGATTCTGTGTCTCCCTCTCTCTCTGCCCCTCCTTCGCTCACACTCTGTCTCTCAAAAGGGCACGTTAAAACAAAAATGCAAAGGCATAACTAAATAAAAGCCACGTGTGACTTCCTCTCCCCTGCCACGTTGGATCCTGCAGCTACACGTGACGGCAGAAACGGGCCCCGAGTGACTCCTCGCCGTCGAGCCCTGCAAACCACGTGGACACGAGCGGCAGAGAAACGTCCGCCGCCTTCAACCACTGAGGTCTGGTGGCTCCTTGCCACCGGGCACCACGTAAGCCCTGCTGCTCGACAGCACTCCGACTCTCCCGGCCGCCCCTGCAGAATGCAGTCCTCCGGGGTCCAGAGGAGGAAAGGGAGGCTGAGGGACGGGATGCCACTCACCCTCGGCCGCACAGCCTTCCGCGGTAACAGCGCCCAAGAAAAGCAACAGCCCTGGTTCCCCAGCCCAGGACAGAAAGGTAGTTGCGATAAGCACATTTATTTCCCCGAAGTCCACCTGCCCGTCCAGCGCCGTGTCCAGCAGGGGAAGATGGCAGGGAGCCAGCCGGAGGGCCGACGAGGCTTGGCGCTCACGGGTATGAACGGAGACGGGGTGCCGGGCTGTCTGTCCTGGATGCCCCTCCCCCACGGGCCAGGCCAGGGGCGCAGGAAGATGGGGGGGTGCTCAGTAAACCACCTCGTAGACCGTGGCCTTCTTGTCCCCCGAGCCTGTCACAATGTACTTGTTATTTCCGGAGATGTCACAGCTCAGCACAGAGGAGGACTCCTTGGACTATGGGCAGGGGTGGGGGAGGGAGAGAAGGGGAGGTGAGGCGTGGCCGATACTAGCACCGTCTGGTGTCCGGTCCGTGCCCCTGACCGCCCTGCACGACGTTCAGAGGGAAGGGGCAGGGCCAGCGGGATTGGGCGGACAGGTGACAGATCCTGGGAAGGGCGGGTCCCCTGTTCTCGTGACACCAAGAGAGCCCCAACCGAAGCCCCGCCCTTTCCTGGGAGGCTCAGAGAGGGTGTGGACCGGGCACGAGGCCACACGGCACAGCAGAGGGCCAGCCGAGGCTTACAGCGCAATGACCCTACACCAGCAAACGTTTCCTGTGAAGGACCCGGCAGTAAGTTTTCAGGCTTTGCCAAAGGTCCAAATGAGTCTCTAGCCAACAAGTCCGGGGGCCAAATAAATCTAAGTCACATTATCGTCCTTTCGTTTTACACCCCTTTAACGACGTAAAACTCAACTGCACGCCCACTAGAATGGCTGTAACAAAAAAGGACACAATAACAAGTTGTTGAGGACGCGGAGAGTTTTGAACCCGCGTACACTGCTGATGGGATGGAAAAGTTGGAGGGCAGTCCAGAGGTTAAACAGCTCCCGGCAATCCCAACCCAAGACCTCTCTGCCCAAGAGCAATGAAAACACGTCCACGGCAGCGCGACTCACAGCGGCCCGAACGCGGAAACAAAGCAGGTGTCCGTCAAGCGGTGGATGGATAAGCAAGACGCGATCCATCCAGACTACAGGCTGTGGCCCAACCTCAGGAAGGAAGGGCAGCCTGCCTCCTGCCACCACGTGGGCAGACCCGGAGGACACTGAGCAGTGACAGAAGCCAGACACAGGAGGACACGTCCTGCGTGACCCCATCACAGGGGGTCCCCAGAGGAGTCCCGTCCAGAGAGACAGAGGGTGGACGGTGGGAGCCAGGGGATGGGGCAGGGGGCGGGGAGTCCGTGCTTCATGGGGACAGGGTCTCGGTCTGGGGAGACGGAAAGCTCTGGAGACGGATGGCAGGGGTGGTTACACAACAGTGTGAGTGTGTGTGCGCTTAGAAACGGTCACGATGGCAAGTCTTAATGTATTAAAAAGAGGAAGCACGCACAAAAAGGACCCAGGCTGCACGCGGATGTGGCCCGCAGGCTGCAGTTTGCAGACCCTGCTTTAGTAGCTTGCTGGCTGGTGGGGAAGGGGGGGACCTCGCAGGACCCGGGGGAAGTTCCGCGGCTTAACCACCAGCTCAGCCACCCCGGGGCCCCTGCGTGCAGCACGTCCTGGCCTGCAGGGCGGTGGCTGCACGCGGCTGGGTACCTGGAAAATGCTGGCTCCGTACGGCGTCCTCCAGGCATTCAGTAAGTTGTCTTTCCCGGTGCTCACAAACCAGCGCCCTGGGGGAGGGAGAGCAGGGGGTTCCAGCAGGAGAGACCAGAGAGCCCCCCACCCCCACCCCCCGGCTGTGGGCCGCAGGCAGACAGGGTCCAGCAGGCCTGGTCTCTCCCTTTCTTTCTGGCACCTCCGCTCTCACAAAGGGACCACTGGGCCCCTCCTTCCCCCCCATTTTCCAGATGGTGAAGTCAAGGCCCCCCCAGGGGCGGGGGCCCATCTGGCCTTCAAGAAGGGGGAGCCCCCAGGAGAGCGTGGCCAGATAAAACATAAGATGCCCAGGTACCTGTGAATCTCAGATAAATCACAAACCATTTTAATACAGATGTGCCCCCAGGATTTCATTATTTATTTTCTTTTAATGCATGTGTGTCCCATGCGGTACTCGGGGCACACTTATGCTGAAAATCATTTGGCTGCTTTTTTTTTTTTTTTTTTTTTTTTAGTGTCAGTGTATCTCAGGCAGTATTGGGGATGTATTTGTATTACCAAATCAGTTGCTTTTAAGCGTAAGCATGTCCTGGGTCGCACTTGGGAAAAACCTCCGCTAACCAACGGCTCGTTAAGATTCAAAATTCCGGGGCGCCTGGGTGGCGCAGTCGGTTGGGCGTCCGACTTCAGCCAGGTCACGATCTCGCAGTCCGTGAGTTCGAGCCCCGCGTCAGGCTCTGGGCTGATGGCTCAGAGCCTGGAGCCTGTTTCCGATTCTGTGTCTCCCTCTCTCTCTGCCCCTCCCCCGTTCATGCTCTGTCTCTCTCTGTCCCAATAAATGTTGAAAAAAAAAAATTAAAAAAAAAAAAAAAAAAAAAAAAAAAAGATTCAAAATTCCACCGAGGGGATGCCTGGGTGGCTCCAGCCGATTAAGCGCCCGACTGGGGCTCAGCTCACAATCTCCAGGCTCGGGGGTTCGAGCCCCGCATCAGGCTCTGTGCCCACAGCTCGGAGCGTGGAGCCCGCTTCGGGTTCTGTGTCTCCCTCTCTCCCTGCCCCTCCCCTACTTGCGCTCTGTCTCTCGCTCTCAAAAATAAACATTAAACAGAAAGATTCCAATTCCGCTGAGCGTCCTGTGTTTTGTTGTGGGGGCTGTCCGGTGGGTGTGGGGTTTCGGTCGCCCCGCCCCGCGCCCTCCAGGCACACACACCGCAGGAGGCGAACTTGAGGGCCAGCACACAGCTCTCGTGAAGGTGCAGCTGGTACTTCTCGGGCTTGCGCACGTGCAGGACCTCCACGTTACTGCTCTCCATGCCCACGGCCAGCCAGTCCTGGTTGGGGCAATGGCCCAGGGAGAAGATCTGGGGGTGCAGAGGAAAGAGGGGACATCGAACCCCCCCCTGCAGAGGTTGGAGGAGGCCCAGAGCGGCAGGGGAGGGGCCCACCGCTCTCCCGCGGCAGCCCTGCGTGGAGAGGCAGCTGGCCCAGGGCCTGGAACGCAGCAGGAACTGCATGTCGGATCATTAATATTAATCAGAATTACACGGAACCCTGGGGCCTCACATCCATTATCTGCTCAGAACGCACAACAGCTCTGGGAGGGAGGGAAGGAGGGAGAGGGAGAAGCCGGGCGAGGACAGTCGCCCCCCTTGAGCAGATGGCAGAAGGGAAGCTCGAGGCCAGGGCTCGCTCAAGGTCAGAGATCCGTGAAAGACGAGGCCTTCGGACTCCCAGCTCGGAACTTTTCCCCGCTTGCCAACACCTCCTTTTGCTTGGATGTGAAAGGACTCAGTGGCCTCATCGTTCCGTGTGCCCCACCCCAAGCGAGGCAGAGAGAGGCTTAACGCCTTGTTCTATCCTAACCCTGTCGAAGTCCTACGGACAGGACGCGTGTGGAAAGAACCACAAATGGACAGCGGAGAGAAGACTGGAAGTTTTCACGTGTGCTCTCCTGCCCGTACAGAGTTCCTGCACAAAGACGGGGGCCCAGTGGGATGAGAGATACTCACCATGGGGTCCCCAGAGAACAACCCATCTAAGTCTCAGGGCCAGGGGATGGACAGCCATATCCACCTGCACCCTTGAGTTCCTTATCAAAGAAACTTTTAAGCTAAAGAGAAGAGAAGGTAGAACAGAAAGAGTTTGGGCGTTAGCTACTATCTCCAGGCTTCAAGGGAGGGGGCAAAAATGGAGATGGGTTTTGAAGGATGAGTAGGAGTTCACCAATTGGAGAAAAGGGAAGGAAAAGCATGTCAGCTAGAGGGAACAGTAAGTGGAGAGGTCCAGATGCATCTGAGGGCATGGTGTGTGTGAGAGAGACTAGAGCACAGAGGCCTTAAATGTCAGGCCAAGAAGCTCCCGTCCTGCCCCCAAGGCAGTGGGAGAGAGGATCTGGGTGACTCTGTTCAGCCGTGAGGAGTCTCCAGATCCTGTCCAGCTCCTTCACTTCATCCTTTAGCCTGGATTCTCACAGAGCCCTCAACGGAGACCTCTCTGCCCAACTCCTATGTCAACCTCTCCCTGTCGACCTAGATCAGTGGCTCCCCAGTGGGTCCTGGGGGGTGGTCAGGAGCTCTCAGTCGGGTCAAGAGATTGAAGGCTGGGAAGAGAATCGGGCTACCGGAGAGGAGGAAGGAATGAATGGGGGCGTGACTTAGCAAAAGCATCTGGGAAAGTGATCCGAGGGTCTTAGTAGACCCACAGCTTACTCTGAATCAGTGCCTTTGTGTTTCCATGGGGTTGGGGGCGGGGTAAGGCCTATGGATTTGTGAGAAGGACAAAAAAGATGGACACGGGTCACAGGTATCTGGTCCCCACTCAGTTTCTGGAAGTGAGTGCCTTGTGGGGAGGGGAGGGGGCTCCGGATTCCTGAAGCTCCTATCGCCCTCCCGGCAGACCCACTGCGGCACCTGAGAGCAGAAATCGTGCTGCTGCAGCTGGCGGCCCTCCCGCAGGTCCCAGCAGCGCACCGTGTTGTCCAGACCCCCGGTCCAGAGCCGAGTGCCGTAGTCGGAGATGTCGATGCAGCTGGCACCATCGGTGTGGCCCTGGAACTGCCTGGAGGGAGAAGGGCCCAGGCGTCAGGCGTCCGTCGTGGGGCTGCTTCTGCTCCAGCGCCGAAGCGAGGGGCGCGGGGACCACCCACCTGACCATGGTCTGGTTCTGCAGGTCCCAGACCACGATGTTGCCGTCGCTGCAGCAGGAAAAGCAGACCTTGGCGTCGGGGCTGACGGCCAGGGCGTAGCAGGCCGGGGCCGAGGAGGTCAGCTCGGCCTTGATGCGCGGGGTGGGCGCCGCCAGGTCCCAGATGGACAAGGTGCTGGCCTCCCCTCCCACGATCAGACTGCGGCCGTCCGGCAGCAGCTTGCAGGAACGGATGTAGTTGTCCCGGTTCTGGGGCGGGAGAGAAGCGACGGTGTGGAGCTGGCCCTCCCCGACGGGGCCTCCCCACCCCCCCCTCCCCGACGGGGCCTCCCCCCCCCCCCCCCCCCCCCCGAGAGCACCCCCAAGCGCGCGGCGCCCCCCAGCCCGCCCCCGCTCTCCCCGAGCCCCGCCCCCGGCGGCCCGGAAATCCCGCCCCTGCGGACAAGCCCCGCCCCCGCCGGCGGGCCCCGCCCTCACCAGGCAGTCGAGCTGCGCCACCGGCGTCTTGGCGCCCGGCTGCCCCACGTCCCACACTTTGACGCAGCCCTTGCCGCCGGTGTACACGTGCTGCGTGGAGCCGCTGATGGTGACGGCGCAGACCACCTCGCCGTGCGCCAGCGTGTGCAGCTGCCGCGCGTGCCGCGGGATGCCCGCGCCCACCAGCGCGTCCGAGGGGAAGGGCACCGGCTGCATCTGCCCGTCGGCAGACACGTGGAAGGAGTAGGCCCTGCACGGGAGGAGGGCGGTGACGCGCGGGGAGGGGACCGCCCTGGGGGTGGCGGCCCGGCCGGGTGCCCGCCCCGCTCCGGGGGGCTCGGGGCCGGGGGGCGGGGAACCCTGGATCCCAGGTGACGGATGGGACAGTCAGCGTGGCCTAGCCAGTGGCCCGCAGCCTGGCAAGCAGGCACTTAGTAAATGCGTGTTGAGTAGCGAGGATCCAGGGAGACGCCTTGAGAGCTCCAGAGACTGGGACCCACTGGGAGCCCCCAGCCCCGGGTGGCCAGTTAGACTGAAATCAATTTACAACTTCAGTGTCTCAGTGGCGAAAGCCACAGGTGGCCAATGGCAGTCAGGTTGGACAGCTGTAGGTATAGAACATTCCCATCATGGCGGAGAGTTCCTGGGTACTTGGGGCTGCGGCGCCCTGGGGTTGGCGGGGGGCATTCTGCGCAGTGTAGGATGTACAGCTGTATCCCAGGCCCCATAGAGGCCGGATGTGGGCCTGACCACCAAAAATGTCAAAGACATGCCGAATGTCTCCGGGGTGGGGGTGGGGAAGGCAGAAGTACCCCCCACCCCCGTTTCTGCATTTTTCTTGTTACATACCTCTCCAGACAGCTCCTTCAGAGACTTTCTGGAAAGACAGCAGGGAACCCCAGCCCCCACCCTACAATGTAAGCAGCGGACAGGAGGCAGGGATCCCTGAGCCAATACTCACGGCTTCCCCCCAGGGATAGTGGGCAGGGAAGAGGAGATAGATGACCCTCGGAGATGTGGATGAGACTCAAATGCCATCTGCCAAAATGCCAAAGAGGAAGGGTCCTAGGGCAGGTGACTCAAACCCACCTCTGCCTTCCCCCATGCTCACCTGCCGTATTTCTCTGTTTATGAGAGGATCCCCAATCTGATCCCCAGTCAGCCCCTCCCTAAGAAAGCAGAGATGCCCTCTCCTCCCGCTGCACTACAGACAGGAGAGCAGAGGCTTGCACTTGAAGGAACCCCAGAGCCTCTGCCCAGGGAATCCTAGAATCCCAGGCTTGGAAGGACCCCGAAGAGTCTGACCGGCTCTAGAGCAAGAGTTGGCAAACTCTGGCCCCCTGTTCGTTTTTGTAAATAAAGTTTTATCGGTACAAAGCCACACCCGTTCATTTCTATGTTGTCTATGGTGGCTCTGAGCTATGAAGGCAGAGGTGAGTAGTTTTGACCCAGACCAACTGGTCGGCAAAGCCAAAACCATTTAATGTCTGGCCTCTTGCAGAAAACACTTGCTGACCTCTTTTGCACAACATCCCTTGGGTCTGGGATGTCCCCCGTGACAGCATTTTCTTCCCTCTGGAGGCACCCTTGTCTACTCCAGGGTGGCTCACTCTGTCAGCCGTCTGTCCTTGTGCTGCCCTCTGGGGCCCACCCAGTCCCTGTCCCTCCCTGGCCCCAGCTCAGGGTCTCAGGCCCTATTCCTTCAACTCCTTCTCATGAGACCTCGCTTCCAGTCCTCTCCCCAGGTGAGTCCCTCATCAGTAATCTACCAGAGTCATCGCAGCCCCTTAAAAATCAGGGCCAACAACTGTATGCCCTCTGCCGGGAGGTCGAATGGGCCCCTTGTGCCCCGTGGCTGGGGCTCCCTGCTCCTCATAATGCGGCATAAGCACAGCTGCTCTTTCCAGTTATATGTTACTTGTATTAAGCTTGTGGAGCTCCTGAGACCTTCAGGTCCTCTCCCCGCATGCGCTTGCCAAGCCAGGGTTCCCGTCCCTTTCCCTGTCCCCTTGTCTCTTGTGTAACTGGTTTCTCCTCCCGGCCCCCAGCCCCTGTGCCCTCCGATACCTCCCGGTGCCCCCACACTGAGGACTCACCATGGGGGACCGTCCATACACCACAGAGCCGCTGACCTGGGGGGACAGGTGGAGGCTAACGTAGGAGCTGGGCACAGAGAGGTCCCCGTTAAGGGCGCTGTGGGAGCTCAGGCTGAAGGACGTGGTGAAGGGACTGGACAGGGTCAGGGGGCTCCTCAGGGCTGAGTGAGAAGAGACAAAGATAGGTCTTCAGACACCTTGGACCCAGATCCGGCCTTCCACTGCCTTGGCTGGTCTTTCGGGGCTGCTGCGTTCCCGTCCAGCATCCACCACACCCTGTCACGTGTCCAGATGTTTGAGGATACTGTTCCCTCTGGCTCATATGCTGTTCCCCTGCCTTCCTCGGTTGCTGAACTCCTACTCACCCTTCGACACCGAGACCCAAAGTCCAGCAACATCTCAGGAACATCACTGAGCCTGCTCGCCCCACCCCTAGCCCGTTCTGGCTCTCTGCCTCTATCCCCGCCACGATCACAAGGGGCTGGAAGCTTAGGGGTCTGCGTCTCCGTCCCCACCATCTGGGAACTCCTCAAGGGCGCGTTCCAGGGCTGATTTCTTTCTGGGAACCCAGAACCACCGCCGGGCCTGGTCATATGACAGCAGAGCCCACGTTAACGAGGGGGGACCTGAGGCTCAGAAAGTTTGAGTCGCTTGCCCAAGGTCATGCGGCTGACGAGTAGTATCCAAGGCCGGCCTCAAACCCCAGGCTGTCTGACTCCAAAGCTTGTGTTGTCCGTGCAGAAGGCTAAACCTCTTGAGTAGATCGCTTCCCCTCTGGGCCTCTGTTTCCCCAACCGACAAGCCAAGACAGGAAACCGAGGCCCGGGGTGAGGCGGCATTGGGCTCAGAGTCCTGGAAAGGGTCAAGGCCATCCCAGAGCTGAATCCAACCCCCCAGAAGAGACCTGTTCAGGCCCCAGTGGACACTCACCGACACTGTCCGTGCCAGGCGTTGGCTTGGTAGCAAGCTGGCGGAGGTGACTGGCTGAGCTGGGCCCTGGGGTGGGCGCGTCCTGGGGCGGGGAGGAGTCGCAGGACTTGGGGGCGGGAGTGCTGGCAGGAAGATCATTCTGGGGAGAAAGGTCGGGACTGAACGCCCCACCCCCACCCTGGCACCAGCACCTGGCCCCCTGCTGCCCACGATCTGGTGAGAAATTGGCACCGGAGGAGGGAGCTAGGCAGGGGCTCACAGGAGGTGTCTGCACGCCAAGCACGTGCGGTTCAAGGGCATGGGCCCCACCGCTGATGCCCTGAGCACAGGGACACGCGGGGTCCACAGGCTGGGAGTGCCAGGCGGGCAGCAGAGTGGGAATGGGCACGCAATGCCCGCAGGGCTGCACACGGCGTGGGGGGGGGGGGACCGGCACCCGCTGCCAGAGCCCAGCAGGCACATGATCAGGTATGAGGAGTGCGGGTGTAGACAGGCCTCAAGCAAGGGCACACGGGGCAGGGAGCGGGCATTGCGGAGGAAGGCGACAGTCAGAGGACTCAGGAGGAGGGGAGCACAGGCCTGCACCCAGGCGAGGGACCGGCAGCCAGCACTGGGGTGCCCCTGGCTGCTCTCAGGGGGCGGGGTGCCTCTGCAGCTGTCTCTCCCTGCGGGGACACCTGAGGGGAGGGGGAGGGGATCTCCAAGGAGGAGCACACGGGCTGTCGTCTCTCTGCTGTCACCTCCTTTGCCTTTCAAGAAACTTCACGTCCCCGTCCCGTCTTTCCACTACACAATCACGTGTTTCCTGCCAACCCCACTCCACCAGGGGGAGTGGGTGGGGACACGTGGGACAAGGGAGGCCTTCTGGGGGCTTCTCCCGGAGAGCAGAGCTGCCCCTCCCCCTCTGGCCTCCCGGAGTGGAGGAGGTCACAGGAGATGCAACCGGCAGCCCCAGCCTCGGCGGTTGCCATAGCAACCTGCTGGGAGGGGAGGCCTAGAAACCGACGCACTCTCTGGGTAAGCGCAGGGCAGGGGTCTGGGGAAGATTTGGTGAGGGCAGGGGTGGGACCAAACGGAGCCCGGCTGTGAATGCCTAAGGGGCGTGCTCTGAGGGGTTCCTACACCTGGCACTGGGAAAGTTGTTCCCATAGTAATGCTCTTGCCTTTCGGGAAGGGGGAGGGGGGGGAACGGGACAACCTCTCAGGTGGGGCTGCTGCATCTCCCGCTTCTCCAAGGCTTTAACACTTGCCAGGCTGGAGTCAGTCCCAGAGCAGCCATTCTGCAGCTGAGTGTTTATTTCCAAGGGATTTCCTATTTGTTGCAAGAGATGCTTCCCTTTCTCCCTAAGAGGGTGAGTAGTCTTTTGATATGTATTTAGGTTCAACAGAGCACGCCGACTTGGGGAAAATACCTGGATAAAGTCGAGGCAGATTTTAGGAAGGTGGCAAATAATCATGAAGGAAATGCTGGTCAACCCGCTGGAAAGACCCCAGCAGGGCTGCTTTCTCCTTGCTCGACATCTAATCGAGTGGCATCTGTTTCCAGGTCCCCAGGGTGCGTAAAGTGAGTTTCAAGGCCTCCCCTACTCCTTACCAGGACAAGCTCCTTGGCTCTGGGGAGCGGGGAGCCGAGGCTGGAGGCCAAAGAGGCCGGACTGTCCACGAGGTCCCGACGGGCGGGGACGCATATGGGCGCCTTTCCACATGGGGTGATAGCTGGGCTGGGGGGCTCCGAGGGTTGGTCCTGGGTTTGAGGAGGTGACATTGAGTGGAGGTGAACTGGGCAAAGAAGGAGAGCCCCTCTCTATATACCCCTCCCCAACCCCACCCCGCACTCCAGCCTGGGTCCCTACGATCCACCTTGGGAGGATTATGAACCACCCCCCCCCCACCCCCGTGCCTTACTTTACACATCTGTAAAATGGGATTGATAGTACCTACTCCATAAACCCACACAGAAACGACTGTGTAAGGGCTTGGCTCTGTTGTCCCCCATTAAACAGATGGGGAAAAGTGAGGCCAGGGACGGGGGCGTACTGTCCCAGTCACACAGTGAGCCAGGGCCGGATGCTACTTCTGCTGCCCATTGCCAGGGTTCTCTGGGCCTCAGTTTCCCCACCTGTGCTATGGAGAGGGGGTCAGCCTGGGGTGTCCCTCTATCCCCTACTCCCCCTACCCCCACATCACCCTCAACACAGCCATCCACAGAGGGGGCCAGGACCCCCCCTCTTCCCTCTGGGTCCCCCAACACTCGGGAAAGCCTGCCATCCTCTGGGCCCAGGCCCCGACTCACCTCGTCCACCACCAGGTTGTAATCGCTCTTGTCTTCGTCACTCTCCTGGGGGGACACGGGGGAAAGAGCTTGCCCTGGCCATGCCGCTACCTCCGTGCCCCCTTACTGATCCCAGGAGACCACCAGCCGCGGTCTGACCGGGATTCTGGGGCTTCAGAGGCCTATGTGCTTAGTTCAGACAGAAGGCTGCCATTTGCTCAGGTGCAAGGGGTTGGGGGCGGGTCTCTCATGGAGAAAAAGGAGGGGATGGAACTTAGGGCCCAAGACTTGCTGTGGGGCCCCGAGCGCCTCCCGGCCCTCCCTGGGTCCCAGTCTCCTCCTCGGTGACGGGATGGGACGTCCCGTTCGGGGACCAGGACTCATCCATAAACTCCCAACTGGCTCTCTCTCCACGGAGCCAGTCAACCTCCCGGGATCGTCTGCCCACCACCATCCCCATGGCCTAGCACAGACCTCATCCCCTCCTTAGGCTCCTGGCCTTCAGCCTCGCCCCCTCCAGGTAGCCTTCCAAGCTTGCCCCAGAGGACTTTCTTTACACCTGTCCCCACATCTGTACTACGTCTTTCTATGGCTCCCCACTGCCCTTGGGAGAAACCCTGGCGTGTGGGGCTGCCCTCTGGTCTGGCTGGAAAAGCAAGGGAAGACCAAGGCTGCAGCCTGAAGGCCACAGCTCCCAGCGGGGGGGGGGGGGGGGGGGGGGGGGGTTGACTGCCCCCTGCCCTCCACCCCCTGCCCCGTCCCCAGTTTTCTTCTTTAAAATACCCGTTGCTGACGGGTATAGAACAAGCTGCTATGTTTTTTAAAGATCAAAGGCATCTCTGAGAAACAGCAGGACTGGCCAACGCTGGGCCTGCCAGCAGGCAGCTGGGAGGAGAAGGCTGTCCCTGTAGATGGGACAGGTGCTTTCCAGCCAGCCAGTCCCAGCCCCAGCTTGCAGCCTGGCCCCTGGGGCGCCAGAGTAGGAACTGCAGGTGCAGTGAGGGGCGGGGGTGGTCCTGACCCAGGAGGAGGGCCCCGGAGAGAGTATTCTGCGCCTCGTGGAGGGGCAGAGGGAGGGGAATGCCAGAGCGCTGAAGAGCCGGACCCAAAGCCAGGAGGTGGGCAAACAGATATGTGCCCCAGAGGCTACGGAGACAGAGCAACTGGAGTTGGGCCTGGCCCCACAGCTCCTTTCATTGTTCAGTGCTCCGTGCCCAGTGGGGAGCTATGGAAGGCCCCAGAGTGAGAGAGTCGCGGCCAGAGCTGGGCTCTGGGAGGCCCTGAGGGGCGGGGCTGGGGGGCCCACCCATCTTCCGCTTGCCCCCCACTTACATAAGGTCCCGACAGATCCTTGTCCTCAGCTCGCGGCTTCCCACTGCCCCCTGGGCCACCGGGTCGCACCTCTTCCACCACGCTCTCAGGGGGGGAGGGGGACGCGCTCTGCAGAGACACAAGGGCCGGAGAGAGGGTCAGGGCCCTGGGGCCCCAGACTCCGCCCCGGCCCAGCCCAGACCGAGGGTCCCCAAACACAGTTATTAGGATCTGTGCCTCAAGCTTCCCATCTGGGAAATGGGACCTTCCAAGGGCAGGCTCGATGCTAAGGTCTTGACCCCACAGCAAGTTCTTTGGGGAAGTGACGATTAATCCCATTGCACAGACAGGGAAACTGAGCCTGAGGAAGACAGGGCTGCACAGCGAATTAGGGGCCGAGGCAGGATGCCCAGCCAGCCCACCAGATGTCGACAACCAACCTTCGGAGGTCAAGGGCTGGGTGTGCCAGCACAGAGACACAACATCAACCTGCCTGTGTGCCCTCGGACAGTTTTCTCCTTCCCTGGGACTCAGTCTCCCCAGCTGTACACAGGGGATGCCCCACACAGTGATTTCTCAAGCACTGCAGTTCTGGAACCATTTCTTCAACTGAGATCTTATCTTGAAGCCTGATTTCATGGGCAGATAAGACGTTGGGCCCTGAGAGCTGGGTGGCTCTGTGCAAACCGCACACAGGATTCAAAGCCACGTTCAGCAAGATGGGCCACTAGGAAATAAAGCAGGCCACAGATGCAAAAGCGTGCAGCCGCTTAAAAAAGAAAGCAGAGCGGCGCCTGGGTGGCTCAGTCGGTTGAGCGTCCGACTTCAGCTCAGGTCAGGATCTCACGGCTCGTGGGTTCGAGCCCCGCGTTGGGCTCTGGGCTGATGGCTCAGAGCCTGGAGCCTGCTTCCCATTCTGTGTCTCCCTCTCTCTCTGCCCCTCCCCCACTTGCTTTCTGTCTCTCTCTAAACAAATTTTAATTAAAAAATAGTAAAATAAAATCTCTTGTTAAAGATAGTTTTAAAAAGTGTTTTTATTTTTATTTTTTTTGAGAGAGAGAGTGAGGGGGAGGGGCAGACAGAGAGGGAGACGGCGGATCCCCAGCAGGCTCTGCCCCGACGGCAGAGAGCCCGGTGTGGGGCTCGAACACGCGAACCGCGAGATCATGACCTGCGCTGAAGCTGGACGCTTAACCAACTGGGCCACCCAGGCGCCCCAAAAATAACATCTTAAAAAAGAAAAAAACAAGTAGAGACGTTAGAGATGTGACAGCACGGAAAGATGGCCTCAATGCATCACCGAGGCAGAGAGGCGACTGGCTGGGCGCAAATCCCAGCTCGGCTTCTCATTGGCTCTGAGACCTCGGGCAGGTTACGCAACCTGTCGCACGCTCAACCCGTGTCCCGTGGATGATCCCGGGGATCATCGCAACAGTGCCCGCCTCCTAGGGTTGCGGGGAAGATACAGCGAGCTGCGGACGCTTAGCCGGACGCGGGGCCCGGCGCGCGGTGAGCCCACGTTCGTGCAGGGAAATTCAGAAACGCACAGGATGTCCCTGAGTTTCCCCCCACTCGGCACTGTGGGGGCTGAGCAGCGACCCTGGCCCCGCCCACTCGATGCCAGGTGTACCCCTAGTCGTGAGAGCCACAGAGGTCCCCAGACACGGGCTGGTGTCCCCTGGGGGCGGGATCTCTTGTGCGAAAACTGCTACTCATACCCCTTCCCTCTCTGGCAATTATGTTCCCACCACGGAGCCTCTGCTGCCTCGAACTCGTGTCTGTGTGTGTGTGACACGTGTTACACAGGGGAGAAGTCTGGAAGGAGGCGCTGCAAAACGAGTGGGGTCGTTCAGGAGACTTGGATGGGAGGGGGCTCGGGGCAAGGGTCAGGGGGTCACGGTCCCTTTACGGGGTTGAACAGGGTCCACCAAAGTTACGTGCCCACCCAGAACCTCACTAGGAGACCTTATCCCAAAGTAGGGTTTTCGCAGAAGTGATTAATTGCGATGAGGGCATAGTGGGTCCGGGTAGGCCCTAATGCAATGGGGCTATGGTCCTGTTTTTTCAGGTTTTTAAATGTTTGTTTATTTTTGAGAGAGATAGAGGGCAAGCGGGGGAGGGGCAGAGAGAGAGGGAGACACAGAATCCAAAGCAGGCTCCAGGCTCCGAGCCGTCAGCACAGAGCCCGACGCGGGGCTCGAACCCACGAACCGTGAGATCGTGACCTGAGCCGAAGTCAGACCCTTAACTGACTGAGCCACCCAGGCGCCCCGGACTGGTGTCCTTAAAGGGCAAGAGACACACAGGGGAGAAGCCACGTTGAGGACAGAAGGAGAGACGGAATGATTCAGCCACAGGCCAAGGAGCCCCAAGCCCAGAGGCCACCAGACGCTAGAAGGGCTCACAGCTCGGTTTCAGATTTGTAGCCTCCAGAACAAGGAAGGGAACAAATCCGTGTTGTTTTAAGCCATGCAGTGTGTGCTAATGTGTTCTAACAACCGTGGGAAACAAGTGCAGCCCCCTTTCCACACGGTCCCCTTCTCTGTAGGAATTGTCTTCGAGGCACCTGGGGGCTCAGTCGGTTGAGCTTCCGACTGGTGATTTCGGCTCAGGTCATGATCTCACAGTTGATGGGTTCAAGCCCCGCGTCAGGCTCTGCACTGACAGCTCGGAGCCTGCTTGGGATTCTCTCTCTCTGCCCCTCCCCGGCTTGCACTCTGTCTCAGGGTCCCCACCGCTGTTTTCAAGATCTGTGCCTCAAGCTTCGCATCTGGGAAATGGGACCTTCTAAGGGCAGAAGCCATGTGGTCGTGACAACCACAGATGTCCCCAGACACTGCCCAGTGTCCCCGGCGGCAGGGGGTGGGAGTGGGGGCCCGGTGCAAGCCGAGATGAGCTCTAAGAGCGAAACGCTTTTGGATCGTGGAGATTTAGCACAATAAAAAGGACATAAAACATACCATTAGTAGTTTTTATGTCGATTATACGTTGAAATATTCTGCATACATGATGTTAAGTAAAATATACTATCGGAATTCATCTCATCTGTTTAACTTTTTAAACGTGGCTACGAGAGGGGCGCCTGGGTGGCTCAGTCGGTTGGGCATCCGACTTCAGCCTAGGTCATGATCTCGCCATTCCCAAGTTCGAGCCCCACGTCGGGCTCTATGCTGACAGCTCAGAGCCCGGAGCCTGCCTCGGATTCTGTGTCTCCCTCTCTCTCTGCCCCTCCCCTGCTGACGTGCGCGTGTGCTCTCTCTCTCAAAAATAAACGCCAAAAATTTTTTTTAATTTAAAAATATAAATAAACGTGGCTACTAGAAAATGTGCAGTCACATAGTAGATTGTGATGCTGCGAACAAAGGCAAAAAAAACCACACGGACCCCCCCCCCCCCCGCGCCACACACACACCAAGCTCACAGCACAATGACGGATGCTGGGGAGACTGTGGGCTGCACCCGTGTGTGGTTTCCTGCATCCTGTACTGTGTTTTATCCGAGACATTACGGTTGGGGGAGGCTGGGTAAAGGGCACACGGGGCTTCCCTGCACTTTTCTTTGCAATGCCCGATGCGTTGGTAACTGTTTCCAAATTAAGCAGTTTTTTAAAAAATTACACACAGGGCTCACCTCTATTTCCATTGGGCACCGCTCTGATAGACGGTGATATCGAGTGGATGATGGACAAGTTCATGAGCGGAAGGTGCCACGTGCGTGCATTTATTCAATTGCAAAAAACAAAACAAACCCCCAAAAACCAGCTCACGATTGAAAACCTTCCATAAAGAAAACTCTAGCGGTAGGGGCACCTCCTATACCGAAACGCTCCAGACGACCCAGCTGGAACACGGGGCGGGCGTCCTGCTGGGAGGACCTTAGCAGCTCAGAGCCACTGGCTTCAGCCACATTCGAATGCAAGGCCAATATCACACAAGTTCCCGGATGCCTCTCGACTTACCCTGCTCTGAGCTCTCTCCGCTGGCAGGTTGGAGGCGAGGCAGAGAGAGAGAGAGAAGGAGAAGAGGTGAGGGTTTCACGGCCCATGGTGCCAGAGGGCACACCCCTCCAGCGCTGACAGAGCCCTCTTCCGGGCTCAGGATCTCCCTTCTCCAACACCCTTGCAAAGGAGTGGATCGTTCCTTTCCTGAACCATTCAGGTAGATGCCCAGAGAGGGCCAGTAACTCGCCCCAGGACACACAGCCAGTGGGGAGTGAAGTTGACCCTGATGGCCCTGCAGGCCCTCTCCTTCACTCCCTCGCACTTAAGTCCCCGTGCCACCCTCGCCCCTCCCCCAGCCCCTTCCCCCCCCCCCCCCCCCCCGCCAGGGCCGCCCCGTGCTGCCCCGCTCACCTCTGGGTCCCTCGGCCTCCACGCCTGCCCGGTCTTCCTTGGCAACGGCGGCCAGCTGAGCCTGGGCGGCCAGGGCTCCGGACAGGGCCAGCAGCCCCGTGGCACTGCCACCCACCAGGCCAGTGGGGCGAGGGGTGAGGGGCACGGGGGGAGCATGGTGAGACAGTGGCTGGAGTTGCTGCTGCTGGAGAGAGGAGAGGTGGGCCGGGGCCGGGCCACACGGGCGCCCAGCAGGGCCCCTGGGCCGCGGGGGGGGGAGGGGTTGTGGGGGTCCCCCAGAGTCTCCAGGGAGGCCGGAGCCCAGGCCAGCTGCCTGCCCAGCACCCTCCAGCCTTAGCACCTCCTGGGTGCCGGGGACCCAGGGGTGGGGTCTCCCCAGGGCAGGGCAGGGGCTGGGCGGACTCACCCCGATGAGGCTGTTCAGCTCCCCCACGGTCACCTGCTTGGCCCGCTCCACGGCTTGAAGCACCTGTTGCTGATGCTGGGAGGCGGGGGACCGGGAAGGGGGTGCTCAGGCTCCCCGTCTGCTGGGAGCCCCCACCCAGCCAGGCAGGACCCTCTGAGGCCCCCCGCCTCCC
Organism: Panthera leo; assembly: GCF_018350215.1. NCBI lineage: Eukaryota > Metazoa > Chordata > Mammalia > Carnivora > Felidae > Panthera > Panthera leo. The sequence goes on from NC_056680.1 coordinate 2,339,797, forward strand.
TCCACCCCATCCTTGTTCCCAGAGCTTTGTTATTTCTCTTCTCTCTCCCTTTCCATTTTCTTTTAATTTGTTTAATGTTTATGTTTATTTTTGAGAGAGAGAGAGAGAGAATGAGCGGGGGAGGGGCAGAGAGAGAGGGAGACACAGAATATTTGAAAAAGACACACACACACACACACACACACACACACACACACACACGGTGCGCGACTGGGGGAGGGGCAGAGAGAGAGGGAGACACAGAATCCGAGGCAGGCTCCAGGCTCTGAGCTGTCAGCATAGAGCCTGACGGGGGGCTCGAACCCACCAACCGTGAGATCATGGCCTGAGCTGAAGCCGGACGCTTAACCGAGCCACCCAGGCGCCCCTCTCCCTTTCCATTTTAAACCGTAAAACAAACACAAAGCCAAAGAAACAGGCACACAAGCGCAGTGAAAACCAGTAATTATAAATCGGGGTTTCCTGGGGCACCTGGGTAGCTCAGTGGGTTGTGTCCGACTTCAGCTCGGGTCACGATCTCACGATTTGTAGGTTCGAGCCCCGCGTCGGGCTCCGTGCTGACAGCTCGGAGCCTGGAGCCCGCTTCGGATTCTGTGTCTCCCTCTCTCTCTGCCCCTCCCCCACTCACGCTCTGTTTCTCTCTCAAAATTAAATAAACACTACAAAATGTTTTAAAAATAAATAAATAAAAAATCGGGGTTTCCAGATCAGCGTCTCCCTCAGCACCATGGACATTGGGGCCAGGTCGTTCTCTGTGGGGGCATCCTGGGTGCTGTAGGGGGAGGCGGGGCTGAGCAGCATCCCCGGGCCCCCCCTACCTCCGTGCCAGGAGCACCCCTCCCTCAAGGTGACAACCACAAATGTCCCAGACGGTGCCCAGAATGCCCTGGGGCAGCACGGCCCCCCAGCAAAGAACCACCATCCAAATCAGCACCCAGGTAAACCACCCAGGTCAAAAAGTAGAAACTGGCAGGGGCACCTGGGGGGCTCAGTCCGCTAAGTGGAGACTCGATTTCAGCTTAGGTCACAGGTCCATGGGTTCGAGCTCTGCATCAGGCTGCACGTTGCTGGTGTAGAGCCTGCTTGGGATTCTCTCTGTCTCTCTCTCTGCCCCTCCCCTGCTCATCCTCTCTCTCTCTCTCAGAAACAAATGGATTTAGAAAAAAAAAAAAAAAACCGATTTAATGTGTAAATGGCCACATGTGGCTGGTGGCTCCTGTATAAGGCTGTTTATCCACACTCCTGAGGTCGGGGGTTTGAGCTGCTCCCCCTGAGGACGTGTGTGGCACACCTGTGTGTCAGGGTGTCTAAGCCAAGGGTTGGTAAACTTTTTCGGCAAAGAGTCACAGAGAATATTTTCCGCTTTGCAGGTCAGAAGGTTCTTGTCTTAACTTCTCTGCCATTTTATCAGGAAAGCTGTCACAGAGATCATGCACGTGAGTGGGCATGACCCTGTGCCAATAAAACTTTATTAACGAAACAGGCAGAGGGCGCGCCTGAGTTGAGCATAGGACTTCGGCTCAGGTCAGGATATCGTGGTTCGTGGATTCGAGCCCCGCATCAGTCCCTGTGCTGACAACTCAGAGCCTGGAACCTGCTTGGGATTCTGTGTCTCCCTCTCTGTCCGCCCCTCCCCTTCTCACCGTCTTGTCTCTCTCTCTCTCAAAAATAAACATTAAAAACATTTTTTAAAAAACCAAAACAGGCAGAGGGGGGGATTTGGCCCTTGGACTGCAGTTTGCTGAGTCTCAATCTAGAAGAATGGAGTCGCTGGGGCACATATGTGTGTCTTTATTCACTTCTTAGTTTTTTTTATCTTCATTTCTGCCATTTTCTCCCTACTCACTAAGCCACCTTGTCCCCACCCCCGGCTTCAGACACTCTCAGTCCAGCCAGGATATCCCTCCATCCCAAGCTTCCAGAAAATCTGATTCAGTGGGGTCCAAAATTTTTGTTCCCCATCACAGTGAGGGTGCCCTACTTATCCACCCTGCAGTGGAACCTGCCCTCATGTCTCTTGTGGACGGAATGCTCCGGATGGAAGCAGGGGCAGCTGATGCAAAGGTCCTGAGGCTGACACGCACTCAGAGCATTCTTAGAAAGGCCGATTTTTTTTTTTTTTTAAGTTTCAGTGAGCTGTTCACACTGCTTATTATTTCACCTGCCCTGATTCCAGCTTTTTAAAATTATTATTGTGGTTACAAATACATAAGCATTATCCTCGTAACCATTTCTAAGTGCACAGCTCAGCAGCAGCAAGCACATGCACGTTTTTGTGCAACCATCCGTCTCCAGAACTTTCCATCTCCCCAAACGGAGACTCTGTCCCCATGAAACACTGGTTCCCCGCCCCCTGCCCCACCCCTGGCTCCCACCATCTACTCTCTGTCTCTGTGGACGGGACTCCTCTAGGGACCCCCTGTGAGTGGGATTGGACAGCATTTGTCCTTCAGTGACTGGCTTATTCCACTGGACATATGTAAGGGCTGACTTTTATTGGGTGCTTCCTTAGCACCCAGTATCACCCTTGCACGGATCAGCTTGTCTGATCACCACAACCACACAGACAAGGCAAGCCGCCAAGGGCACAAGGCCAGGATTCGGACCCAGGCAGCCTGGTTGCACCCACTCGTCACCGTCAGCGATCACCTCCCTCCGCCCCTGAAGCCCCTGCCCCAGCCCCGTACCCTCCAGGCCACCCAGCAGAACCAGTGCCTGTGGCATGGCATCGGCATCGAGCCAGCCCCCCGCCCCCCATCTTCCAGCTCCCCTCTGTCCCAGCAGCCCACTCACCTCCTGGGTCAGGAAGGGGATAATCTGAGCACAGATACCACTGAGGCGCTTCACAATCTCGGCCTGGCAGGAAACAATGAGGAGGAAGCTTGGAGGGGGTGGGGGCACTGAAGCCAGAGTGGCACACAGGCTCGGGGGCAGACGGAGGGGCTGCTGAGGAAGTGATCTGCTGAGCTGATGCCCAGGGCGGCCTTGAGCCGGAAGGCAAGGACAGATACACCAGCCGCGAGGCGCCATCGACAGATTCCCGGGAAGCAGCCACGTAGACGCCCAACTCAGATGGGGTACTTAGAAGCCGTGGGGTCCTCATAAACAAAGGAGTGGCCCTCACCGGGCCCGCGTCTCTGGGTCTGGGTCTCGTCTGCAAGCTGAGGCCACTGCCAGGCAGAGACCCCCATGCACCACACTCAGGAGGAGGGCTTTGTAGTGTTGGGATAAAAAATCTGTTTACTTTGCTTTGTCCCCAGTTCCTGGCACAGAGGCTCTAAAACTCTTGGAATTTCTCAGTGATGGGTAACGGCAAGGGGGGGTGCATTTTTCTGTCCTCAACAAGCCCCTTTCGATCATACCTGAGTTTACTAGAGGGATGAAGGGTGAGCTAATCACCGATGGCCAGTGATTTAATCAGTGAGGCCTGTCCAGTGAAAGAAACCTCCACAAATGTCTGTAACCGGGTTGGTGGAGAGCTTTGGGGGGGTGACCGCATGGAGGTTCTGGGAGTGTGGTGCGCCCCCGCCCCCTGCCTCCCCTGCACCTCTCTTGCCCCTGGCTGTGCCTGAGTTAGATCCTACATAACAAACGGGTGATCCAGGAAAGGGAACCGCTTCCCTGAGTTCTGTGGACTGTTCTGGCAAATTATTGAACCTGAGAAGGGGATTATGGGAACCCTTGACGTGTATATATAGCCGGTTGGTCAGGAGTTTGGGCCAGAGACCCAGACTTTTGATCGGCATGTCCAATGGAGGCAGTCCGGTGGGGCTGGGCCCTGAACTTGGTGGTGGTGGGGGGAGGGGGTCCGCACCAACTCCAGGCAGAGAGTGTCAGAACTGAGCCAAATCGTAGGACATCTGCTGGTGCCAGGGTGCGAACTGGTTGGGGTGCAGAAAACCCATATATTTGGGGTCAAAGTATAGGGGGTGCAGTAGAGGGAAATCCAGGGAGTGGAGTAGAGACAGTCTGGTCTTACTTGCAGGTTTCATCCGGGGCAGGGCCTGGGCCAGGGGTGCCCCACGGGGGCTGAGCACAGCAGGGGCTGTGTGGGTGGGGACGGGGGGCAGCTAGGGCATATCCAGGTGTGTGCCCGGCCAGTCCATGCTTTTCTTCTTGGCTTCTGCCTGGGTTAGAGGGGTGCTGGGTGCTGGGTCTGGGCAGAGTTTGAATTCCCAGCAGGAGGACAGAGACTGGGTCCTAGCACATGCCCCTCACCCTGCAAGAGAGTCTATTTCACACACCCAAGGGACCACACCATGCTCCGGGCGGACGAGCCCCCTCTGGCGCGCACCAGATCCCGCAGAGCCCGCACATCCCAGAACAGCACACCAGGGCAGGCACCCCCAGGCACCCCACCCTCTCAGCCCACCCCCCTCCTCTTCCCACCCAGTAGGCTCCGCCCACTGCCCTGATAGTCGCAGGGACCAAATCTAAGATTCCATCAACCTCAGAATCTTTCAGGGCCCCTCTTGTCTATCAGAGAGCCTTGAGTTCAGCCTCAGGTTGGAGGGGTCAATCTTGAACAACCGGAGTCAATTTCGGAACCTTTTGGTCTAACTTAGAACCTTGAATCAGACTTAGAAGCTCAGGAGAGTCTCAGAACATCACGGTCAACCTCAGAACCTTCAAAGCAGCAACAGAAGCTTGAGGTCCATCGCAGACCATCAGGTTCCACCTCCAAACCTCAGACCCTGTGGGCTGAAGGGGACCTCCTCCAAAACCGTGTGGCCGGCCCCCACCCTGGGACAGATGTCTCCCCTACCTCCTCCCCGACCTGGCTGCCAGCCTCTGCCATAAGCCCTCCTTGACCAGGACACCTGGCCCCTGCCGTCCCTGCCCGCTTCTTGCCTCTGCTGAACCATATCTCTAGAAGTTCAGAAGTGTTCTCCTTTCCTTCGTGAGGCTGAAATCGGGCAAGACCCCTGTTCCCTGGGTCTGCTTTGCCCCAGACTGCCAGATCGCTGGGTCTCTCCTCAAGCTCCAGACCCTCACCCTTCCCACTGAGCACCCCCCTCCCCGACCCCCCACCACAGTTACCTGCTTATGCATTTCAATGTTGAGCCCGTAGGACATCTCATAGTACTAGAAAGGAAAAACTCAGTTGGGATGTACGCCGGGCCAGTGGGTGCCCAGCCCTGCTCAGGGCGATGCTGGGTTTTCCAAGGGCTCCCAGGCTGGGGGATCACAGCGGGGAGCAGAGCCTCCCAGCCCCCTGGGAGCCCAGAGGGCAAGACCAGAGGAAGAAGCAGGGAGGGGGGGCAGGGAGGAAGTGCCCAGAGACCGTGGCCCCTCAGAGATGCCAGTGGGGAGAGGGGACATCCTTGTCCCATTGTTTGTAAGAGTTGGGGGGCTCCCAACTTACAGACAGGGAAATGAGGCCCAGAGTGGCAGGGTGAGTGGGGATTCACACCCCAGGCGCTTTTACTCACAGGGAGCCCTCCCGCCGCCCCATCCTGGCACGAAAACCCCCTCACCATGACATAATGTCGCTGCATTTCCGTCTTTTCACTGGCCAGCTTCTCACATTCCAGCTTGAGGCTGGAAAGGAGACGGGGCATGGGGGTCCTGCTCCGCCCCGCCTCTACCCCCACCGCGCCCCCACCCCGCGAAAGACCCAGGGACACCCCATCTGGGCCAGTTTCCAAAGCGATGGGTTTGGCTCTTGGCCCCCTCCCCGCTTCCTCAATTATCGGCCCACCTCCAGGTCCCGGTCCCTTCCCGCCCCTTCTCAGGCTCCAAGTGTCCCAGCACTGACGGTCCCCAGCCACCTCAGCTGCGCTTCCACCTGGAAGCCCTCCCTCGCCCCTGGGGGAGGGGGGTCTCCCTCGGCCCCGCACCCTGGAGGCCCCGCCCCCGCCTGGCTGCGCACCCCCCTCCCCCCCCCCCCCCCCCCGGGCCCCCAGCGGCCCGGCCGCTCTCCCCGGGGGCGCCCAGGTGGGCTCCCAGGTGGGCTCCCGGGTGGGCTCCCGGGTCCCCCGGGGCGGGGCGCCCCCGCCCCCCCTCACCTGTGGTACTGAGCCTGAAGGAACTGGAATTCTTCTTTGATGCGGTCGCAGATCTCCAAGATCGAGAACTTGAAGGGCTGGCCGGACTGAAGCGGGGTCTGGGGGGGACGGCGGCGTCTGAGCTCCCGGACGCCCGCGCCCCCCACCCCGCGCAGCCCGGGCCCCCACTCACCGGGTGCCTTCCCTGGGGGTACATCCTGCCGGTCCGCAAGCCCCCCACCCACGCCGCCGCCGGAGCCCGACGATCCGGGGGCGCGAGGCGGCGGCGGGGTGGGGGGGGCGAGGCCGGGGGGGTGCTGCCCGAAGAAAGGAGGAGGGGGCGCGGCGGCGCGGGGCAGGCCCCCCCCACCCCGGGCGCGCGCGGGGGACGGGGACGCGGAGGGGCGCGGGCCGGGCGGGGGCGCGCGGGGCGGCGCGGAAGGTCGCGCGAGCCGCGGCCGGTGTCGGCGGAGGCGCGGGCGGCGGGCCCCGCGCGGAGCCGCCTCCCTCCGGCGGGGCTCGGCCGGGAGCCGCGGGCAGAGCCGCCTTAAGGTGGCGCCGCCGCCCCCGGCCCGCCCACCCGGCCCGCCCGCCGCGCCCCTGCCACCTCCGGGCTGCGGGCACCCCCCCCCTCCCCCGGGAACCTGCCCCTTCCCCCACCCCGGGCCGGCGACCCGTGGGGAAACTGAGGCTCGCGCCCAGTCCCCCTCCCCCTCCCGGAACGTCGTCCACCCCACCCCCCACCTCCCCGAGGGCCCAAGCGAGAGACACGCAAGGAAACCAAGAAATACCTGGGGGCCCACAGTGGGGAGCAGCGTGGCGGGGAGGGGACAGTTGGGGTCAGAAATGGCCTTTCTGAGGGAGTGGGCTAAGACGTAGGACACCTGCGTCTCTCTGGGCCCCTCTCTGGGCCTCAGTATTCCCACCTGTAAAGTGGCAGACACAGGGGCTGCTTTTGCCCAGGCGGTACATGAACAGCCCTCAGCCTGGCCTGGCACAGAGTAAAAACCCCCACAGCTGGGATTTGGTGTTTCCACTGCTACCTCCAGCAGACTGGGCTGTCTCCTCCCTCAGACTCAGCTCCCAGGAGAACGGCAGTTGACTCCCTGCCCTCAGACTCAGGTGTCTGAGGGCAGGGGCTGCACCTCCCAGCACAGACCACAGACTCCTGACACTCACCTGGGAGGGGGGACATTCTTATTCCCATCTTGCTTATGGGAAACCTCACGGTCTTTTGTTAAGTCGATCAACAAACGTGTGTCGACCACCTGTTGTGGACGGCACACTGCGCTGGGCACTGGGCACAGCAGAGAGCCAAACAGAGAGAAACCCTTGCGTTGTATCAATCCCTGCATCTGTGTCTGCACGGGAGTGAGCAAATAGTGCCCCAAACCCTGTTAAACTTCAGAGCATTGCCTTCCAGCCAACAGGTGTTTCTGGAACATCTATTACCTGCCAGGCACCCTTCCAGGTACCGGAAATATAAGGGAGAGCGGAGGAATACAGATTCCTGCCTTCTCGGAGCTCCGGGAACAAGACAAGACCACGGCTTGGTAATTATGGAATTATTTGTGTGCACAAAGGAAGAGTTTGGGGAGCAGGTATGGAAATGAATGAGAGGGAACCTGCTTATCCGGGGTGTCTGGGAGAGGCGTCTTTGAAGAAGTTTACATTGGAGATGAGATCTGGAGGATGCGAGGGTGGGGAGAGGAACAGAGACCCTGAGGATAAGGATTTGAGTGTGTGTGTGTTGGAGTATTCAATGGCTCCCTATTGTCCTCACAAGAACACCCAAACTCCTCCCTCTTCCCAGGGACAGAGGGTCGTTCAGGCCCTTCGCTGTTTTCCCAGCTGACCAGACTGGGGCCCTCTGCCTGGAATGCTTCCCACCATTTAAGTCTCAGCTCGCATGTCACCTCCTAAGAAGACCCCCTTCCGGCTGCCCATTTAAGTGGTGTTCACACATGGCGTTCACGCCTCCCGTCTTGTGATCCTCCAACACTGTGCCCTGTTCTGGATCCTTCTGGGCCCCAGCACGGTGTGTTTTATTGTTTTGACAGGATCACGATGAGGCTGTGTGGGGACAGAGCCTATCCCTTGCAGAGCCAGGCACACAGTAAGTGCTCAATAAATGAATAGGACAGGCCGGGCAGTGCATCCAGAAACAGAAACAGAGCATCCAGCTAAAGCCAGAGATCCGCTGGCCACACTCCTGCTGGGAACTTGTAACAAACAAGAGGTCCGCCATCAAGCAGTGCCAGGAGCTCCAGGTTCTGGGGGGTCTGTGAAGTCCTGTGTGCAAAACCTTTCCAGGAAGTGTCGTGCCTCCCCTGGATGTCCCCCGGGGCGCTAGATGTAGCATTTCCCCCCCCCCCCGCCCGCCGTGCCTCACCCTGCCAGGCCCCACAGTCCATCCTGCTCCCCCAACACAGAGCTTCAACCCAGCCCCTTCTCTCCCCTCCGCCTACCACTCAATCCTATTCCCTCTCCCCACCGCACCCCCCTCCGGCCTCCTCACCCCTCCCATCTGAGCTCAAGCCACCTACCTCCCCCATGCGAGTGGATTTCACTCTTGTCACCTTTTGTGAGGCTGGCCCTCCCTCACTTCAGACCTTCTCATGGCTCCCCATTGCCCTCGGGACAAATCCCCAGGTCCTCAGGCTAGCATCAGATGCCCTGCACACATCCCCCCCCCCCCCCCGCCCCCCATGCAGGTTTCACCTCCTGTCCACGGTTCACACACTCTCTCTGCTCCAGCCACACCAGTCCCAGTACCTACTCTGTGTTCTCTCCCACCTCTGGGCTTTTGCGTGTGTTGTTACCTCTTCCTGGAATTCACTCCTGCTCCTTTTCTGCGTCTTCCAGGCCCAGCCCCAAAGCGTCTCCTGCAGGCAACCCTTCCATTACACACACTGAACTCAGGCTGTTCAGGGAGGGATTTGTTCTAGAACCCATCCTCCTAACGGAAGCCGCTGGGGTCCTAGGGAGGGCCCGGGAGGCAGGGGGTGGGGGGCAGAGTCAAGCACTGGCTCCTGGGCCCACCTAGTTAGTGTCATGACAGAGCGAGCATCTGGAGGGACCAGGGCCTCTGCTTGGTGAGTCCAGAGGAGGCTTCCTGGAGGAGGGGACCTTTACCCACCAGGCTTTAGATGTTTCTACCAGGCACACACCACAAGGGAGGGTAAATACAGATTTGTGGATTGCCTGAGAAGCCACAAGACCACACACACACACACACACACACACACACACACACACACACTATGGTGTATATGATCTGCCAGGAAGGAAGAGACATTCTGCTCTGAGCAGCAGCTGTGAGAATTTGGGAAGACTTAGCTGAGAGCAACCTGTGAGATGGGAGACCCTCAGGCAGCCCATGACTCCATAACTCGCTGAAATGTCACATCCAGCCAGAGCAGGAGGCAGGGAAAGGACCCGCCAGGGGTGAGTTACAGTCTGGGCAGTCTAGCACAACCTTCCCACTACACCGAGAAGGCGGCGCCCAGCTAACTCTTGAGCCTTCCGGGGCTTCTCGCCCCACCTCCCGAGGTCTCAGTTTCCCCATCTGCAGAATCCAGGGAGAAGCTGCAAAATGGGGGAAGGGACTTAGCTTCCGATCTCTCTCCTTCCACTTAGGAAAGCTCAGCCCCGGTTCCTGGCTGGGTTTTTATGATGTGGATTTTTTTTTTTTTTTTTTTTTAAAGGAAAAAGCTGAGAAGCAGCGCTGGGACCCGAGATTGCTCAGACCACCTTAAATCAGCCTCGCCGCCTCAGCTACTGTGGAAATTCCTTTCTCCGCGGTGGTTGGCTGGGTGTGCCAGCCAATCCTCCCGCGGCGCTCCCACATGGGTCCATGACATCACAATGGGCACTGGCCAATGGAAATCAAGAAACCCGCGACCAATGGCAGGAGGCTCTAGGATCGGCTGGGCCAATCGGAAGGCTGCCAGCGGGGTATGGAGAGTGCGGTCGCCCCCACCCTTAGAGACGCTGAGGGCCTCGTGGACACCAGAGCTCCCCAGGAGTGGGGGTTGGGGGGGGATCCGGTCCGTTTAGTATCCGAAAATCCGGAGACGCCAGCCACCCCCTGAGCCTGGCGAGTCTCTCCTTAAAAGCAGGAGCCCCTCGTCCAACAAAGTACCTTGGAAAAGCCCGGCCAGCTGGCGGGGCCGACTAGGCGCCTTTCGCCCTATTTCACAGATGGGTAAACCGAGGCAGACTTCAAATCGAGCTGGACACCTCCCACCTCCAATCCCCGGGAAGAGCGGAGATTCTCAGCCGGGACCGAAGGCCCCTGGCACGACTCAGCTTTTGTTTCCAGGCCCCGCGGGGGGAGGATAAGCCTACGTGTAGGCGGAGGGGAGGGACGTGCGCGTTTCCGTGCCTCAGTTTCCCTGAGCGCAAGCGGGAGAGGAGGCGGCAGCGGGGTTCTCGGAAAGACTACGATCCCCAGAAGCTCCCGCGCGGCGCCCGCCCGGGCTGTCAATCAAAGTAACGTGGGTCCCTCTCCCGGCCCGCGCTCCCCCGCCCGCCGCCTCTCTCCTGCCAGCTCCCGCTCCCTCCCCGCCGGCTCCGGGCCCGGCGCGGTATAATTACAGCCCATTGATCCGACCCGGGCCGGGAAAGCGGCTCCCTCGGGGAGGCCAAGCCTTTGGCTTCCGACTTCGCCAACCTCTGCCTACCGCCCCCGCCCCCAGCCGAGCTCCTGGGCCACCGGCCAGGCCTGTCCCCTCCTGAGGGCCAGGGCTCTCAGGTGACCTCGGAGCCTCTGTTCCTGCCAAGGTTGGCGGTGAGCCCCCCTCAGAAGAATCACACACGTTAACTTCCACCTGGGAACGTGGGGAGGCCTCCCCCTTGTTCTAGCGCCCCCCACCGTGACCTTAAGACTTGCGCGCCTCTCTCTGAGCCTGGGTTTGCTCACCTGTCTTGTGAGATAGTTGGGCAAGACTTGTTCGTGAAACCAGTGTGCTGGCTCTCTGCTGTCCCGTGTGTGAGCAGCCAGGCCGGGCCATGATGGGGACTCAAGGAGGGGTTCCCGAGATTGGGAAACGGGGCGTGTGGGAGGCCCACAGAGCAGAGCACTCTCAGCCCCCTGGAGTCAGGGCTGAGATGGAGGTAGAAACGGCACTGTGGGTGGGGGCGGGGGCAGAGCCAGAGCCAGGAGTGAGGTCCCTGCTTGGGAAGTCGGGAAGGCTTCCTGGATGTCAGATGGGGGTGTGTAAGCTGGGGTTCTGCAGAATGCATAGGAGTTGCCTCATTCGAGCAGTGCATTTATGGCACCCTCACCCAAAGTGGACTCAGAGGAAAACGGGGGCAACGAGCAGTCTTCCCCTGGGATTGAGGAGTCACCAGCTCTGACTCCACACCTCCGTGGGTGGACCTCTGACCTTGCCCAGGCTGTGGGGTGGGGGCAGGTGGACACACTCATGGGCTAAAATGGGCCTCTGCCTGCTTTCACCAGGGTCTGAAAAGTCAATAGGTTCTGAGCAATGGGAGCCGGGGACTGGGTGGCCGGTGTCGGGAGGCACTGGGATTGGCTGAAGGCTCCCAACCCCAGCTGCTGCCTCTGAAAGAACTGGGCAGCTCCAGAAAGAAAAGAAGGGGCCTCAGGGAGGCAGGATGGCCCCTGCTCTGTGGGTTTCCTCACCTGGAAACCGAGGCGGATGACAATCTTCTAATACACTAACACACACGCTCCCTTCCCCCTACATTTTTGAGGATGCATTAAAATGGCTCAGCCGGTAGAGCCTTCAACTCTTGATCCCTGGGTCCTGAGTTCGAGCCCCGTCTCGGGCGTAGAGATTTGCTTTTAAAAAATGTGATCAGATCCCATCCTTCCCTCTGCTTAAAAACCTTCCAGAGCTCCCCATCACCCTCAGAATAAAATCCAAACTCCCACCTGTGTCTACATGGGCTGACCCCTGTCCTCTCCTGCCCTCACCTCCTCCCTCTCTCCCCATCACTCTCACTTCCCTCCAGCGTCTCAGCCCTCTTGGTTGTTACCTCTAACATACCAGGTAAGGTCCCGCCCCAGGACCTTTGCATGCACGGTTTCCTTTGCCTGGATCACGGCTGACTCTTCTCTCCCTTCCAGTCTTGGATGGAACATCACATCCTAGTGAGGCCTGGTCCGGCCAGCCTGGCTACAACAGCCCTCAACCTCCCTACTTGGTCAGCCCCTCTCATTTTATTTCCTTCGGTAAAGTCTCATCCCTCTCTGGACACTGATTATTTTACGGTCGGCCCAGGCCCAACACAGTGCCTGCCCCTTATATTTGCTGGGAGGATGAAGAGGCAAGCCTAGGGAGGGGCAGAACCCCTTCCAGGTCACCCAGTATTCATATTCGGGGCAGGGATCCAGAGTCCCTGACCTCCTGCCCATTTCTAACCTAGCCTGCAGGGGTCAGTGGCCACCCGAGGTCACGCCTCCCTTGGAGGCCTGGGTTCAAATCTGACTTTGCTGCTGTGCCACCGTGGGATTTTGTAAACTGAGAGGAACAATAGGACCTTCCTTGTGTTGTCATAGGTTCAAACAGCTGGATGGGGAGGCTGGCTTTGCCTGTCCTGTGAGTGTGTGCAGGGGGGAGGCAGGGCGGGACCTGGCCCAAAAAGGCAACCTCTATTTGGGGCTCTCCTGGTCCCAGACCCCACATCACACGCAGGGGCCCTCCATCCCAAGTCTGGGCCTCACCCTCTACACCCCCCACCCCCGCTCCCGGCATCTCCATGCACCCCGCCTCCATCCCTACTCTTGGGGGGCTCCTGCTGGACCCCAGATTCGCCCAGTCCCCAGCAGGCGTCGCACAGACATGTGTGTGGAACACACTATGTGGCCCAACCGGAAGCTTACTCTCCCAGCTTCAGGTTTGCGGGGAGCCCTTTCTGCCCGGGCCTCAGTTTGCTCATCTTGAAAAGGGGGTGAGCTAGCCCTTGATAATGGTATCTCCTGCCCTTCTTGCAGGGCCAGCTGGATTATTCCCTTTACTTTGTGCGGGAACCTGCAACACAATAGCAGTCCTCCTGCCCCTGGGCTTTTGCCCTCTTGGTTCCCTAGGCCTGCAGCCCCTCCCCCTCCATCTCCCTCCCCTCCTGCCCCCCACAGGCTCCTGCCATCCAAGTCTCAGCTGAGATGTCACCTCCACAGAGAGAGGCCTCTGTCATTCTCCGTCTCCAGCCCCTGTTGGAGCTTTCTTTGTAGCATTTGGTCTGTGAAATCATCTTATTTTCTTATTTGCTGGCTTATTATCTGTCTTCCTAGACGCTGTGGGCTCCACCACGGTCAAGAGCAGCTCTGTCCTGGGTCCCTGGGCACCCACCCCAGAGTCTATTACACAGCAGGCGTCCAATAAATGCCGGTGACCAGTGGGTCTGGCTGCAGGGCAGGGTGGAGTGGAAGCGGCCAGGCCCAGAGACGCCTAGGGACCTGTGCGTGGTCACACAGCGCCGAGCTCACTCAGGGTGGGCGCTCAGCGGCTGCCGTTCAAGGTCCCGGGGGCCATCTCCGTCCCAGGTCGGCCAGACCGTGTGCCATGTAGCCCGCCGCCCAGGCCGGGAAACCCACCATTAACCGCGGGCCGGGCCTGCACGTTACCCAACAGGCCCCGTCAGGCCCAGCAGGGCACCGGGAGCGCGGGCCCCGCCCCTCTTCGGGGCCGGGATCGGGAAGCGGGGAGGGGAGGAACAGGGAGGAGGGGAGTGGGGCGCGGGGAGGAGGAAACGCTGGGGACCCGGGGAGGAGGCGGAGGGTGGGCAGGAGGGGAAGGGTGAAGGGGACGGAGGAGGGAGGGGCGGGGGGGGGGCAGGGGAGAGGGGGTGGGAGGGGGCGGGAGGGTCAGGGGCGGGGGAGGGGCGGGCTTCCAGGCCTGGCTGGCGCCCAGCGTCCGGGCCCTGGGGCCGGAGTGGGTGGGAGAGGCTTGTGCCGAGAGGCGGTGGGGGGGGGGTGGGCATCCAGGGCGGGGGGGGGGGGGGGGGGCACAGAGCGGGGACACGTGGGGAGAGTAGGAAGGAGAGACAGACGGGGAAGAGAGAGAGAGCTAGAAAGACCTTGAAGGACGGTGGGGGGCGGGGCGGGAGAGGGAGAGAGACCCGGAGAGACCGAGGATCTGGGACACCCAGAGGCGAGGGCGGAGACACACGGAAGGGCAAGACTGCGACAGCCCGAGAGACCGTCGGGGGAGTCCTCGGCGGGCAGGGCCCTATGGTGCCTGGGCTCCCTCCCGCCGCGTCTAAGGTCAGAACGCGTCTAAACGCGACGCGAGCCTCTGTCTCCCCTCCAGCCCGGCCCCTCCTCCGCTCTAACACCTGCCGTGGCTCCCAGGCTGGCAGGCGGGGTCCGGAGGGGCTGGCTCGTGCGCCGCCATCTCGCCCGCTCGCTCGATCTTCCCCGAACACCTACCGCGAGCCAGACACAATGCTAAGCCTGGAGATGCAGTAGTGACCACATCAGACCGAATGCTTTTGTCACAGACTCGGAGTGGGGGTCGGGGGTGGGGGAAGGGAGAACAAGGGAGTATCTGTTGCCTTAAGTTGTGCATTGTGATTGATAAAGCCAGCAAAAGGGGGGGTGTTGATGGCAGTCCCCGGCTCTGGGGACAGTGTGTTCCAGGCCAGGGAAAGGCCCTCAGGTGGTGTCAGAAAGAGGCCAGGGTGAAGGCCTGCACAAGCAGGGGAGCACTGCCCCCAGGAGCACCCCTCCCTCCCACTCCCTCCTCACCCTTGCCTCCTGCCCTGCCCTGCCCTGCCTGGCACTCCCACCCTTGAAGCCCTGCTCTCCAGCACTGGTTCCAGAAGCTTCCTCTTTCCCTTAAACAAAATGGCTAAGACCCTGGACCCTGTAGCTTGGACCTTCCTGCATCAGAACCCAGGTTCCTCCTGGCTGTGTGCTCTTGGGCAAGTCACTGCCTCCGTTTCTTTACCTAATGGTCTTTCCTTCACAGGTATTTTCAAGAATTAACTGGGAGACGGGCGCCTGGCTGGCTCTGTGGGAAGAGCATGTGACTCCTGCTGTCTGGGTCGTGGGTTCGAGCCCCACATTAGGCATAGACATTACAAAAATAAATAAATAACTAATAAACTTAAAAAAAAAAAAAAAAGGAAGGAGGGGCGCCTGGGTGGCTCAGTCGGTTGGGCTTCCAACTTCGGCTCAGGTCATGATCTCGCAGTCCATGAGTTCGAGCCCCGCGTCAGGCTCTGGGCTGATGGCTCAGAGCCTGGAGCCTGTTTCGGATTCTGTGTCTCCCTCTCTCTCTGACCATCCCCCATTCACGCTCTGTCTCTCTCTGTCTCAAAAATAAATAAACGTTAAAAAAAAAATTAAAAAAAAAAAAGGAATTAACAGACACGTAGTCAAAACCCTCAGCCAAGGCCTTAATAGATGTTCAAATCATAGCTGTTTATGATTTCTGTTATCCTGATGACTGGTTTTGGCTTCCTGATCATTTCTGGTTGCTCCTAGTGGGGCCAAGAGCTCCTTTACCTGAGGTCGGGTGACCTTCTGAGCCACTGCCTGGTTTTGTGGCCTTGACAATCTGTTGTCCGTCTTTGGGCCACAGTTCTGTTGTCTGCGAAATGGGCAGCGTGGCATTTCCGGGTCCCAGACTCCACCAGCACCGTTTCTCCCCCAAGACTGTACCCAAGTCCAAGTTGCTGATGCCCAGAGGACTCAGGAAGGAGGAAGGCTGCAGGTGCGCCTGGCCGGCCGGACTGTGGCCATTTCGTGGATCACGTGGGGAGTTCCGGCTCAAACCAGGAGCGGGAGGAAGAGGGCTGGCTTTCTGAGCCACTGGGGTGCCCTCAGGCCTACAGAAGGGGTGTGTGGGGACAGGGGCTGGGTTGTCTCAGGCCACAGGGGCCTGGGGGAATTCTCCAACACTGAGGACATTAGCACATTCGAGGACAGAGTAGGGGGGCGGCTCACACCCCTGATGTCCACATCCCCCTGCTAAAAAGCCCCTTCCAAAGGGGAATGATCATAGAAGGGGAGGGGCTTTTAAGAAGGACCCCCCCCCCCCACAAGGGATGGGGTCTGAGAGGGGGTTGGGTGGTCAGAAATGGCTGGGTTCATCCTGTCTGCACGGCTCCCCTCTCCTCCAGTCCTGTGCCCAAGGGCTGGGGGCATTGCCCCCCCTCCTCCTCTCCCTGGGCCCCTCCCTCTCAGCCTTCCCCCTTCCTGCCGTGTTCCTCCCCATCCTCCTCCAACTCCCCCTCCTCTTTCCCTAACCCCTCCGCTCCCTTCCCTCCATTCGCTCCCCCTCCTCCTGTCCTCCCCTCCCTTCTCCACCCCTCCCTTCTCTCCCCCACCCCTCCCTTGTCTTCCTTCCCCCTCCCTAGACCCCTCCTCTCCCCCTCCCCTGCACTCTCCCCACCGCCCCCTCCTCCTCGTCTCCTCACTGCTTTCCCTGTCCCCCTCCCCTGCACTCTCCCCACCGCCCCCTCCGCCCCCTCCTCCCGCCTCATTAGGCGCGGCCGCGGCGCGGGGCCCATTAGCGGATCAATTAGCCGAGGTCGCCGGCGGCGCGGTCGTTAAGCGCGGGAGGCCACGGTGGGGAGGGGGCACCGGAGGCGGCCCCTCCGCCCGTCCGGGCTCCGCGGCCGCGCTCGCGCACCCCCCCCCCCACCCGGACCTTCTTGTCAGCCTGCTCCACAGGGGGCTCCCAGATCCAAGCCCCGCAGGTGGGATTGGGCGGGGGTGCTCCGAGGCCCAAAGGGAGGCCCCCGAGGTCCCAGTTCCTCCGTGGCTGGGCAGGGCGCCCCCTTCTCCGGAGGAGACCCCTGTTTTGGGGGTGTCGGATTTGTGACACCCCCCCCCCCCCCCCCACGAAGCCCTTCATCTGCCAGCAACATCAGTAATAATAACACCAGCTGACAGCTTGTGAGCCCTTGCAGGCTTCCTGCTAATTCTCGGGAACAGTTTCCCAGAAACAGATCAGACAAGTGACTTCACTTGCCTCAAATCACTAGTTAGGGTCTGAGACGGCTACAAACCCAGGTCTGCCCTCAGCAAACTGCTAACATTTATTGAGCTGCTTCTATGTGCAAATTAGAAAAAAAAAAAAAAATTGCAGCCAACACTCCCCATCCCTTCTCTGCCTGGCTCTCCGTCAACACACGTGCTGACACATTTTGTGTTTTCCTGGTTATCTGTCTGTTCCAGCCAGAGGACAGGAATTTATGTCTTCTGTGTCCCTGGGGCTCACAGTAGGTCTCAATGAAGGAATGAAGGAACGTGCCAGGCTGTGCTGTAAGCATTTCCACGGATTAAATAGTATGACCTTCGTAACAAGGAGTAGTATTGAGATTATACCCAGTTTACAGACAGGGAAACCAAGGTCCAGAGGGGAGAAGCCACTTGTCTAGATGGCCCAGCTATGAGAGGAAGAGCCAGGATTTATTTATTTTCTTAATGTTTGTTTATTTTTGACAGAGAGAGAAGGAGAGAGACAGAGCACGAGTGGGGGAGGAGCAGAGAGAGAGAGGGAGACACAGAATCCGAAGTGGGCTCCAGGCCCTGAGCCGTCAGCACAGAGCCCGACGCGGGGCTCGAACCCACGGACCTCTAGATCATGATCCGAGCCGAAGTCGGGCGCTCAACCTACTGAGCCACCCAGGCACCCCTGAAGAGCCAGGATTTAAACTGAGGCAAGAGACCATATGCCTGGAACCACTATGTGACATATTAATGGCACCTGTTGTTCCCTGCAGGACCTGGCTGGAGGGGCCTGAGAGGACTTAAGAAACATGTCATCCAGGGACCCGGGGACACCTGGGTGGCTCAGTCGGTTAAGCCTCTGACTTCGGTTCAAGTCATGATCTCACGGTTTGTGGGTTCGAGCCCCACGTCAGGTTCTGTGCTGACAGCTCAGAGCCTGGAACCTGCTTCAGATTCTGTCTCCCTCTCTCTCTGCCCCTCCCCCGCTCGACTTACACTTTGTCTCTCTCTCCGTCTCTCAAAAATGAATAAACGTTAAAAAAAAAAAAAAAAAGAACACTGTTCCAGACAGAGGGAACAACGTGTGCAAAGGCCTCTAGGCAAGGAATGGCGAGATGTTTGAAGCTGGGTGCCGCCTGCGGAAGAGGGACGATTGGAGGGGTGGGGAGCAGATCCAGCTGCCACAGAGACCGCAAATCTATTTTTTATGATTTTTTTTAAATTGTGAAATGTAACACACAAAAGGGCGCACAGGTTGCGAAGTGAACAAATCGATGAATTATTACAAAGTGAACACCCTCGTGTAATCAGCAGGCAAGTTGAGAAGTGAAACACGACCGGCCCCATTAGAAGCCCCCTGTGCCCCTCGCCCTCTGCCAAGGGTGACCCCATGACACCTGACAGACTGTACAGCTCACTTGGGCTGGATTTTGTTCTTCATATAAATGGAATCACTCAGTACTCATGCCTTTTTTTTTTTTTAATGCTTATTTATTTATTTTGAGAGAGAGAGCGCACGCACAAGGAGGGGAGGGTCAGAGAGAGAGGGAGAGAATTCCAAGCAGGTTCTGCGATGTCACTGTGGAGTCCCAGGAAGGGCTCGATCTTAGGAACGGTGAGATGGTGACGTGAGCTGAACCAGGAGTCGGTGGCTTAACCAACTGAGCCACCCAGGTGCCCGAGTTTGGGTTTTTAACCCGAGGATAAACGTTAGGCGGGGAGTGACCCCAGCACACTGGCGTTTTTAGAGGTGCTCTGGCTGCAGTGGGTGCAGGGGCGCCTGGGTGGCCCGGTCCCTGTCCCCACTCCTCTGTCTTCTCTTTGCTCAGGGACATGAGCCATGTCTTGTGCGGTGAGCAGTCCGCCTTCCCCTCTGCCTTTGGTCCCCCATGGGAACCCACTGGATGGGGGGCAGGTGAGAATTTCTTGGACTTGAAAAGTCCCCGGGTGCCCAGGTCCCTGAGGGTGGGAATTCTACGCCCCAGCCCTCCTTGGCTGCCCCGCCCAGCCCCACCCTTAGCTTCTCCCCACATCCTGGGTGGGCAGCCTGAGGGCCTCTTGGCCCAAGCGCCAGACGCACTCTGGGAACCTCCTTTCCTTCTGGCTCCCCCAGGTGGTCCCGCTCAGGGGTGGCTCGAGGACCTTCAAGAGGTCCTGGCCCGGTCACGTTCAGCTGGGGGTCTGTGTTCTCAGCTCTGGAAAAAGGGTCTTCGCGTGGGCAGTGGCAATTGATCCCGCAGTCTGGAAATCTGTCTCTAAGGGAAAAGAATGCCACTTGGGAGCCCTGTGGCCTGGTGATCAGAAACCAGCTCCATTAAGCCTCCAGCACCGGGGCGTGGCTGTGTGACTTAGATCTTCCAGCTGACCCTCTCTGGTCTATGCACCAAGTTCCGCAGACAGACTTACACGGACAAGCCGGACTCACCCGGGACTCTCGCTATCCCGTCCCCCATAAGGAGGGAGCTCAGACGTGAGGGAACCCCCTCCTCCCCTGGGAAGGGGGGCACCGCGGCAGCCCGCAACACAGAGGCAGGAACAAGGCGACCAACCTTCTCACATCTTTATTTGAAAGGCACAGCTAAGCCCACCCTCGACACAGCATTGTCACTTCTCCGCAGCGATCAGACGACTGAGCACAACAAAAGCTGACAGTCTAAAAGGCTATATACAGACACAGGTGTGGGTGTTGCTTGTTTTTTTTTTTTTTTAAACATTTTTCTGTCTTTTTTTTTTTCCCCCGTAATATCCCTTTTCTTAAAAGACAAGCTAGTATACTGGAAAAAGGAAAAAAATAAAATAAAAACCAAGACAACTTGAGTACCCTCATCTTTATTCGGGAAGGGGAGAAAGGGAATTCTGGGACGCCCGCCCCCCCTCCCCCTGCTCCTGGCTAAGCTCACTCTCCCCGCCCCCTCTCCTGCGGGGCGAGGGGAGAGGACAGGTGGGCGTGGGCTCCGGAACGGGCAGAGGAGGTGAGGGAGGGGGGAGGACGGGAGGGGGGGGGGTGCCCAGGGCAGGTAGGGGCAGCTAGCGTGGTGTCTGCATGCAGTGCCGGGGTGAGAGGCTGGGGGGCGCGCCCTGAGGGGCCCTGCGGGCGGACGTCAGGTGCGCATGTGCGGACGGGGAAGTGCAGGGGTGCGGGGCTTCTGGAGGCTTTGCTCTCCTCTGACCTGGCTTCCCGTTTGTGCCTCCAGGCCTCAGCTTGCCTCCGGTGTGGAATGAGCATGAGCAGGGTATTCACCCACTCAGGCTGCAGGGGTGGGGGGTGGAGGAGGAGGAGGGAGGCCGGGGGTGTGAGCGAAGCTAGGGGCGGCACACAGGCAGGGCTAGGGCCCCAGCAGGCGGCTACCATAAATACTACCGAGTTCAGCCAATCCCGAGCTACACTGTGTCTTGCGCTAAACGTTCCTCTCTCTTCCGTTGTCTGTCTCCCCTCTGTCCCCCCACCCTCCCCATCCCGGCCGCCCACTAATCCGACTTCTCGCCGTCATCCTCCTGGTGGGTGTCCCCGTCGTGCCCGTTCTTGTCTTCCTTGGAGAGGTGGGCCTGGGAGCCCAGCGCGGACAGCGAGAGGAGGCCGGTGCCCGCGCTGACGGCCGGCAGCGAAGGCGGCTGCAGCCCCACCGGCAGCGGGGTCAGAGGCAGGGCCAGGGCCTGCAGCTGGGACAGCTGATGGGCTTGGAGCTGCTGCTGCAGGGCAGAAGGGGGGGAGCGTTAGCTGCCGGGCCCACCTGCCCGCCCACCTGCCCGCCCACCCGAGACCCAGACGTACGCGGATGATGGAGTTCAGCTCAGGAGCCGTGACCTGCTTAGCTCTCTCGATGGCTCCCAAGACCTGCTGTTGGTGCTGGAAAGGGGAATGGGGGGCAGAGAGGAGCCAGGTGCTGCACCCTGATCTCAGGTGGGGCTCTGGGGCACAGAGCCCAAGAGAAGCCACTCTCCCATCCAGGCTATCAGCGCCATGCACCGTCCCCCCCCAACCCGCATGGCTTTCGACCCCCAGAAAACCCCTCTCCATCCCCTTCTGTTTACCAAGCCTCAGCCAAGAAAACAACATTGGGTGAGTCTGAGAGACACCCTGAATCTGCCACCTACAAAGAAATAGATGTACAGTGCACAACGTGGCCAACTGTACAGGCAAGTCTCGATCCTAAGGTCTTGCAGATTGCGGTCGAACATCTGCTAATCCAAGCCCCTCTCCTTCCATAGCTGAGGAAGGCCCGGTGGATTCTGGCAGTGCTGGAGTAGGAGTCTAGGTTCAGCGCAATCCCCCCCCAGAGCAATCGGCCCCCTCCACACCCCAGCACTCCCCGAACGTCCGTGTCTTCTGCCATCAGATGCCAGAATCTGCCAACGTCTCTTTCTGCCTTGCCTACCAGGAAGCCCCCGTCATGAGAGGAAAGCACAAGTCTAGGTCTTCAAGGCCCCGAGAACCCCTTTCTCTGGGGTTTTCACAGTGTCCTTCTGGAACTGTCCCTGGGCATGCAGGTTCCCCAAGGGCCCCAAGATCGCCTGGCCTTAAAGAGGAAATGAATTATCGACAGCAAAACCTGGCAGGGCAGGAATGGCAGGGGCGGGGAATGTGGAGCGGGTCTCACACCAAGAGTCTTAAAATCTCAAAAAGCAGAAGTGAGAGCCCGGTGCCTGGTTCCCCGGGGCGCGTGCGTGTGTCCACGCGTCCACCTGTGGGTCTCTGCGTGGCTGCACGTACGTGCATCTGCGTGCACACGTGCATGTGTGTGCCTCGTGTATCTGGGCGTCGCGTCTGTGCACGTCTGTGTGCACGTCTGCGGACGTGTGCTGAGTGCCCTCCCCGTACACACACACACACACACGCTTCTGGTGTTGTGGCCTGAGGTGGCCGCGGGGCCTGGCAGACAAACCTCAGGAAGGTCCGAGGCAGAAGCAGGACAGGCAGGAACAACTCTTGGTGCAGTCTTGGGCATATCTGACATTTTCCCCAGTGAAATGACTCACTCCAGCTGGGAATTCTGCAGCAGGGTGAGGCCCCTCCCTCCACTGCCCTGCACCCCCGGGGGTCTCTCCAGCCTGGGGATTCTTCCGCACCGGCCAGGCTGGTGTCTGGGAGGTCCAGAGAGGGGAGGTGTGTGGTCGGGGCAGTCCGAGGGCTGCAGCGGGGAGGGCCTGGGGCAAGTCGACGGTCTGTCTACTTCCTCCTCCCAGCAGCCCTTGGGGGGTGGAGGGTCACTCACCTCTTGGGAAAGGTAGGGTAGGACCTGGGCACAAATCCCATTCAGCCTCTTGACGATTTCAGCCTGGAACGCACGGAGGGTTCAGTCCAGGGCGGGCGGCAGGGGCAGGTGCAGACCAGCCCCAGGAGGCCCGCGAGGTTCTAGCTAAGAGGCCAGCTCGGCCCAGGGTCAGATCAACCCCTCAAGCCTATGGGCACCCAACCAGCGGTAGAGGTAGGATCCGAGGCTGGCTCCCGGCCCTGCCGCTGACAGTGACGACGCAGGACCAGGCTCGGGGGGCCGGGGGGCCCTGAGATGATGGCCGGCGCCTGGTAAGGAGTGGCTGCTTGGAGGGGAGGGGTGGCCAGCATTATTGTTTTTATGACCCCCCTCAGGGCACGGATGGCCAAAGCAAGGCTGCAGGGTGAGGGGCAATTTGGGGGTCCACGGTGCGCTGGCATGTTACCCTCCCCCACTGTTGTAAAGGGGGGGTCGACGGGGCAGGGGGGTGGTAGGTTGGGGGAAAGTTTCTGCCCCTCCCCCTCAGGGAGATAAACCTCCCAGGGGGGCCCAGGAAAGAGCAGACAGAGGGCTTGGAAGTAACAGTATGGAGGACAGACTTGGTGTATAGCCAAGGGGCCGGGCCCACCTGCCTGGGGGTGCTCAAGGGGGCGGGGGGCGTACCTGCTTGTGCATCTCGATGTTCAAGCCGTAGGACATCTCGTAGTACTATTGGGGGGGGAGAGAGAGAGAGAAATGGGGGGTGGGCAAAGGATGGGGGGCTCCAGAGACAGAGATGGGGGAGTGACAGAGAGGGCAGGAGGCAGCCAGATGAGAGTGTGAAGGCAGGAGAGAGGAGAGGCATGTAGGAGGCACCCAGACCCGGAGCAGGGGCCCAGGCCCCTGGGGGGGGGGGCACTTGAGGGAGCTGGGAGGGGGCTTCAGGGCCCCAGCCTGGCCTGGCTCCCCTGGGTTCTGGAATAATTTTCCAGCCCCTCTCCGGCACACAAACATTCCAGGGCTCCTAATCTTTTATCTTTATGTGTCTTGTCGGCGGGTGGCCCCAGACTCCCGGGAAGTCTGCCTTCCTGGGTATAAATAATCAGGATAAACAAAGCCTGCTGGGTCTGGCTCTGGGGTCAGGAGCCCCCCTCCTCACGTCCCAGATCTGACCCTGCCCCCTCCCCTCCCCTCAAGTCCCTCATGGCTCCCCATCATCCCTGGGGTGGGGCAGGGGAAGCCAAGTTCATTCCCAGGACATGGACGTTTCTCCTCTGCCCAGAAAGCTCCTACTCATTCTTCAAGACCCGAGCCGCAATGCCCCGTTCTCCGTGCAGCCTTCCTTAGGCAGCGTGCCCCTCTCTGGAACCGTCCCCGCCCCCCCGCCAGTCCTGGGTCCCTCTCTCCGGCCCAGCCCCATCCCTCTGGGGCCAGGAGGGTAAGTATCTGCCTCTGCCTCCCCTGTAGCCTGGGAGAGCCGGGCTCTGGGCTGGACCAACAGGCTCTGGGCTGGACCAACGCAGGGGTTTTTGATGTAGAAATTGCCACCTGGTGGGTGTGGATCCCGGCAAGTGATTCTGGCAGCGTGCACAGGCAGGGTCTCAGATGTCAGGCAAAGAATGCAGTGTCACCCCCTCCCTCCCTGGGACCTCAAAGGATGTCAGCTTCCTGCCCCCCCCCCCCCCCCCCCCCCCCCCCCCCGCCCAGTCCCAGTCCTCCTTCTGAAGCCCGGGCCAGGAGGGGTTAAACGCTGGGATGCCCAAACTGTGGGGGCAGGGAGGGATCAGGCTGCTCCCCCACATCAGTTCCTGGCTTTGGCTTTCACAGCAGCCGCCTCCTCCGCTGCCAAGGACAGCCGGGGGACCTGGCAGGCCCAGGCTGCAACCCGGTGGTTTGGCACCTCGGCCACCGCCTGGGCCGGCGGCCAGGCCGGCAAGGCGGACTCAGCCAGGCCCCGGGGGCCGGCTGAATGGAGCGCAGACCCCGAATCCTCCTACGTCCCGCAGGAGGCGGCCAGGGTCAGGCAGCTGCCAGGGGCGGAGGAGGGTCTGGGGTCCCCCCACCAGCCCCCGCCCGCCCACCCGGGGCCAGCTTACCATCACGTAATGACGCTGCATCTCCGATTTTTCACTGGCCAGCTTGTCACATTCGAGCTTCAGGCTGAAACAGAACAAGGAGGGAGGGGCCAGGGGCCGGGCTGAGGTCCCCCCTACCACCGTGCAGGGGAGCCCAGAGCTTTGGTGGGGGCAGGACGACGCGCCCCTCTGTGGAGATGGGGCAGGGGGTTGGTTGCCTCGGGCTCCCGGACTGTAAACCAAGGATCAAGAAATCAGCCTGGGAGATACGGCTGCAGAGAAAGTCCTGGGTAAGCACACGGATTACAAACACCCTGACCCCAGGTCCGCCAGGGACTCAGAGAAACTTCTCCCCGTCCAGAAACTCGATGAAGTCCGTGATATTAGCGCCGACCCTCGTGCCACGGATGACGCAGTGGATGCCCAGAGAGGTTGAGTAAGCGGATCAAGGTCACACAGCCAGAAAGCTGGCTACAGAGACCACAGTCCCAACCACTGGGGAAAACGATCCGGCCAGGGAGGAAGGAACAGAAACCACAAAAGGGCAGAGAGGGTGCAGGGCTGGCTGGCTGGCAGGGAGCTGGGTTGGACTCAGCAAGGAATCTCCAAGGGGACCGGCCAGGCCCCTCTCACAAGCCTTGATTTCACTAGGGGAGTCAAGTTCCACTTTTGGGTGACAGAGGTGGTGAGCCCCTGGCCTCTTTCAGGCTCTCCCCGCAAGGATGAGCTTAGAGCATTTCTCAAAGCCCACTTGCCGCCAGCCCTAACGAGGAGGGCAGAGAAAGAGGCAGAAGGCAGACGGCCGACTCGAGCCAGGCAGACTGGACTCAAAGTTCGGCCCCGCTGCTTTGACGCTGTGTGACCCTCTACCTCTCTGGGCCTTGGTCTCTGCGTCTGTTAAGTGCCAACCTCCCAGGGTGGGGTGGGGAGAATGAAACCGATTAAGACAAGGAAAGCTTCTAGAACAGCCCCTGTTATACAGTAAGCACCCAATAAACGCATGTCGGTCTCATGGGGCCTAGCGTCTCCCTCCACCAAACTGACTGCCTTGTACATCCAGGTTCAGACACAGGCCACAGTCTGTGACGCTAGGGGCCCCGTGAGTTTGTTTTCTCTCATTTTCTTTAAGAAAACTATTTGTTGACGCCATTAAAAAAAAAAAAAAAAAAATCAGGCACTTCCACTGCAAACTCTGGATTTCTGGCCCTTCTTGGAGATCGGGTAAATCCCGTGTGTACCCCGAACACGGTAGGACCCCTCATTGTATAGAGAGACACCCAGGTCCAGTGGATGGAGATCCCAAAGTTCAGAGAGGGCATCTGGATTACCTGAGGTCACACAGCACTGTGACCGTACTGTGACCTCCAGTCTAAGGGACTAGACCAGGACCAGTACTCCTGGGCTCGGGCCAGGCAGGGAGGGAAGGACCCCCCGGGGGGGGCTCATAAAAGCCAGACCTGCCAAGCCGAGCCCCTAAACTCTCCACATCGGGGGATGGAACAAAGTTCAACTGCCTGTGCCTCAGTTTCCTCATCTGTAAAATGGGCCCAGCGACAGGACACTGGGGGAAGATTAAACAAGAGGATGTAGGTTGAGTATTTACCACACGGGGAGCGTGGAAAGTACCCTCAAAAGGTGAGATTTTTGTAAATATCTCTATTTCCCTTTCTTCTTGAAGAAAACCCAGGAAACTTCTTAGATCGCTTTTGTGTGGGTAAACGGAGGTCCAGCGAGGGCCCGAGGCCCCGCTGGGATTCGTGACCAAGGACCCCCTTCTGATTCCCAGGCAAAGCCCCACACTCGGTAACACAGCCCTGAGGGCTCGCATTCTTCAGCCCAGGGACTGGGTGCAAGTGTCTGTGTGCCACTTCCTTGCTGGGCATCCCCAGAAAATCTCTTAACTTCTCTGGGCTTAAACCTGTTTAAGTGGAAGGCCATCTCCAACTTCTTGGGAGGTCTTCTGCCCAATGGGGGTGGCGGTGGGCGTGGGGAGAGAGGCTCTGAAGCCAGGCAGGTTGCCGCGGCTCCGGGCACATAACTTAACTTTTTGTGCCTCCGTCTACTTACCTGCGAAATGGGCTGTTTTGAAGTCTAGGGGAGTTTAATATTGGAAAAGTGTTCACGACAGCGCCTACCACATGAAAGGACACCCTCTACCTACATTTTCTCAAGCCTATGTATACAGTAGGGGCCGCAACCTCCCCTCTAGGGGTGTCCATCATCCCCCCCCTGCAGGGCCCCTGGCCCCCAGCTCACCTGTGATACTGAGCCTGCAGCAGCTGAAACTCATCCTTGATGCGGTCGCAGGAGTCCGAGGTGGTGAATTTGAGTTGCTGGGGTAGGTGAGAGGAGCCCTGTGGGGAGGGGGCGGCCCGGGTCAGGGCCGGGCGGGGCGGGGCGACCCCCGAGGCGGCGGGCGGCCGGCGGCGGCGCAGCTGCAGCGCGCCCCCCCCCCCCTCGCCCCACTTCCCGGGCTCGTGTTTACAGCCCCTGGCGCGGCCCCCGCCCTCGCTTCCTGCCCCCGCCTCTCCCGGGGGAAGGCGAGGGGGTGGGTGCGCCCGAGCCGCCTCGTTCCCCGCCACCCCCAGGCTGTGGGGGTGCGTTTTAAGGTCCGCCCTTGGTGGGGGGCAGCGTGCGCCCTCTACCGCCCCTCCACAGCGCCGGAGGGGGGTGCATATCCGAGAGCCCCAACTGCCTCTGCGATGGGGGGAGAACGTGTCCTGGAGTGCCCCTCCCCAAGTTGGTGGGGGAGCAAGGCCTCCCCGCAAAGTCCCCTTGGGGAAGGGGCCTCTCCCAGCGCCCGAAATCACCCGGCGGGGGGCCCTCCACCCCAGATTCCCAGCACCCTTCCTCCCGGCTGCGCTCTTCCGGGAGGGGTGCGCCTCGGATCTCCCCCCACTCCTAGGCCCCAAAAGCAGCCCCGGTGTTAGAGGTGCCCGGTGGGGCTCCCGGGGAGCCCCAGGCCCGAGGCCAAGGCCGCCCCAAGGCCCTGCCTGCCTGGCGGGGGGGGGGGGGGGGGGGGGGGGCGGCGGGAAGCATGCCTCAGGGGCTGGGGGAGGGGGGAATCCGGGCCGCGAGCTGGAGGGGACCGGGCCTGGGAACTGGGGGTGGAGGGGGGGGATCTGGGCTGGGAGCTGGGAGAGGGACCGGGACCTACGGGGGATGGGGGGGAGCCCGGGGGCTGGCGGCGATGGGGGCGGGGGAGTAGCGCTGGGCCGGGAGCTGTAGGGGACCCGGCCCAGGAGTTGGGGTGGGGGGGGAGGCGCCGAGCCGCGAGCCGGAGCGGAGGGGGGGGGGGGGGAACGGCCCGGCTGGGAACTGGGGTGCCAGGCGCCGACCTGGGGGAGGTGCGCGCGGCCCGGACCGGAGTGGGTAGGGGGGGGGGAATGGCCCGGCTGAGAACTGGGGGTTCCAGGCGCGGACCTAGGGGGATGCCGGGCCCGGACCCGGGGGTGGGGGGGCGCCGGGCCGGCGGGCCCCGCTTACCGAATGCCTGCTTTGTGGAAACATCATGTCAGTCGCGGCGGGGGGCGCGGGCTGCGCCCCGGCTGTGCGCCCCGGCTCGGGCGGCTCGGGGCGCCGGGCGGCCGCGCCTTTGTCCCGGCGCCGATCGGCAGCTCCCGGGGCCGCCGCCGCCGCCTCCCGCGCCCGGCCTCGCCCGCTTCCTGCGCCCCCTCCCCGCGCGCCCGGCCCCGGCGCGCCCCGGGCCCCGCTTCCTGCGCGCCCGGCGCCCCTCCCCGCCCCTCCCCGCCGCCCGCCTCCCCGCACGCCCGGCCGCCGCTCCTATTGTCTAATGGCGGCGACGCCGGCAGTGGCCGCGGCCTCGGCTGCGCGGAGGCTCCGGCTCCACCTGCTGCCGCCGCCGCCGCCGCCGCCGCTGCTGCTTCCCGGGCCCCGTGCGCGCCGCCGAGGGGGGCGCGCGCCCGGGGAGGCCTGCGGATCCCCACCCAGCCCGCCTCCCCGGCCGGCCGGCGCGGTGACCTTGGGCCCGGCGCGCCCCGCCCCGGGCCGCGGCCCCTCCCGGCGGGGTGGCCCTGGCCGCCGCCGCCGCCGCCGCCGCCGCCGGGCCTCGGTTTCCCCATCTGGCGGAGAAAGGGCCCGGCCGCCCCCATCTAAACCGCCGGCTCTGTCATGGCGCGACCTGGACGCGTGCCAGGGACGTGCTCTGTAACCTTGGCTCACTGACTGTTTTCTCTCCGAGCCTCGGTTTCCTCTTCTGTAGAAAGGCCGCGGTGATCCCGCCGACCTCATGGGAGCCATTCCTTCGGCGCACGTTTATTGAGCGCCTACTGTGTGCCAGGCCCTGCTCCGAGACCCGGGGGTGGGGGTGGCGGGGCACAAAGTCCCGGCTCTGGTGGCGATGACATGAGACAGACGAGCGCGCGAGCCAGAATCCCTGGCACGTCGGTCGGTGGTAAGGGCTATGGAGCAAATGAAGCGGCAGCGGGGAGGGCCAGGAAGGTGCGATTTTCAAACAGGGGAAGGTCAGAGAGGCCTCCTTAACCACAGAGAGGACCTGAAGGTGAGAGCGGGGGAGCCGGCAGGGATGGAGGCTGGCAGCTTACTCCAGGAGGCAGGAATAACAAGTGCAAAGGCCCTGAGGCAGCGAGCGAGCCTGGTACTGAGAAGCAGGGCAGGGAAGGAGGGCAGGGAGGCAGGGCAGGCGACTTCATGCATTCACACAGGGGCCCTGCACTCAGAAGGGCCTGCGCTTGGGTTTGTGACCTGCTGTTGTGGCCTGGAAACTCCTCATCGTTTTCGAACAAGGGGGTCTCGCGGTGTTGTTCTATAGTTGGGCCATGCAAATTCTGTAGCTGGTGCCAGGAGCATTCCAGATGGTGCAGGGCCTTGGAGGCTGCTGGGAGGAGTTGGGCTTTTACTCCCGGGGAGGCAGGGAGGCTGGAGCCCTGGCCCCATCAGGGCCCGCCTAGCTGGGATTTTGATAGGATCTCACTTGCTGTGGAGAACAGGCCCCAAAGAAGCTAGTGAAATAATGCCCCACTGATCCGGCAAGTGCTAAATACAGGCTCTTAATCACCACCACCACTACCAGAATCAACTCTGCAGCTCGCCTCTGGTTATTTGGTACTTTTTTGGGCCTTGGGTTTTCCCAGTCTGTAAAATGGAGGGTCAGGATCCCAGACACCTTTCCGGGGCAGAAGAAAAGGCCAGACCAGTATGAGATGAAAAAGCAAAACGTAAGGCCTCTTCCTGCCCTCCCCCAAAGCCCTTCGAGATAAACAATACTTTAAGACGGTATCTTTTAAAATAAAAATTAATGCCAAAAATATTCACGGTGAGCAGAATGTCAGTGCGTTAAATAAAGACAGCATCTGATGGGGCCGGAGATGAGTTAGGAAGACGTGGGTCCCCCTAGTCCCAATCCTGTAGGAAAAAAGGAACAAATGTTTGGAAAGCTTCTTCCACATTCCTATCAGGTTCTGGAGTCCGTGGACCCCACAAATGCAATCAGAGTCCCCGATGGAGGCGGCCTATAGAATTTTCAGGCGGAGCATGATGAAAATGCAGGCCTCTTGCTGAAAAATGATTAGGAATGTAGGCGTTTCAGGATGTTGACAACAGAGCATTAAGCCGAGGGCCGGGTCCCGTGGGACAGCATGAGCCACACACCAGGCGCCCTCTCCCTTGGGAAGCCCCCTGGGGCTGAGCCTGCCCTGGGTAGGCACATCCCAATACTCGGGCATTTGGGGACCCAACACTCCCATTTTAGCAGACCCCAGATGTGGCTGGCAGGGTCAGAGCTGGATGCAGAGACCCCAAGTCCGGTGGGGTCAGGGCTGGGCCTTCCAGCAGGTGGAGAGGCCCAGAATCGTGTCCCAGACCATGAACAAAAACCAACCAGTCCACCTGTCTATGTTTTTCACTATGTGCCAGGCTCTGCTTAAAGCACTTTGACCTTAGGTATTATGACATTGGAAAGCTGGGGAAATGAAGGCACCAAGAGGTTGAGGTCACCTGGTCAAAATCACCCAGCGAGACGATGGCAGGGCCAGGATGTGAAGCCAAGTACCCGGGCCTTTAACCACTGTGCAGTCACTGCCTCTCCAGATGGGATGTGGAGGCGGGGCACGGTGGCATAGGCCGGAGGGGGCCCAGGAGCCTTGAGGAAGCAGAACCCCACATTCTGGACTGAGGGGTAGGCATTTTACCCAGAGGGCACCAGGGAGCCATGGGAAGCTTTACAGCAGGGTTTCTCAGCCAGCCTCTGCACCCTTGCCGTGCCGGCCTGGATCGTTGTCTGTGAGGGCCCCTCCTGGGCGCCCCGCGTGGTGCCAGGAGCACCCCCATCTGCCCAGTGTTGACAAGCAGAAGTGTGGGCAGTCGCTGAGCGTCCCCAGGGGCCAGATCGTCCCCAGCCGAGAAGCCCTGGAAGGCCGTGTGCTGGGTGGCCGAGTGGGGGACAGGGTGGGAGGCCGGGAGACGAGGTGGGGTGCCCATAGTAAGGCTGGAGGGGGGGGAGGCTGGGGGGGGGAGGGTGGGGTGCCCATAGTAAGGCTGGAGGGGGGGACAGGCCCTGCGCGGAGGAGTAGCAGGTGCGGGAAAGGCAGGGAGAGTGTTCAGGACGGAACAGTCTTGACTGTCTAATTAATCTGGAGGGATTGGGGCTTCCGAGGATCTTACAATGGGGGGCATCCTCCGGTCCCACCCATCCCCGCCTCTGCACCGGCATCCTGGTGTTTCCTCTGTTCCAGGGTGGGGGGGGGTATCAGGGCCACATCTGGGGGGGTAGGTCGGAGCAGGGATCTATCTGTCTCATGGATCCAACCGTCTGAGACCAGCCTCTCAGCCTGCTTACAAATGAGCGCTGGGCCCCGCGGCCTCCGGGGCAGAGCCAGGCACTGGCTGGTGCATGATGGATGGGCTGCAGGGCCATTAATCACAGGCGGGGGAGGAAACAGGTGGCCACCGCGGGCTCAGCCCTGGACCTCCCTCCGGTAAGGCTGGTGGAGCCGGGGCCTCCGCTGCCCAGCTCCGGGTTTGAGCCCTTGGCCTGCCCTAACCTGGCCACGTGACTTGGGACAGACGTGACTTGGGCTACTTTGCACCCTCACCCCCCCCACATGGAGCTGGTATTCATTCACTCCCTCAGTAAGTCTCTACTGCACCTACTGTGGGCCAAGTGGGATTCTAAGTGGAGGTTTATGGTGCTGACAGGGGGGGGGGGGGGATGGAAATCCCTCCCCTTGCAGAGCTAATAGGCTTTAAAAACTTGGCTCAAGTCCTGCGTTTCCTCTGCCCAGAGCCCTCCAGAGCTCCCATCTCCCTGGGGTAAAAGCCGAGTCCTCCCCACGGCCCCCAAGGCCCTGCTCGAACCGTAGCGTCCCCTACCTGCCCTGCCCTCCGCCCTCTCTCCCCCTCACTCCCTCTGCTGCAGCCACACGGGCCCCAACACCCCCGGCCCGGTCCTGCCCCCGGACCTTTGCATGGGCAACTTCCTCTGCCTGGGATACTCATCCCCAAATGCCACTTTGGCTAATTCTTTCCTTTCTTTCCAGCCTTGGCTTAAAGGTCACCTTCTCAATGAGGCCTCATTGTGACTTCCCTATTTAATTCTGGCAGGGCTGGGACTAGGACAAGTGCACTTTTGAGTGAGGCACTTTCTTCAGGCATAAAATTTAAGGGGGCACCAAAAATCTCAGTCTACATGCTAAACACTATTTTCATGCAACCTATTTTTTTTTTTTTTTAATTGTGGTAAAAGATACGTAAAATTTACCACGGGAGACATTTAATCCATTCGCCACCTTGTACAATGATCACCTTTAGTTCCGGAACATTCTGTCGCTTCAAAAAAGAAGCCCTGTGCCCATCAGCAGTCACTCCCCATCCCCATGCCTCAGCCCCCTGTCCCCACGAACCGCCTTCCTGTCCGTGGATGAGACTGTTCGGGACGTTTCACACACGTGGACTCCCGCCCCGTGGGGCCTCTCGTGCCTGGTTCCCTCCCTGAGCGTCGTGTGTTCAGGGTCCGTCCTCGGGGTGGCGGGTGCGGGCGCCTCGCTCCTGTTGGTGGCCGAGGGACGTGTGCGTGCCCGGACGGACCACATGCTTGCATCCGTGTGTCCCCTGATGGACGGTCGGGGTGATTCCCCTTTTTGGCTCTTGTCAATCTTGCTGTTGTGCACGCTTGTGCGTGAGTCTTGGATCCCCAGAAGTGGAAGTGCTGGGTCACCATGGTAATTCTATGTTTCATTTCTCAGGAGCCGCTCAACTGTTTCCCCGCGGCGCTGCCCCATGTCACGTCCCCCCCACCGCGTCCCTCCCCGCCAGCCGTGCGCGAGGCTGTCGACTTCCCCACGTCTCTGCCAACACTCGCTCTTGTCCCTTTCGGAAAAAAGAACACCCAATAACCATTCTGGTGGGTGAAAAGCGGTATCTCGTTGCAGTCTTGATTTGCATAAGGCGATATTTGAACAAACCGAAATCAATGAAACAATTTCCGTGACGGGCGACATTTCGAAATTTTCCTAAGAACGGGATCCAGTCCTGCACGCGCTGCCCGCCGCACCTGTTCCCCCCGCCCCTTGCCAGTCCTGTGGCAGCGTGCCCTTGCTCCCGGGCCCCCTTCCCCAAACCGGTAACAGCTCAACGTTTTCTCCCAGCTGGAGGACTCCTCGCTGTTGGACACAGGAAGTGTGCGACGCGTTGCTTTTGTGGACTCTCTAGAATTAACCACCGGAATGTCAGCTCCCGGAGGCAGGGGTTTTCGTCTGCCTCCTTCACTGCTGGATCCCCAGCGCCTAGAACGGTGCCTGCCTCGCCCTAAGTGCTGGACAAATGCTGAATGGATGAATGAACAAAGCAACGAACGGATGGACGGACGGGTTGCAAGGATCCCCCCAAGACAGACCCGGAAAAGCACTTTGTACCCGCTGCTGGCACAGGCCACCTGGATGCAAGGTGCTTGGTCTGCTGGGATCCTCCGATTGGCCGGGCTTGGATCACATGACATGCGCTGGCTGGCAGGCCTTCTCTGGCCTCTTCTTTCCCACCAGGAAAAACCAACCAACGCTGAAATCAGTCTGTATTGTATCACCCTGCTTTGTTATTACTTTAAGGGGCACGTATGGTGCCGGAAAGACCACGTTGAGCTATGGCCGTCTGTGTTGTCCTTCAGCCCCGTCCTATCTTATTTGCCGTGCTGTCCCAGCACAGAGCTGGGGCCTGGGGTCCGGCAAAAAGTATTTTAGGTATTTCTGGAATGAACGAATGGCGTGGTAATTATTTCCTCCATGTTGCAGGTGAGGCCCTGGAAGGCGAGGGCAGGTTCTGTTACTTACGTATCTGCCTTCTTCATCCCCAGAGCTCAGCCACTCCACAAGCATTTAGTAGGCGCCCCTGTGTGTCTGACCCCGGTCTACATCCTAGGGATACAGTGACCCACTCAGACCCTGACCTCACACTCCAGCAGGGGAGCGAGACGTGAATTAAGTAACAAACACAGATAGGCTGTTATGATCCACGAGTGACCTCACTGGGCCCAGCTTCACAAATGTATCCAGAATCAAGTGGTCCCCGAATTTGTCCCCCATTCAGGAGCCTCCTGAGGCGGCCCTGTGTCATTTGAAATGGCCGTCCCCCTCTCTGAGCCTTCTGTCTGGCCCCACCAGACCATCCAAGCCCACCTGTCCTCCGGGCCCTGCTCCTGGTCTCAGCTGTCTCTCCGGGGAGCCTGGTTCCTTTGGAACGGGAGTGATATTTGGGATCCAAGAACAGGCTGCCGGATGTGTTCAGACTTCTGGGATTTGCTGTTCCCAGACCCTTCCAGTGAGTGAAACACACACACACACACACACACACACACACACACACACACACACTAATATTCACGTGTGTGCATCTAAATCTATAATCTGTCAATCTACTGATTGACATCCATTGAGCTTATGTATTATCTATCGTGTGTTTCTGCATCATCTATCCAGCTGTCTGTCTATCCTGTTATCTATGATCTATTGGTCGTCTTCTCTCAGCTGTATATCTGTCTTACCTCTCAGCTGTCTCTCTTGGGCACTGTGAGTCCCCCTGACCCCTCCGATCCCATTCCGGCACCCCAGGATTTATTCCTTCCCTCTTCCCATAGTTTATCTCCTTCTCCAGCAGGGGAACCAGGTTCAGGGGAAGAGTTTTGTTTTGTTTTGTTTTCTTGCCCGGTTCAGGGGGCGAGTTTTCCCCCAGGTTCAGGGGGAGAGTTTTGAAGACAGAGATGAGGTGGTGTCCCTCCCTGGGAAAGAGCCTCCCTGGATTTCCTAACACATTAAAATTTTTTTTTTAAGTTTACTTAAACTGAAAAAGAGAGAGAGAGAGAGAGAGAAAGCATAAGTGGGGAAGGAGCAGAGAAAGGGCAGAGAGACAGAATCTCAAGCAGGCTCATCGTCAGCACAGAGCCCGACGTGGGGCTCGAACCCACAAACCGCGAGATCATGACCTGAGCCCAAGCCCAAGCCCAAGTCCATGACCCGGACCCAGCCCAGTCCAAATGCGCCACCCAGGCGCCCCCTCCCTAATACCCTTATTACTTCTTTTTTCTTTGTACAAAATAACTAGGATTTTATTGTGAGATTCCCATAGGTGGAAAACGAAATTGAATATTTATGCCGTCCCTTTCATTGTACTATGTATTTCAATTGCCCGTTTAGTGAAAAATAAAGAAACCTATAACTTTTGGCTTACATTTGTAAGAATCTGGAACATTGCATGACTTTGTGTGTTGTCCTTGTACAGGGGCCGAATCTTCTCTGTATCGTCCCAACTTAAGTGTATATGCTGAGGAAGCGAGTGCCCTAATGTAGTGTCCATGAGACCCAAAGTCCTCCCCGTGGCCCCCAAGGCCTAGCATGACCTGCCCCCTCCCCTCCCTGCCCTCCCCTCCTCCCTCTCTCCCCCTCGTTTGGTCTGCTCCAGCTCGGTTCCTCCAACACGCCAGACCCGGTCCTGCCCCAGGGCCTTTGCACAGGCTGTGCCCCCTGCCTGGGAGGCTCTCCCTCTGGAAATCTCCTGGCCCATCCCTTACTTCCTGCAGGTCTCAGCTCAGGAATCACTCCCTCACACAGGCCGCCTTGGGCCCTAAAATAGCCCCACGTCCATTCCCTCACCTTTCCCCGTTTTTCTTTATAGGGACACCTCTGCCTTTATATTTTCCTTTATGTGTTTATTGTCTCTAGGAAGTCGGCTCCACAAGGCCGGGATGTAGGCTCTTACTCCCTGCACAGAGCTTGCCACACAGTAGGTGCTCAGTAAATCCTACTTGCTGTGAAGGTGAGGGTCGTTTTCCTCAGGACTGCGCTGCCCAGGCAAAGCAGGACGCAGCTTGGTCAGCCCGGGGCTGCCGTGACCAGACAGCACACGGTTGGGCCGCTTATGAAGCATAACCCCTATTTCTCACAGTTCCGAGGCTGGGAAGTCCAAGATCAAGGTGCTGGCAGATGAGGTCTGGTGGGGAGCTCTCTCCCCGGCTTGCAAACAGCTGCTGGCCGGCTGTGTCCTCCGGGGATGGGGGTGGGGGGTGGGGGGCGCTTTCCTCCAGGCCTGTAGCTCCCCTTGTCACAAGGCCACCAAGTGCTCTCAGATCGGGCCCTCACTCACCTGATTACCTCCTCGAAGCCCCACCTCCAGATGCAACCACACTGGGGTCAGGGCCGCCCCACAGGAATTGGGGGGACGCGATTCGGCCCGCGGTACAGGTCTACTGGAACACGTGGCCTGTGCGGAGCCCTGGAGCCCCAGGAAGGGCAGGCAGCGGCCTTGAGCAGCTCGGCGCAGGAGGCGGGCATTTATCTGATTACCACTCTAATGAGGCCCTTCCCAGCCAGGGCGATTCTGCCTCCAGGGGACGTTTGGCAACATCAGGGGACATCTGTGGCTGTCACACCGGGACACCGCTCCCGGTCTGGAATGGGTGGGGGCCAGGGATGCCCCACAGACAGTGACCTCCGGATGTCGGCGGCCGTGCTGGGGCTTTGCGGTCTCTGATGAGAGCCAAATGGCAAATTGAGAGAAGAGGGGTGGGGGGTTTCTTTCCAGGAGAGCTTTTAACAATGGAACCGACCTTGGCTGGGGGCTGGGAGGTCAGAGGGCTTCCCCCAAAGTGAAGGGGGTGGGGGTTACCTAGGTGACAAGTGCTCAGGTGGAGAAGACAGCTTGTGCCAAGGCCCGGAGGCAGCGGGAGAAGCTGGAGGGGAGGGGACGAGGCAGGGAGAGGGAGGGGACAGACCACCCAGGTGCTTGGACTCCGCCTTCATCTGGGGCTGCTGGGGAGCCACGGAAGGTTTTCAGGTATCACAAGAGGGCAACACGGTCCCATTTGGCTTTGGACAGGATGCAGGGTGGCCTCCTGACTTTTGTGGGTTCCTTCCTCCGCCAACAACATTAAAGGGTATATTTTATGATGGCATTGGTATACACACTGATATAATCCAGGGTGGAAATACGATGATCTGTTCGTGGGTATTGTAGTCACTGTTTTCTTCTGATTCTAGAGGGAATGAAAACATTTTCACAGGCCCCTAAACTGTCGTCAGCCCTGGGCACTGCTTAGTGGACATGCTGGCCAGGCAGGAAAAGCGACCTGGAGAGCAGAGAGGCACTGGACCGGGGTGGGGGCTTGGCGAGGAGGGAAGGGGCTGGGTCTGAAGGAGATTCCGATCACCACTGACCGGGCTACCGGGGTGGGTTGGGGGGGAGGTGGCAGGGACGGAGGGTAGAGCCATCCTGGAAGCCAGCCGGCCTGGCAGACGGTGCCGGGGGCACGGGCAAATCCGGTTTGAGAACTCAGTGAAATGCCCTCAAAAGTTAGCCAAGGAGGGGAAAATCAGACACGCGGGACTTCATGGAAATTAAGCACCATCGAGAGAATAAAAAGACAATTCACAGAATGGGAGAAAACGGCTGCAAATCCTGAGAAGACTCCATTGTCCAGCACATATAAAGAACTCCCACAATTCAACAACACAAAATAAAGCACCCCGTGCAAGAACGGGCAAAGGACTTGAACGGACCCGGCTCCAGAGGTGACCCGCGAACGGCCGAGAAGCGCATGAAAAGATGCCCCACCCCCCTGGCCGTCAGGGAAATGCAAATCGAAACCTCAGCCAGACGCCCCTTCACACCCACTGGGACGGTTATCGTGAACGAGTGGAAAACACCAGCGTGGCTGAGGATGTGCAGGAACCGGGGCGGCCACTGGGGACATCACCCCGGCAGTCCTTAAAGACTTACACAGAGGGTCACCGGCTGACCGGGCACATCCACCGCTGGGTACGGACCCGAGAGATTTGAAAGCGGGGACCCCCACAGACCCCAGCGCCCCCACGTTGATAGCAGAAGTCTGTATAATAGCCCAAGTAGAAACAAACGTCTGGGAGCAGACGACGGGATCAACAAAAGTTTACGGTTTCAACCATTTTTTATTAAAAAATTTTTTTTAATGTTTATTTAATAATATTTATTTTATTATAATAATATAATATATTAATATTAACAATATGCATTAATATTATATATTAATATTATATAATAAAATATAATAAATATAATATATTTAATATATTATATATTATTAAAATAATTATATAAAAATTATATAAAATTATTATATACTATTAAAATATAATAAATACAATACAATATAATATAATAATATTTATTTTATTATAATAATACAATATAATATATTAATGTTAATAATATATTAATAATATATTAATATTATATAATAAAATATAAGAAATTATAATATAATAATATAATATAAATATAATAATATTTATTTATAATGTTTATTACATAATATTTATCTTTGAAGGAGAGAGAGAGACAGAGCATGAGCGGGGGAGGGGCACAGAGAGGGAGACACAGAATCCGAAGCAGGCTCCAGGCTCTGAGCTGTCAGCACAGAGCCTGACGTGGGGCTCGAACCCACAAACCGTGAGATCATGACCTGAGCCGAGGTCGGTCGCTTAGCCGACTGAGCCACCCAGGTGCCCCTATTTTAGCCATTTAAAAAAAAAAATTTTTTTTAATGTTTATTTATTTTTGAGAGAGACAGAGACAGAATGCGAGTGGGTTAGGGGCAGAGAGAGAGGGAGACACAGAATCCGAAGCAGGATCCAGGCTCTGAGCTGTCAGCACAGAGCCCGACGCGGGGCTCGAACATACGAACCGCGAGATCATGACCTGAGCCGAAGTCGGAAGCTCAACCGACTGAGCCACCCAGGCGCCCCTCGGATATTTTTTAGAAGTAATCTCTGCCCTCAGCGTGGGGCTCAAACTCCCGACCCCGAGATCAGGAGTCGCGGGCCCTCCTGGCTGAGCCAGCCGCGGGCCCCTTAACCGCGTCTAAGCGCCCAGCTCAGCGGCATCAGGCGCACTCACACCGTCGGGCGCCCACCCTCCATCCGTCTCCAGAACTTTCCATCTCCCCAGACTGAGACCCTGCCCCCATGAAGCACGGACTCCCCACCCCTGGCTCCCACCATCCACTCTCTGTCTCTGTGGACGGGACTCCTCTGGGGACCCCCTGTGCGTGGGGTCACGCGGGACGTGTCCTTCTGTGCCTGGCTCCTGTCACCGGGCACAGTGGCCTCCAGGTTCATTCACCTTGGTGATTAGTACATTCACTGAGTTGTGCAACCATCACTAGTATCTAATTCCAGAACATTCCATCACCCCCAAAGGCATCCCCATTAGTTGGCACCTCACCCCTTCCCCCAGCCCCCACGAGCCCCCCTTCCTGTCCCTGGATGAGCCTGTTCTGGACGTTTCACGCCCCGTGCGGCCTCTCCTGTCTGGTTCCCTCTCTGAGCATCGTGTGTTCGGGGTCCGTCCACGGGGCGGCGGGGGCGGGCGCCTCGCTCCTGCTGGCCGCGGAGGGACGTGCGCGTGCGCGGTGGCCACGGTCATCTGTGGACGTGCGCATGCGCAGTGGATGCACCTGAGGGGCGTGAGCGTGCGCGGTGGACACGTCGCGTGTGTCCCTTTGTTGGTGGACGGACCTTGTATTGCACCCGCTGTGGGCTGTTATGAATCCCGCCGCTGTGCACACGCGTGTGCAGGTTTTCGTGTGGACACATGTTTTCATTTCTCTTGGGGGAACGTGGAGTGGAATCGCTGGGGCAGATGGAAACTCCGTGTGCCACTTTGTGTTTTAATTTTTAAAAATTATTTTTAAGTTTATCTATTTATTTTGAGAGAGAGAGAGAGAGAAAGAGAATGAGTGGGGGAGGGGCAGAAAGAGAGGGAGAGAGAGAATCCCAAGCAGGCTCCTCGCTGTTAGAACAGAGCCTGACATGGGTCTCGAACTCATGGACCCGAGCCAAAACTGAGAGTCAGCCGCTTAAGTGACTGAGCCACCCAGGTGGCCCTTAATTTTTTTTTTTTTAATGCTTATTGTTGAGAGAGAGACAGACTGCGAGCGGGGGAGGGGCAGAGAGCGAGGGAGACACGGAATCCGAAGCAGGCTCCAGGCCCCGAGCTGGCAGCGCAGAGCCCCACGCAGGGCTCGAACCGGGAAGTGTGAGCTCATGACCGGAGCGCAAGTCAGCCGCTTAACCAGCTGAGCCACCCAGGGCCCCCCCTCCTCGTGCCACTTTTTGAAGAACCGCCAGACTGTCTCCCACGGCGGCTGCCCCTCCCCCAGCCCCACCTCACTCGGGACCGTCAGCCCCTCA
The DNA here is from genome assembly GCF_018350215.1 of Panthera leo. NCBI lineage: Eukaryota > Metazoa > Chordata > Mammalia > Carnivora > Felidae > Panthera > Panthera leo. Next base: position 2,379,670 of record NC_056680.1, read on the forward strand.
ATCTTGGAACCCGGGCAGTGCTCCCGTGTCATGTGATCCGGCCTGCTGCACAGCCGTCCCCTGCTTCTCGGCCCTCGCCAGCTTGGCCTGCAGCGGGGAGGCCTGAGAAAGACAGACAGACAACGCTCTTGACCTCCGGGGATGGCAGGGGCCTCCTGCGTGCTGGGCGCTCGGTATTCTTCGTGTATTAATTCATTCACTAGGATTCATTCCATTTTGCAAATGCGGGCGATCGAGGCTTAGTTAGGGACAGTGGGGCCCGGCCGCTTGCCACCCAGCCTGGTTGGGGGCAGGGAGAGGGGGACCCAGGCCTCCAGGGCTGATGCCACCGGCCGAGGCTGTGCTGGACAATGACTGCGTTTGTTTTTGTGCTTTGCCTTCTCCCGGGGCTTCTGGCTGCACCCTCGGGAGCCAGGCGTTGGCAGGGCCGGGAGCTTGTTGGGGTGTTTAAGGCCTTTAAAAGGTGTAGCCGGTATTTCCCTGGGGCCGTGTGGTAATTGGGGACCGGGAGTAGGAGGCTGCTGCCAGGGGGCGTGTCTCTGGGGACATCTGGGGACATTTGGGGACTGTGGGGAGCAGGAGGTATGGCTGCCCACCCACCCTGCCCTCCGGAGGTCCCCAGGGGCCAAGTGCCAGGTGCGGCTTTGTGACCGGTGGGCTGTGTGGCTCTGGATAAGGGTCCGTCCCTCTCTGGGCGTCCTTCTCTCTAGTGGATGAGAAGACTCTGTATTGCCGCAGGACCCGGTTCCCCCCATCCCGGCTCCTTGGTGCCCAGACGCCCTCAGCCGGCCCCCCTGACAACATAAATCCCCCCCTTCGTCACAAGTGGAAGTGGCCAAGGTCCCCAAATGCACTCATGCCCCCAGTGTTGTCCCAAGTGCTTGAGGTGGGCACTGTTACCTCTCCCATTTTGCGGCGGAGGAAACTGAGACCCAGAGGCCCAGAGAGTTCGAGCCACGGGGCCGGGAGCACACAGCCAGTGGCCAGAAGAGGCAGGATTTGAACCTCAACCACCATGCGGACACCCCTAGCCAGTATTTCCTGGTGAACGTGCTCGCTGTTTTGAGTGGTTTGCAGTGAACTGTGTCCCCACCACAGGTTTCTGTGGAAGCCCTGACCCCCAGCGGGACGGTGTTTGGAGGTGGGCCTTTGGGGGGGTCAGGGTTAGGTGAGGTCAGAGGCTGGGGCCTTGCCAGGAGCGCACAGCCAGAAGGCGGCCACTGCCGCCCCAGGAGAGAGCCCTCACCAAACATTGACCCGCCTGGCACCTTGATCTCCAGGACCATGAGGAAAGAAATGTCAGGTGTTTAAGCCACCCAGCCTGTGGTATTTTGTTACAGCCGCCCAAGCAAACTAAGACAAGCTATATCGTTTAATCTCCAGAGAAGCCCCAGGAAGACGGTTGAGGAGACCCCGAGGCTCAGAGAGGGCAAGACACCTCTGTAAGGTCACACAGCTGGGAATTGACAGAGGCGAGGTTCCAACTTCAGACCAGGGTGACCGGTTCTCAAGCCCATCCGTTTCCCCCAACCTTCTCCATGACCCCGCAGACCACTCTAGGGAGGCAGTTTGGTGTCGTGGTTAAGAGACTTATGTGGGTTGAAATCCTCACTCTGGCATTCTTTTCTCTTTTCCTTTTTTTTTTTTTAATATTTATTTTTGGGAGACAGCAAGTCGGGAAGGGGCACAGAGAGGGGGACAGAGGATCCAAACCAGGCTTTGCGCTGGCAGTAGGTGCCCCCCCCCCTTTTTAAAGGAGATTTTTATTTTTATTTTTTTAATGTTTATTTATTTTGAGAAAGAGAGACTGTGCAAGCAAGGGAGGGGCAGAGAGAGAGAGAAAGAGAGAAAGAGAAAGGGAGAGAGAATCCCAAGCAGGCTCTGCTCTGTCAGCACAGAGCCTGACGTGGGGGCTCGATCCCACAAACCACGAGATCATGACCTGAGCCAAAACCAAGAGTCGGATGCTTGACTGACTCAACCACCCAGGCTCCCCTCTTTTTTTTTTTTTTTTTCTATTTTATTTTCACGTGATTCCTACACCCGACATGGGGCTTGAACTCACAGCCCCGAGATGAGGAGTCGCACGCTCCACCGACCGAACCAGCCAGGCGTCCCTCACTCTGGCATTCTACTTGTGGGGGTGACTGGGCCTCAGTTTTCTCCTCTGCAAGATGGGAGTCATACAAGTCCCGGAAAATTGTGGGATGGAATGAAATAGGGCACGAGGGCCCCTTAGCTGGGGGTTAGCACAGAGGTATGAGCATTTGGGCAGCTGTCCTCTCTGACCCTCAGTTTCTTCTTCTACAAAGTGGGCGTGTTGTCAGTACTTGTTTGAGTGGAGACTTGGAACGAGGGGGGTGAAGTGCTCAGAACAGGGTCTGGTGCCCGTACGTGCTAAATATGCAAGAATTCAAAAATGTAGTCCTAAATACACACGTCCCCCAACCTGGAGACACAACAGCCACACACACACACACACACACACACACACACACACACACACACACCCCTACTGCCCCAGGAAGAGTGTCTGCTTTCTGTACAAACCAGGCTGTCCACTTGGGTCCCCGCGGGCACATGGGGCTATTTGCATTTAAAGGTAAATGAATTGCAACGACAGGAAATTGAAAACTCACTTCCTCAGTTGCCCCGGCCACATCTCAAGGGCCCCACGGCCAGGAGAAGCTAGCCTGTCGGGCAGCCGGGAGCTAGAATAGTGTCACCTTGGAAGAAAGAGACGGTGGGCGGGGCCTGTGGAGACCCTCCCCAAGGTCACGCAGTGCGTGCAGCGTGTTCCACGGGCGTCCACACGGGGGCAGCGCGTCACACGGTCTGGGCCCTGTGCCACCGCGCAGTCTGGTCCAGGGTCCTTCCCTCTGCACTTGGACATCGGGGCCCGGTCATTCTTTGGGGTCGCACTGTGTGGGCTGAGCCTCATCCCCCGCCCCCTCGATGCCAGGAGCACCCCAGTCAGGACAACCACACATGTCCCCAGACACGGCCCAGTGTCCCCCGCGGGCAGGATCTCCCCGAGTCGTGAGAACCAGAAATGTCACCAACGTTGCCGTCTCTTGGCAAAATCACGCTCCGCTGAGAGTCGCCGTTGCAGTGAATCCACTCATCACACACACAAGGATTAAATTATGGAAGCAGCGGAGAGCCTTCAAGCCTTTTTCGTCCGTGACATCTCCATCCAGTTCAAAGTATGTACACACGCCCATATACAGACACTCGCTCGCTCGGGGCATGCGTTTCAGTGCGAACATGACCCCAGGGAAAGCGATGCAAGCTGCCCCTTGGCCTTGCAAAGCATAGTGCACTGTGCTAGTTTCCACCTTAAAAACTTTTTCGTTAACGTTGATTTATTTTTTTTTATTTTTTTTTTTAACATTTTTTATTTATTTTTGGGACAGAGAGAGACAGAGCATGAACGGAGGAGGGGCAGAGAGAGAGGGAGACACAGAATCGGAAACAGGCTCCAGGGTCTGAGCCATCAGCCCAGAGCCTGACGCGGGGCTCGAACTCACGGACCGCGAGATCGTGACCTGGCTGAAGTCGGACGCTTAACCGACTGCGCCACCCAGGCGCCCCAACGTTGATTTATTTTTGAGAGACAGAGCGTGAGCAGGGGAGGGGCGGAGAGAGAGGGAGACACGGAATCCGAAGCAGGCTCCGGGTTCCGAGCTGTCTGCACAGAGCCCGACGCGGGGCTCGAACTCCGGAGCCGTCAGATCATGACCTGAGCCAAAGTCGGACGCTTAACCGACTGAGCCACCCGGGGCCTCTGGGCCATGACTTATTGAATTGATTCCCTTAAAACACGGGCCAACGACTGTTCTCCAGAGAGATGTGCAAAGATCCAAGGAGCACGCGAAAAGATGCTCACCATCATCCGTCGTCAGGGAAATGCAGATCAAAACCACAGTGAGTTTCCACTTCCTACCCGCCGGGACAGCTAGAGTAATAATAATGATAATAATAAATAATGATTAAAAAAAACCCAAAAAAACCCGGAAAGTCAGACGTGTTGGTGAGGATGTAGCAAAAGCGGGGCCCTGGTGCACGGCTGGTGGGGACAGAAAAGCGTGCAACGCTGTGCAAGACGGCCTGGCGGCTCCTCAAAAGATTAAACGCAGAGTGACCGTCAGACCCAGTGAGTCACCCCAGGTTTCTGCCCACGAGAACCGGAATCAGGGACTTGAAGACGTACTTGTTCACCCGTGTTCACACCAGCATGACTCACACCAGCCAGGAGATGGGAACGGCCAGCAGGTGAATGGATACACACATACCGGAATATGATCCAGCCTTAAAAACGACGTCCTGCCACCACGTGGACGGACCCGGAGGTCACTGTGCGCGGTGACAGGAGCCGGACACAGAAGGACACGTCCTGCGCGACCCCACTCACAGGGGGTCCCTAGAGGAGTCCCCGTCCGCCCACAGGGACAGAGAGCAGATGGCGGGAGCCAGGGGTGGGGCAGGGGGCGGGGAGTCCGTGCTTCCCGGGGGCAGGGCCTCAGTCTGGGGAGGTGGAAAGTTCTGGAGACGGATGGCGGGGGTGGCACGCGACGTTCACAGCTAGGTGCACGTGCTTGACGCCGCTGAGCTGTACGCTTAGAAAGGGTTAAAGCGGCAAGTTTGATGTCATGTACTTCTGCTATGGCTAAAAAGTATTAAGAAAAAAACCATACAAGCAAAAAACCCACACCTGCTTGGGTAGGGAAAACAGAGCCGCACACGGCTCAGGGAGCTGGGTTGGAGGGAAGGGCCGGGGGCTGGGATCGCAGGACCCCTTCCCCGGGTGGGGTCGGGGCGGGGCAGGGGAGTAGCAGGGACTTCGCCTGGGCCAAGGCCTCCAGACGGACTCGGGGACGCCCGCTTAAATGAGCAAGGGACACTCTTACACGGAAACATTACTCGTTGTTTATCTGAAATTGCCACTTAACTGGGCGCCACGTGACTTTATTTGCCAAGCCCAGCTGCGCCCACCCTGCCGGCCCCCCTCCGGGGCCTCGATCCCGGGCAAGAATGGGAGCCTGGCCGCTTCCTGCGGTGGCCAGCAGGAGGCGCTGCGCCCGGCCACGTGGCTGCGGGCACGGAGGCTGGCAGGGAGGGGGGGGGGGCTCCCAAGGATCCCGACTGCGCCTGCGTCCCAGGGCGGGGGAGGGGGGGGAGGGGCGGTCCCGCTGCTCACGTGTCTGCTCTTATCTGCCCGCCCGCCCCGTGAACTTTGGGGACTTTTATTGCTGGACACAGATAAGGAGAAGTAAGGGAAGAGTTTTCAGAGAAAGCTCAGAACCGAAAGCTTTTACAGGCACACCCTCAGGAGCCTCCGTGCAGAGGGAGGGGAGTGCTGGGGAAGGATGCTGGGCTAGACCCAGCTCCACCCCTGGGGGGGCCTCAGTTTCCCTCTCTGAAGTCGGGGGCAGAGGGAGAGGAGCATTTCCTAAAGGCGTGCAACATGGCCTTGCTTGCCCCCTGAGGAGTGATGGTTATTCGCAAAGGGCGGTGTCGATTCTAAGGTGCATGGGGAGGGGGGAGGGGGATTTCTTGACGATCCTTTCGGGGGGGTCCTGTCGAGTGAGGCCGGATGTATGCACAGTCCGTTCTTGTGACTCACGACAAAGTCGAGTCGCCGCGGACGCGGAGTGAGTGGGAGCCCAAGAAGGGCTCCGGGAGGGAATCTGGGGTGAGGGTCCTGTGCGTCTCTGTTCACAACGCTTTCGTCAGCCCGTCGATAGGTAACCTTGTGTCATGTGTTTCTGTTTAAAATGTTTTTCTTTGAAGTTTTATTCCTTTCTTTTGAGAGAGGCTGAGACAGCGCGAGCAGGGGAGGGGCAGAGAGAGAAAGAGAGACAATATCCCAAGCTGATTCTGAGCTGCCAGCGCAGAGCCAAACGTGGGGCTCGAATCCACGAACTGTGAGATCGTGACCTGAGCTGAAACCAAGAGTCGGTGCTCAACCCGCTGAGCCACCCCGGGGCGCCCCATGTGTTTCTGTTTAAAGACACCCTCTTTTAAAAAATTGTAAGTTTATTTATTTTAAGAGAGCAAGCGAGCAGGGGAGGGGCAGAGAGAGAGAGAGAGAGAGAGAAAGAGAGACTCCCAAGCAGGCTCCGCACTGTCAGCCCGATTCTGGGCTCAAACTCACGAACTGCGAGATCATGCCCCGAGTGGAAATCGAGAGTCGGATGCTTAACCGACTGCACCCCCCCCCCCGGGTGCCCCCCAAAGACACCCTCTATAATGTATGTTGTTGCTTCATAACCCAGCCCACGGCGGCCTCACCGCAGCTCACCACGATGGGAGGAACGGAACTCGACGTGAGTCAGTATTTTCTCCGTAAGACAAGTCACAGCCTCTGGAGCTTAGGAACACCAGCCAGCCCAGGAGGCTGGGGGGCGGGGGGGGCAGCGCAAACAGCAAAATCGCCCACAAGAAGCGCAAAAAAGCAAACGAAGTGTGGCACTCGACAGCCCACGGAAGGGACGCTGGTTTACCGTCCGAGCTGGGACAAGAGGGCGGAGTGTCCCCTTCCTCGCCCTCAGCTGGGAATGGGCACGTGGGGCGGCTCCCGCCGTTTGCCCCCTGGGTGCTCATCCGCAAATGACTGAAAAGTGCCTCGAGTAGTGATTTCAGGGGCGCAGATAAATGCGAGTCAGTGAGTTTGCCAACACGGACTGTATGAACCCTGAGGATTGGCCGTGTATGCGTTTATTTATTTCCGTTTCTATATTCCCCAGCTCCGTTCGCCAAGGGGGCTTGAGACGGACGCCCCGGGGGCGATGAGCACACTCAGGGCCCACATGTTGGCTTCTAAATACCACCCTCCTGGAGAAGGATCCTGTATTAATTGTGTCTTTTTCTCCCCCCCTTTATTTTCTGATGCTCTGATGTCTTGGGGGCTTGCTGACCTTGGAGACACCAAAGCTGGGGAGTCCCAGAGACAGCAAACAAACTGCCCAGAGCGTATCTTTTACCTGCAAGCCAGCCAGTCCAGAGTCCACACCCCAACTCGAGCCTCCTGGGGGGCTCTCACGCTCAGGACCACTGCTCTCCATCCTCATCACCCCAGAGCCTGGTGCCAGGTAGCTGGGGGGGGGGGTGTCCCTTGTGTCCTAGACTCTTCTGCAATTATACACAGCAGTCAACCCTAAATTTGCCAGCTTGCTTACCCTGCCTCACCCGGCCCTCACCTGGAGATCATAATAAAGGCTCTTGCCCATGTTTCCTGGCCCCCACCCACCTCCTGACTGACCCTGGTGCTTCCCCGTGTGGCCCTGCCTCCCGTTTTCAGGGATCCCAGAGGACAAGTTTCTTCCTACATGACAGGCATTCCCGTGTCTGCATGTGTTGCCATACTGAAGAAAATAAGTCCTGGGTGCATTAAAAAAATTTTTTTTAATGTTTATTTATTTTTGAGAGAGAGAGAGAGACAGAGTATGAGCAGGGAAGGAGCAGAGAGAGAGGAGACACAGAATCCGCAACAGGCTCCAGGCTCCGAGCTGTCAGCACAGAGTCTGATGTGGGGCTTGAACCCACGAACCGTGAGATCATGACCCAAGCTGAAGTCGGACGCCTAACCGACTGAACCACCCAGGTGCCCCTCTCCTGGGTGCATTTTAAAACGGGCCCAGGGCTCATGGGAGAAATGGCCAATTCTGGGGCTGGGGGATGGAAAATAGAGGCTAAGCTCGAAGCATCTTTTTATACCAGGGAGTAGGGAAATATTCACAGAAGAGCCAGGACCTGTCAATAGGACATAGGAACCACCGTGAAGGGACGTCACTGGGCAGGTCTGGGATCATTGGAGCACCAAAACAGATAAAGGCAATAGTGAATCCTAAACGCTTTTTTAAAAAGTGAGAATCCATGAGTTTATGAAAGAAAGAGAGAGGAAGGAAGGAAGGAAGGAAGAACAGAGAGATAGGGAAGAGCCTAACTCTAACAGAGTTAGAGACTCTCTCTAACAGAGAGATAGGGAAGAGCCAGATTGAGGAAGGAGGGTTCTCACACTGGAGAAACACCATCCCAGACAGAGGGCACAGCCCATGCAAAGGCCCTGGGGCAGGACCAGGCCTGGTGTGTTGGAGGAACAGACAGGAACCCCGTGTGACTGGAGTAGAGTGGGAGAGGCAGAGAGAACGAGGAAGGGAGGGCAGGGAAAGGACAGAAGCAGGTTGTACAGGGCATGTGTCAGGCCCCAGGGAAGATTTGGGCTTTTACCCCAAGGAGGTGGGAGCCCTGGAGGACTGTGGACAGAGGAGGGACAGGACCTTAATCAGATTAAAAAATAAAAAAAAATTTTTTTTCAATGTTTGTTTATTTTTGAGAGACAGAGACGGAGTGTGAGTGGGGGAGGGTCAGAGAGAGAAGGAAACACAGAATCTGAAGCAAGACCCAGGCTCTGAGCTGTCAGCACAGAGCCCGATGTGGGGCTCGAACTCACGAACCATGAGATCATGACCTGAGCCTAAGTCGGACACTTAACCGACTGAGCCACCCAGGCGCCCCTAAATTTTTAATGTTTATTCATTTTTGAGAGAGTGAGAGAGAGAGAGAAAGAGAGAACGTAAGCGGGGGAGGGGTAGAGAGAGAGGAAGGCACAGAATCCGAAGCAGGCTCCAGGCTCTGAGCGCTCAGCACAGAGCCCGACGCGGGGCTCAAACTCACGGACCATGAGATCATGACCTGACCCGAAGTCAGACACCCAACCGACTGAGCCACCCAGGCGCCCCAGTTATTATTTATTTTTGAGAGAGAGAGCGCAAGTGAGGGAGGGGCAGAGAGAGAGAGGGGACAGAGGATCTGAAGCAGGCTCTCCGGTGACAGCAGTGAGGCCAGTGCGGGGCTCGAACTCATGAACTGCGAGATCATGACCTGAGCTGAAATCAGGAGCCCGATGCTCAACCGACTGAGCTACCCAGGCGCGCATATAATTTTTTTTTTTTTTTTTAAAGAAAATCTTGACTCAGTTATTTGCCTGAGGTCTCGGTACAAGCTGAAATGTGGGAGTTGGGGCTGAGGTCGTCAGGAGGGGGAAATTGGGTTCTGTGTGGAGGGAGTAGGCAGGGAAGCCTGCATGGAGGAGGAGACGTTGGGGTGCAGCTTTGGAAATCGGCAAAGCAGAGGGGGGGAGAAGAATGTTCCAGGCAGATGATACAGCGCAGGCAGAGCTCAAGGCGTGAGCCTGCCTGGAGGGTTTGTAGGACTGTGGCAAGTTCAGCCTAAGCGAGAGGACTGAGTCTAGGCGGGGAGTTTCTGGGGGACTCGAGGACGGCAATGTTCCCAGGAGCCTGGTCATGCAGGGCTGAGGTGGAGAGAGGGTGTGAGGCTTAGGGAGTCTGCGGGGAGGAGATGAAATTTCTGCCAAACACTTGAGCTGAGGATTTGAAGGATGAGTAGGAGTTTGCTAGCCCTGACCCTTCCGCAGCCCCTGAACTGGGGAGGAAGTTTGCGCGGAAGGAACCAGGACAGAGAAAGGGACCCAGATGGGGAGCCAGTAAGGCAGGGGAGGGGGGCAGCGCTCTGCTCAGAAGGGTCAGGAGACTCACTCATTCCTTCAGTGCCTCCTTCCTGACACCTTGGCCTGGAGCTGAAGACTGGGGACCGGAAGGTGACAAAGGTCCAGTCTTTGCCTCCAGGAATCCACTGGGAGCGGGCCTTGAAGGTTCCCCGGGAGGCAAACCGAGGGAGGAGGGGTCAGGATGAAAAGGATCCTGGGTTGACCGTTGTACCCCTGGGACAATGCACAGCAACAATTATTACTATTATTGTTGTCGTTGTGGTTCTATCGTTATTGCGACAGAATACGACACTCGTGGACCGTTTACTGGGTAGTAGGCCTTGTTTTCAGCATCGTGCGTCCATTCGATCTTCTGAGATACGTGACTTCTATTTGCTTTATATGGAGAGAGATTGAGTCACTGCCTCAAGGTCACGGCTCAAGGTCTCGGAACTGGGATGTGAACCTAGAAACCGAAGGGGCAGAATCTGGGCCGCTACCGACCAGGCCGCTTCTCGCCGTTCCCAAGCCTCCAGCTGGTGCCGCCCCATCATCCCCAGCCTGGACCCGCACAGTTCCCCAACCCCCTCCCCCGGCCCCCCTCCCCCACGGTGTCTGTCCTCCCCAGAGAAGCCACCAGAGGGCGCCCGTGAGCACCTGAGTCTGTTCCTTCTCCGCCTGGGCTCACAGCCCTCCAGGGCTCCCACCTCCCTGGGGTAAAAGCCCAAGTCCTCTCTGAGGCCCCCAAGGCCCTGTAGGACCTACTCCTGTCCCCTCCCTGCCTTCCCCTCCTCCCTCTCTCCCTCGTTCACTCTGCTCCAGCCACACGGGTTCCCTGGCTGTTCCTCCAACTTTGCGGGCCCTGTCCTGCCCCAGGACCTTTGCACTGGCTCTCTCTGCTACCTGGAATGCTCTTCTTGTAGATAGACTTGTGCCTTGCTCACTTCCTCAGAGAATGCTGCCCTAATCCTTGCATCCATGTATCCACTCCCTTCCTAAGCCCCGTACTCTGCTTATGTTTTTCTCTTTAGCGTGTACTACTAATGTCAATATACAGTTGCCTCTTGAACGACTGGGGGGTTAAGGGTGGCGACACCCCGCACGGTCAAAAATGTATGCATAACTTCTGCCTCCCCCAAGACTTAACTATCAATAGCCTACCGTTGATCCAAAGCCTTACCGATAACATAAACCGACCGACACATATTTTGTATGTTACCTGTAATATTTACTGTATTCTTACAAACAAGTCAGCTAAAGACAATGTTATTAGGAAAATCATAAGGAGGATAGAAAATGCATTTATAGCGCTGTATTTATCAAACAAAGTCGGGTGAAAGTGGACCCGTGCAGTTCAGAGGGGTGTTGTTTAAGGGTCTGCTGTATTTTATTTTATTGTTATTTTTTTTAAGTTTATTTCTTTTTGAGAGAGAGAGGGAGGGAGCGCGAGCGAGGGGAGAGAGAATCCCAAGCAGCGCCGGGCTCCATCCGACGAAGCAGCGAGAGACCATTGACCTGCGTGGAAATCAAGAGCCGGATGCCTAATCGACTGAGTCCCCCAGGCGCCCAGGGCCAGTTTATTTTAATTACTTATATCTGTTTATTGTCTGTGTGCCTCCACTTACAATGTGAGCTCCCTGACGGCAGGGACTTTTATCTGCTTTTCTTCATTGCTGCGTCCCCAGCACCCAGAACTGTGCCTAGATCACAGTAGGTGCTCAATAAATGTTTGTGGGATAAGAAACTGGCTCTATTATGTTCATTCAGCCCATTGTAATGATGATCCTGACTATTTATTGAGTGCTTTCTGCGTTCAAGCCTCTGTAGGAGGCTTTTAATCATTGATCTATCTATCTATTTAAAGCTGCGATTTACATACCCGAAAATTCACCATTTTAAATAGTATGATTCCGTGGGTTTTGGTATGTTTACTATGGTGTGCAACCTACACACCCATCCTTTGACGGACGTCTGGGCTGCTCCCACTTTTTGGCTGTTGTGAATCACGGTGCCGTGGACGTTCACGGGCACATTTTTGTTGGCACGGCTGTTTTCAGTGCTGGCGGGTAGGTACCTAGGAGCAGAGCTGCTGGTGGAACCGTATGGGGTACGTCTGTGAAGAGCCACCGAATCGTTTTCCACGTCCCATCCCCGCCAGCAGGTGGTCGAGGCTCGCGGTTCCTCCACACCCTGGCCAGCTTGTCCTACTGTCCGTCCCATTGTCTGTCCTTTCTCCTCGTGGCGCGGCATCTCTCCGTAGCTGAGCTTTGCATCTCCCTGGTAACTAATGATGTTGGGGATCTTTTTTTTTTCTTTTCAATCACACAAACCAGACTTTTTCGGAGCCTCTTTTCACGTGCTTATTGGTAGGTGATCCCGTGGTAGGTAAAGGTTTAAACTTTTTCTTTTATTATTATTATTGTTCTTTTTAATTTTTTTTTTTTTTAGCATTTATTCATTTTTGAGAGACAGAGAGACAGAGCACAAGCTGGGGAGGGGCAGAGACAGATGGAGACACAGAATCTGAAGCAGGCTCCAGGCTCCGAGCTGTCAGCACAGAGCCCAACGCGGGGCTCGAACTCACGAACTGTGAGATCATGACCTGAGCCGAAGTCAGATGCTCAACCGACTGAGCCACTCAGGCGCCCCAGGTTTAAACTTTTTAGACCCCAGTGCACTGTTTTCCCCCAGGGGCGCCCCCACTTTGTGTTCCTGCCCGCTGTGGATGAGAGCTCCCGTTGCCCCTGTTCTTGTCAGCACTTAGTATGGTCAGACTTTTTCGTCTTAGCCATTCTGGTTAATTTGCTTTTTCCTAAGTGCTCGTGGGCCCTCCGTATGTGTTTTTGGGTAGAGAGCAAAAGCTCATACGTACGGAGGCGTGCAAAAGGCATATGCCTGAATGCCCGGTACCCACCAGGCCGGGTGTCGGGCGCTGGGAACGAAACCGTAACCCTCACGGACCCAGAGCCCCTCGGTCGCGTTGGATTGCGCCGACTTTCAGAAAGCGAAAAAATGCACACGCCAAGAGCCTCTGTGATTGCGGGTTGGGGACAGCGCTGGGGACACACGGCAGGACAAAGACTCAAGCCTCTCTCAGGCTCCTGGGGCGCTAAGTGTCCACGCGATGCTGGTGATTTCCTTCTTTCTTTCTTGTTTTTCTTTTAAAGTGCAAGTGGGGGAGGGGCAGAGAGAGAGCGAGGGAGAGAATCCCAAGCAGGCTCCGTGCTGTTCAACGTGGAGCCCGATGGGGGGCTCGAACTCATGAGCTGTGAGATCACGACCTGAGCTAACATCAAGAGTGGGACGCCCAACTGACTGCGCCACCCAGGCACCCCTAGTGATCCCTTTTCTAGAAAATCAGCACCGAAGTCTGGAGAAGGTCAGGGACTTGAGTGCCGAGACATCTGTCACCCAATTTCAGGGCTGGCGCTCTGACCCTGGGTGCCCCTCCGACCTGCCTGCCCCAGCCTGGGCCCCCTCACCTTTGCTCTGTGCCAGGAAACGGCCTCTCCTCCAGCCTCCGGACCCCTCATAAAATTGAACTCCTCAAGGCACGGGAGGCCAACTTCCAAGGACAGCGGAGGCCAGGAGGCCACCAGGAGCCAGGAAGGCAGGGCCTCCCAGCCATCAAGGTGTGGCAGCCGCGGACTTTGTCTCTCTGGGTGGGGAAACCCAAGTCAGCGTTTAGCAACTGCCTGGGCCTTGGGGCCGGTTCACGGTCTCTCTGTGGACCTCAGTTTCCCTATTTACCCACTGGGGCCCTTCCTGGTATACGCCCAGCTCCCTGCCCGTAGCAGGCACTGGGAGAATGGATGAGAAGGAGGAGACGCCCCCTGTGGATCTGCTCCCCGCACCTCCCCCTACTTCCTCCTCCCAGGCCCCCCTCCCCCACCCCCAGCAGAGCCGTGGTAGGAGGGGCGGCACCCAGGAACAAGGGCACAGGGACTCCTCTCCCCCAGAGTGGGCCTCTCCCTGCCCTCAGCTGCAGTCCCAACCCCGCCTGTCCCTGCCTCAGTGTCCCTTTAAACATTTTATGCATTTATTAAGCACCTAAGTAAGGTTTACCTGACATGTGATGAATCTCACGCTTATTTTATTTTAATTTTTTTTAATGTGTATTATTTGAGAGGAGAGAGACGGAGAGAGAGAGAGAGAGAGAGAGACAGAGAATGGGCAGGGGAGGGGCAAAGACAGAGGAAGACACAGAATCTGAAGCAGGCTCCTGGCTCTAAGCTGTCAGCACAGAGCCCGACGCGGGGCCGGAACCCGTGAACTGTGAGATCATGATCTGAGCCAAAGTCTGACGCTTAACTGGCTGAGCCACCCAGGTGCCCCCTGAGGGGGTCTGTCTTATTGCATCACAGGAATTCTTTTTTTTTTTTTTTTTTTAAGTAACTTGTTTTTTAAAGTTTATATAGAGAGTGGGAGGAGGGGAAGAGAAAGAGAGAGAGAGCGAATCTGAAGCAGGCTCTGTGCTCAGCGTGGACCCTGACCTGGGGCTTGAGCCCACAGCCCTGAGAACATGACCTGAGCCAAAACCAAGAGTCGGACGCTCAACCGACTCAGCCACCCGGGAGCCCCGAATGTCAGGTTTAAAGTAGACAATTAGAGGACTTTTGTCACGTGTCTACCTCCGTGAAACCACCAGCATAATCAAAATGGTGAAAAACCACGCCCATCACCCCAGAAAGTCCCCCCGTGCCCCGGCCTGACCCCACCCCCCCACCCCCAGACAACCAGAAACCTCCTTGTAGTCACTCCAGATCTCTGAACTTGGCATTTCCCAGAATTATACATAAGTGGAACCGAACAACACATCCTCTTTTGCGTCTGGCTTCTTGCGTGCAGCAGAAGGCAGCGAAGGTTCACTCAGGCTGTTGTGTGTTTTTTCCCCTTTTTATGGCTGAGTAATATTTCAATGTATGGGTGGACCACACTTTGTCCACTCACCTGCCGGTGGACCTTTGGGTCACCCCCACTTTAGGGATGTTATGAGCAAAGCCGCTCTGAAATTATTTTATTTTATTTTTCATTTTTGAGAGAGCGAGCACGAGCGGGGGAGGGGCAGAGAAAGAGGGGGGACAGAGGATCCGAAGGGGACTCTGTGTGACAGCAGACAGCCCGATGGGGGGCTCGAACTCACGAGCCACGTGACCATGACCTGAGCCAAAGCTGAATGCTCAAGGGACTGAGCCGCCCAGGCGCCCCGAGGGCAGGTCTTGGCCAGCGAGGTTTTCTGTTTTCATTTCTCTCGGGTGCGCGCGTTAGTTACCAACTGCTGTGTAACAAATCAGCCGGAAGCCTGATGCTTGAGAACAAGAAACATTCATCGCCTCACACAGCGGCTGAGGGTCAGAGAGCACCTAGATGGATGGCTGTGGCTCGGATCTGTCATGAAATGGCAGTCACACTGTCAGCCAGGGTGGCTTCATCTGAGGGTCCCCCCCCCCCCGCCCCCTGCAACTGGGGCCTCACTGGGTGCTGGCGGGAGCCTCCACCCCACCCCACCCCACCCCACCCAGCTTCTCCAGCAGACAGTACGAACTCAAGAGGGAGCCCAAGATGGAATCCAGAAACACCGTGTCACCAAATCCTGGAACCCGCGTCTTCTGTAGTCTGTGTATCAGAAGTAAATCACGATCGCTAAATTCGAGCCACATCCTAGCTGGCGGGTGAATTACATAAGGCCGTGAATACCAGGAAGCAGGGCTCTCCGGGGGCCATTGTAGGGGTAATCTGCCACCGTCCGTGAGTATTTAAACATTTAAGCAAACGTTAAGCTTCTACTGTGTGCTTCTCGAGAATCATCTCCCTGGCTATTTACAACAGCTCTCCGAAAAAGAACGAGTATTATGCCCACTTGACGGGTGGGGAAACATGCCCAGAGAAGTTAAGTCGCCCACCTGCAGTCCACCCAAGAGTGAGCCGCCAAAGGAAGATTCCATCCTGAGGCTTAAGCCCTGCATACGGAGGAGGCCGACAGCAGCGAGAAACAGGAACACAGGAGGGAAGAGATTTTAGCGACTGCTTTTTTCTCCAGAGACAGAGAAGGAGCAGGCAAGGGAGCTGGGCTCCTTTGCTGTTTTCATAAACATTTATCGAGCACCCACTGTATGCCGGTGCTGTTTTCGTGCTGGGGGCACCACAGGGAACGAGATGGACAAAGTTCCCTGCACACGTGGAGCTCACACCATGAGTAAGTGATTTCACTCGTCACCGTCCAGCCAGCACCTGGCGCACAGGAGCGTCGCTGGCGCAGGAAGGAAGCCCAAGACGCGACCCCACGGGGACCAAGACACATGCGGTCATTGCCTTCCTGGAGCTCACGGTCTGGTGGTCACTGTGGATGGCAAACAACACCCGCAACTTTTGTCTATTCGTGGGGGGAGCCCCAGGCCCCTTGCCCTGGCTGTGTGTCCCACTCAGGTGTGGATGGAAGTCCCAGAGAGGAGAGTTTCAAGGAGCCAATCTTCCCACACACCCAGTCAACTAATAAATGGAGCCTTTGACCCTCCCCTCACCTCATATCTCAAGATAGGCTAGAACAGCAAGTCAAGGTGCGGCTTGCTGTGGTTCTGGGCACGGCCGGGTGGGGAGAGGAGGTGGGCGTCCTGCTGGGTCAGGGCTGGGAGAGATGCCATTGCAGGGAACCGTGCCTCGTGGAGCCTCCGTTTCCTTGTCTGCCTGCACTAGGAACACTCCAGGCCCTTTTATTCTCTTTCTGTCACTCAAAGCACGTTGATGGAGCACGCTCTCTGTGTTTGAACCTTGTTCTAGGTCTCTTTTGGTGAGAGGCCAGATGGTAAGCATCTTAGGGCTGTCGGAACGATACAACTCCATGGGTTCAGGGTGAAAGTGGCCCAGGTCCATACTTACGTGAAAGGGCCTGGCTACCTTCCAATAAAATCAACGGGGCAGCAGGGCTGGTTCAAAGGGCTTAAAGCGTGCTGGGTATACGACAGGCATCTCATTAATGCTTGTCTCCTGCCTGAACACTGCAGGCGCTGCACTGGTCCGTGCCTGGTTTACAGTAGGCACTCCGGAACGCTTTTGCCCTTCTGGTACATAGCAGGTATTATATTAGTGCTCGGCCCATGCCTAATTGGAAAGCAGATGCTGCTCCAATGCATAGGCCACATCGGGTATATAGCAGGTGCTACGTGAATGCCTGGTCCCTGCCTGGTTTACAGCAGGCTCTCCATTAACGCTTGCTTCATATGCATATGGAACATAATACCCCGCAAATAGCAGGCACTGCGTTAACGCTTTGTAAGTGACTGGTATACAGTAGGCGCTGGAGTAATGCCTGGTTCGTGCCTGGTTTATAGTCAGCGTTCCATCAATGCTTGTTTCCTGCTGGGCATATAGCAGGCGCTGCTTTAGTGCTGGGCTCGGGCCCCATATACAGGAGGCGTTCCTTTAAAGCTTAGCGGATGAGAGGAAGGTTCGTTTCCGGCCAGGCAATGCCAAGGCGCCTCCCGGGAGACCGTGAGCGCTGGGACTCCAGCGTCTCGCGGCGGGCTGAGGTCCCCGGGTGCCGCGACGGCAGCTACGGGGTCCACGCCGCTCGCTCCGGGGCCCAGCGGACCGCCCGAGCGGGGCCGCGCGGAGCCGAGCACAGACGAGCCGGCCGGCCGAGTCCGCCACATTCCCACAATCCCGGGCGGCCCCGCCCGGCTCCCGGCTGCGCGTCCCCCTTCCCACGTCGGCGCAACCTAACCCGCGGGCGCGCCCGCCGCGCCGCGCCCCGCCCCGCCCGCGCGTCGCCCCGCCCAGCGCAGCCGCTAGTCCCGCCCCCGCGGCGGGCGCGCGGGCCACCGCCCCCTCCCATTGGCCGCACTGCCCGCCCGTCGGCGTTGTCCAGGCGCGGGTTAGGTTGTGCACCGCTTGTCGCTCGGTCGCGGCGGCTGCGGTTGGCGGCGGCGGCGGCGGCGGCGGCGGCGGCGCGGGCGCGGGCGCGGGGCAGCTGGGCGGGAGTGCGCGGCCGAGCGGGGACCGGCGCTCGTAGGCGGCCGAGGCGGACCGGCCGGCCCCGGGGGCCGAACGCCTAGGGCCAGGCGGGCGCGGCCGGGGCGGCTCCGGGCCAGGGCCAGGGCCGGGCCGGGGGGCTGCGGCGGCGGCGGCGGCGGCGGGGGCGGCCGGCGGGCGGCCGGGGCCGGGACGATGACTCTGGAGTCCATGATGGCGTGTTGCCTGAGCGATGAGGTGAAGGAGTCCAAGCGGATCAACGCCGAGATCGAGAAGCAGCTGCGGCGGGACAAGCGCGACGCCCGGCGCGAGCTCAAGCTGCTGCTGCTCGGTGAGTGGGGCCGGGCCTGCCGGGGTCCCGCTGGCCAGCGGGCGTCCGCGCCGGCCGGGTGGGGCCGCCCCCGCCGTGCTGCCCGCGGCCCGTGCCGTCCGCGGCGGGCCCCCGTCCCTGCCCGTGCTGTCCGCAGCACGGCCCAGCCTCCTCCGGGGCCGGCCTTGCCGGTGCTGTCCACGGCAAGTCCCAGCCCCTGCGTGGTCAGCCTTGCCCGTGCTGTCCAGATCAGGCCCCAGCCTCCTCCAGGGCCGTCCCTGCCCGGTGCTGTGCACGGCAAGTCCCAGCCCCTGTGGGGTCAGCCGTGCCTGTGCTGTCCGCGTCGGGCCTCGGGAATCCTCCCCTACTTCTGCCGTCCACATCAGATGTCCAGGCCCTGGTGGGGTCAGCCCCTGCCTCTACTGCCTGGGAAGGGACCCAGAACCCTCGAGGGTCAGCCCTGTGCCACTTCTCACCGCAGGAGCCCCTTGCCCGCACAGGGCTGGCCGTCTGTCCCTGCTTTACCGAGTCTACCCGGCCGCTGCCCCAGCGTCTGCTCAGCAGCGGACCTTTGGGCTGTCATCCGCTAGCTGTGCCCCTCACCTCCCGGGATCTTGTCTCGGTTCTTCCCAGCAGGTGGAGCCCTGTTCCTGTGTGCGGGGGGTCTGTCCCCCGTCTAGCACCCCAATCCCGCTGCGGGGAGAACCTCTTTGAACGGTTTTACATCCCTTCCGGGAGAAGACAGCCTTCCGTTCCCTCGGGGTTTCTGTTTCGGGCCGAGGCCAGGGTGCGGGCACTGCAGGAACTATCCCAGATTCTTAGAAGCGGCCAGCTCACCACCCTTCCGCAAACCCCTTCCTTCTGTCTTGGTGAGAGCGGGCTCTCCCAGGTCGGCCTCCTCCTGCAGAAGATTCCTGTCCCAGTCGCCAGGGTCCCAGTCTCCATCGCCCCAAGGCACACCTGTTGTAGGGACGAGTGGGCCCGGCTGTTGGCAAAGTGCTGTCACCCTAGCGAGGGCTGTGGCAGGGCACCACCGCCAAAGGCAGGAAGGTCGTTTACAAAACAGAAACCCTGGCCCTGCCCTGCTCTCCCGAGCCCTGCGCCCTGCACCACGGGGAGGGCTGGAAATGCTCACTCGCCCTCAGGGGTAGCCTGGACGGGGCCCAGAGTGGGAGCGGGCGGCTGGCCCAGGCGGGTGCGCCCAGAGAGGGGCGGAGGGTTTAGAGGAGGCGAGCCTGCAGGTGAATGAGTGGTGGGTGGCCCTTTGGGAGGTGGCAGGTCTTGAGGGGGATGCATTGCGTTTCCTGCTTGTGGTAGCCCACGTGGGCCCCCCATTTGATGAAGTACCTCTCCTTTTGTTGTTTTTCCAAACATACGTCCCGGTTTACCCGAAGACTGCCAAATAGGCCATCCTTGCAGAAAAGATAGGCAGAGAGTAATCTTCAAGTTTGGGGGAGACTTGCAGTGGGGCCGAGGGGTCTTTAGGGGGACGGCATGGCTCTGGCTGGCTTTTGCAGTGTGACACAGACTTTATCATGGGAGGGGGGCTTCGGAAGTTATCGGCCTCGTAACGGTACCACCAGTTGGCCTTTGCCTGGGGGCTGTGTGAGCCTCCAGGTTTTCCTGCCACCCGTCCTGAGCACGCAGGCTTTGGGCCGAGTGGGGTTCGAGGGGGCAGGTCAGCAGCTCACGCTTCTGCAGCCTTGGTGTGCGTGTCCAGTGTCCCTGGATTGGGGGATCCAGCGGGGCCACCTGCTGAAAGTGCTGGTGCCTGCCTGTGGGCGGGGGTGTTGCCTGTTTACAGCCCCACACCTCTGCCGCCCCGTGACCCTAGAGAGGCACCCAGCCGCCCCCTGCCAGCCTGCACTGTGGGGGGTCATGCACCTGTCCCCGAGGCCGTGACGTGCTAGGCATGGGGGGCAGATAGGAAAACGAAGGGGTGGGCTTGCAGGTCCGAAGTGAAGGTCTGAGGCATAGAGCACAGCAGCAAATGCCTGGGGTGCCCTGGAGGCAGGGTCGCCCCCGTTGGGACCCCCCCCCCCCGCCGCGCCCCAGGCCATTCTCCGTGCCAGCACACGGGGTCCAGTGCGGGCTGTGGAGCTGGGGTGTAGGCTCGTCAGGTGTTTGGGGAGGGCTTTCGAAGCGAGTACTCCATTTGTCCACCAGAAAGCCGCATACACAAAGCCGTGTTTGGTAGGCCATGTGTGTGTGAACGTGTGCGACACGCGCATTCAGCTCTCTGGGTGCTGCTGGTCAGGCCGTGCTCTGGTTACCGTTTTGTCCGGTCCGGAGCGGGAGTAGAGGGCGCGGCTGTGCGGGGCCAGCTCCCGGGATCTGGGTCCTGAGAACTCAGAATTGTGCGCGGGAGGACCCCGTGGCCTGCGGGCTGAAACCCCGTTAGGAGCTCTAGGGACAGGGGTCCCGGGCAGGCCTGGCTGGCTTCTGCCTCCCGTGACCTCTTCTGGCCAGGTCCTTTGCTGTTGTGTTTCTGTCACTTGGGGGTGCCCCTCGTCTGTTCCTTAGGGCGGGCGTATTGGAAAATCGAGATCTTCACGGGAACCCCGGTCACTGGAGGTGGCAGCGAACGGCCCGGCTGAGCCTCCGCGGCTCTGGGACTTCTAAATAAAGCAGGGCGGTCAGTTCCACAGGCTTCCTGTCGGCTGCGCCGGCCCCCAAAGGGCAGTGGAAAGGCCCGGAATCTGGCATGGGGTGTGGTGGCCCTGGTGGGAAGGGCGCGCCTCCCGGGGCTTCGAGGCGCCGTGTGGAGCGTGGCCACCGGCTCCTGGCGGGGCGGTCATGCTGCACGCCCTGCGACCCCGGAGAGCGGGAGGCACCTCGGGGAGCCCCTGGGCTGCGGCGGGCCCGCGACCCACCCCAGGATGTGCCTGACGCCCCTTGAATTCAGATTTCGTTTCTCCTGCCCAGAGGGTGTGCTTTCTTGGGGCACAGTCCGTGTTAGTGCTGCGGGAGCCCAGCGCTGCCCTCAGAGCTCCCCCTCCCTCAGTTTCCCTGCACGTGCGGGAGGACGCCAGCGCCTGGACGCGGCTCTCTCTCCTTCCCGCGGGGCCGCCAGGTGTGCCCCGGGCGCGGAGCTCCCGTCGCCAGATGCACTGACGGAAGATCGAGGCCTTTCCAGGCTCTGCTCCTTCCCCGCGTGCGCCGTGCCCGGCCGGGCTGCGGTGGGACACGAGGAAGTGTTCTGCCTTAGATATTTAACCACAAGAGGTTTCACTTTCACGTTTTTGTGGTGGAGCCCTCCCCGGTGCAGCCCCGGGAGCGCGGCCACGGGCATCGCCGCTCGTGGTGCCCGGCGTTTGGCGCTTACAGAACCCCGGGGAGGGGGAGGGGAGGTGTGTTTGTCCCCCTCGGTCCCAGATGGTGCCCGGTGCAAAGTTCAGCCGGGGCGGGCGGGTCTGGTCTGGGGCTCCGGGCCACGCCGGGTGGACTGAGTGGGTGGACTGAGCCGGGCCCACTGCCCTCGGGAGGAGGGGCCCCGTCTGCGGGTACGGCTGTCCCGGCGGGCAGGCCGGCCCGGGAGCCGAGGACAGCCAGCCTCTGGGGTCCGTGGGCTCAGGCTGCTCACAGAACCGCCATCCCAGCCCCTCAGGTGTGCAGCCGCTCACAGGTGTTCGTAGCTCCTGCGCCCACGGTCCCGGTGCCTGTCTTCTGGGGCAGCCACCGTATCTGTCCCCTGTGGGGCGTCCGGCCCGTGTCTGGGTCCCATCTCACGGCCACTCAGTCGCCGTGCGGTATCGTCCTTGCTCCCGCTGCTGCTCCCCACCTTCGGGGCTCCGCCACCCCGGCCCCCGGTGCAGGGCCTGCAGTCTCAGGAATGGTGGCCGGTGACTTCCATTTGCTAAGGGAACTCACATCCCCCAGGGAAGTGGGACGGGAGTGAGCCCTGGGGGACCCGAGCCTCCCTGCTCAGGTGGGCCCGATGCCGTCTCACCTGTGGCCCTCTGCTCTGATGTGAACAGGTGGGGACCCCAGCGGACAGCTCACGGTTACCCTCCTCGGGGGCCCTGCTGGTGGGTGTGGGGGGCTTGCTGTGAGGGCGCCCTGTGCAGCCGGCTCGGAGCAGTGGGGGGGCGCTGGCTCTGGGGCGGGACCACGGCTCCCACCCTCGGTTTCCTCCTCCGTCTGATGGGAATGACTGTCCCGGGATTAAGTGTGATGGTGCCACTGAGGCCCCTGGCACACAGCAGGTGCTCGGCAGGCAGAGGGAGCCCTTTGATCCTGTCGCTGCCCGTCCTCCTGGGCACTTTGCACCACGTCCTCTATGAAAGCAGCTGCGACGTCCCTGGGAGGCACCTGTCCCCACCCCTCAGCACCCGGCCGGCAGGTGTGGGGTGGGGTTTCTGTTCTGTCTGACTCCCGGTCTCGGCGTTGTCTTCTGGAAATCCGAAGTGAGGGTGACGGGGAGGGACAGACGGGGGCCGCTGTCTCTGTCATTTCTGTTCGACCACACCGTCCACCTGGCTGGCAGTTCCCTCTGCCACTGAGCAGGGCCCCCCTGTCCTGCAGCACGGGGACTCACAGTCTCACTGCCTTTCCTCCTTACCTTTCCTGAGCCCTGGCAGCTGGATGGCGCTCTGTGCCCCGGGCACTCGCAGACTCCTCTGAAGGGGCAGCTCCGGCCGGTCCCCTGGGAACTGGCCTCGTGTTGGCCCCGGGGCATCGTGTCGAGAGGGACAGGAGGTGTCAGGTTAGAACACTCACAGAGTCCCTTGGGGCAGGAGCGTAAACGGGAGGCTCTCGCCACCTCTGCCCAGCTGGCCTGTCCTCCGAGCCTCCGTGGAGGTGTCGGTGAGCTGTGCGGGCCCCGTCCCTCTTCCCCAGCTGGGCTGGATGGGGGGCTGGGCAGGACTGGGGGCTCACAGGGTCCAGACTACCTCGGTGCCCCAGGAAGGGCTACAGTAGGACTTGGCACACGGGGGCAAAAGTGGGGGCGCAGTGACACGTGTGGGGTGAAGGACGCCCACCAAAATCAGCAGGGACAGCTGTCCCACCGTCGGGCTGGGAGGAACAACCGACGTCACGGCCCGGCGTCTGCGCCCCGCGGCCCCAGCCCCGGGGTGTCCTCCCTCCTCTCCCTCGTCATCGAGGTGCACACTGGTGTCTTCTCGCTCTCTGGGCCCCACACCCGAGCGACGAGCGCTCCGCCCCAACGCCGAGGCCAGATGGCCCCAGTCTGGAGGTCCGACGGTCCCTGGCTGTGTGACCCTCCAGAGTGTATCAGAGCCTCCCCAGAGGGGATGTGGGGACAGTGGTGTCACTGAAGGAATGAGCGGGCTTGACCTGCCATCCTCAGCTGCTCAAGGACTTTACAGTGTCTCTGTCCTCCCGGGTAAGGTCAGCGTCCCGTCTCTGATATCAGACTTGCTGGCACAGCTTGAGGTCCCAGGGGTATCTGGGAGTCCCAGGTCGCAGGGGTGCTCTCGCGTGGTCTCCCCGCAGTCCCAGGAGCTCCCGGCTTCACTGCCCACAAGCCGGAACCGTGGCGGCCTGCCCCTGGGGTCCAGGGATCAGCGGTCCCATCCTTCCTGCCTGTTAGGCCTTGGCCCCGACGGCATTGGGTCCCTTTCCCGCCCGTCTGGGGCTAGGCCTCACACTTCCTTCCTCCCTGCCCCCCGCCCCCTGCCCATCCCCCAGAGCTCGGTCCCTAGTGAGGGCGGACAGCGGCATCTCCTCCGACTCTGGCTTCCGCTCTCTTCCCTCTTCTTTCAGCTTGTCTCAGCTGGGCGTGGGTCAGATCGGCCCTCCTGCCAGGGATGCGTCAGAGCACACCCGGGGGGTGCCCACGGGCTCCCGGTCCTGCTGCGTCCCATCTGATCCTGTGGGGCAGGCGCCAGGCTGGGCTGCCCCCCAGGGGCTTCCTGTCCCTGAGTTAACAACCAGTCGAGTCCCCCCGCCCGGCACCGGGATGGGGAGGACCCGCGGGGGATGCTTGGCGGAGCCAGCACGTTGGATGGAGGCCAAGTTCGTTCTGTTCATTCACAAAAAGCTTGTGCAGCATCTTCCGTGAGCTGGCCTGGGGGGCGGGGGCTGGGGGCTGGGGGCTGGGGGCAGGCGGCTTTGGGCAGACCCCCCCTCCTTCCCCCACCATCCCCCCCCCCCGCCGCATGAATAACTGGGGTGGCATCGTCTGCAGCGAGAAGGGGTGGAACGTCAGGGGGCCGAGGGCACTTCTAGGAAGACCTGAGATTGCGTTTCTGCGAAGGAGGCTCCAGTCGCGCTGGGGGTGGCTTATGTCCCCTGGTGGCACAAGTGCCCACGGACGTCTCCTTGAAATGATGAGCAGCAGGCAGGCCAGGGGCCCACGGTCGTGGACTTGGGGTCTGCCCCCAGCCAGGACCTGGTGCCGGCACGGTTCCTTCCAGGGAGGCGGTGTGATTTCATCACCCGCCCCAGGGCACCCCACCGCAGGGACCCCCGCCACCCATCTCACCCTGCGTCCGCTGTAACCACCTGCCTGGACGTGGGGGCCGTGGGGGCCGTGGGGGCCGTGGGGGGCCTCCGGGCCGATGCCGCTTCTCGGTGGCTGTAGGAAAGTTCCAGGAAGTCACACGTGGGTGCTGGAGTGAAGACACCGGTCTTTGCCGGAGCGAGCGACTTTGGAGCTCCTGGGTCCAGGGCAGCTGTGCCTGCGTGGTTGGGGGCGAGGAGGGGCGCGGTAGGCGAGTCTGCGTCGGGGAGTGGGGCCCGGTCTTGGGTGTGTCACACGCTTGGGCACGAGCTGGGGCCTTCCCTCCCTGGTGGGCAGCCAGAAGGTTTTGAGCCAGGAGGGCACGTGCAACCAGATGTCTTTCAGGGGGAGTGTGAGCGTGGGCCAGCCAGGTCGCACCGGAGGCTGGAGACTGAGCGGGGCGGTGGGTCGGGCAGGAGAGAGCCCCGTGGGAGGTGAGGGGGGCAGGGCTGAGTGGAACCCGGGGCGTCGACCACGGCGCGGGGCTGGGTGAGCGGCTGGTTCCAGATGGGCTCAGCCGTGAGGTCCAGGCAGGCCTGGCCTCCGAGACGCTTGTGGGCAGGTGCACGTCGGGTCAGGTGTGTGGCAGTTCCTGGGGCCAGGGATTCTGTCACAGGCCCCAGTCCCAGCTTCCAGGCGCTACGTGACGAAAGATATGGCAGTGGCTCAGTTGGCCCCAGAAACGGGGCATCTGGAAAACGAACCTGGGTTGCTTTGGCCAGCTCAGTCTTGCACGGAGCCGGGTCCCCTGCGTCCAGCCCTCCCTCCCCTCCCTCCCGGACGCTGCGGCGGCCCAGCGCCTCCTGGGCAGTGGGCCTGGCCCGTGCCAGGGCAGAGGGCCCTGCTGGCTCCCACCTGCTGTGCTGCGGCAGCGGGCCTTCCTGGGGACCTTCCTGCTCCGTTGACGTAGGCCCAGAGTATACGCCACACGCGATACGTGGCATTTTTCTCTGAGGTCCTCACCTGCCCACACCTGCCTTTCTCTCCATACCCTGCTTTCTCCGTGGCTGCCGTGGGCAGGGTCACTGATTACCCCGTTTCCCAGGCAGATGGGGACTGTCGGCCATGCCGATCCCTTTTGCGTCCTTCTTCCCCTCGGCTTCATTGACACATGAGCGATGTCGATGCTGAGCAGGTTTAAGGTATGTAACTTGAGGATTCGATGCGCTCACGTACCACAAAATGATTGCTGCAATCAGGTCAGTTAGCGCGTTATCTCACATTAGGTTAGTTGGCACATCGTCTCACGTTGTCTTTGCGCACTTCGCTTCTGCTGGAGTTTGACCACAGCCTCGGTCTTTGCTGTGGCCACGCTGCCGTGTGGGGGGCGTTTGCAGACTAGGCAGCAGGGCCACGCAGCTTGTCCGGGGCCCCCAACCTCTCCGGGAGCTGATTGTGTGTTTCCGGCCTCCTTGACATCCTGCTTATATCTCGGTTTTGCGGAGCGTGTCCCTGCCACCCCCCGTCCTCCCTCAGCCCGGCTTCGTGCCGGATGCGAGGCTGCTCTGGCTCGGCATCGAGGGCCCCTTCGCGGGCACACCTGCCTCGCCTCCTGTCCCCTCCGGGGCTCACAGCAGTGTGTTGTGCTGATTGACACAGCCGTGGGCGTGGGTGCGGGTGGGTGGGTGCGGGTGTGCGCACTCGTGTGCCCTCGAGTACATGTGCGGGCGTGCACACGTGTGTGTGGACGTGTGTGCACGGCCCCCGGAGCCTCCACGGGGGGCTGCTTCCCTCTTTTGCCTTCATTTTTATTTTTGTTCTGTAATTTTAATTACAAATTTTTTTGATTTTTTTTTTTTTTTTTTTACAAATTTTGTTTTTAATTTATTTTTTTTTCAAGTTTACTTATTTTGAGAGAGCGCCCAAGCAGTGTAGGGGCAGAGAGAGCGTTAGAGAATCGTAAGCGGACTCCGTGTTGTCAATGCAGAGCCTGATGTGGGGCTTGAACTCCCGGCCATGAGATCATGACCTGAGCCGAAATCAAGAGTCGGACGCTTAACCAGTTGAGCCACCCAGGCGTCCCCCAATTTTTTAATGTTTTAAATGAGCTTATTTATATATTTTGAGAGCGAGAGAGCAGGTGTGTGTGTAAGCGCCCGCATGGGTGGGGGAGGGGCAGAGAGGGAGAGGGGGAGAGAGAGAATCCCCAGCAGGCCCCCCACCGTCAGCGTCGTGGAGCCCAGCTCGGGGCCTGAGCTCACGAACTGTGGGATTATGACCTGAACTGAAATGAAGGCTTGGAAGCTTAACCGACGGGGCCCCCAGGCGCCCCTTGCCTTCATTTTTAAGGAGCCGGTGTGAGGCCGGTCCTCGGCTACACACGGTGCGGTCTACAGGCCCCGCCCGTGGTCTCCCGCCCGCCTCTTGTGGGAGCCGTGGCCTTGGCCTCTCCCGTCCCGAGGTTCCCGCGTGTGCTGCCCTCGGCGTGCGACGTGCCGTGTCTGCACGTCGGGCTGACCTGCGGGGCTGCGTCGGGGGCTGTGGCTGTAACGCGGGTACCTGGTGAGCTGTTTCCTGGGAGCGAGCCTCCCGAACAGACCAGAACAGACCAGCGGGGCAGTTTTCCTGTAGCAGCGTTTTTGTCAAAAGTAGGGCTTCTCAGGGCGGTCCTGCCCCCTGGAGGTCACTGGGCCGTGTCTGGGGATCTGTGGTCGTCACACTGGGGGGCTCCTGCCATCGAGGGGGTGGGGCCGGGGAAGCTGCCCGACCCCCACAGCGACCCCCACAGTGCCCGGGTCGCCCCCCAGAGAGTGAGTCGGCCTGGGGTCAGCAGGGGCTCGGGTCTCCCCGAGTGCGGTCAGTCACTCAGATACTGGCTCAGGGCCTCCCGGCCGCAGGACAGTGTGGACACGCGGGGCCCGCAGGACCGGTCTCCTGCGGAAGCTCCTGGGCCGCAGAGGGTGCCGGCCGCAGACACCTGCAGAGAGAGCCCCCGACTCGGGCAGCGGCCACGGCTCTGCGTGCAGGGAGGGCTGTCCACCCCCAGGGCGCGGGGCTCTGTGGAGCACGGATCGCCTCACGGGCCACGGCGAGGGAGGTGCGTGGACCGACCCAGAGCGGTGAAAATAAGCCTGAGCAGCGGGTGGGGCGGGTCTGGGGCCTCGGTCTGCGAGTGGGTGCCCGTGGAGGGTCGTCAGGCCGCGGTTTCAGGCGTCGTGCTCTCAGAAGTTACAGGTCGTCTCTGCTGTGTGATCACGTCACTCCGGGACTCAGTCTCTGGGGGTCCGGGGTCTGGGTGGCCCTCGTTCGGGGTCCCTCATGGGGTTGCAGAGCACGTGTCGGCCGCGTCCGGCTGCGGGCCCCCCCGTGGCCTCTCTGCCCAGCGCCGCTCGAGCGTGCTCGGTGTGGCGCCCCCCCTTCCCCTCGGCCAGTGGTGCCGGGCGGTGCGGACCTAGTTTCGGGAGGGACGCGCCGTCATCTGTCCTCTGTCGGCTGCAAGTGAGTCACGGAGTCCGGCCCGCGCTCGCTGCCGGGGCCTCGGTCTCCCCCTCGGGAAGGGGGCGTCGTGGAGGCCCGTGGGCATTAACGGCCTCTGCAGTGGCGGGCCCTGAGTGTGGGGTGCCCCCTCCACCTGGGGGTGCGAGGCCGACGCAGGAGGGGAGCCCGGGCTGCGTTGTGCCGCGGCGAGATCAGAACGTGCCGGTCCGGGGCTCTGCGGGGCCGGGATGAGGGTGCAGTGGCCACGTAGCCCCTTTCCAGCTGGCTCTCCGATCCTTTTGATCCTGGAGGCTGAGGCGGGGGCCAGCGTGCCGCCCCGGAGCAGCCCGGTGAGCCCCGCGGCCGCTCGTGCTTACGGGGGAGAAGGGAGACCCCGCGGCTGATGTTGTGCGTGCCAGCTCAGCGGGCCGGAGAAGGGAGCGGACGCCGGGTTTGGCGTGGCTTCTGGGTGGGCGTGGGACACGGGGCTTGGACTCCTGGTGCCGTGGTCGCTCCGGGCGAGCGTGGAGCGCTCAGCAGGCGGTGTGACGCTGGGTGGGTTTGTGAGTTCAGGGCTAAGGGGGAAGGAGCTTCCGGGGACCTTTGTGGGGACGTATTTGGTCCTTAGAGCGTCCAGGCTTCTGTGCGGATACCCGACTCTTGACCCAAAGGAAGGCTGGCTTCGGTGGGGCCCCTGGTCGGGGGCCCGCGGAGATGTCGCCACGTGACGCTTGGTGTCCACGGTGGGCGTGGGAAGGTCTGGGGGGCCGGCCGGCCGTGGGGGCCCTGGAGGAGGAGGAGCTTGTCACCTGAGAGTCTGGGGCGGCGGCATGTGGCGGAGACGTGGCCCCGTGCCTCCCTGGGGCACCAGACCCAGCGTACCCAGCAAGCGCTCACGGAGGCCAGTCACCCCTGCCAGGTGGCTGGGCCGGGCGCACCGCAGGCGCCAGCCCCCCAGCCTCGGTTTCCCATCGCGTGGCAGGGTCGTATGCTTGGGGACACGAGGGAGGTAAGACGGGGGACGCGCCTCCCAGACCGGCTGCGTGCCGGCCGCGCGTATCCCACGCCCGCCCCGAGCGCCGAGCTCTTGGGCCCTTGGGCCCTTGGGCTCTGACTCCCCCGGGGGCCCTCCTCTGCCGGGTGGGCCCCCGGCCTCGGCTGTGGCCTGTCCTCACGCGCCCTGCTCTGCAGGCACGGGCGAGAGCGGGAAGAGCACGTTCATCAAGCAGATGCGCATCATCCACGGGGCGGGCTACTCGGAGGAGGACAAGCGGGGCTTCACCAAGCTCGTGTATCAGAACATCTTCACCGCCATGCAGGCCATGATCCGCGCCATGGAGACCCTGAAGATCCTGTACAAGTACGAGCAGAACAAGGTGAGGCTCTCGGGCGGGAGCGGGCGGGCTGGACGCGGCGTGGGGCCCGGCCCCCGTCCCCCCGTCCCCCCGTCCCCGGTCCCGGCCAGGGCCTGCCTGCTCGCAGCACCTGTGCGGGCCCGTCCTGGCCGGGCCTTAGCGCTCCCGTCCTCCGGCAGGGAAGCCGGCCGGGGGACGGGCCCCTCAGCACCCTGTGTGATGCTCTGGGTGATCCCAAGGGAGGGGGCATTTCCCTTCCTTGTTTTTAAAGTTTATTTATTTTAAAAGGGAGAGCGAGCGAGGGAGCGCACCTGTGAGCGGGGGGGACGGGCAGAGAGGGAGGGAGAGAATCTCAAGCAGGCTTCACACTGTCAGCACAGAGCCCGACATGGGGTTCTGTCCCACAAACCGTGAGATCGTGACCTGAGCCGAAATCAAGAGTTGGACGCCTAACCGACAGCCACCCAGGCGCCCCTCCTTCCTTCTTCTTTTCTTTCTTTCTTTCTTTTTTTTTAATGTTTATTTATTTTGAGAGAGAGAGAGAGAGAGAGAGAGAGAGCGAGCGTGCGTGATCGGGGGAGGGGCAGAGAGGGAGGGAGACACAGAACCCGAAGCAGGCTCCAGGCTCCGAGCCTCAGCAACGAGCCCGAGGCGGGGCTTGAACTCATGAACCTGGAGATCATGACCTGAGCCGGTCAGACGCTTAACTGAGGAGCCACCCAGGTGCCGCCCACCCACGTTCCTTTTTTTTTTCACTAACAGCAGTTGGGACAGAATTCAGTCACCGTGCAGGCCTCCACTTAAGTGTGCAGTGCCCACATCCATGGGGGAACATTCCCTCCCCCCAGAAAGAAGCCCTGTCCCCCTTAGCCGTGACCTCCCCTGCCCCTTCCTCCCCCAGGCCCCCACGAGCCCCCTTCCCGTCCGTGGATGAGCCCGTCCCGGACGTTCCACACACGCGGACTCACACCCCGCGTGGCCTCTCGTGGCCGGTTCCCTCCCTGAGCGTCGCGTGTTCGGGGCCCGTCCGTGGGGCGGCGGGGGGGGGGGGCGCCTCGCTCCTGCTCGCGGCCGAGGGACGTGCGCGTGCGCGGTGGACACGTTCATCTGCGGACGTGCCCGTGCGTGGAGGACACACTGTGTGAATCCACTCACCGCCTGATGGACCCTTGGGTCGTTTCCACGTTTTGGCCCTTGTGGATCCTGCTGTTGAGACGTTCACGTGCAGGTTTTCGTTGGCACACCTGTTCTCCGCTCTCGGGGGCCTGTTCTCCGGAGTGGAGACGGGGGGCGGTCCCAGGGCAGCTCGGGGTCTGCCCCTGGGCGGAGCTACGAGCCTCCTCTCGCCGCAGCGTCCCCGCCGGCCCCGCACCAGTGGGCTCGCGCTGCTGGCCTCCCTCGGCTTTGCTTTTGTACATCTGTTTTTGGACTGTTTCGTTCAACCCCAGAAGTCTGCCCTGGGCTAACGTGAGGTGGTTTAAATTAATCCATTCGCTTCGAGGCTTAAGAAGGTCAATCAGCTAGATTGCTGATGTGTCTCTGATTGGCACCTTCCTCCCTTTACGCCTGGTTCACAGATGATCAGGGACCCCCCAGCAGGGCCTGATGGTGGGCTTGTTGGGGGGTCCCTGCCGTCCTGGCTGTGAGCCGCGCGTACGGGGCCTGCTGGAATCTCTTGTCCCCTGGGTCTGGGTCAGTGTGACCTGCACAGCCGAGGCCCCCTCCAGCGTCCCGACCGTGCGTCCCGCGGGTCCCGTGTTTGGACCGTAGGTGTCCATCAGCGTCCAGAACAGGGGCCACCGGCTGTGGCCTGTTTCTGTGAACAGTTTTATTGGTACTCACCACGCGTACTCATTTACGTAGAGGCCCCGGTGGCTTTCGCCGCAGTGGCAGACACAGCTGGCCACAAAGGTGACAACACTCCTGTCTGGGCTTTTACAGAAGCAGATCACCGGTCCCCGATCTCCACGTGTGCACAGTCAGTGGGTTTTCGGGGGCGGTGCCTGCTTCTCCAGGACCCTGACCGAGAGGCAGGTGAGGGCCGGAGGCCACGGCTGGGGGACCGGAGAGCATCATTTGGAGGGGGGCAAGCGGGGGCAGCCCTCGAGTCCAGGAGGAGCCTGCTGGCCTTCGGCGCCCTGGCTAGGGCTCCCTCGTTCCCCATTTTGACTTCTGTCCGGGTGTGTCCTCCCTGGTCCCTCAGCTGGTGGCCGGTTGTGTGGGCCTGACCACCCTGAGGACAGGCACGTGGGGTGGGCTGGAGGAGGAATGGAGAGTCTCCTGAGCCACCTGCCTCGCTGTTGTGTGTGTGCACACGTGTGTATACGTGTGTGTGTGTGCACGCGCGCGTCTGGGGCATCCCTCGGGGACTGGTTCCCCAGGAGCGGCTCCCCTCGCCCTGCGGGTTCGGGGGCGCTGTGCAGGTTCCTGTCGTAGCTGTGAGTGAAGAAGCCACTGGCCGCGGTGATTAGCTCAGCTCCAGCCCCTCCCCCTCCGCTGGCAGGTTCCTCGGCCCAAGCCCCACCCCCGGCCTGCTGTGTGCCAGGCCGGGGGTGGGGGTGGGGGGTGCAGGCCAGACAGCGGCTCCCCGACTCGGTTCCTGTGCGGGCGGTGGTGTTCGTTCCGTCGTCCCGTTTGCCCTCGGTCCCTTTTACGGGACCTGCTTGTGCGTGTGTGCGGTGTCCTCCGGTCCCGCCTGCTGCCCCGCGGAGCAGGGCCCTGACCCAGCCGGGCACCCCCCGCAGGCACTGCCTTGTTCCCGGGCACAGCCACTGCCGCCCACCCTTGCCCCCGCCTGACGCGTGCTCCCGCCTAACCGGGTGACGGCCCGCCCCGGTCGGGCGCCCCGTGTGGCCGGGCCCCCGCGAGCCCACGGCTCTCCCTACCCACGCTCGCAGGCCAACGCGCTCCTGATCCGTGAGGTCGATGTGGAGAAGGTGACGACGTTCGAGCACCGGTATGTCCACGCCATCAAGACCCTGTGGGACGACCCTGGCATCCAGGAGTGCTACGACCGGAGACGCGAGTATCAGCTCTCGGACTCCGCCAAGTAGTGAGTAGGGCGCCCGCCCCGCGGGTCCCAGCCAGGGCCGCGACGGGGTTGTCGGGCGCCTGCTGCTCGTGACACGCGGGCCACGCTGGCGAGACGTGGTCACTGTAGGCAGCCTGGCTGTGCCCGAGCGTCTGCTGTGGCCACTTTTCTGTGAGCCTCTGCTACTGTGCTAGAACGAGAAGGTTCGTTTTGGAAAGTCCCCTGGGAGAGGGTCCCTCAGAGCCGGCTCGAGTCGTGCGGCTCCCCTGGCCACGGGACCCAGGGCGGGGCTGCTTCACCCCTGCTAGTGAGGGCTGCTGGGGGGACCGTCGTGGCCCGGCCGTCCCCCCACCCCTCACGCGCTGGCCCGAACAGCCTCGTCCCTGCCGTGTTACAGCTACCTGGCCGACGTGGACCGCATTGCCACCTCGGGCTACCTGCCCACCCAGCAGGACGTGCTGCGGGTCCGAGTGCCCACCACCGGCATCATCGAGTACCCTTTCGACCTGGAGAACATCATCTTCAGGTACCTACGCCCTGGTTCCCTGGGGAGGGTGGCCCTGGGGCCGCCTGGGGCTCTGTGAACTGCAGGAGGGAGGGGCCCAAGCACCTGCTGTGGAGACAGTGCGATTCACTGGGTCCCGGCCTCTGCTCCCAGGGGGCGTCCTACCCCGATGGGAGAGAAGGCTCATACAGCGGCCACCGAGTTTCCACGTGAGCCGTGTCCCAGTAGTGGTGCGGGTGGTGGCGGAGCTGGCCAGAGGCGGCCTGGAGGGGAGGGTCTTCCGGGGGGCCCTCTGTGACGGGGCCGCAGACGAGGGAGGGTGATCTGGAGTTCCCGCCAGACCTGGATACGCTTCAGGGCAGTGCGGGCTTCCTGACGGCCCTGGGGACCCACACAGAGCTGGGTGACGGGAGGGTCCTGGACTCTGGCTCTCGGGCCCACTGTGGCTCGTGGCACGTTGGCAGAAGGGGTGCGGCGGTTCTCCCTTGGGGCCAGAGTCGTGTGGCCAGAGTAGACCTGGTGCCTTGAGGTCCTTGAGGACCCGGGCCGGCCTCTCCGTGGGGTCCCAGCTGGTGGAGAGTCGCTAAGTGGCAGAGGGCAGGTGCGTGTCTGCTGGGCCACCGTAACAAAGGAGCACAGATGGGCGGTTTAAAACCACACGCGTTGTTTCTGTCCCGGCTCTGGAGGCAGAGCTGGTTGAGGCGAGGGCACGGCTGGTTCCTTCCCAGGCCGGAACGGTCTGTTCCGTGCGTCTCCCGGCTCCCGTCCCGGCCCGTCTCACGGCCGGGGGTCGCCGGCCATCCTTGGCACCCCCTGGCTTGTAGGCGCACCACCCCGTCTCTGCCTCTGTGGCCACACAGCCTCTCCCCACGTGTCTGCGGCCAGCTGTCCCTCTTCCTGTAAAGACAGCGGTGAGCGGAGTAGGGCCCCCCTGTCTAGTGTGATCTCCTCCTAACCAGTGACCTCTGCAGTGGCTCTGCTCCCACGGCGGGTCCCGTGCCCGGTTCTGGGTGCGCTGGTTTGGAGGACGTTCAGCCCAGCGCCCCCGGCACGGCGCCCTCTGCTCCTTGTGTGCAGGCTCACCCTGGGGAAGGGGCCGGTGCCTCCTGGGCGGGGGTCCCAGAGAGGCGGTCAGCCGTGGCCCCTGTCCCCGGCCATGGCGCCCCGCTCTGTGGCCTCAAAGCGCCAGCTCTGTTGGCTGTGTTCCGAGGGGCCCTTTGGCCTTCACCCCTCCCTGCCGTCCGCACCCTCTCTTACCTGCCGGGCCTCTGTCGGAAGCCCTCTGGGGTCCCCGGAACCTTCAGAGGCTGTGGGCACCCGCCCTGTGTGTGTCCGACAGCCCGTTTTCCTGGTGACGGCTTTCTGTTTTAATTAGATCCTCGGCAGGGTTGTGACCTCAGAGTAAAGACCCGAGGTCTCCAGAGCACAGGCTGCGGCTTGACGAGGGTTCCCCCGAGCTCCCATTTCGGGGACTCCTCGCGGCCTCACGCTGACCTCTGCGTGTCCTATGCCTGCTGTGTCCTCCCCCTCCCCTGCCCGAGCCTGAGCTGGGTGTGTCCCCTCTTCTTGGCACCACTTCCCTGGTGCCCCTCCCTGTCGCCCCCTCTCTGTGGGGTGCCCGAGCTCTGTCGTGGGCCCCCACCCTCTG
Source organism: Panthera leo (assembly GCF_018350215.1). Lineage (NCBI taxonomy): Eukaryota > Metazoa > Chordata > Mammalia > Carnivora > Felidae > Panthera > Panthera leo. The sequence continues at coordinate 2,413,881 of NC_056680.1, forward strand.
CCACTGCTGTTCCCCAGCCAGCCCACCCTTCGTTAGCTGCGTTCTTCCCCTCCAGCCGTGCACTCGTGGAGACAGCCTCCGGGCCCTGGCGCTGAGCTTGGGTCTGGCCCCTCAGCGGGGTTGGGACGGCACCGAGTAGTGGCCTGACGGCCCCGGCGTGTGAGGAGATGGGCCTGGTCCCAAACGGGGGCCTTGCGTGGAGACCTCGCTCCACACTGGGGAGGCCTCGCTTTCCAGTAAGGCCGTGGCCCCAGACGCCGTCAGCCCTGACGGCACTCCCCGGACTGGCCCTCACACAGGGCCCTCGGCCAGTCCCCACCCTCCTGTCACCACTGTCCCGTCCGTTCAGCGTCACCCTGGCACATCCACCATCCACCTGTGCTCTCTGGAGTCTCCCGGGGGGGGGGGGGGGGAGCGCTCTGCCAGGAAGCCCTGCTCCCGTGGGCCAGGCCGGCGACAGCCCTGAGTGTCAGCCCCTCCCTGCAGCCGCGGCCAGAACCCCTGCCTTCGCAGGGACCCCTGCCTTCTCGGGGCCGGGGCTGGGGCCAGGCAACTCCCGGGTAGCCAGCGGCCAACCCCTGCAGGCAGGCCTGTGTGATGGGGTGTCCCTGGCGTTTCCTCCCCCTGCTGCTCCTTCTGCTTGTGAGCGTGTTGTTAGTACTGTTACTTTCCGCGTGTTGGTCCTGCTGGGCAGGAGACCTGCTGGCAGAGACAGTTCGCTCTCTGAGCCGCCCCCTTGTGATGCCGAGGCTCCTCTTGCGCCAGCGTTTATCTCCGTCCTCTTGTGGAGATGGAGACCCTTCCCCGTGTGTCACAGACATCTGTGCACCCTGCGCAGACGAGGGCATGGGTCTCCAGGGGTTGCCCCCCCCCCCCCCCTCCCCGAGCGCCTGGGCCCCCGGGCTCCCCAGTCCTGGGACTCCTTCAGGGGTAGGTGCCCGGACGCAGTGCCCCCGGCCAGGGCAGCGTGTCCCGCAGGGGCTCTGCCGGCCCCGACAGGTGCGGCGCCCCCCCCCCCCCACCCCCCCCCCCCCCCGGCCTCGCAGATGTCTGTCTGCGGGCGTGGGTGCTGAGCCCCGCCGGGCTCCTGTCCCTGCAGGATGGTGGACGTGGGGGGGCAGCGGTCGGAGCGGAGGAAGTGGATCCACTGCTTTGAGAACGTGACGTCCATCATGTTCCTCGTGGCCCTGAGTGAGTACGACCAAGTGCTGGTGGAGTCGGACAACGAGGTGAGGCACCTTCCTCCGCTTCCCCCCCCCTCCCTGCGGCCGGGGCCCCGCCCACGCTCACGCCCTCCTTCCGGCAGAACCGCATGGAGGAGAGCAAAGCCCTGTTCCGGACCATCATCACCTACCCCTGGTTCCAGAACTCCTCGGTCATCCTGTTCCTCAACAAGAAGGACCTGCTGGAGGACAAGATCCTGCACTCCCACCTGGTGGACTACTTCCCGGAGTTCGACGGTGAGCCGGCCTCCTCCGCCCCTCTGCCGCCGGGGGGCGGGCGCCCGTCCCGCGCGCTCTTGCTCTCGGGGCCCCAGTGCCCGCCATGCGGGGACGCGGGTGAGGACGGGGTTTCCCGCGGGCCCTGGCAGAGGCTGGTGGCTCAGTTAGCGCGAGCCCGGGAGCTTCCTGGAGCTCTGGGGGCTTCACGGGCCCCCTGCCTCGGTGCCCCTTCCCGAGCCTCTGTGTCCCCAGCGGGGGCGTCCTCTTGGGGAGGGCGTGCGCCCCGGCTGGTGGCTGGTGCGCAGCGGCAGAGGGACCCGCCCGGACGGACGCGGTGCTCCCAGGCCGCCACCCAGGCCACCCAGCCGGCAGTCCGCCCCGCCTCCCACCCCTGCAGTGGGGGGGCGGGGGGGGGGGGGAGGGGGGAGCGAGGCGCTGGCGGCGAAGGGGTGGCCCAGAGAGTGCCCAGGGTCCAGCAGAAGGCAAAAGTGAGCAGAGACGGCCCCCGCCTTGCCCTTCGGCATCCCCGCAGCCGCCTCCCAGGACACAGGACAGGGAGAGGACACAGGCCGGGGCGGTCGGGGTCTGGCCACTCCCTCCCCATTGGCTTTGTCCGGCTGGCGGACTCTTGTCGCGTGGCTGTGGGCCGACAGCTGGGACGGGGCTGTGCGAGTGTGCACGCGTGTGCAGGGGCGCATGGGGCCGTGTGTGCATGCGCGTGGCCACGTGCCCGTCCGTGTTGGGACGGGGGTGTGTCGGGGACGCGGTGGGAAGGAAGGTGGGTGCGCTTTGGAGGTGGTGGGGTGTCCGACGTAACAGCCGACCGGGAGGCGTGGGGGGGGGGGGCGGTGACCTGCGTGGAGGCCGGTGGGCGCTGGGGGAGCTGCCGCCTCGGGAGACCGCAGCTCGGGGCCTGTGGCCTCCACGCGGGGCCCTCGCAGGAGCGGGGAGGAGGCGGTGCCTCTGCATGCGCGCGCGCGCGTGCGCGTGCGCGTGCGCGGCGGGGGCGGGGCCTCACCCGCCTCCGCCTCCCCCAGGGCCGCAGCGGGACGCCCAGGCCGCCCGGGAGTTCATCCTGAAGATGTTCGTGGACCTGAACCCCGACAGCGACAAGATCATCTACTCCCATTTCACATGCGCCACCGACACGGAGAACATCCGCTTCGTGTTCGCGGCCGTCAAGGACACCATCCTGCAGCTCAACCTGAAGGAGTACAACCTCGTGTGACCTCGCCGCGGCCGCCCGAGGGAAGAGGGGGAGCCCCAGGCGGGCCCCTCCTTGGGGCGCCGTGCCCGGCCGGCTGTCCCGGCTCCGCCCGCAGACCGGTTGATTTCGTTTTCATATTTTTAACAAATGGTTTTTATTTCACAGTTATCAGGGGACGTACGTCTTTCTTTCTTACACCTCGTGCACCTTCTCACCTGTGTCAGCGGCAAGGCCGCCTTTTCTTGGCCTTGACTCGGGGCTCGCTTTTTTTCTAAAAAAATAAAACAAGAAAAAAAGGAAAAAAAAAAGGAAACAGAAGAACGGATGGAGACAAGTGGAGACGAGCGGCCCCGGGCCGGCGGCCTCCCGGCGGTCACGCGGGGACAGAGCCAGCCGCCGGCCTCGGACTCCCCGGCTTGCCCTCCCCTCGTTTCTCGGTCGTTCCCCTCACAGGCGCGGCGGCGGCGGCGGCGGCGGCGGCGGCGGCGGCGGAGGCCTGGGGACTGTGACTTCTCTCTCTTTCTCTTCCTAAGTTATTGACACCCTGGACTCCAAGAAGTGGGGGTGGGTGGCGCCCCCCGCTGCCCGCCCTGGGAAGTGCCTAACCTTTTTTTTTTTTTTTTTTTTTTTTTTTTTTTGGTGAGGAAGGAAAACGCAGTGTGCCCACTCTTGGGTCAAGGAGACCGCCTGGCTCTCAGCCCTCCCCGCCCCCGCAGACCTCGGGGGGGCCCTCCCAGGGCCCTGCAGGCTGCCATCCGCACGCCCCCGAGGGTCACGTACCCTCCGGCCCTGGCCGAGGGCACCCCGCTGCATCCAGGAGGCCAGAAGGAGGCCCCCTCGGACTGGGAGTCACTTTTGATGTGTTCTGTTTTGAAAGCAGTTTGGAAACAGTGCGAGTGGGGTGGGGACTTTTTCAGAATCTTCTCAGGTCTGTCCCCTGGAGGCAGGAGCGGGGGAGTCGCCCCTGGCGGGGGTTCTCGGAGGCTTCCGGCAGCAAGCACTTGCCCCCACGTCTTGCGGGTCCGCCCCGAGCCCCACCCCGGGAAGCGAGCACGCAGCACACGCACTTTGCCCAGAGCCATCGAGGGCCCGCGGTGGCCAGGCCGCGTGGAGGCCGGTAGCTGGCGCCTCGGCCCCCTGGTGGTTTCCAGGCCTGGCCACGGCCACGGCCACGCACTGAGCCAGAGCCGGGGCCGCCTTGCCTGAGCCCCCTTCTTCCGAGGGGCTCAGAGGGTGGGAACAAGCAGGGGGCTGTTTTGGGGGGTGGGGGGGGGGTGGGATGAGGTGGCTGTTTCATCTGATGTAGACTGGGCAAGCACTACAGTGTTTTTCTGTGGGTTGGTTGTTTTGATTTGCACAAAGTAACAGGGATGAACCGCCGGTGATGCCTTGGACCCGCCCAGGACATCTGGTCGCGGCGCGTTAGCGGTCTGTGTGGCTGCTGCTTATTGGGGCCGTCTTCAAACACGGTAGAAACAACTCAACCACCAGCCCGGACGCCGGTCCTGTGTGCCTGGCCCACTTCCTCTGTGCTCCGGAGGAGAAAGGACGAGTCTTGGGGCTCCCGCACGGAGTCCCTGGAGGGCGGGGTGGCTGCGTTCCTGGTGATCGGCCCTCTCTGGGGGCAGAATTGGCAGGGGGGGCAGGGCCCCCAATTTCTGTGCCAGTCGTCCCTCGGTGCCTCTACCGAAAGGGCCCTTGTGCCATGTGTGTATGCGAGGTGTGTGCTGTGGGCCGGCAGCGGGGAACGCAGGGTCCTGGCTGGGTGGGCACCTCCATGTCTTAGCGCCTCTCTGGGGCCTGGATCGCCAGGGAACAGGATTGGGCTCTCAGGGTGACGTGAGCCGCGGGCCTGAGGCACCCGAAGTATTCGCTTTTCCCAGAGGGAGCAGTATGCCAAGCACCCCAAAGCCAGAGCCTGGTGCTCCCGGCACCCTGGGAGGGGGGCGGGTGCTGTGCGCCGCGGGGGGTGCGAGACCAGTTCTGTGCCAATGTCAGCGGGGGGGGGGGGGGGGGGGGGGGGGGGGGGGGACCACGTGGTCTGGGCCCCTCCCTCGCCCATCTTGTGAGGTTGGTTTGTGTTGTTTTACACCCTGGTGGGCTTTCTCGAGAGTGCCGGCCTCCCGCCCCTCCCGCTGCGTCGTCAGATCCCCAGCAGAGGGGAAGCCGCGCCTGCTCCCAGTGCCAACGCCCCCCCCCCCCCCCCCCCCCCCCCCCCCCCCCCCCCCCGCGCGGCCGCGCGGGGATCGTGCGGGGATCCTCCCGCCGCCGGCAGACGTTCTCCGGTTATACTTGTATATTACACAGGCCTGATTTCAGACGATTTAAACCTTAACCTATTTTAAAGAAGAATATTATATAAAAATACTGTTTTTAAACCTTTTGTCATTTGAAATGCATGTATTGTGAGCGCTGGGGGATGGGCACGTTAGCTCAATGCCAACGTCCTGGGGCCAAGGCTGCCGAGGTCGGGCGGGCTGGACGGCAGGCTTTGCTCATCGTGTCGGGGCCCTGACCCCTTAATCCAGAGACACCTGATGGAAATTGACTTTTCATATCTTTCTCCTGAAATGAATTCTGTTTTAAATTGGAATAAATTCTGTTCCTAAATGCCGTGGCCCCCTCTGGCTTATTTCCTATCGCTGGCCGTGGTGGGTGCTGGGCAGTGCGTTGGTGCCGAGGGTCTGCAGGGGGCTGCCTGGTGTCTGTGCATCTGGCTGGGACCCCAGCACCTTTGGCCAGGTGTCTGAGCTCCTGGGACCCGTGGCCACAGCTGCCCCGGGATATGCCTGTGCCTCCGGCCCCGGGCAGCGACTGTGGCATCGGGGCCCCTGCTCTGAGGGCCTCTTTCTGGACCCTGGCTTCAAGTTCATTTGTGCTGCGGGACTAGAGCATCGTGCAAGAGTAGTGCCTCCTCACCGGGGGCAGGGGACCGAGGAGCCCGGTTCTGGGCCGGGCTTGCCACTCGCGGTGGGGGCCGTGGGGGCCGTGGGGGATGCTCTTGTGGAACATGTTCTCCTCGCCCACCTGTATTAGGCCAGTCTCCGCAACCACTCCTCGGATTTTTTCCTTTTTAAAAAGTGGTAAGTGCACATAAATGTACCATTTGTGGGCGCCTGGCTGGCTCAGTCAGTTGAGCATCTGACTCTTGATCTCAGCTCAGGTCTGGGTCTGCGGCTCATGAGTTGAAGCCCTGCACTGGGCTTGCACTGGGCATAGAGCCTACTTCAAAGAAACGTACTATTTAAAAAAAAAATTTTTTTTTGATGTTTATTCATTTTTTGAGAGACAGAGCATGAGTGGGGAGGGGCAGAGAGCGCGACACAGAATCCGAAGCAGGTTCCAGGCTCTGAGCTGTCCGCACAGAGCCCGACGCGGGGCTCGAGCTCACGGACCGCGAGATCATGATCTGAGCCGAAGTTGGGCGCTTAACCGCTGAGCTGTCCAGCGGCATCAAACACACACTGTCGTGCACCCACCCTCCATCCGTCTCCAGAACTTTCCATCTCCCCAGACTGAGACCCTGTCCCCATGAAGCACGGACTCCCCACCCCTGGCTCCCACCATCCACTCTCTGCCTCTGTGGACGGGACTCTTATGGGGACCCCCTGTGGGTGGGGTCGCGCAGGACGTGTCCTTCTGTGTCTGGCTCCTGTCACTGTGCAGTGTGTCCGGGTCCATCCACGTGGTGGCAGGCGGCAGGACGTCCTTCCTCGCTGAGGCTGGATGATCATTTTATGGATGAGCCACTTTCTGCTTTACCGTCGGTGGACACTCGGGTTATTTCCACGTCTCAGTGACTGGGAATCATGCTGAAGGGGACCTGTGTGTGCAAACATCAGGCTGAGAGCCTGCTTTCCGTTCTAGTGACTACAGACCGCACCAGCAATCGCCAGATCACGGTAGTTCTACATTTAGCTTTTTGAAGAACCACCAACCCGTTTCCACAGCGGCCGCCCCGTTTCACACTCCCACCGGCCGTGTCCAAGGCGTTCAGTCTCTGCACGGCCTCCTCCAGCTTTCCGCACTTGCTCATCAGTGGGATAGGCCTTGAAGGCTGTGGCACCAGACACAGCAGGGAAGCCGGATGGGGAACAATGATGACGTGAGAGAAGGGCACCCCAGGCACGGGGCACAGCCCGTGCAAACGTCCTGGGGCCGCCCTGGGCTCACATGTCGGAGGAACAGTGAGAAGGCCCGCGTGGCTGCAGCAGAGTGGGTGAGGGGGAGAGAGGGAGGAGGGGAGGGCAGGCAGGGGCAGGTCTGCAGGGCCTTGAGAGCCTCTGGAAGACTAGGGCTTTCCCCCCAGAGAGGTGGGCGACCCGGAGGGCTGCGGGCCGAGGAGGGCCAGACCTGACTCGGGTGCTCACGGGCGCCCTCCGATGGCCGCCATGGGGAGGACGGACTTGGAGGGATGAAGGCCCAAGCCGGGGATCCACGGCGGAGGGGACTGCTCTGGTCCCCGCGGGCGTGATGGGGGCTGCACCAGGTGGGGGCAGAGGAGGGGGCAGGATCCAGGAAGTGAGGCGGGGAGGAGAAGGCCCCGCGACGCAGCCGGCGCACCTGGACGTCACGCCCGCCGCGCCCAGCAGGTGGCGCTCTCGAGCTCTCCGGCCTTCCTGCACACCGGCAGGCTCCGGACGCGCGTTTTTCCGCGCGAGGGCCTCTCCTCCTCCTCTCATGGGGAAACCAAGGCACGGAGTGGCCAGTTCCTTGCCCTGACGGTAGGCCAGCGCTCGCCAGACATGGGCGCCAGCCGCGGCCGGTCCAGCGAGGCGCGGACACGAACTAAATGAAAACACACGATCTTTGTTTAAAAAAAAAAAAAAAAAAATAGGGGAATTTCAAGACGGAAAACCTGCAGAACCGGGTTGCTACGCCCACGAAGCCTGCCCCACTGACCTGTCGACGGAAACCTGGGGCTGTGAATGATGCCGCTGTGAACACAGGTACGCAAGTGCCTGAACAGCGCTTGCCATTCTCCTGGATATAAAACTAGCAGTGAAATCGCGGCAGGAAGACTTTCGCGTCTTCTCCAAAGAAACGATCAGTTAAAAACTTTGTTATCCCGGCATTGACTTCGGGCCTTTGCCGGGGGGTGGGCAGGACCTGAGGTGTGGCCAAGGGCCGGCGGGGACAGCCGTGGCCCTCAGCGGCCGGTACTCCCGGCAGCCGAGGACTGGGAGGTACTTGGGAACGATGTACAGATCGTATTCTTGTTAAGCACAAAGGACACTCGTAAAACCAGAGACGCAGCAAGGCGCGTGCCGTTCAGGAAACAGGAGACGGGAAGGAACGGACGCAGCTCCGGGAGCGTACGTGGCGCATGCGCCGTGGCCAAAGCCAGTCCCCGGGAAACCCCTTCTAAGCCACCGTTCCCCAGTTAGGTTTCTCTCCGCGCAAGGTCGCTCCTACGGTCACCAGCGGCCTGGGCCACATGTCCACCGCTGCCCCGCTCGCTGCAGCCCCAGGCTGAAATTTAGCCGGGCGCCCGTCACCGGTACAGGGTGGCTAGCGCGGCCTGGGGACCGTGGTTAGTGACACTGTACCGCACATGTGAACGTGGATGAGAGGAGATCTTAGAAGCCTTCATCCCGGGAAAACAAAATGTCCCCTAACGAGACCCGTCGTGTGATGGTTTCACGATGGGCACAAATATCGGATCGTCACGTTGTACATCTGAAACGAACGCAAAATTATATGCCTGCTTAAAATAGATAAGCGTTGGGGCGCCTGGGTGGCTCAGTCCGTTGAAGGGCTGACTCTTGATCTCTGCTCAGGTCATGATCCGGGCGTCGTCTCTCCCTTCTGCCCATCCCCCCACTCGTGATCTCTCTCTCTCTCTCTCTCAAAAAAAAAAAAAAAAAAAAAAAAAAAAAATATATATATATATATATATATATATATATATATATATATTAAATAAATGAAAAGACTGCCATCTCTCGACTGAATTGTCATTGTATTTACCAAAAATCACATCACCATATTGGTCCGAGTCTATGCGGTCCATGGTGGTGTTTAGATCTTCTATATTCTTGCTAACACTCTGCCCGCTTATTCTACTGATTACGGAGAGAGGGGTGTCAACGTTTGGGAGCAGATTTGTGGCTCTGTGGATTTCTCCTTTCAGGCCTTTCATATTTTGCTTTTCTGTGCCTCGTGCATACACGCTCCGGTGGCCATGTCCTCTGTGAATCGATTCTCTTATGTAATGTCCCTCTTTGCTTCCTTGCTTTTTTTTTTTTATTATTTAAATTTAAGCTAGGTTTTTAAAATTTACTTATTTACATAACAGTTAGTTTCTAAAAATGTATTTATTTTTTTTAAAGAAAGTAACACTTTAATTTTTTCATGTTTATTTTTGAGAGAGAGAGCGAGTGAGCAGGGGAGGGGCAGAGAGAGGGGGACCCCAGGCTCTGTGCTGACAGCAGAGACATCGATGTGGGGCTCAAACCCCCGAACCATGAGATCGTGACCTGAGCTGAAGTCGATGCTTAACCCACTGAGCCACCCAGCCGCCCCTAAAGTTATGTCTTTAAATTCAAGTCGGTTTTTTTAAATTTATTTAAATTCCAGTTGGTTTTTAAAAATTTGTTTATTTAAATTCAAGTTAGTTTTTTTTAATTTCTGTCTTTAAATTCAAGTTAGTTTTTTTAAATTTACTTATTTAAATTCAGCTTCCTTGCTTTTCTTTACAAATGTACAGCTGAATTAAGCTACCCTAAAATTTGTGTTTCCTTTTCTCCATTTGTGAACTTTATCTGAGGAGAGCTGCGCAAGATGAACTGTGGTGAGTCATTTCTATCTGTCACTCAGTGTCACATCTGTGTGACACAGAGTGCTGTGTGTCCTTGTGGGTTGTCAATCGTCACCGCCAGCTGTGGCCGCAGCATTCCTTTGGGTGAATATCTCACAGTCAATTCATCCGTTCTTTTGTTTTTCTTAAAAAAAAATTTTTTTTAACATTTATTCATTTTTGAGGGTGAGAGAGACAGAGCATGAGTGAGGGAGGGACAGAGAGAGAGAGGGAGACGCAGAATCCGAAGCAGGCTCCAGGCTCCGAGCTGTCAGCACAGGGCCTGACCTGGGGCTCGAACTCATGGACCTTGAGATCACGACCTGAGCCGACATCAAGAGTCGGACGCTTAACCGACTGAGCCACCCAGGCTCCCTGAGAGATGACAGTCTTTTTAACAAATGATGCTGGGACAACTGGACATTCACATATAGAGGAAGAAGGAGAAGGAGGAGGAAAAGCAGGAGGGGGAGGAGGAAGAGGAGAGAGAGGAGGAGGGGAAGGGGAGGAGGAGGGAGAAAGGAGGAGGAGGGGGGAGGAGAAGAAGGAGGAAGAGGAGGAGGGAGAAAGAGAGGGTGGGGGAAGAAGGGGAGGGGGAGGAGAAGGAGGAGGAGGGGGAGGAGGGGAAGAACATCTACTTTCATACGAGAAAGAACTCCGCGTGGTCGTAGCTCTAAATGTAACATGTAAAACAATGAAACTCCCAGAAGAGAAGATCGGAGAACATCTCCACCTCCTCGGGTTTGCCAAACAGTTCTCAGATAAAACACCCAAGACATAATCCATAAAGTTAAAAACAAATTTGATTCATTGAACCATCATCGAAGTTTAAAACTTCTGCTCCAGGGAAGACACAATTAAGGGGACGGAAACCCGACCTACGGGCTGGGAGAAAAGCATTTGCAAACCACCCGCGCAATAAAGGACTTGCATCCCGCCCGCACAACGAATGTTCAAAACACAGTCATAAGAAAACAAGGCACTGAAAGGACGGCCGCTTCACCAAGAAGCACACACGGATGTCGCGTGCACACACGCGAGAGTGTTCAATGCCACTGGTCCCTCAGGGAGACACAGATGAAATCCATAAGGAGACACACACGTCTGAAAATGGCCAAAACTAAAAATACAGACAATGCTAAGTGCTGGAGACGACACAGAGCAATTGGACCTCATTCATCGCTGGGTGGGGGGTGGCGTGGGGGGGGGGGATGCAGACTGGGGTGGCCACTTGGGAAACCGATCGCAGTTCCTCACAAAGCCAAACGGTTCCTCTGGCCCGGAGATCCCCCTGCTAGAAATTTCTCCCCGAGAAATGAACACGGATGTTCGTCCGAACCCTGAACACGTACGTGTGCGGCAGCACTGTTCGTGATCACTGCACCCTAGAAACAACCCCCGTGTGTTCTGTGGGTGAGCACTGCCGTGTGGGGCCCCACAACCGCTCAGCAGCCGGAAGGAACAGGTCCCCGGTGCACCCCCAGCTTGCAGAGGACGGATCTCAAATGCTCCGTGAAAGAAGCCAGTCTGAAAAGCTACCTAATAACAGCATTCATTTGTGCGACCTCCAGAAAAGTACTTTAGAAATCATAGCAACAAAGATCAGTGGTTTCCGGGGACTGGGGAGGAGGCGAGGGTCTGACGACGAAGGAGTCCCTGGAGGGAGAGTTTCTAGGTGGTGGGAGCACATTCCGTCGTCTGTTCGGGTGACAATTTACATGGCTGTGTGCCTTTGTCAAAGTCCCAGAACCGCACACCAAAGAAAGTGAACACAACGCCATGTACATTTCAGAATGAAAACCAAGATAAGTCTGGGGGCGCCTGGGTGGCTCAGTGCAGTTAAGCATCCGACTTTGGCTCAGGTCATGATCTCACTGTTCATGAGTTCGAGCCCCGCTTTGGGCTCTGCATTGACAATGCAGAGCCTGTGTGGAATTTTCTCTCTCTCTCTCTCTCTCTCCCTCTCTCTCTCTCTGCCCCTCGCGGGATTCTCTCTCTCTCTCTCTCTGCCCCTCGCTCACTTGTGCCCTTTCTCTCTTCAAAAGAGAGAAAGAAAGAAAGAAAGAAAGAAAGAAAGAAAGAAAGAAAGACAAGATAAATCTTATTACCAAAAATTACTCCCCAAACATAGAGACACCATAGGAGTGAGAGCATTGGGGACCGTTGGGCACTTCCTGGGGCTGGTGACATCCTCAGTCTTCACCTGGGTTCAGATCAAGTGGATGCAAGTTTCACAAGAATTTATTGGGTTACATATTCATGCTTTATGCGGGGTGTGTGTGTGTGTGTGTGTGTGTGTGTGTGTGTGTGTCTTAAAAATATGCAAGAGCTCGCCCTGCTATTCCCGAATGAACTAAAACGTGACAGATTCCCGCTGGCGCCTGGCACGGGGTGGGGGGAGGGGAGAAGTTAAGGGAACCGAAAAGGAGATTTATTTTGAAGCCGGAGAAACTCACGGAGGCCGGGCCACTGGGGGGGATCGAGGACCCCGGCCGTTCGTTCCGAGGCCAGTGAGCGGGAGCCACAGAAGACGTTAAGCTAGACCCCATGCCACCTGGGTCCCGTCGTGGCGTGCTGGGGGCCTGGTGACCCTCAGGGTCCTGGGCCTGGTGCCCGCATCTGGATCCGGGTCTGTGACTCAGCCTGGCCTCCGGGTTTTTGCCAAGCTGGTTATTTCTGTTCTGCTGTTCCCCGGCTCTTCGTGGCTCAGACCTATTTCTGCTTTTCATCTGCCCGGAGGGTGGAAAGTCACTCAGGCCTCAGGCTTTGGGGAGCACCTCTCCTCACAGCCATCCGGTTGCGGGTGGGGGTGGGGTGGTGAGCAGGGCAGCGCCTGCCAGCCCCAGTGACCCAACGGGGGCCCTTATCCAACTTCCCATCTGCTGTTCGTTATGAATCAACAGCAAAGAAAACCACACGGGTCTTGCGGGTCTTGCCGTGGGGGAGGGCTGACGGTTGCTGCTGTGTGACCCCAGGCACATCACTCACCCTCTCTGAGCCTTGCTGGTGCCATCCGAGAGGTGTCCCGAATTATGTGTATCTCCAGGGGGAGGGGTTTTCCAGAACTTTCTAGAGCCTTCTAGAACCTCTCAAAGCGGGGTTTCTACCGTCAAACAGGGCAAAGATCTGCTGGATTGGAGACAACCCAAGTCCCCTTTCGCTGTGAGTGCCCATCCAGAAAGCAGCCATGTGTCACCGTCCTATTTCTAGGGTCCCGGGGGCCCAGGGGGCAGGGGCAGGTGGCCCCATGGCCTTGTGGGGAAAGTCCCTGAACCGCACGTTCGACCCTCAAGGTCCCCCTGTGCCTAGGCTGCCTGTCCGCCTCCCCCTCCTGGTGACCTTCCTTGACCCCTATTTAAAGCCCCAACCCAAGCACCCAGCGTGCCCTACCCCCTGCTCTGCTCTCTTTTTCGCTCGGAATGTACCATCATCCAACAGCCTTGAATGTTAAACAGGTATTTCCTTATCTGCGTCTCCACCTAGAATGTTCGGCTTAGTGTTGTCACTTTGTGCCCTGCTGTGCTCGGCACTGTCCCTGGCACACAGTGGGCACTCGGTCCTCGTCCGCAAGGAAGAAGGAAGCTGCCTGGTCAGCGTTGAGAGCCTGGGGCCCTGTGGGCGACAGCAGACTCCGGGCCCCGTCTTGTTCTTCCGCCCGGCGCCCGGGCAACTCACTTCCTGGCCCTGTGCCTCAGTGTTGCATCTGCCCATTGGGAAGTCGGGGCGCCGTGCACCTGAGACGGCCCCTCCACGGGAGCCCCCTGGCTTCCGCCCGTTTTCGGAAAAGGTCCTCCTTGGCCGTGCCCCGACCTCTCGACCTCCCCTCATCGGCTCCGCGGAGGGGAAGGAGGGGTGCGCCCGGGGCCCGCCTGGAGGCGGCGTCAGAGGCCCCGGGAGGATGGAGTCCGCCCGTTCTCCAGAATGAGGAAGGAGGGCCCGGTGGGGCGCTGCGGGGACGCTCACTGCACCCTGTGGTTGGGCCCTTCCTCCCGGCACCCCGCCCTCCCCGGGGGGCACCCGCCCTCAACCAGTTTGGCAGGGCAGGCCGGGTCTGGGAGATGGGCGGGGAGCCCTGAGCCTCCGCGCCTTCCTGGGCGCCTCCGCCCGCCCCCAGCCGCCCGCCCCGCGCCCGCCGGACACCCAGGCCTCGCCGGGCGCTCGAGGCCGGGGAGTCGGCGTCCCCGGGGGTGACCCCCCCCCCCCCCCCGCAAGAAGGGTGCGCGGCCCCGGTACGCCCGACGGCCGTCCGGGCGGGGAGCCCTCCCCGGGGCGGGGCCATGCCGCCTCGTGCCCGCTGAGGCCCCCACCATGGCCCGCTCGCTGACCTGGTGCTGCTGCCCCTGCTGCCTGACCGAGGATGAGAAGGCGGCGGCCCGGATCGACCAGGACATCAACAGGATCCTGCTGGAGCAGAAGAAGAGGGACCGCGGGGAGCTGAAGCTGCTGCTTCTGGGTGAGCGGGCGGCTGGGGTGCGCCCGGGACGCCGCCGGGGACCCCACGGGGCCGGGAGAGCCTGACCCACTCGGGGGCGAGAAGTCTAAGGCCCAGAGAGACCAGGTCCTCGCCCCGAGGTGCGGGCAGCGGGAGGCCGGGAGGGGCTTGTGCAGGGGGGGGGGGGGGGCGGGGGCAGGCCCCGCGTGCCCCGCCGGCCTCTGCCCTGGCGTCAGGGGAAGGGGGCCGTGAGCCCAGGCGTGCAGCCGGCCTCCGGGCCTCCCCGCCGGCCGCCGAGGGCCCTGCCCCCTGTCTGTCTGCCCCACGCTGCCCGGGGAGGGCCTGGCCCCCGCCTGCTCTGGCGCGCTCGCGGGGGAGTCCCTGGGCCCGGGCATTGCCCGCGGGCTGCGACCCACTGGCTCACTGATTCATTCATTCGAGAAGTATCGACTAACTCTCCGGGCGGGCGCCGCAGCCACCGAGATGGGCGATGTCCCTGCCTCCGGGGACCTCATCTTGCCCACAGGGAGACAGACGGCCCGGAAGCCAATAAGCAGAGAGAGAGAATTTCCCGCGGCAAGAAGAGTGAGGAGGAAAATAAACCAGGGTGGAAGGGAAGAGTGACGGGGGGCGGCAGGTCGTAAGGCTCCAAGGTTGTGGCCTCCCAAAGCGCAGAGTCTTGTCCCCAACGCGTGTCCACTCCCTCCACCCCTGGGGCCCTGCGGGCTTCCCCTCTGGATGCCAGCCTCAGAGGGGCTCCCGGGACATCCTGAGCCCTGGGGGGGGGGGGGGGGGGGACACCAGGGAAGGTCTCAGGTGTCCGGAAGTCACATCTGCCTGCCCTGGGCCAGGAGGCCGGCCATCTGTATGGCGGCCTCGCTCTTCCCTGCCTCCGAGGTAGGGGGGCCCTGGGGAGTGGAGAGGAGGGTGTAGAAGCCTGGGGCCCCCAAGATTGCACCTTAATTAGGGCCCTTCTGACTCTAGTCTTTTATGGAAAAGACACCCCCCCCCCCCCATTTAGTTTTCCAAGGAACCTGGCATGGGGACGGTCTCAATGGCTCCGTGGCTGGCCCCTCAGACCCCAACTCCTGCAACTTCCTCCTGCGATCCTTTGGCACAGGCCCTTGCCTTCTTTGCTTTTTTCAATTATTTCATTTTCCTGAAGCTTCGGCAAAATCGTCAGTGAGGCTATCTGAGCCTGGAAGGTTTTAATTAAAAATTTAATTACTTGGGACGCCTGGGTGGCTCAGTCGGTTAAGCGTCCAGCTTCGGCGTCAGGCCCCGTGCTGACCGCTCGGAGCCCGGAGCCTGCTTCGGATTCTGTGCCTCCCTCTCTCTCTGCCCCTCCCCTGCTCACGCTCTGTCTCTCCCTGTCTCTCAAAAAATAAGTAAACATTAAAAAATTAAAAAAAAAAAAGAATTAAATTACTTGGGGCGCCTGGGTGGCTCAGTCAGTTGAGCGTCTGACTTCAGCTCAGGTCACGATCTCGTGGTTCATGAGTTCAAGCCCCACATCGGGCTCTCGGCTGTCAGTGTAGAGCCTGCTTTGGATCCTCTGTCCCCCTCTCTCTCTGCCCCTCCCCTGCTTGCATCCTCTTTCTCAAAAATAAATAAAATATATTTTTTTTAATCAAAGAATTTAATTACTTTAATTGCTATCTCTATGTGACATCTTCAGACTAGGTGGGCTATTACAGGAAGAGGATGTATGATATATGATGTATCATATTATTATATTATTATTAGGGCTTTTAATAATATTATTATTAGGGCTACTTAGGCTATCTGTTTTTTCTTGCGTCAGTTTTGGTGATCGATGTCTGTCAAAGAACTTGTCCCTTTCTTCGAAGCTGTCGAAGGTATGGGAATCAATCGTGTGCCCCATTCCCTTGTCCTGAGGGACACGTGAAGCGTCCATCTTTCATTCTGTTTGTCTGCTCGCTTCCTCTCGATCCACCCGGCACGGAGGTTTACCGATGCTGGCGATCTTTCCTTGCACACCTCGAGTTTATGTATCCGAACCTCAGGGCCTTTCCACTTGCTGTTCTCCCTGCCGGTGGCTCTCGGCGTCACCCACGCCTCCATGCGGCCGGTGCTGTCACTCAAGGCAACACAACTCGTGTGTCACCTCCGCAGAGAAGTCTTCCTGGATTCCCTGACCACAAAGGCGGCCGGTCCTTCTCCTTCCTCCTTTCTTCAGGGCACGTACGGACGTTCTGTAGATTTGTTTAACTTGTTCTTTCCTGTCTGTCTCTCCAGTTACACGGAGGTGGGGACCGTGTCTTTCTTGTTCATGCCTCTGTCCCCAGCATCCGGCCCAGGGAGCATAGTGAACCTGACAGAGAACAGATGCCCAGAGCGTAATTTATGAATGAATAAGCGAATGAAGGAATCCTGTCTCTGGGGCGACTTCCCCTGCAGCTGCACCGCATCTTCCAGAGCTGGGAAGGTCCCTGGTGCCACACCACGCTGACCACTGCCCAGCCCTCCCCGCACCAGGAAGCCCCTTCTGCTGGTGTGCGGTGGGGGCAGGGAGGTTGTTCGTGTTCCCAAGCGCTGATGGTGGCCCTGTGGACCACGCTGTGGACTGTGGTTTTGACCACCCCCTACCCCCCAGCCCCAAGGGCTGCTTCCACACCTCTCTCCCTTCTTGAAAACAGGAATTGAAACCAAAAGTTATTTTTTCCTGGAGGTGGCTGGTCTTTTTGAGGAAGCAGGCTGAGGGGCCGGGAGTCTGTCCCTGACAGGAAGCGATTGGCGTGTTGGAGAATGTTGGGGGGGGGGGACGTCAGAATGAAGCCATTAAAGGAGCCAGCTCTGTCCACAGAGCTTGAGGTGGATACCGCTCCTGTCCCCAGGTGGGGAAACCGAGGCCCAGAGAGGCGAAGCGATTTGCCCAAGGTCACACAGCCAGGATCGGAACCTAGAATTCTGGTTCCGGAGCCCATGCATTTGACCTCCCTGTGAATGTGCCTCTGGAGAGAAAAGCCACAGCACCCCAGTGACAGATGGGGAAACTGAGGCCCAGGGAGGTGATGGGATTGGTCTGGGGTCGGCAGCCAGGCTGAGCCAGAGCTGGACCTAGAAGCTGAGCCTCCTGCCCTCCAGCATGTCCCCGTGGCCCCGTCTCCTGGACCATCAGAGGTCTGGGGCGGCCTTCCGCCGTGGAAGGAGCCGCCAGGTTCCCCTTCCTCTCCACCCCCAGGAGGAAGCAGGCCCTACCCCTCTGGCCCACCAGGTGGGAAGAGCTGTCCCTGCAGCCCCCAGCCCCATTTGCGGACTTTCCCGCAGCAGACCAGGAACCTGGGGCCGGAGAGGTTCCAGAATCCTCCTTGGCTTCAGGACAGTCACGGGCTGCAAAGAGAGGGTTCCACCCAGTGGAGTCCTCAGACTTTAGGTTGTGACCCACTCATGAGTCACAAAATCCATGCTGTGGGTGGCGACCGGGATTTTTTTTGTTTTTCCTTTAACGACACAGGACAGAAGAAAATCAGTGCCTCGCAGGTCAGCCGTTGCTCTGTGTGACCTTTGATGGGTCCCCACATGTCTGGGGGAGACCCGAGGTCTGAGAGTTGAAAGGCTACCGGGAAGGAGGTCAAAGGGTGTGGCCCCCTGCGCTCGTCTCGGTCCCCCTTCCCGCAGCCCCCGCAGGACCTGTCCGGCTCCCGAGTGTCTGTGGACACGTGACGTGGACATGACGTTCATTGTCCGATACTCTGACGGCGCCTGACCCGGCAGGCTGGCCGGAGCCCGTTTTGTCAGTGAAGGACCCACCAGGGCTCGAGTTTACTCCCTTGCTTCTCTGCTAGCTGTGGGACCCCGGGAAAATCACCCCACCTCTCTGATTCCCGGGTGTCTTTTGCAAATAGCAAACCGGTGGGACTCTTTGGGGGGGGGGGTTGGCTGAGGACAGGCACGGGGTATTTTGGCCCGGACACCAAGAGTTAAATCAAGCTCGCGGTGACTATGGATATGGGGAACTTTCTGGTTTAATACCGCTAACCCATGAGCTCTGCACTCGGACGGAACGAGGTCTGAGTCCCAGCTTGGCCCCTTAACCGGCTGCGTTGGCCCGAGGCAAGCCCATCAGCCGATCTGGGACTCAGTTTGCCCATATGAAGAGTGGGCCAAGAGCCGTCCTTCTGTCAGGCGATCTCAGACCCATACGGCTCCGTGTTGGAGACTTTCAGGCTGTGGACCCGGGGCGTGGGGGTGTTTTGGGTGTTTTTTGGGGGGAAACTTTTTATTTCGGAATACTTTTAGATGTACGGAAGAGTGGCAAATACAGAGCAGACGTTCCCGTCTACTAAACGGCTTCCCCCGTGTTGACATCTCGTATGACCCCGGTGCACCTGTCCCAGTGGGAGAGCTCCCTCGGAACCTCACAACTGCGCTCCGTGAGCGGCGCTCCGGGCCTGGGATGTGGCCGGTTCCCTGCGGGGGCCCTTTTTCTGTTCCAATTTCCCATTCAGCATCTCGCGTCACATGTCAGGCTTTTCCCCTCGGTTAACTTTTCCGTTTGACATGCTTTCAGACCCACTGAAACGTTGCGCCCGGTTCTTCTGCAAATGTTGGTGTTTTACCATATTTCCTCTCTTCTCCATCTCCCTCCGTCTCGCTCCTTTTTTTTTTTTTGTAAGTTGACTTATTGATTTTGAGAGAGAGAGTGTGGGAGCAGGGGAGGGGCAGAGAGGGGGCGGGGAAGGGAGAGAATCCCAAGCAGGCTCCGCGATGTCAGCGCAGAGCCTGACGCGGGGCTCGGACCCACGAACCACGAGATCGTGACCTGAGCTGAAACCAAGGCTCCGACGCTTAACCGACTGAGCCACCAGGTGCCCCAGAGCAACTCATGTTCTTGGACCTCGAGTCCAGTGGACTTAACCACACCTGGTGTCACCCCAGGCCTGCCCTTGTTGCCCACAGATATGTGGGGACACGGAGCTCCTGGGGGGGCACCCTCTCTTCTCTCCGCCTCCTCCACCCCCACTCTGCTCCCTCCACTGTTTCCTCTTTCTGGGCTCCACCCCTTCCTTTCCTGCTGCTTCCTGTTCCTCCTTCCAGTCCCCCCTCCTGTGCCGGGAAGGACCCCATGCCAGGGTCCCCCAGGAGCTGGGCGGGGCAGGGAGCTGTGGGAGGAGCCTCCCGGTCCCACCCCTCCTGCCTGGGTATCACACCATTTTACAGATGGGAAAACAGAGGCGCACACACATACACACATACACACACACACACACACACACACACACACACACACCAGGGCTCAGGCAGCAGGGAGTCGAGCCTTCCTCTCTGAGCTTCCAGACCGGGACTACCGAAGATCTAAGTGGTATTGTCGCAAGCCCAGGGCTGGCTTTTCTGGGCGTGGGACCCGGGCAGTCCCACAGTGCCCTGGGCTCAGAAGGGCCCCGGCGTGCACTTGGCCCCGTGAATCGTGTAGATGGCCCTGCAAGGACCCCTCTGCCCGCTCTCGTCCATCAGCGAAGCCTTCTTAGTCCGTCTCCCAAATATCTCTCGAATGTCTTCTTTCCACCGGGTCCAGCCCCCGTCGTCACTCACCTAGACCTCCACCCCGGACGCCCTGCCCCTGCCCTCGCCCCCGCAGTCTGTCTTCCCTGCAGCGGCCACCGCAGAACACCTTCGAGGACCTGGGTCGGGTGCCCCGCTCCCCATAGCCCTCCAGGGCTCCCACCTCCCTGGGGTAAAAGCCCGAGTCCTCCGCGTGGCCCCCAGCCCCCCCGCACCACCTGGCCTCCCCCCCCACCCCCACTCTGCTCCAGCCAAACAGCCTTTTTGCTGTTCCTCAGTATTTTCGGCCCCGCAGGCCAGACCCTCTCGGACTGCCCGCTTCTGCTGCCCGAGCGAGCAAACAGCCAGAGGCCATGGGGACACAAATGGCCGTGACTGTGTGCCAATAAAACTTTATTTAGGGACGCCGAAACAGGAATTCCAGACCAGCTCCACATGTGATGAAATACTCGTGTTTTTTTTTTTTTAATTCCTTTCAATCGTTTAAAAATGTCAAACCACCAAGCACAGAAAGTATTTGAGTCGTGAAAGCTGTCGTACAAACTGAAAACCTGCTAGGCACGTGGACACAGGCTGCCGGCTGGCTGGCCCCTCGCGCCCTGGTTGGCTGACCCCCCCCCCCCCCCGGGGCCTCTTACGGGGCACTCGTTTCTCCTCGCAGGCAGGCTCTGACAGCAGGGGAAACTGAGGCACGCAAGGGGAAGGCGCTCGCCCAGGGTTCCGGAGCGGGGTTGGAGCCCCGGGGTGGCGGGTGGCGGGAGACCCTGGGACTGAGCTGCTGGTGGCCCCTCCCCCCCCCCCCAGGCCCCGGCGAGAGCGGGAAGAGCACGTTCATCAAGCAGATGCGCATCATCTACGGGGCGGGCTACTCGGAGGAGGAGCGCAAGGGCTTCCGGCCCCTCATCTACCAGAACATCTTCGTGTCCATGCAGGCCATGATCGAGGCCATGGACTGGCTGCAGATTCCGTTCAGCAGGCCCGAGAGCAGGGTGAGCGAGCGGGGGGCTCGGGCCGGGGCCGCGTGCTGGTGGCCCTGTGGCACTGGGGGTGGGACCCATCCCTTCCGACCCCCCGGGCCCAGGCTGTGTCCACTAGGACCCCCGGGGCAGGATGCGTGCCCTCTGACCCCAAAGCCCAACACATCTTCCCCTCACAACTTCTGGGGCAGGACCACGTCCCCTCAGACGCCCCCACCCTCTCAGGCCGAGTCCCCTCAGAAACTGCCACCCTGTCAGGCCGAGTCCCCTCAGACACCCCCACCCTGGTGGGACCATGTCCCCTCGGACCCTCCAGATCAAGACTATGTCCCCTCAGAACCACAGGTCTGGGCCGTGTCTCATAGAACCCTCCATTCAGGGCCATGTCCCTTTGGACACCTGGGACAGGGCCGTGTTTCTTGGGTCCCCAGGTCTTGTCAACTCTACCCCAGGAGTTTCCGTGCATTCCAGGCAACTCGGCATCAGCCCCCCTCTCGTGCTGTCCTGTGGGCCCTGTGATGACAGGGGTGGCCTGGGTGGGGGGGGTCCCGAACCAGCACCCGCTTTGCTGTAGCAATGTTAATACCATCGACCGGCGACAGAGTCCGGCTTCGGGGCGGGCAGCTCCGTGTGCACGTGTCACAGGAACACCTCCCACGCTCTCCACCCTCGTCACCAGTGGGGGTGTGCACAGTGCGGTACGGTTCCCGGCAGGCCTCTCGCACGTGGTCCTCCTGAGGAACTAGAAGGTTACGGCCTCGAGTGGCAGATGCCCAGATCTCCCTGCCCCAGCCCCATGCCGCTGTCCGTGTCCATGAGTTTGCTTTCTCTAGAAGCCTCACGCAAGTGGGGTCATGCAGTGTTCGTCCTTCTGTGCCTGGCTTATTTCACTTAACGTGATGTCCCCCAGATTCATTCATGTTGTTACCTATTGCGGATTCCCCTTCTTTTTTTAAGGCTCAGCAATAGCCGTGTGTGTGTGTGTGTGTGTGTGTGTGTGCGCACATGCACCACATTCTCTTGATGGACATTTAGGTTGTTTCTACGCCTTGGCTATTGTGACTCGTGCTGCAGTGAACACAGGACGTTAGTATCTTTTCAGGATCCTGATTTCAATTCTTTCGGGTAAACGCTCAGAAGTCGCATTGCTGGATCATAGGGTAGTTTTATTTTAATTTTTTTGAGGACCCTCCACACTTGTTCGCATTCCCCCCAACAGCACACGAGGGCTCCAATTTCTCCACAGCCTCGCCAGCACTTGTGGGTTTTAAAAAAATATTTATTTATTTTTGAGAGAGAGAGAGAGAGAGAGAGAGAACAAGCAGGGGAGGAGCAGATCACGGGAGACACAGAATCTGAACTGTCAGCACAGAGCCTGACGCGGGGCTCGAACTCACAAACCGTGAGATCGTGACCTGAGCCAAAGTCGGATGCTTAACTGACTGAGCCACCCAGGTGCCCCTAGAATAGCGGTTTTAACTGAGCTCTAACACACGTGCTGAAGAAGCCAGTTCACAAGCTCAGTGAAGCCATCACAACGTAAGTGCACGTGTGTAATCGCTGCCCAGGACGAGAAGCAGAACTTGTCCCCAGAGGCTCCTTCCCCAAATCACTACCCCCCAGGAGTAACCAGCAGCTATATTGGGGTTATCTATTTTTAGATAGACACGTTCTCGCATGTCTGGCTTCTGACACTGCTCAGTATGTCTGTACTTCTTCCATCTTTGGGGGCATAGTTGTGGTTTGTTCATTTCTATCATATGTGTTTCATGAAAACCTACACATCTCTGTTGGGTATCTGTGTAGAAGTAGATTTGGATCATAAAGTAGATTAGATTAGGAGGAGACACCAGACCGTCTCCAAGCACTTGACTATTTCACACTCCTGCCAGCAGTACATGAAGAGTTCCAGTTGCCACTCATCCTTGCCAACATTGGATGCTGTCGGCTCGTTTTAGCCATTCTGGTGGGTTCTTGGAGGTATTTCATTGTGGTTCTGATTTGCATTTCCCTGATTAAGAAGGAGGCTGCACACCTCTTCACAGGTTTATCGGACATTTGGATATACCATTTTGTGAAACAACTGTTCAAATCTTTCGCCCATTTTTGTTTTTGGCTTTGTTTTTGCCCTTTTTTTTTTCTTACTGATTTATAGCAGATTCTTTGTATGTTCTGGAAGAGAGCACTTTGTTGTGTATTTTGTAAGTATTTTCTCCCCATCCATACCTTGCATCTTCATTGTTTTCATGGTGTCCGGATGAATAGCTCTTAATTTTAATGAAGTCCATTATGTCAGTCTTCTGCTTACTGGTGTGTTGTTGGATTTTTGCTTTTTGTGTTTGTTTGTTTGTTTGTTTGTTTGTTTGTTTTTGGTAGCCAGCTTAAGAGATGTTATTCCCCCTCAAGGTCATGATGAAATTCTCTATCGCTATCTTTAACTTTTTTTACTTACTTGTTTTTTAAAGTTTTATTTATTTATTCTTGAGAAAGCAAGAGAGAGAAAGCACGCTCATGGGAGCAGGGGAGGGGCAGAGAGAGAGGGAGAGAGAGAGAGAATCCCAAGCAGGCTCTGTGCTGTCAGCATGGAGCTGGACACGAGGCTTGAACCCACGAACCGGGAGATCACGACCTGAGCTGAAACCAAGAGCGGGATGCTCAACCGACTGAGCCCCCCAGGTGCCCCTCTATTGCTGTCTTTTAAGTGGAGCTTTATTGTTTCAGATTTAGATTTACATTGTACCTGGAATTGATTCCTGTGTAGGGTGTGATCACGTTTCTTTCCTTTTTTATCCTCCTGGTGCAGCTATTCAATGGTGGCAGTGCCCCTTAACATTTTTCCCACTGTACCACAGTCTCGTCTTTGTGATCAATCGGGTGTTCAGATGTGCCTGGATCTGTTAACGCTCGCGGTTCTGTTCTGTTGGTCAATTTCTCTGCCTTTGAGTGAACATCATTTCATGTTAGTGATTGCAGCTTCCTAATACGTAGTCTCGGAGCCTGCGAGTGGAAATCCTTCCACTTTGTCCTCCAGAATGGCGTCGGCTGCTCCGGGCCCTTTTGCATTTCTACATTAAGTTTAGAATTATCTTGTCAGTTTTTACGCGCACACACGCCTTTCTGGGATTTGGGTAGAATTGCATGGAATCTGTAGATTAATTTGGGGAGAACTGGCAGCTTAAAAATGCTGAGTCTTTCAATCCACGAACACAGCATAGCCTTCCAGTTATTTAGATCCTTTACATTTTTTCCTTAGCGGGACGTCTGGGCGGCTCAGTCGGTTAAACGTCCGACTTTGACTCAGGTCACGATCTCAAGGTTCACAAGTTCGAGCCCCATGTCAGGCTCTGTGCTGACAGTGCAGAGCCCCCTTTGTTGTTGTTGTTTTTTTAATGTTTTCTTTTTTTCTTTCTTTATTTAGAGAGCATGAGCAGGGGAGGGGCAGAGAGAGAGAGAGGGAGAGAGAGAATCCCAAGCAGGCTCCATGCTGCCAGCACAGAGCCCGATGCGGGGATCGAACTCACAGACCGTGAGATCATGACCTGAGGTGAAATCAAGAGCCGGGCGCTTAACCGACTGCGCCACCCAGGTGCCCCGCAGAGCCTACTTTGGATCATCTCTCCCCCCGCCTCACCCCTCCTCCGCTCGCACGCGCGCGCCGGCTCGCACAAATAAACATTTAGTAAACAATTTTTTTCTTCGTGATGTTTGTATATTTCAGCGTGGCGAGATTTCACGTGTGTTGTTAGATTTATTCCTAGGTATTTGAGATCTTTTTTTTTTTTTGCTACCGTAAATGGGATTTAAATTCTTGAAAACGTCCACCAGTTAGTGGTTAATATATAAGCCACACATAGGATGTGTGTCTGTTGATCTCGCCAAGGTAACTAGTTTATTCTGACAGCTCATCGCTAGACTGTGTTGGACTTTCTACGTGCAGCCATGCTCTCGGCGAGTAACCACCGTGCGACATACTCCTTTCCAAACCTGACGCCTTTCGTTTCCTTTCCCTCTTGGGTGGCCCTGGCGAGGACCTCAGTAGAAGTGGTGGCCCTCGTGGTCACACTCCCAGGCACAGAGGCACACACACACCCCCACGAGCATACACGCACGTGCCCACGCGGACACACGCACCCACGTGCACAGGCCAACGCGAAGTCTGAGCCGCCGTCCCTGCTGGAAGGAAAGGAGGACGGGTGGAGGCAGGGGAGGGGCAGCACGAGGGGCCGGCGGGCGCACGGCTCCGGCTGCGTGTGCCTCGACCTCCCCGCGGGACCTGCACGCATTGTTTCATCACGCTACCTGTCTGTCGTGAGGGCACCTGTAGCGACTTGCCTCATGAGCGTCAAAGATGCAGAACTGATGTCCCTGCACGTGCCTTCCCTGCTGCCCCTCTGCCCTCCATCTGGGGACAAAGTGGGGCGCGAAGGAAGGAGCAGAGGCGAGGCGGGGGGGGGGGGGCTAGGAACTGCGGTGGGGGGGGGGGCGTTCCGTCGCAGAGGGGCACAGTGGCTGGCGGGGATGTCTGACTCGCCCCGTCCCTCCCTCCCCAGCACCACGCCAGTCTGGTCATGAGCCAGGACCCCTACAAAGTGACCACTTTCGAGAAGCGCTGCGCCGTGGCCATGCAGTGGCTGTGGAGGGACGCCGGCATCCGGGCCTGTTATGAGCGTCGCCGGGAGTTTCACCTGCTGGACTCGGCCGTGTAGTGAGTGCGGGGCTCGGGGGCGGCAGGTGTGGGGCCCAGATGCAGCCGGTGGCGAACTCGTCCCGGGACAGAAGGGGCCCAGGCTGGTTGGCTCCCACTGCGGGAGGTGCTGTGGATGGTCTTGCTCCCGGGTGACGTCGTTCCTGGGGGGACACAGCTCCTAGGGTGACGTCGTTCCTGGGGGGACACAGCTCCTAGGGTGACGTCGTTCCTGGGGGGACACAGCTCCTAGGGTGACGTCGTTCCTGGGGGGACACAGCTCCTAGGGTGACGTCGTTCCTGGGGGGACACAGCTCCTAGGGTGACGTCGTTCCTGGGGGGACACAGCTCCTAGGGTGACGTCGTTCCTGGGGGGACACAGCTCCTAGGGTGACGTCGTTCCTGGGGGGACACAGCTCCTAGGGTGACGTCGTTCCTGGGGGGACACAGCTCCTAGGGTGACGTCGTTCCTGGGGGGACACAGCTCCTAGGGTGACGTCGTTCCTGGGGGGACACAGCTCCTAGGGTGACGTCGTTCCTGGGGGGACACAGCTCCTAGGGTGACGTCGTTCCTGGGGGGACAGTGCTCATCACCACGCAGTGACACTCCCTGGGCACGATGCTGGGCGTTGAGGGCGATTTGACAGCTGCAGCCTGTTCCCAGGCCATCACTTTTCTTGGGACAGCGTCACTCCTGGGGGTGACAGCTCTCCCAAGGTGACACCCCTCCCCCGGTGACACTGTCCTTGAGTTCACGCTGTCCTTGAAGTCCTGCTGTTCCGAGGGTGAGGCTGCTTCGCCCCGTGCTCCCTCAGCCTCAGGGTGATGCTCCCAGGCCACCTGCAGACCCAGAGGTCCGGCCCGTCCCCAGCAGCTCCCCTCCCCCCGCGGGGTCGTCTCTGGGCTTTGGAGGGGGCTCTGAGAAACAAAGGGAGGCTGCGAGACTAGGCCTCAGGGCTCCTCACTCCACAGCTACCTGTCCCACCTGGAGCGCATCACCGAGGAGGACTACATCCCCACGGCACAGGACGTGCTCCAGAGCCGCATGCCCACCACCGGCATCAATGAGTACTGCTTCTCCGTGCAGAAGACCAACCTGCGGTGAGCCCACGGCCCGGAGCTGGGGAAAGCTTCCTGTAGGAGGGGGCAAAGGAACTGGGGCCCTGAAGGATGAATAGGAGTTTCCCAGTACCGGTCCTCAAGCGGCTTCCAGGCTGAAGGAGGCTGAGCTGGATCTAGACACCTGGAGTCCCCAGGCAGTCAGGTGTGGGACCTGGAAGAGCCCAGAATGAGGCCACCAGAGGTCCAGGAGGGCAGGTCTTCCTGAAGGAGGGGACATTGGTATTGGGGCATTGAAGGTTGAATAGGAGTTCAGTCGGATAACTTGAAGGGCTGCTGGGTAGGAGGAGACGGAGACTGTGTGGTCAGCGGTTTTCCAGAGGGATCGATTTGGGCCTGGGGAAGCTCAGAGGGTGATCCCCCTGATGGGGTGAGGCTGGAGGTCAGGGGACTCAGGAGTGGGCGGGAGCCATGATCCAGGCAGGAAGCGCTGGTAAGGGCCAGGGCAGTGGTCGCGGGGATGGAAATGAGGGGATGGAGCAAAAATTGTTTCCGACGTAGAATGGGCAGGACCAGATGAGCCCAAGGAGCAGAGAATCTGGGTGATGGGGTAAATGTCAGGTCACGGTGGTGGTGGCAGCGTGGGGGTGTTAGACTAGACAATGATGTCCTTTGGGGCACGTTGAGTCTGAGGGATCTGGGGCATCTGGGAGGTGGCTAGACACACACAGGCCTGAGCTGGAAGGCAGAGGCGTGAGTGGCCAGCGCAGCAAGGGGTCCAGGCAGAGTGACGGCCAGCGTCGAAGACTAAAGGTGAGGTCGGGAAGAGTACACCAGGAAAAGCGACTTCTGGGATTGGCATTTAGAGGGTCATCAGTGACCTTAACAAGCTCCGTGTCTGTGGGCTGATGGCAGGGAGCTGTGGAGGGTGCGGGGTGAGGACTGGACACAGGGGTTGTGCTCACCTCACCCATACTGAGTCTCACACTGTCCTGAATTGATACCCCAAACGTGCTCCTCTGGCCTTTGCAATAGTCCTCACCAGGAAGGCTCATAATTTATCTGTTTGCCATCAGTCTCCTCCCCTGACGGAGAGCCCCACAAGGCTAGGGGCTGAGTTTGATTCCTCTGCTTTGCTAGCGATGATCAGCTCAAGATCAGAGTGGAAGTTAGTGAATGTGGGAGGAGAGTTGGAAAGATGGAAGGATAAATGAGTGGATGGATGGGTGAGTGTATGTATGTATAGGTGTGTGGAGGGTGGGTGAACGGGTGGGTGGATGGACGCAAGAGTATGTGGGTGGTTGGATGGATGGTTGGTTCAATGGTTGGGTGGATGGATAGATGGATGGATGGATGGATGGATGGATGGATGGATGGATGGACAGAAGAGTATGTGGGTGGTTGGATGGATGGATGGATGGATGGACAGAAGAGTATGTGGGTGGTTGGATGGATGGATGGATGGTTCAATGGTTTAATGGATGGATAGATGGATGGATGGATGGATGGATGGATGGATAGATGGATGGACGGAAGAGTATGTGGGTGGTTGGATGGATGGATGGTTCAATGGTTGGATGGATGGATAGATGGATAGATGGATGGATGGATGGATGGATGGATGGATGGATGGATGGAAGAATATGTGGGTAGTTGGATGGATGGATGGTTCAATGGTTGGATGGATGGATAGATGGATGGATGGATGGATGGATGGATGGATGGAAGAATATGTGGGTGGTTGGATGGATGGATGGTTCAATGGTTGGATGGATGGATAGATGGATGGATGGATGGATGGATGGATGGATGGATGGATGGTTCAATGGTTGGATGGATGGATGGATGGATGGATGGACAGAAGAATATGTGGGTGGTTGGATGGATGGATGGTTCAATGGTTGGATGGATGGATGGATGGATGGATGGATGGACAGAAGAGTATGTGGGTGGTTGGATGGATGGATAGATGGATGGATGGATGGAAGAGTATGTGGGTGGTTGGATGGATGGTTCAATGGTTGGATGGATGGATGGATGGACGGATGGATAGATGGGTGGATGGATGGACGGAAGAGTATGTGGGTGGTTGGATGGATGGATGGATGGTTCAATGGTTGGATGGATGGACGATGGACGGATGGATAGATGGGTGGATAGATTGGTAAAAGTTTAGGAATGAAGGTAGAGGTTGGGGAAGTCACAGGAAAGGCTGGGCTGAGGTGCTGATTATTAAGTGAGAACCCTTGAGTGTGTTCCTAGGTGAGGAGAGAGCTAATCAGTGGGGTTAAGGATCAGAGGGATCCGATTAGGAGATGGGAGGCTGGCAAGTAACCTACCCCACATATATCTCAGTCCGCTAAGCCCCACTTGTAGCCACTGCACCCCTATCCCGCTCTGGGGTTGGAGGGGGTCTGAAGAGGCACAAGAGGGGTTGCTTGGTCTGTCGGATAAGGAGCCACAGGCACTAGCCTTGGCTTCCCGTCCATACAAAGGGGCAAGTCCCTTCTTGCTCTGAGGCTCTGGCATTTCCTGTTGGCTGCCTGTGTAACAGTTCCATCCCCGGGGAAATGACGCAGGGCTTGTTATCAGTGACCCACATTTCTTAGAGAGAGAACAGGAAGGCGGGAGGGCTCAGGCTTTGTTGTGGTGTGTGTGTGTGGGGGGGGGTGGAGGCTGGGCTTTCGCCCTGGGCCACACACCGAGGGGATGGCGTTGTCCAGCCAGGATCGTGTGGCCGCATTTCACAGATGGGGAAACTGAGTTCTGGAGCTCTTCTGCGCTTTGCCCCCCCTACCCCCCCCCCCCCAGCCAGCCAGAACCAGGGCAGATTCCGGATGTGTCTGACCCTCTGTCCTCTAACACGGGGGCAGAAATCAGGCAGCCCAGGGCAGAAGCCCGGGAAAATGTCCCCCTCCCGTGCCTCAGTTTCCTCGTGTGTAAATGGGCAAAATAGTAACACCCACCTTGCGAGGTGGGTGAAAGGCAAATAACACACAAGGGGCATTGGCCCAGTAGCTGGCACAGATTCTGGCTGCTATTAATATTGGTCTTGACGTGTCCCAGCTGTCTGGGGTGCCGTGTCACGGGGCCCTGATGGGGTCTGAGTTCTGACCCGGGCTGGCTCCTGGCAGGATCGTGGACGTCGGGGGCCAGAGGTCGGAAAGGAAGAAATGGATCCACTGCTTTGAGAACGTGATCGCCCTCATCTACCTGGCCTCGCTCAGCGAGTATGACCAGTGTCTAGAGGAGAACAACCAAGAGGTGAGGTCCACTGTGGGTGCGGGGGCACCGCCTCCTGCTGGCCCCCAGGCATGCAGCCGAGCAGGACAGCCCATGGCCACGCTTGATGGGGTCCGGGTGTGTCTGGCGTGGCTCTGAATCCCGCCCCCCACTCTTCCGTGGTCAGAGCGCTGCGTCCCGAGACACAGATACGCACACACACAAAGGGACACCGGAGCCCCTGGACGCAGCCCCCCCCAGGAAGCGCAAGGCAGCTGGCCTGGGAAAATGGGTCATTGCCTCAGGGGCAGTGTCCTGCTTTTATTCCGAAAGGCTGGACAACACTCTTTTGTGAGATCTTCTCCTAATTAAGACCCGGCCCATTTCTGACATCTGGGCTTTTAGGGGTTATGGTTCCACACGGACAGTTTGGGGATCCAGGGGTCAGAGGCTATCGTCCTGACTTTCAGACCGAATCACACAATGAATTTGAGGTCGTTCTGCCACAGAGCTTGCTCCAAGGCAGCCACACGAGGCGTCCTAGTTTCCTGGGCTGTCCTAACAAAGTACCACAGCCCGGGGGGGCCGGAGCCACGGAGACTTTTCTCCCAGCGCCCGAGGCCACACACCCCGGATCCGCACGTTGGCCAGGCTCGGTCCTCCTGAGCCTGCGGGGGAGACCGTCCCAGGTGCTCTCCGCTTCTGGGGGTCACTGGCCACCCTTGGGGTCCCTTGTTCTGTGCACCCGTTACACATCTCCGCCTCCTGTGGTCCCATGGACTTTTCCCCACGTATCTGGGTCCAAACGTCCCCTCTTTAAAAGGACACCTGCCACCAGACGCGACAATCTAGAAGGACCTCTTCTTAACTAATTACATCTTCAAAGACCCTATTTCCAAGTATGGTCCCATTCTGTGGTTCCAGAGGGGCGTCAACTTGGGGACATTAGTCAAAGCAGTACGGGCCACACAAAAGCGTGGGCCACCCCCTCCGACCCAGCCGGGAATCGGGGAGCCCTGAGCTCCCGGACGGTAGGCTGGCAGCCCCCTCTCCACGTGGGGGAGGGCTCGTGTCTGGACCAAGGTGGCCGTCGTGTTGGAGCCATGGTCTGCCTGTTCCCCCCCCCCGAACAGAACCGAATGAAGGAGAGCCTGGCCCTGTTCGGCACTATCCTGGAACTGCCCTGGTTCAAAAGCACGTCCGTCATCCTCTTCCTCAACAAAACTGACATCCTAGAGGAGAAGATCTCCACCTCCCACTTGGCTACCTACTTCCCCAGTTTCCAGGGTGAGTGGTTCTAGAACTCTCTAAGCCCTTCGGCTCCAACGAGCAGCTCCCAGGAGAGATGCTGGTCCAGACCCTGCCCCAGCTGGAGTCAGTGGAGTTTCAAACGGGATCACACAGACCTGAGTTCCAGGCCCAAGCCGTGAGCCTCAGTTTCCCCCTCTGTGTGTGTGGGGGGGAGATGGCAGCCATCATTCCCGAAGCACCTGCTTCAAGCAGGGGTTCTAAAGAGGCAGGTGTTACAGATTCTCTGCGCATGGTCTGCTGTCGAGCTCATCGTCATGAGCCACACCCGGAGGGTGTCAACCTTTTCCAGACTCTGCCTAGGTTTTCGAGACTTCTTTTTTTGAGTCGTTCATAGTCACTGCATCTATGTCTAATCAGATAGCAGAATAATTGTTTTAATTGTTACTTTTAAGAGAGAGAGAGAGCAGAGAGAGGCAGACAGAGGATCTGAAGAGGGCTCCACACTGAAAGTGGGGGGCCCGAGGTGGGGCTCGAACTTACGAGCTGCAAAATCATGACCTGAGTTGAAGTCGGACGCCCAACCGACTGAGCCACACAGGCGCCCCCTCGGTTAGCAGAATACCAAGGAAATAGGTGCCTGACCTTCGAACAAGTCCTTCCAGGACACAACGTCTTCACAGACACAGCAGCCCTCTTTCCTGCGGTGCTTGTAGCTAACAGGTTTGTGCAGCGTCTCGGCAATTGCGCGTGAATCAGGACAGGACGACCCCACTGAGCGGGTTTGGGGGCGAGCCGTCAGCGCAGACGGAGGGGCGAGGGCCTGGCCGCCTAGAGAGGATTACGGGGGAGTCGGGCACAGGTCAGCGTATCCCGCAGAGGGGAGGTGGGGTTTCGGAGGGTCCCGGGAAGGGGTGTATTGGCTAGCACTTTCCGCCCAGGGCCACTGCGAGGACGCAGCATGGCTGTCTCAGGGTAGCCAGACGTCAGCCCGGGGGGTGGGGTGGGGGGAAGCCTCTGCTCCCGACGTGGTGGCCTCAGAGGTCCCGGATGGTCACAGCCGCCTCATTCTATGGCTCAAGCTAACCAATTACATCTGAAAAGACCTTATTTCCAAATGAGGTGACTTGGTCATATTCTGAGGTTCTGGGGGGACGTGGATCTGGGGGAACACTGTTCACCCCAGTACACAAGCACCGTGGCAGATGAAGGTCTTAAGCCCGGTGACATCACCACGGGCGTGACGCTTGGCCTTGTCAGGTCTCGCAGCCCACGAGGCCAATCTCAGCCAATCCTACCCGAAGACTTAGGGGCCCGAGAGACAGATGGCAACTTGTCCCAGCATGGCGGACGCCCCTTGTTCCCTTCCCGGCTGGGCGGCCTTGGGAATGGGAACATGGTCTGGAGAGTCGGGGGAG
This sequence comes from Panthera leo, assembly GCF_018350215.1. Classification (NCBI taxonomy): domain Eukaryota; kingdom Metazoa; phylum Chordata; class Mammalia; order Carnivora; family Felidae; genus Panthera; species Panthera leo. The sequence continues at coordinate 2,445,895 of NC_056680.1, forward strand.
GGGGGGGATAAAGTGGATAGTTTTGAGGGACTGTTTTCCTTCATGTCAAAGGAAACGCTCATGACTCACCTTTTTCTCCCAGCCAAAGGGGCTGCAGTACTCTGCCGACTTCCGGGTCTCAGTCCTTGCCTGTTCTGTACTGAATAACGTTTGTGATTACAACAGCGGCTAAAGTGTCTAACGCTGCCAGAGGCGCCCTCACGTGTGGACTCATTTGATCCTCGTTAAAAAGTCCTGTGCAGTGGAGCTCTTCCTCCTCACCGCTATAGAGGTGGGGAAACTGAGGCACAGAGAGGCGCAATCGCTTGCCAAAAGTCACACGGCCAGCGGGTGGCAGAGGCAGGATTCGAACCCAGGCTGTCCGGACCCGGAGCCACCAGCCTTAACCACTGGGTACCCTGCCTGTCTGGAAGAATCAGAATAACATTCTGATTATGGAGCACAGAGCCCTCCACATGAGTGCATTGAATCCTCACGACTCTGGGAGGCTTGGGACTGTTAGGATCCCCATTTTACAAATGGGGAAACTGAGGCTCACAGCGCTAACATGGACTAACATATAAGGCAACCCAACGAGTAAGTAGGAGAACCAGGGCTTGGGTTCTAGAAGCCCTTGCCCACATTGTGCTTGGGAGAGAGAGAGAGAGACTGAGCATGGCAGGTGCCTCACCAGGGTGGCCACCCCTCCCCTTCTCTTGGCCTCGGTTTACCCCTCTGCACCTCTCAGGAATGTCTTTCTCTGCAGCTCTAGGCTCCCATCCCCTTAATCGCAAGCCCAGCCAAGTGAGAGGGTTTCCTTCTTTAACCCAGTTCTGCCTAAAGTCCCAGGGCCAAGTCTTATTGGTCCGTTCCAGGTCATGTGACTCACCTGAGTCCATCCTCGATGATCCCATTGGCTGGACCTGATAGTCGTGTGACCCTCTAGAAAAACCAAAGATGGCGCCGGCCTGCACCACGGCGCGTGGTTCCTGGGGCGCCTGCAGCCCCGTTGATGTCCATGCGTGGAGCAGGGTCTCCAGATCCCCTCCTTGACCCAGGAGACTCTCCCTCCTGCCCCACGAGCCCCGTGCCCTGACTGCGCATCCCCCCCTCCCCTCCCCCAGGCCCGAAGCAGGACGTGGAGGCAGCCAAGAAGTTCATCCTGGACATGTACACTAGAATGTACGCCAGCTGCGTGGACAGCGCCGACGAGGGCAGGAAGGGTCCGCGCTCCCGGCGACTCTTCAGCCACTACACGTGCGCCACGGACACGCAGAACATCCGCAAGGTCTTCAAGGACGTGCGGGACTCGGTCCTGGCCCGCTACCTGGACGAGATCAACCTGCTGTGAGCCAGGCCCCGCTGCCCCCGGGCTCAGACCCGCGCGTGGCAGGCGGGACCTGCGGGCGGACCAGGTGCTCAGGGAGCCCAGATGCCGCTTGTCGCTGGGCCCCAGGTCCAGGTGGCCGAAGGGCTGTGAGTGAGTCAGAGGTTGACGGCGGCGGGTCGTCGTCCCCCTCCTGTCTCTGCCCCTCGCTAGGACAGCCCCTGGGTTTGCCCCCCCCCCCCCCCCTTGACTCAGTTTACCTCCTCGGAAAGGGAGGGCAAGGGCCACTTGGGATGCCAGGGTGGGGGGAAAAGTGGGGCGAGCAGAGGATGTAGGATCTCTCCTGGGCAGAGGCCGGGACCTCCGCGGAGGTGCTGCCCCAGCCCCGTGATGCGGGAGTGGGCCTTCCATCGAGGGACCGGACTCTGGCGCCCCCTAGCGGACAGGAAGCGGCACCGACCCGCTGAGGCCTGGGTGGCGCGGGGACTTCCTGTTCCCGGCTGGAAAAGCGCCCCGGAAAACGCTGTCCCTTTCACGATCTGAGGCTCACAGCGTGTCCTGCCCTGTTTACAGACGAGGGAACCTGAGGCCCACAGGCATCCCCCCGCTTCCCAGGCTGGGGGCCGGGCGCACCGCAACATCCCTTCTGTATTTATTCCCTCCCCTTCTGTGGCGCCCCTCGCAGGACATTAAAGAAACGACATTCTGGACACCTGTGGTTTCTTAGGGTCGTCCTGTTTATCACTATGCAGCCCCTTCTCGGGGCGCCTGTCCCAGGCGGGGTGGCACCACGGAGCAGGAGGGAAGCGATCGTGTGGACGTGTGGGACGCGTCAGCCCACCCTGTGTTGTTACCCCAAAATTCCAGGAGCCCCCACCCACCTCGGATGAAGGTGAAGGTTCAGACGTCGATGGCTCCACTTACCCGGGACCGCGGTCTCCCGCCACCCTCAGGGCCCGGCGGGTCACAAGCCAGCCCACCTCTGCTTTCCGATGAGGAAACCGAGGCACAGAGACACGGAATCATCTGACGAAGGCTCCAGCCTGCGAGATGGCAGAGCCGAGAAACGGATTCATCCAACGCTTTTTGCCTTTTACTTTTAAACCTATAAACTTTATGTTTCGGAATAGTCCCGTTTACAGAAAAATTGTGCAGCTAAGTACAGAGTTGCCTTACGAAAGCACACTCAGTGTCCCCTACTGTTCGCATCTTACGTTAATATGGTACTTTAAAATTTTTCTAACTTTTAATTTTATTTTAGAGAGGGGGGAGGGGAGAGGGGCAGAGGGAGAGAGAATCTTACCCACGCTCCACACTGTTGGTGGAGCCCGATGCGGGGCTCAATCTCACGACCCTGAGATCCCGAGCTGAGCTGAAATCAAGAGTCGGGCGCTCAACCGACTGAGTTGCCCATGTTTGGTAATTTTAAAGAACTTCTTGGTTTTATTCAGAGATTCATGAATCGGGGAGCATCGCATCTGGCAGACAGATAGAAGCCCCTGGCTTGATTTTCATGAGCTTGGCAGTTTTCAAGCACGCTGGGCAGGGATTGCCTTGGTTTCCCGGGACCACAAAATAAAGTGCCACACACTTTGTGACTTCATGGCAGATTTTTACGCTCAGTTCTAGAGGGCAGAAGTCAAGGTGTGGCAGGGCTCTCTCCCTCCAAAGACCCCAGGGCTGGATCCTTCCCTTCCCGCGCCTTCCAGCTTCTGGGGGCTCCAGGCGCCCCTTGGCCTTGGCTCAGTCCCTCCTGTATCTCCGCCTCTCTTCATGTGGCCCCTTCTCCCGTGTGTGTCCACGTTTTCCCCCCTCAGAGGGGACAGCGGTCGTACTGAATGGGGGCCCACCCTAATGACCTCGCCTCAACTTGATTACACCCGCAAAGACCCTATTTCCGATGAGGAAATGTGGTCACGTGAGGTCACAATGACGTCACGTGCCCAGCTATCGGGGGCGAGGACTCCAGATCTCCCTGCAGGTATTTCGGGGATCGTCCCTCGGTGGAGGTTTGCCTGGAGCTTTCCTCGAGATTAGGCTGAGCTGGCGGGCTTCAGGGGGCAGGACCACAGAGGCAAAGGGCCACTTGCCCCTCATCGTAGCAGGAAGACCGGTGTGACACCGCTGTGGGCGTCGGGTCCCTGGCTGAGGGGTCGCCCAACCCTTTGAAAACCTTTTTTTTTTTTTTTTTTTTCTGATTGTGGAAAATACCAAACCTACGAAAACAGGGAGGTGAGGCAAAGCCGCGCTGGGACTTCTGTGGGTTCAAGACGTTATTGCTTTCATAGGTCTCGTCCTCCAGAAGCAACTGTTAAAAATTGTTTTCTTGTTAAAAAAAAATTTAATGTTTATTTTTGAGAAGGAGAGAGAGAGAGAGAGAGAGAGACCGTGCGTGCATGGGGGAGGGGCAGAGAAAGAGGGAGACTCAGAATCCGAAGCAGGCTCCGGGCTCCGAGCTGTCAGCACAGAGCCCGACGCGGCACTCGAACCCACGAACCATGAAATCATGACCTGAGCCGAAGTCAGATACTTAACCGACTGAGCCATCAGGTGCCCCTTAAAAGCTGTTTTCTTAACAACTGTGTTGGTAGAAAGACCAGTGAAATCCAGAGGGGGCTCACTGTTACATATTCATGATGGTTGTATTTGTTTCCTTCTTCTAATTTCAAAAAGGAATGAAAGAGATTCGCACAGGCCCCTGAAAGTGTCATGGGCAGAAAGCGTAAGCTGAGCCTGAGCCCGGGACCGAAAACCCCCATCCCTATGCAGTCAGTTGGCATTGACCCTTCCTGGCTGGCCCATTTCCGGCCCTCCCTCCTCCTGGCCCCACCACACCTGCCTCGTGGTGACTCTGATTATCCTTGACCTCGCGCCGTTTCATCATCACGCACTTGAGGGCCCCCTTCTGAGACAGAAGGCCTCCCGCCTCCAAAGTCTAGCTAGCCCGTGGACTTTGTTCCAAATTGGCCAGCCTTCCGTGGACGCCCCTTTCCTGGTCCAGGATCCCTGGTCGTGCTGTGTTGGCTCTGTGCCCTCATTCCGGGGTGGCTCGTCTTTGTCCCTCACGTCCCCTGGGAAGGGTTCTGTTCAGTTCCCAAAGCCAGGGTTTGTCTGGTATTTGCTCTTGATTTGACTGACCCCGTGCATTTTTGGCAAGACTCCCTCGGGAGTGATGCTGGGACCCGCTCAGCGTGTCGCCGGACTGGGCCCACAGGGGCGTCACGTCTGCTCGCGGACGGTCAGATCCCGCAGGCGTTTTCTCACAGACAAAGCCCACGCGTGGTGTTTGGCCACTTCGGGGACAAACTCTTTTCATCTGTACGCATCCAACGACCTTTTTCTCGCTGCCATTGATCTGTCGAAGAAACCAGGTCATTTGTCCCGTATCCCAGCCTCCCGACTGGGCGAGTGGCCTCCCAGGCGTCGACTAACGTACTCCCTCCCCATTCCCCGGGACGCCTCAAGCTGATCTGTCTGGAAACGTGAGTGGACTTTCAGGACGCCGCTGTAAGCCCCCCCGAGGACACAGAACGCTTGCTTGATTCGCGTCGTGCCCACGTCCCTCTCCAGGAGACGCGTAGCCGAACGTCAAGTTCACTCTCTCTCTTTTGTGTTAACGCTGATCCCTGGACGGAGGGGGCATCAGTCCGATTTGTCCATCACGAATGGTCATAGCGGCCATTGGAGAACATTCCTTAGACACAGCATTGGCCACGGGTAGAGCGGGGCGATAGCCTAATGCTTTCGTTTTCTCTGCATCTATTGCCTGGAATACTCTATTTAAAAACCACTCAGAAGAACTGAAAGGGTCTTGAAGCGATATTCGCACACCCGTGTTCCCAGCAGCGTTATTCACAGCAGGCGGGATGCGGAAGCAGCCCCCGAGTCCAGTGATGGATGAAGGAGAAACTCGATGCGGCCCATACACACGCTGCAGGACCGTCCAGCCTTAAAAAGTTAAGACGTCCCGGGGCGTCTGGGTGGCTCAGAGGGTGGAGCGTCTGAGTCTTGATTTCAGCTCAGGTCGTGATCTCGTGGTTCGTGGGATCGACCTTGGGATTCTCTCCTCCCCTCTCTATCCCTCTCCTGCTCACTGTCTCTCTCTCTCAATAAATACATAAGCTTTTTTAAAGAGTTAGGATATCTTGCCACCTGCCACCACGTGGACGGATCTGGAGGCCACTGTGCGCGGTGACAGGAGCCAGACACAGAAGGACACGTCCCCAGCCGCCCCGAAGAGTTCTTAGCCGGGCACAGACAGCCGCCGTTAGCTCCTCCCACGCTCGCCCAGCCCCAACCCTGCACCCTGCACCCTACACCCTGCACCCGGCCATTTCTCCAAGGAGCCCTGCTTCCTTTTCATGGGAAGTGATATTCAGGGACCACAACCTGACCACAAAGTGAGGCAACAAGTTGCGAAACGAGGACAGTGAACTCCCGTGAACCCTTTATCTATAGGTCAGGGACTCACCAACGACCTGTGCTGAGCCTGTTTTGGCAAATGGAGTTTTACCGGCACGTGGCCAATTCATTTACATATTGTCCCCGCCCACTTCTGCTACAACAGCAGCGTTGGGTAATTGGTTGTTTTTTTGTTTTTTTGTTTTTTTAAATTGAGAGACAGAGAGAGACAGAGCACGAGCAAGGGAGGGGCCGGCAGACGGGGAGACACAGAATGTGAAGCAGGCTCCAGGCTCCGAGCTGTCAGCACAGAGCCCCACATGGGGCTGGAACCCACGGACCGCGAGATCATGACCTGAGCCGAAGTCGGACGCTCAACCGACGGAGCCCCCCCCCCCGCCCCCCCAGGCGCCCCCCGCAGAGTTGAGTCATTGTGACAGAGACTGTCTGGCCCACAAAGCTGAAAATAGTTACTATTTGGCCCCTCGCAGAAAAAGTCTAACTCCCAGAGCTGGATCCGCCCGTGGTTAACCTCTTGCTTGGGATCTCTCCATACACGTTGTCTAAGAATATATGATCTGTTCGATAGAAAATCTTTTCCTCCATTTTCCCAACTAGTTTGAGAGTGAGTCGGACACATCACGAACCTTTCCTCCAAAACGCCACCCGTTGTCAATGAACAGACCTTGGAAAGTGTACAGGTCAGTTATTCTGTGGGATGTGCCTCAGGGCGAGTCTGTCTGCTGGCACACACATCCCCGGCGGGAATATCCGAGCAGTGACCGGTCCCCGTCACCTGGGTGACGCCTGGGTGGCTCGGTCGGTTAAGCGCCCGACTTGGGCTCAGGTCACGATCTCGCGGTCCGTGGGTTCGAGCCCCGCGTCGGGCTCTGTGCCGACGGCTCAGAGCCCGGAGCCTGCCTCGGGTTCTGTGTCTCCCTCTCTCTCTCTCTCTGCCCCTTCCCCGCTCATGCTCTGTCTCCGTGTCTCAAAAATGAATAAACGTTAAGAAAAAAAAGAAAGAAAAGAAGAAAAAGTGATCCGTGGGAAGATACTTTGAGATTATGCAAATGCCCTGCTCCCAGGGACCCCACGCAGTCATTTAACTCCCAGTGTCGACTCTTGCCTGGGCCAGTTGTTGCCGGAGAGGTCACAAAGAGATGACTGTTCTGACTCCGTTATCGGGGGGACGTTTACCGGTGGAGCTGCAGGATATGGAGAGAGTCTTCTTTTTTTTTTTTTTTTTTTTCTTTCCCCTAATTGGTTTTATTGGGATAAACCGCACTTGAACATAAAATTGACCATCTCAACCACTTCCAATGCCCGGTTCAGTGGCGTTAAACCATCCCCAATGCTGTGCAGCCGTCCATCTCTTGTGAAACTGAACTCTGTCCCCATCGAACACTGGCTGTCCCCCCCCCGGCCCCCCTGGCGCCCAACCACTACTTTGAGTCTCTCTCAATTTTAAGGTCGCTCAGTACCGATGCCCAGATCGCTCCAGGCTGGGCCAGCAGCCGCCCTGTCAGGCTGGCCCCTGTGTCTCTGACAGGTCCCCGTCCTGACTTCCTGGCCCACCATGAACTTCCAGGCTTGCGTGGCACTCTCCCTGCCCCACTCCCGGAATCAGCCATTTCTCCCAGGAGCCCTGGAGGCGATATTCAAAAGCCAAGATCTGATCTAGGGGCTAGATGCAACTGTTGTTACTGGCTGGTCTCAGTGGACAGAGTTATGAAATAGATTTTTGTCTAAATCATCACGGGGCCCGGGGCGCCAGGGTGGCTCAGTAGGTTAAGCATCCGACTCTTGGTTTCGGCTCAGGTCATGATCTCACTGTTCGTGAGTTCAAGCCCCACATTGGGCTCTGTGCTGATGGTGTGGAGGCTGCTTGGGATTCTCTCTCTCTGTCTCGCTCAAGATAAAGAAACTTAAAAAAATGAAATAAAGTAAATCGTCACGGTCCTCGCTGATACGTTCCCTCCGAGGTTGTTTCCTGTGCTCTCCTACCCATGTTGACGTCTTATATGCTCCTCTGTGAACACCTGCTTCTTCTTCTTCTTCTTTTTTTTTTTTTAATGTTTATTTATTCTTGAGACAGAGACAGAGCGTGAACAGGGGAGGGGCAGAGAGAGAGACACACAGAATCCGAAGCAGGCTCCGGGCTCCGAGCTGTCCGCACAGAGCCCGACGCGGGGCTCGAACTCACGGACCCTGAGATCGTGACCCGAGCCGAAGTCGGACGCTCAACCGACTGAGCCACCCAGGCGCCCCAAGACCTGCTTCTTACTAACATCAGTACCCTCGCTACTTTGCTCAGTCCCATAATACACATGAGACTTTCAGAATGACTACACCCTGCCAGTCCTGAAAACAAATGTACTAAACAACGACCTTTTTTTTTTTTTTTTTTTTTTGGTCAGTTCCTTTCGTCTTTAGAAAAAGTGTCGTGCCCAAAGGTTGCACGGGCTGGTTCTCCTCTATTTCTGGGCGGTCATGGTTTTCATCTGAAACACAGTTCGTTTCACCTGTTTTCTGTTTCTGATCCACATCCTGGAGCTTTTCCCCTGCACCCTTGCTGAGTTAATTTCATTGTAAACTATGGCAAGTGTACTCAGAGCTTGAAAACTATGAGGAATGCTCATAGGGTGTCAGTCCCACCGCTGTCCATTTATTTCAACTCTACCCGCCCCCCTACCCCCCGCAGGGAACCAATTTCACGGGTTCCTGGTTTATCTGTCCTGTGTGTCTTTTGCAAAAGCAAGCAGATCGGGGCCTTATTTCCCCTTCTTCGCTTTGCAGAAGGTAGCGCCCTACGTATAGCCTTTTGTATCCCCCGCCCCGCCCCCACCCCCTTAACCATACGTCCTGGAGGCCACGCCCATCCACTCACTCACGCTCACAGCCGTGTGGCGCTCCACGCTACGTGCACCGTCGCTCAGCGGCTTCTTTCTTGGGTGCAGACGTTGGGGCTGCTTGTAACATTTTGCATTTACCAACAACAATGAATAACCATTTGCATGCATACTTTGGGCAGGTTTCTAGAGGGGGGATGGCTCTTTTGTAGCATGGGGATAATCATGAGATTAAATAAGGTACGGTGTGCATAGGGCCTTCCACTAGGCGGCAGGTAATTCGTGGCAGAAGGTCATTGTTGGATAGCTTGGCCTTGTTAGTCAAACTCTGCTCTCTCATAACATTTACTTTAGTCCTGAATTCACTCTCTGAGACCGGGGTCCGAGTTGCAGCTGGAGTGGGGCTTAGGCGGAGGCCCGGCTCAACTAGAATTGGGGCTCAGCTTGAGATCAGAGTTCAGTTCTGGGCCAGGTGTCAGCCAGAGTCAGGGTTGTGGTCAGTCTATGGTCACCCACTCAGCCAAGGTCAGGGTTCAGCCAGGGATCAGGGATCAGTCTAGGATTAGGGCTGAGCCTGGGCTCAGGGCTCAGTCCAGGATCAGGGCTCAGTCTGGGATCAGAGCTCGGTCCAAGATCAGGGTTAAGCCCAGGATCATGGCTGAGCCTGGGCTCAAGGCTCAGTTTGGCTTAGGGCTGAGCCTGAGATCAGGGCTCAGTCCGAGATCAGGGCTGAGCCTGGGCTCAGGGCTCAGTCCAGGATCAGGGCTCAGTCTGGGATCAGGGCTCGGTCCAAAATCAGGGTTAAGCCCAGGATCATGGCTGAGCCTGGGCTCAGGGCTCAATTTGGCTCATTTCAGGATCAGGGCTCAGTCCAGGATCAGGGCTCAGTGCAGGATCAGGGACCATTTCAAGGTCCAGGCTCAGCATCAGGACACACAGTGTGTCTCTGTGAATGTGCCTGAGTTTGGTGGTTCCTTGTGAAGTTGAGGCTGAGGCTCAGTGCTCAGCTCTTCGGGGGTGCTCTCTGGCATGCCCCCTGCCCCAGCCTCACACCCCCACTGTCTGGGCAGCCCTTGTTCCCACAACCTCCTCCTCAGACCCGTTTCTGCTTGGTCACCTCCAGCGAGAAGATGCTCCTGAGTCCCCAGGCAGCACCTCTGTCTGTGGCTCCCGGTACCTGCCCTGCTCCCAGGGCTGAACACTGAACAAAGGGAAGGGGTGCAGGCTGGTCCGCCCTCGGCCCCAGTCTCATCGTGACCGCCGAGACTTATGGGGATGTTGGAGCCCCTTGTAGCTACGCCTCCCCGACTCGGATTCCCCAGGACCCGGCTGGACTCGTGCCCCACCCCCGCCCCTCCCCCACCTGGTGCGCATGCCCCAGTCCTCAGCATCTCCAGGTGAGTCGGCCTGACTGGGTCAGGATAGACACGAGGGGGTGAGCTCCCACTTTTCCTATGAGCCCCGCCCCTCCCCATCCAGGGGTGAGGGGAGCAGCCCCAGCTCAGGCACAGGAGAGGCAATCCCGAGGGTCCTGGCCGAGACCTACGCGTGCGCCTGTCTGGGTGTTTACCTCCCGCTGCGTGTTCTCCTGGGCGACTGGGGACGGCTGGCCTCAGTTTCCCCTTCTGTGGACAGCGTACCACAGGCCGGGCCTGGCTCTGTCATGGCAACAAAATGTGCCTATGCCTTCCACGAGGTATCTGGGGGCGCTCCTGTGTGCGCAGCCACTTAACCCACTTATTAAGCACCTACTGTGTGCCAGGCAGGCTTGGAGCGGTTGAGGAGAATGACGGGGTCCTGGAGGGGGTAGCTTGGGGGGGGCAGGGGAGCCGCCCAGCCCGGGAAAGGGGCCCATTTCCCCTCCCCTCTGGGGCCCTCGCCCCTCCCTGGGCTCTCGGGGGGGGGGGGGAGTGGGGCACACCACGGGGGGGGGGCACAGATAGGGTCTCGCGGCAGGGGGCAACCGCAGCACCCTCCCGGAGCCGGGGTGGGAGCCGACCGTTGGGATGCCCCTCCCTGTCCCCGGCCTCACCCCCGGCCTGGGGCGGGGGGTACCTCGAACATAACAGGAAATTTCAAATAACAGGAAACCGAGGCCCGGCGAGTGGCTCCACCCTGCCCCGGGGGCGAGCCTCCCCGGGGCCTCAGTCCGTCCCAGGGGACCGCCATGAACGGCTCGGGGTCCCCGGCCGAGGCCCCCGAGTCCTGCCAGCAGCTGGCGGCCGGCGGGCACAGCCGGCTCATCGCGCTGCACTACAACCACTCGGGCCGGCTGGCGGGGCGCGGCGGGCCCGAGGAGGGCGGCCTGGGCGTCCTGCGGGGGCTCTTCGTGGCCGTGAGCTGCCTGGTGGTGCTGGAGAACCTGCTGGTGCTGCTGGCCATCGTGAGCCGCATGCGGTCCCGGCGCTGGGTGTACTACTGCCTGGTGAACATCACGCTCAGCGACCTGCTCACCGGCGCGGCCTACCTGGCCAACGTGCTGCTGTCGGGCGCCCGCACCTTCCTCCTGGCGCCCACCCAGTGGTTCCTGCGCGAGGGCCTGCTGTTCATGGCGCTGGCCGCCTCCACCTTCAGCCTGCTCTTCACGGCGGCCGAGCGCTTCGCCACCATGGTGCGGCCGGTGGCCAGGAGCGGGGCCGGCAAGACGGGCCGCGTCTACGGCTTCATCGGGCTGTGCTGGCTGCTGGCCATCCTCCTGGGCCTGCTGCCGCTGCTCGGCTGGAACTGCGTGTGCTCCTTCCGGCGCTGCTCCAGCCTGCTCCCGCTCTACGCCAAGGAGTACATCCTCTTCTGCGTGGCGGTCTTCGCCTGCATCCTGGCCGCCATCATGGTGCTCTACGGGGCCATCTTCCGGGTGGTGCAGGCCAACGGGCAGAAGGCCTCCCGGGTGCTGGCCCGCCGCAAGGCCCGCCGGCTGCTCGAGACGGTGCTCATGATCCTGGCGGCCTTCCTGGTGTGCTGGGGCCCGCTCTTCGGGCTGCTGCTGGCCGACGTCTTCAGCTCCCACGACTGGGCGCAGGAGTACCTGCGGGGCATGGACTGGATCCTGACGCTGGCCGTGCTCAACTCCGCGGTCAACCCCCTCATCTACTCCTTCCGCAGCCGCGAGGTGTGCCAGGCCGTGCTGGGCTTCCTCTGCTGCGGGTGTCTCAGGCTGGGCCTGCGGGGGCCCGGGGACTGCCTGGCCAAGGCCGCCGAGGCCCACTCTGAGGCCTCCACCACGGACAGCTCGCTGAGGCCGAGGGACAGCTTTCGGGGCTCCCGGTCGCTCAGCTTTCGGATGCGAGAGCCCCTGACCAGCATCTCCAGCGTGCGGAGCATCTGAGCCGCTGCCCGCGCGGGTGCTTCTCTGGGCCCGCGGGACCCCCGGGAGGGGTGGGCCGGCGGGGGGCGGGGGAGGGGGGGTGCCGGGAGTGCGCAGGGAGCAGGGGGTCCTGACGGAGAGGCGGGAACAGGGCGGCCAGCGGGGGTGCGTCCCGAGGCCCCGTGGTCCTCCCCACGGCGCCTGGGCCTGCTGATGCCGAGCAGGTGTCCCGTGGCCGCCCTGGAGGAGGTGACTGCTCACGGGGGCGGGGAGGGTCCCAGAGAGGGCATGAGCGTCTCTGCTGTGTATGCCCCCAGCTCCCGGGTGATTCTGGGGAGTCCCAGCCCCGCCCCCCGGCCTCGGGGGGGGGGGGGGGGCTCCCGGGCTTCGAGGGGGCGGCTGCGGGGCTGATGTCCTGGCAACACGGAAGCTCAGTGATGGTTTGTCCCGGCCTCCCTCTCATTCACGTGTGGGCAGAGGGACGACGGCGTGGGGCTGTGGGCCAGCGAGCGGCGTGCGAGGAAGTGTGCCCGTGGCCAGGGAGGGCCGTGGGGCTGTGTGGATCTGGGGTGTGGTTGTGAGGGGGAGTGGCAGGGTGTGGATGAGAGTGTGTGTGAGGGAGGGAGGCGGGCACAGACCGGGGCGGGCCGACAGTGTGGGCTGGCCTGTCTGCTCGTGCACAGACTCCTCTGTGTGTGTGTGTGTGTGTGTGTGTGTGTGCGCGCGTGTGCAACCGTGAGGGCCTCTGGGGCTGCCAGGTGGGGCCCCCGCCCCTCCCGCTCACTTCCCCTTTCCCTGCCCCATCCCTCATCTTGGGCCCCCCCAGTCTCTTCCCCGCCTCTGGCCTCTGCCCCCTGTGGGGGCCCCATCTGGGGGCTAACCTGGCCCTCCCGACCTCAGGGAATTGCCCACTCCTCTAGAATTCCCGTTATTTATTATTATTAGTTTTTAAAGTTTACTTCTCTCATACTTCTACAGCCCTAATAGCTTTCTCTTTTCCATCTTCTGACTTTTTTTTTTTTTAAAGTAGGCTCCACGCCCAGCATGGAACCTAACGGGGGGGGCTCGAACCCGTGACCCCGAGATCCAGACCTGAGCTGAGATCAAGGGCCGGATGTTCAACCGACCGAGCCACGCGGGCGCCCCTGGGGTTCCCTTTAGCACTAACTGCCTTGTCCTTCCCTCCTGTGACATGGGCCCATCACGGATGGGACCCTGGGAGGAGGCGCTCGCCAGGGCACGCGGTAGGAAGGCGCGGCCCATTCCGGGAGCCCCCGTGGCTGTTGAGCACTTGGTAAGTGGTCAGCGCCACGGGCAACCGAACTCGGTTTGGGTTTGAACGGCCCGTGACACCCGCAGCCAGCACATTGGACAGCGCAGGGCTACGGCCCTCAACGCGGGCCACTTTCAGCTGGTAGGAAGCTCCCTCTCTCTCCCTCCTTCCAGGCAAGCCCCTGCCTGCAAATCTTCCTGCCTCTGTCTTGCCACGTTCCTGGGGGCAGCACCTGCCTGCCGCGCGGGCACAGGACAGCTCTTCTCTGACCTCGGTTTCCCCTGTGCACGAGGAGGGGTGAGGCGACTGGAAACTTCGCCGCACCATCCCGGGCGCCACGGCTAGCCGAGGGGCGGCTGTTTACAGTTAACGAAAATGAAATGAAATTTTGAAATTCACTTTCTCGGTGCCTCGGTCGGCTGGAGGTGCCACGTGTCGGTGGCACAGCCTGAGGGGCTTTATAGACACTCGTTCTCTCGTGGTTCTGGAGGCTGGAAAGCTGCGACCAAGAAGCCGGCGGGGCTGGTGCCTCTGGGGCTCCGAGGTGGAATCCGTACCATGCTCTCTCCTAGATTCTGGTGGTTTGCTGGAATCTTCCGTGACCCCCCCCCCCCCCCGGCCCGTGGAAGCGTCCTCCCAAGCTCTGCCTCCACGTGGCGCTCTCCCTGGGTGTCCGTGCCCAAAGGCCTTCTTTCTCTAAGGACACCGAACGACCTCATTTTTAACGTGATCGCCTCTGTAAAGACGCTGTCTCCAAACACAGTCTCATTCTGAGGACTCAGACGTGAGCTCTGAGGGGGACACGGTTCAGCCCATAACGTCCGGTCGCGCCAGGCACGTTTTAAGCACTCCATAGTGACGTGTGGCTCGTGGCCACTGTCCGGGGTGGTGTAGACGCAGGACATTTCCATCATCACAGAGATTTCTGTTGCACAGAAACTCCAGGCATGTGTCCGGGTGCACAATAAACTGGGATATTCTTATATTTTTCTGACTCTTATTGGCACGTTTACGGGTGATGGCAGCCACCGGGCTGGGTGGTGGCAGGGTCTTGGTGGAATCTGTGGTGAGTGGAGCCTGGGCCATCCACCTTGAACCTGCGAGCCCGTGCTCTGGGCCCGTGTGAGCCGGCCCCACTGCCCCTTCGGTCTCAGCGTTAGGACCGCCTCCTCCAGGGAGTCTGCCCTGATTTCCCCTCCTGCCTAGGTCGCCTCTCAGCTCCCACAGCTGCTTGCGCGTCCCACACTGATGGCGGCTGTGCCCGCTTCTGGTCACTCATCCGTCTCCTCCCCTGGACTGTCAGCTCTGGGGGGGGGGGGGGAGACGGTGGCAGTGTCTGGGTCACTGGTGTGACCAGAGCTCCGAGACAACTGGACCCGACAGCACGCCTCCCTCGGAGCCTCAGAAACCTCTTCCTCTCCCTCTTCCCCACCCCAGGCCTCCCCGCTGACTGTCCCCAAGACAGCAGTACTGTGTGACTCGTGGCCACAGCAGTACTGTCCCCAAGACAGCAGTACTGTCCCCAAGAATCCTGACTTCTGCCGTCTGTAACCTGCTATCATTTTCCGGCTTTGCCACACACCACGGGCCTCGGCTTCCTCCTGTAAAACGAGGATATTGATGGCCCCTGGCTTCCGGACATGCTGATAAGGTGAGGTCTACAGAGGCCCTCAAACGATCATGTGCGTGTTTTTAAATGAACGGCAGTAGGAACAAAGCCTCATATATATTCCCCAGTGCCTGACACGCTGCTCTCCTCCCTCGTTCATCGACTCGCTGGGCCCTCAGAAACCCTCTAGGAGGCAAACGCCACCATCAGCCCCATTTTAAAGATGGAGAAGCTGAGGACCAGAGAGCTTAGGGGATGTACCCAAGGCCACACGCCTCAGAAGGGGCAGAGCTGGGGTGGTGGCAGGCAGGTGGCGTCTCGATCCCTGCTTGTTAGGGATTACCTGAACCTCTCCATTTCCCAGGCGGGAAAACTATGGCTCAGGGGAGGAAGCGGCGTGAGCCGCTCCACGGCCCAGGCCTCGTCTTCCGAGCCAAGTTCAGGCCCCTTTCTCCGGCTGTCTCTGGGTGAGTGTGTGCGTATCTCGTGCGTTCATAGCCTGACCCGGAAGAACGGGGGCACATGGCAGAAGCGGGGACGAAAGGCACATGGGCCAGAATGAGTTTCGGGGTGGGGGGGGGCATTGGAGCTCTCACTTCCCGTTCATTCCACTCATTCATTCATTCACTTAACCAGTGTGTCAGGCTCTACTCTGGGCATTGGGGTTCCGCCCACAGACACCCTGGTGCCTGCACCCCCAAAGGTCCCACTCTGGTTAGGGGTGACAAACGCCAGGCAGGAAGGTATTAGCCTTGCAGGAGGGTGGGGTGGAGGGATAGGAGAGGCAGCAGCCGGGAGGCTGCACGGGCTGGTGCATTCTCACGCCAGCGCTTACCGAGCCCTTAATGTGTGCTGAGCTCTTTCTGAGTCAGTTCCCCCGGGGACCCTCTTACTGAATTCTTACCCCTGGCAGGGGGGTGGTTGGGAAAAGGGCATCTGATTATTTGTCATCATATCGGGTGGCTGAGGAAACTGAGGTTCTGCGAGGTGAAGCCATCTGCCCAAGGTCACACAGCTGGGAAGGGTGGGTCGGCACTGAGACTTGAGTCCAGAATTCTATCAGTCAGCACACATGTCGCCTCGCACCTGGGGCAGAACGGGGGGGAGGGGTCCCCCAAGTCCTCCAGGAGCCGTATTGAAGCCTGGATGTCAACTCACTGGGGGGCAGGGCCTTCTTGTTCGGCACCCTGTGGCCTCAGTCTTCCCATCTGTACCCTCACACAGGGGGTATGAGTTATGGATGTTCCTTAAGACCCCTCGCAGGCAGACAGTGAGATCTTAAGGTTGCCAGATTCGAAAAAAGCAAATACGGGACACCCAGTTAAAAATATGAACAACGAACTTCAAAAGAATTTTTTTTTTTTTTTTTTTTTTTTACTATGAATATGCCCCAAATACGAATAAGCCTAAGTAGAAATCATCCTATCACCGACCCTGCACAAACTCCAGGCTCCAGACTACAAGTCCCATAACCCACTGCACCATCCCTTTAGGAGACTTCTATCATGATTTCTTTCTTCTTGTTTCATTCATTCATCCCCAAACTGTAGGGCCAACCCACTGTATGCCAGGCCTCGCACTAAATTCTGGGGATACACCAACGCACGAAGCGGACAAAAGTCTTTGCCCTCGCGGAGTCTGACATCTACGTGCCTTGGTTGTTTTAAGGGATTTTTCTGACTTCTGCCAGGAAGACTACGGCTCCCATGAGCCCTGCGCCTGTTTAACCGGACTACAATTCCCAGGAGACTGCGCGCAATGGGCTGGCCCCTCTCGTCTCTTATTCCAACTTCCTTCCGGGTCGGAAGGTCACGTCCTGCCCCGCGGCTCTCGCCGCCCCCCTTGTCCCCCCACAAGAGACAGGGTTGGAGAAAGTTCGACCGCAAACAGTTGTTTTTAAAGTCTCCGTATTTCGGGACTCGGAGTTGACGTGACACGCCATCAGTTCTAGCCCAACAGTCCACCGCGGCGTCCTCCGTTGGGAAGTAACAGAGTGGGCCTACCACTCCCAGGAGGCTCCGCGCGCGCCAGGAGGACTACAACTCCCCGGAGGCAGCGCGGCGAGCGGGGCGGCCCGTGGCGGTGCCCGCAGGACCCCGGAGCAGGCGCGGGCTGCCCGGCGCGGCGCCCGCAGGACCCCGGCGGCTACCCATGCTGAGGTGAGTCCGCGGGAGCCGCCGCCGCTGCCGCCGCCGCCGCCGCCGCCGCCGCTGTCCCGTCCCCGCCGCCGCCCCGCGCGGCCCCGCCGCCGGCCAGGATGCTGGAAGAAGCGGGCGAGGTGCTGGAGAACATGCTGAAGGCGTCGTGCCTGCCGCTCGGCTTCATCGTCTTCCTGCCCGCCGTGCTGCTGCTCGTGGCGCCGCCGCTGCCGGCCGCCGACGCGGCGCACGAGTTCACCGTGTACCGCATGCAGCAGTACGACCTGCAGGGGCAGCCCTACGGTGCGTGCACCCCGGCCTCGCCGGGCTCCCCGGAGCCTGGGCACCCGCCGCGCCGGCCTGGCCAGCTGCAGTGCAGCCCGCAGACCTCGCTTAGGCCACCCGACCCTTAGCCTTAGCCGAGCCGCAGACGAGTCAGAGCCTGCGTACGTGGACCCCTGCGTGGCGCCCAGCTCTGTCCGTCCCGTGCCCCTGGAGCCCTCAGCGCGGGCTCCGCTGGCCCCTGGCAAGGGCAGCGGGCCCCAGAACCCGGGGCTCCGACCCTCAGGCCAAGCTCCCTCTGCTCCTGGACCCTCGGATTCCCAGCTGGGCCGGAGTCGCACTGCCGAGGCCCCCTTCCCGGGACACCACCCCGGTGCCCATCCTCACTGGGCCGTGTCCCGGTGCCCAGAGCTCCCGCTTTGGGGGCGGATTTGGAGGTGAGCCTCCTGGCTTGGTTTCTGCCAGGCGGAGCCCCTCGGTGGGCAGTTCCAACCAGCCCTGACCCTGCACGGCCCAGGTACCCCCACTGTTTTCTGCTCAGTGCCAGTGTTGTCTCCTCGGGTCTCAGGAGCTCTGATCTCTAACCCAGACCTGGCCTCACGTCCAGGCCCATGTCTCCAGGCTCTGAGGGCCCAGCTCATGAGCCAGATTCCTTAGCCAAGGCCCCCGGCCCCCACTCCTTCCCATTTCAGTCCCCATGCCTGTGGGCTTGTGGGGTCCCTTAGACCCCGTGTCTTGTCCCTTCCTTCGGTGCACACACCCCCCCTTCGCCCAGCCTCCTCACCCTGGTACCCTACTTGCTCCCTCTGTCCAGGAATCCTGGATTGCCTCTGACCCTGCGGGGTCCTCTGTCCCAGACCTCCTGGCCCTGGAACGAGCACAGCTCTTTGGGTCCCCCTCCTGCCCCTTCTCCTTCCTCTCAAGGTCCTGATCCCAGCCCCTAAGCCTCAATTCTAAACTCCCTCATCTCTCCTGGACTGTAGCTGTATCTGGTGTTCCAGAACCTTCTGGCCTCTGGGTTTTTCTTCCAGCTTGGTGCCTTAGGCCCCTGCAAGTGCAAGTCTGATCTCTCCATAGAGAGCTTCCTCCCCCGTTCTGATTGTCCTCGCCTCTGACCCAGTCTCCTCTTGGACTGTCTCCTCCTGTTAGAACATCTCAGTCCTAGCCTGAGCCCCACGGATCCCCAGCCCAGCCCTTGGGGAACCCCGGGCCCTGCAGACATGTCCAGACATCCTCTCAGATCCGTCCTCACCCCCAAAGTTAGGCCATTTCTGTTTAGAACAGTGGCTGTCAACCCAGGGGACGCTGGGTGATGACTCTGTGGTTGCCCCAAGTGGGGGTGCCCCTGGCATCCAGTGGGTGAGGCCAGGGATGCCACTCACCGGCCCTCAGTGCCCAGAATGCGCGCCCCCACCCCCAGGGAACGACCGTGCCCTGCATGGCTTTGGTGCCAGGGGGCTGACCTGAGTGGGTTACAGTGATGATCTTGACCTGAGGCCCCAGGCTCTGGAGGGGTGGGACGGAAGGCCCGGAGCCCCTGATGCCCTGGGCATGTTTTCGTGGAACGTTCCACGTTTGCGTGGGTGAAGGGCCTTTACCAGCGGCGTCTGGTGGAACTTTCTGTCTTGTGTGTCTTTGCTGTTTAACATGGGAGCCACGAGCCACAGGTGGCCACTGGGCACTGGAGATGTGGCCCAGCAAGGGAGGATGGGAGTTTGCAGTGTTGTGTCAGTTGTAATAAACCGAATCAGCCAAGGGTGGCTGGCGGCCGCCAGAGGAACCTGTGCTCCAGAAGGCGCAGAGCCCGGAACCTGAGACAACCGGAGGCCGGGTGGGTCTCCGTCCGGCTTTCTTTTCCTCTGTCCTCCCTTCCCTGGGTTCATTGCCCCTCCTCCTCCTGGGATTCCTTCCCATTCCTTTTCGTGGCTTGACATCTTCCCCCGTGTGGCGTCCGTAAAGACCTTGGGCTCTGGGGGTGAGCCCGGGGGGGTGCCCCCCCGTCTCAGCCGAGAGCTGCTGGTGTGCAGCCCAAGGAGGCAGAGGCCCGGTGCGTGGCGGTCACGCACCCTCTTGACCCCGTGCCCCTCACACCGGGCTGTGTCCACCTGGGGAGACGCTGGAGGGATTGTTGGACCGGAGGGAGCCCTGGCCCTCTGGCGGCCAGCGTGGTCTCTGAGCGCCGGCCTGTAGGCCATCGCCGATTGCCGTCTCCCCGGTGTCTTCAGCACCCCCTCCGTGCCTGCGGGCTCCCCGCCTCCTGGTGCAAACCTCGCTCCGACTCTGCCTCCTTTCCTCACTTCCTGTTCTCTCCTCTTGAGAAATGCAGGCCGGCCGGCCAGCTGCTGGGAAGGAAAGGGGTGTGCTCTTTGTGCCGAAGTGCCAGCTGGGCTGAGGGTAATCCCGTCAGGTACAAGGCCGTGGGTGTGACCCCGCCACCGCCTCCTGGAAGACTGGCCCTCCCGGGGTGACAGGTCGCTTTAACAGCCTTGCGTGTGTGCCTTGCCGCGCTTAGCGGCCTGCTCATACCTGCCTCACTTGATCCCCTAGGCTGAGGCGAGGCCCTGGGAGAGGTGGCCACGCGAGCACCCCGTCAGGCCCCTCCACCCCTCGTGGTAAATAAAGTTTTATTGGTACACAGCCGTGGCCGCTGGTTGGCGTACAGAACTGAGTACTTGAGGCGGGGCTGGCGTGGCCCGCAAGGTGAGAGGCGTGACCTCCCTGCCCTTGATAGAGCAGTCTGCGACCCCTGCTCGGGCCTGGTCCTGGCGAGAGAACTGGCGGCTTCCGTCCTGCCCGGTCGTGGCGCCCACCGAGCCCGACCTCTTCCTGTCCGGGGTCCGTGGTGGGGGCAGCTGCGCCGGCCTCAGCTTCACGTCGGCTAAGAGGGTCTCTGCCCCTGGGGCCCTCGGGGCCCGGGGGGCGGTTGGGGGCCCGTGTCCACCCGCCTCTGTTCTCCCGGCTTCCCTTCTGGGATCCTCCCCCAGGAAGGTGGGGTCCCGCTCCGTGAGGGAGCACCGGGCCTGGGAGGCCGAGTGTGGGGCACGGGGGAGGGGCCTTCCCGGACTCCCAGCGCTTCGAGGACGACCTGAAGGTCTTGCTGCCCTCGCCCTGCCCGGCCCTCCTGGGGCTCCCACGGCCAGTCTGAGTCAGGGAAAAGGCCCCTGGAGGGAGCGCCCCACCCCCGGCCCTGGGGACGTGGGTCACCTTCGTGCCTTGGTCACAGGCCCCCTGCTCCCAAGATGGCCTTCCCTTTCCCTCCTGGGACGCTGTCCCCTTTCCCCTGACCAGCCCCTTCCCTGGTCGGTCTGCCTGCCTTCTCCGGAGGCCGCGTTCCTGGAAAGCAGAGGTGGGGGCCAGGGGGCTGGCTCTGAGCTTGGGGCGTTCGTAGCCGAGCGTCCGTGTGGACACCTGCCCCCGCAGCTCTGACCTTCGGATGGCAAGGCCGGGCTCCCCGTCCTGACTTTGAGCATCCACTGTCCGGGTCTGGGATGGGAGACCCCGGGGCCACATCCAGCCTCCCCCCTGCCCTCCCCCGCCCCGCCCCGCCCCTCCCCGCCCCGCCCCGCCCCGCATATAACATGGTTGCTTGTTTTGGGCAGTCCGGGTTGGTCTGCAGCTCTTGAGGCATTTTGCAATGGATGCTTCTTTTTGCTCTTTGAGTGATTTGATGTAAAAATTGGGATTTTTTCTGGGGAGCTGCCTAAGTCCCCTTTCCCACCGTGCTTGGGAGGCAAACGGCCCCTGAGGGCCTGCCATGCACCACGCATGGGGACAGTGCCGCCGTGGGAAGTTACGTAGATGTTAGCGCTTGTCTACGTGCAGGCATTTAGCGTCCGTGTGGCTTCTGGCCGGTTTTCTCCAGTGCGGCCCTCTCAGGGCTCAGGGTTCAGGTGCCTGTGTCTGGGGGAGACCCCTGTTCACCCCAGAAAAGCTCTCCACCATCCTGGTTCCAACCCACCTCTTCTTGGATGGAGGGTGGGGGGGGATTCAGTTGCCTGGAAGCTCCGTCTCTAGCTCTCTCCCTGATTTTCTGGAACTTTCTTCAGCTCTCAGAAGAGAGTGAGAGATGGCCCTCGGCTGTAGAGCGGAGGCTCCGATCTGGGGCAGTCCTGTCCCGGGGGGACTCTGGGCCGTGTCTGGGGACACCTGAGCCCCTGGCACTGAGTGGGTGTGTCCAGGAATGCTGCCCCATCCCCCACGGCACCCAGGGAGGAGGGTCTTAGCTCTTAAGTGGTCCTTAGGGGCCCTGTGACTCATCAGAGTTTGAGTGGGTGCTGCACCTGTGGGCGGTGAGGCTCAGGCCTTGGCGGACGTGGTCTTGCCCGTGTCTGCCGTGCCTGTGGCCGCTGTGGGACACGTAGGGGGTGAGACCGTGGGGGCCCTCGAGTCCGTGGTTTCCAGGTGGGGGTCCCGGTGCCCCACTGAGGGAGGCCCTGCCCGCCCTCCTGCAGGCACTCGGAACGCAGTGCTCAACACAGAGGCCCGCACCATCGACGCGGACGTGCTGAGTCGCCGCTGCGTGCTCATGCGGCTGCTGGACTTCTCCTACGAGCAGTACCAGAAGGCCCTGAGGCAGTCGGCCGGCGCCGTGGTCATCATCCTGCCGCGAGCCATGGCCGCCGTGCCCCAGGACGTCATCCGGGTGAGTGCCCTCCGCCCTTCAGGGAGTGGGCTGCCGCCTCTTTGCCTCTTCGTCGTGGCCCCTGCCACCCCGGGGTGATCCTGTCCTTAAGGGGACACACCTGTGATTGGGGAGCCCCTGGCATCCGGGGGGTGGGCTGGGGATGCTGCTGCCACCCCCACAGTGCCGAGGCGGTGACCTGCTTTGAATTAACGGGGTCTCACAGGCCCCCGTGAAACTCCACGGATGAAGAGGCTTTTGCAGATGAGATGCGGGGCTGGGGCTGTGGAGGGGGCTCAGCCTTACCGAAGCCTAGCTCGGGGGTGGGCAGGGGCTGCAGATCGGCAGAGTCTCGGCCTCCGGCCCCAGGACCGTGGCACGGCCGGTGCACCTCGTGTGCGGGCACCTTGTGCTCACTGTGTGCGGGTCCCTGCCGTCAGCCTAGGGTGCCGACATCTGAGGATGTGATGGCCGTTGGGGCTGGGGCCGGCCCACAGTGACGCCAGATCTGACCCCAGACCTGGCCGGCTCCCTCTCTGTCCTCCCAGCCTGCTTTCTCCCTGGCGGGTACCGCCTGGGCGCCCATGGCGTTGCCACCCTCTCTCAGCCCTCTGTCCTTGTCCCGTCTGCGCCCACCCCCCGTCCCATCCTGTCCTCTCCGGTGTGATCCTGGCCTTATCAGCCAGCCTCATGGGAGGCTGCCTGTGCTCCCGGGACGGCCACTGCCCCCTGCCCCCGCCCCCCCCCCCCCCCCCCGCAGGCCAGAAGCCCCCTAAGCAAGCCTCTCCTCCACAGCAATTCATGGAGACCGAGCCTGAGATGCTGGCCATGGAGACCGTGGTCCCTGTGTACTTTGCCGTGGAGGACGAGGCCCTGCTGTCTATCTACGAGCAGACGCAGGCCGCGTCCGCCGCCCAGGGCTCCGCCTCCGCTGCCGAAGGTAGGCTTGGGCTGCAGGACGGGGCTGGCGTGTGGGGTCCTGGCCTGTTGAGGGGCCGCGTCTCACAGCGAGCGCACGGCCCTGCACGCACCGGCTGTGCCACAGACCTGGGGCTGGAGGCCAAGACCCTGCCGTTCCGCGCCCCCGCCCCGCCCCTGGTTCCTGTGCAAACAGAAGCCGGAGAACCACTGACTCGGGGAGGCGTTTCCCACGTTCAGCCTCTGATGGCTTATGGGAAACACAGACACCTGTTCCACCCGCCGAGGGTTCTGTCCTTGCCACCATATCATGCTGGAGTCTGTCGGGAAGGGGTGGCAGCGTCCTTGGGGAGGGAGGAAACCCGTCCTTCTGTTCCGTGGATCGGGGGCGTCCACGAGCTTGGCGCGGGGCAGGTGAAGCCGTCAGAGACGCCGGGGAAGGGACCTGCCTGCTACTCCCTTCTCAGCCGTGCGGGTGGCGGGTGTGACCGGTGCCAGGGCACGAGTGTCTTCCCTGCCAGGCTCTTTGCCCTGCCCAGTCCTCGCGCGGCGCCCCGGTTCACGGGGGCGGGCCTGTGTCCAGCTGGCCTTGGACTGAACCCCCGCCGTCTGGGGTGCTGGGGCCACAAGGATCCCGGCTCTGGTGCGGGAGCCCCCCGGGCCTGGGGCTGACGCTCCCCGACCTGTCCTCAGTGCTGCTCCACACCGCCACTGCCAACGGCTTCCAGATGGTCACCAGCGGGGTCCAGAGCAAGGCCGTGAGCGACTGGCTCATCACCAGTGTGGAGGTGAGTGGCCCTGCCTGCCACACTAAGACCTGGGGAGTGGGGCATCCTGCTCTCTGAGCTCAGCCCCACCTGTTCCCCACGGAGGGAGCCTCTGATAGGGAAATCGGGTCAGATCTCCCCACCAGCTCATCTCCTGCCTCCCATTGCCAGCCCCAGGCATACATCAGGTCTCTTCATCCTGCCTCAGGACCTTTGCACTGGCTGTCCCTGCCTCGCAGAGAGCTCCCCTTCCCGCTGTGGCCTTTTCTTTTCATATCGTGATACCTCCAAGACTGCATCCTCAGAACCTTCTGGGGACACACACCCCCCGTTGTCCACAGCTCAGCTGAGCTGGGAGAGAGCTGAGCTCTGGGTGTTGAAGTAGGCAATTAAAGCGGCGGGCCAAACATGAAAGAGTTCAGCCCGTAATCACCTCCCGTGGGGGTGGAAGCAAGCGTGTAGGCCGGAGGAAACCCTGACTCGGCTGCTCTGCTCTCCCCCGTGTCGAGGGTCAGCTCTGTCGGCAGCCGTGGGGGGCCTGGACGGAAAGCTCTGGCAGTTGCGTGGACCCAGGGTGGGGAGGTGGCGAGGGGGAGGGCTGGCAGTGGAAAAGCACAAAGTGGGGACTGTCTTCTTTTCATGGTGTCATCGTGTCCGTCGTGTCCCCCACCCCAGTGAGGAGGTCTCCCTGGAGACCGCCTGGGGGACCCTCACAGAGGCCCCGGAAGCAAAGGCACAGGGCAAGGAGCACAGACGGGGCAAGTGCATGGCCAGGGGCTGAGTGCCCGATGGCAGCCTGTCGGCCTGAGAACCCACATATAGTTTTAACCCGGGAGCCCGAGTCGTCCCGTGGCAGGCCTGACCCAGGCCTGGCTTTACTTCGTGTCCAGGGTTCGTCCCATCTGACACGCTCGGAGCCTGCGTGTCACTCTTTCTTTCCTACCGGCCCCGGCGCCGGAGGAGCTGAGACCGTGTCATCTCGGCCTGTGTGGTGTCCTGGGAGCCTGGCCAGGCGCCTGTGCACAGTAGGCCCTCAGCGAGCACTTGAGCCGAGCGTGCTGGTCGCCCCGGCCTCTGTCTGGGCCAGGCGGGCCTGAGTCCCCAGTGGCTCACTCCAGACGGCGCAAGGCTACTCGGCCAGCCCCTGGTGCCGGCGTGCGGGCTCAGTGCGAGTTGGGGTGCGGCTAGCCCTCCCCTCTCCAGAACTAAGCGAGTCCGCCTCGGGAGTTTAACCTGCTTTCTCCGTGAGCACCCTGAGCCCTGCTGTGTGCGGGAGGCAGCAGCGGGCGGGATGCCCTTCCTTCCTGGAAGAACTCCCCTGCAGTCGGGGGAGGTCCGAGGGTGGCAGGCGGGCACTTCGGCCCAGCGGGAGACGGGCTCTGCCGGGGCAGCCACGCCTGCAAAAAATGGCTCCTCCCTGTCCACGCAGGGGCCCTCGAGGACGCCACACTGGCAGGTCTATAGCGGCGAGGGGAGTCGGGGCTCCGGGCGGGGTGGGCCGCCCGCAGGGACCGGGTGCAGGGGGCTGGGCAGGCCGATTCAGGACGTGGGGACGGCGCTGCCCCGTCTACGCAGCGGGTGAAATTAGAGGAGGAATACCGTGAGAATCGTGCGAAGGATCGCGGCAGGGTCCCGGAGGTGGGGCTGAGCAGCAGCCAGTCCGGGTACCGGGGGGTTAATAGCAGCGGAGCCGCCCGGGGTCTGGTGGGTTCTTGCCTTTCAGGAGTCTCTTTCAACCTGCCAGCCTGGCGGTCCTGGCCTGTGGTTCTAGAAACCTCTGCAGTGCCCTGAGCCCTCTGCCATCCCTGTTATCTGGGTCAAAGCGGGGGGCATGGAGGAAGCGGGGGCGCTCGGCTGCCCCCCTACTCTCCCTGACCCCCGCTGGCTCACACAGCCGGTGCTGGGATCGGCCTGTCTCGAGAGGCCTGAGCCTGCACGGTCGGCAGTGTGCTCGTGGTCTCGGGCAGGGACCCACACCCGAGCTGTTGTCCCGGGTCTCGGCCGGCTCCCCGTGGACGGCAGCCAGGAGGGCTCGCCAGCGGCCGCTTCCCATCTGACGTGGCTAAGGCCCTCGCAGAGCTCGCCCTCTAGCTGGCAGGATCAGAAAAACGGCCTCAGCCGTGTGCTGGCAAAGACCCTGGGCCACCCCGTCCGACCTCTCTGCACCCCGGGACTAGCCTTGGACGGGAGGAGTGGAGGCTGAGGCCTTTGCTGACAAGAGGTGGTTCTGCTTTGTCACCCCCATGACTTCAGCGAGGGCCGGTCCACACGTGCTGGGTCTCCAGCTGGGGCGCCGGGACCTGGACCCCGGACCCCGATGGGCTCCTGTGGCCACGTTCTGAACTGGCTGTGTCTCATCAGCAGAGCTCTGCTCCTGCCCTGACGGTGGCTCGGGGCTCAGCCTTCGAAAGATGGGTCGGGTCTCCAGTTGGGGAAGCACGACAGAGAGAGCAGTGGTCGGCGTGCTGCGGCCCTCGTGACTTCTTGTGTAAATAAAGTTTTATTGGCGCCCAGCCACAGCCATTGGTTCACGTATTGTCCGTGTCGGAGCCGGCAGGGCTCGAGAGACTGCCCCACCCCACGGGGGCAGCCGGAAATGTTTCTGGCCGTTGCCCCCCCCCCCCCCCCCCGCCCCCGCCAGTGTGCCCTTCACAGACTGTCTCTCTCTCTGCAGGGGCGGCTGACCGGGCTGGGTGGAGAAGACCTGCCCACCATCGTCATCGTGGCCCATTACGATGCCTTCGGAGTGGCCCCCGTACGTATGCGGGCACTTTGGGGAGGGGCCCGGGCACCCCCACCCCCAGCCCTGCTCCAGCCTAGCTCAGAGGTGGAGCGTTTCTGTGCAGTGTGGCTGGGGTCACAGCAGCCGCACCCGCCCTCTGAGGCCCAGGAGGATCCCTGGCACGGGTGGCATCGTGGAGCAGACACGGGCTAACCTGAGGCAGGTCTTGCGGCCAGGGTCCCGCGAGAGATGGGTGGCCGGAAATCGAGCCCAGGGTGTCCGTGCCAGGGTCCTCAGGACCCCTGCCAGGAGCAGGGATGTGTGCAAAGATTCCCAGGGGTGGGGGTGTGCTGGGAGGACCCCAAGGCCGTGGTTTTTATAAAGGATGAGAAGCAAATAATCTCAGGGCATAGGCACGGGGTGGGGGACGGCACAGGGACACCGGGCTAAGCTTCCAGAATCCTCTCCCAGCGTGTCCCTCAGGATGTGCTTAATTCCCCCAAACCGACACGTGAGGTGTGGTCTCCAGGGGGCGTAGAGACCCAGCGCCAGGTTCTCACCGGGGTCGGTCAGCAGGCCCCTCCGCCGGGCTCGGGCGGAGACCCCAGACCCCAGGAGGGGAGCGGGTCCTCGGCGCAAACCTCGTGTCTGCACGGACAGCTCCGGGACACGAGCCCCCGGCAGGTGAGGCTGGTGGGAGCCCCGAGTCCAGTTTCAGACGCCGCTGAGGGCCGGCCTCGCCAGCGGTCCTCTGAGGAGGGAAGTGTCGGGCCTGCTGAGTTCTGCTGCCCTGCACGCCTCCCCCACCCCCTCACCCCCTGCCGAGCTGTCTGAGCCCCCTCCACAGTGAGGTCACGGTCACTGCTCACTCTCACCAGCTTGTGAACAGTGCCTGTGGCTTCATCAGGAAAGTCTTGCTTTGAAAGAAAAACTGTCCAAAGCGAAGAGGTTGCCAGTGGCAGCCCGGCGTGAGGTCCTGGCCGTGTGACCATGGCAATGGGGAGCAGCCGTTCCAAGGGCCACCCCACCTGGGAGGCCGGCGGTCCCGGATGCCTGGACCCGCCAGGGCCCAGAGGCAAGGCCTGAGCTGTCCCCTCAGGATGCTCGGATGCTCGGCCTCGTCGTCATTTTCCCTCCCGCCTCATCTGCAGCCTTTTAGATTATTTTGTTTTTAATCCCCCGCCCCCTGCCTTGAAGTCTGCCTGCCTGCCTTCCGTGAGATGTAATTCATTTAAAAATTGTTCTTTTAAAGCAAATGTTTTAGTACAGAGTGGGACACTCAGAGCTGTGAAAACCATCACCGTCTACTTCCAGAACATTCTGTCACCCCAAAAGTAGCCCCATCCCCATCAGCGGTCACTCCCCATCGCTCCCCAGATCCCACGAGCCCCCTTCCTGTCTGTGGATGAGCCTGTTCTAGACGTTTCACACACGTGGCCTCACACGCCATGTGGCCTCTGGTATCTCGTTCCTTCCCTGAGCGTCCTGTTACCTTTTCCCCTGAATTTTAATGTATCAATATGTGATGTGTTGGCTACAGACTGTAACCTGGGGGGTCCCCAAGCCCTATGATAGAATCCAATTTTTTTTTTTTTATCTGATTACCATGTTGTTGGGAATGTTGCTTTTCTTACCTGATTACCATGTTGTTGGGAGTGTTCCTTCAGATTACAGAATGCGGATGAGTCGGGGCCTTTCACAGCTTGGGGGGGGGGGGCGCCTGCACCGCCCTCCTGCCCCCCAGTAGCACAGGTGGGGGGGCAGGAAGGGGGGCCGCGTTCCTGGGGCAGGTGCTCCGACCAGGCCGCCCCCGTGGGGCAGAGTCTTGGCGAGCAGGGCTGGAGCGGGGAGCGAGGCGTGGCCCAGAGGCAGGGTGCCGGGCTCCGGCTGCCAGGGCAGGGGTGGCGAAGTGACCTGCGGCCTCGTGTCCCTCCTGCCCGCAGTGGCTGTCCCACGGTGCGGACTCGAACGGGAGCGGCATCTCTGTGCTGCTGGAGCTCGCCCGCCTCTTCTCCAGGCTCTACACCTACAAGCGCACCCACGCCGCGTACGTGACAGCTGGGCGGGAGGGGCCGCGCACGCCCCCAGGAGTAACCGCGCCGAGGTCCCCCCCGGCGCCGGGCCTGGAGCTGAGCCCCACCCGCGTCCTGCACCCCAGGGACACCGGGTCCCGTCTGGGGCCGTCTGGCACTGAGTGGGTGGGTCCGGGGATGCCGCTCGCCCCCCACGGAGCCCGGGTCGCCCCACAGAGCGTCCACGGTGCTGGGACAGGGACACCCTGCTCTGAGGGGTCAGGACTCAGTGCCTGTGGGAGACCAGCTCCTCCTCGGGGGCCCGGTCTCCCCTCCACAGCCGACACCCGCTCTCCCCATGCTGCCAGGTACAACCTCCTGTTCTTTGCTTCTGGAGGGGGCAAGTTCAACTACCAGGGAACCAAGCGCTGGCTGGAAGATAACCTGGACCACACGGGTGAGCGGCCCCGGGGGGCGGGGGCGGGGGTGGGGGGCCGGGCCCGCAGAGAGGCCCCGCCCCTCCCGCCCCTCCCGCCCCTCCCAACCGCTCTTGCTGCCACGCAGACTCCAGCCTGCTCCAGGACAACGTGGCCTTCGTTCTGTGCCTGGACACCGTGGGCCGCGGGGACAGCCTGCACCTGCACGTGTCCAAGCCGCCCAGGGAGGGGACGCTGCAGCACGCCTTCCTGCGGGAGCTGGAGACGGTAGGTGCCGGAGCGCGTGCCCGCTGCTGCCTGGGGTCTCTGGCCCCGCGCGCGCTCGTTGCCTCGCGGGCGCGTCCGGCAGGCTGGTGATCGGGCGCTTTGTGCATGCTGGCGCCCGAGGACTAGGGAGCCGGGAACCCTCTTGGCTCCCAAGGCCCTGCGTGAACGTCCGTGGTCTGAGCTGGCGCGGGCCCCCCTCCGCGGAGACCGGCCGGCATCCGGGGCGGGGGTGTCGCCCTGATGGGCTCCGCCCCCGCACAGGTGGCCGCCCACCAGTTCCCGGAGGTGCGGTTCTCAATGGTGCACAAGAAAATCAACCTGGCGGAGGACATCCTGGCCTGGGAGCACGAGCGCTTTGCCATCCGCCGGCTGCCTGCCTTCACCCTGTCCCATCTGGAGAGCCACCGCGACGGCCAGCGCAGCAGCATCATGGATGTGAGGTGAGTGTGGGCGCGGCCGCGAAGCCTCCCCTCCGTCCATGCCCGGTTGTGAGCGATCTTTGAGGGGCGACACTGTAGGTGCAGGTGCCTGGATGGAGGGAATGAACCCGAAACGTGGGTGGTCGGGAAGGGGCCAGCGTTGGCTGAGGACCCTAGGAACAGTGGGGGCCAGGGGCCTGGGGTCGGATTACTGAGTGTCCCTCGTTAGCGATGCGGAGGCTGCGTGAGTGGTTTGGGGTCCCCTGGCCCCCACATGTGATGTCCAGACCCCACGCGTGACTTTCAGACGCTGGGCACCTCGGTCTACCCTGCTTCCCACATGCTGCAACATCTGTCCCTGGGCCTTTGCACGGCCGTGCTGAGGCCTGGCGAGCGGTGCCCTGTCTCGTGTCTCCTTGGGGAGCCCTCCCCACCCCTTTCTTCCTCACCATCTGTCTTCAAGACCCTGTGCACCTCTGGCTTCTGCCATTTTTGACTTCACTTCTCGTTCGTGGCTCCCTGTGGCCTGTCGGCCCTCAGTGTGGCCAGGGTTTTATGGTGGCCTTGGGGCTGGGCCCAGCCTGTTGCTGAACATGTCTGCTGGGGGATGAGAAGCTGGTCCTCGAGGAGGCCCTGCCAGGCAGTGGGTGAGGCCTAGAGAGAGAGCAGGTGTGGGCGGGGTGTTGACTGTTCCTGGGGCATCAGGGAGGCTTCCTGGAGGAGGCGGTGCTACAGTCGAGGAGCGTCCGGAGAACAGTGTTCTGGGTGGAGAGAGCGGGAGGGAAGGGGCTGGGCCCTAGCCAATCCTTCTGCCTTCCCGGGGGGCCCCGCGCTGCACACACTCGGCTCGGCGGTGTTTTGCACCAGAGATCCTTTTCCGGGTCTGTATGTTGCCTGCGCGGCCTCAGGAGGGTGTCTCTGTGTGTCTGTGCGATTTCCCCCCTTCGTGTAAGGACCCAGGGCTCATCCCCTCCAGCGCGACCTCGCCTTCACTGGTCACGTCCGTGGAGGCCCCGCTTCTCAGGCAGGGCCTGTCCCCAGGCTCTGGGTGGGCGTGAATGTGGGCACGTGTTCACCCGACCCAGGACGTCACATCAGTGATGTCCACCACAGCCGCGGGGGCGGGTCCCCCCTGGCCACCCCCACGTTCCCGATGAGGAAACTGAGGCCCAGAGCCGCTCATCATTCCAGGCAGATGCTGGGGAGGCGCCCGCCCTGCCCGAGGAGGCAGCTGTGGCCTTTTTTGTTTTTATCATCATTGGAAATACGACCACTCTTTTTCTGGTGGTTTCAACTGATGCTGATTCCAGACACATACGTGTGTTTTCTTCACACCTGCCCTAAGGTCCCGGGTCGACTCTAAAACCCTGACCCGCAACACCAGGCTCATCGCGGAGGCCCTGACCCGAGTCATCTACAACCTGACCGAGAAGGTGAGCCCCCACCGCGCCCGCCAGCTCCCGGCCCGCCCCGCCGGGCGGCCAGACTCAAGGTGCGTCCCCCCCACTGTCTCCACAGGGCACCCCCCCAGACATGCCGGTCTTCACGGAGCAGATGGTAACGGCCGGGCTGGGGGCGGGGCGGGGCGGGGCGGGGGGAGGAGGAGGGGGCGGGGCCGGGGGGCGGGGGCGGGGTCCCGTGACCGCGGCCCGTGCCCCGCAGCAGATCCAGCAGGAGCAGCTCGACTCGGTGATGGACTGGCTCACCAACCAGCCCCGCGCGGCCCAGCTGGTGGACAAGGACGGCACGTTCCTCAGCACCTTGGAGCACTACCTGAGCCGCTACCTGAAGGAGGTGAAGCAGCACCACATCAAGGCGGACAAGCGGTGAGGCGCGTCTACCGGCCCCCCCCCCCCCCCCCCCCCCCCCGACAGCCACGTGGGCTGCGGCTCCCCCCTCAGCAGGCGCCCCGGGGGCTTCCAGAGCAGATGGAAACAGTGGACGGAAATAAAACAAGAAGTTCAAAGTACAGGTGGCCAGTTAAATGCGATTCCACGTAAATGCTTATTTACGCGTTCTTGTTTAGCGTAAGTATGTCTCCTGTAGCGTTTGGGATATACTTATACTGACGGCAGATTTTTCTTTATTTAAAATCCGAACGTAACTGATGTCCTGTGTCTAATTGGGCAGCCTTGTATCCCCACCGCCCTCTGGCCCTTTCATGCTCTGGTGTCGTGACTCGTACCCCCGGTCCCCGGTCTGCCCTCAGGATGCTCCTCCCCACCACAGGCCACCTGGGTTTTGTCTTTTTTTCTGCTCGGAGCCCCCCACGTGGGCCAAGCTGGCACCTCAGGGCCTTGTGGCAGGAGGGAACCTGCAGGTGTCCACAGCCAGGAGATCTCCCCACACTGCTTGGTGCCCTTTGCTGGCTTTTTACCTTCTCCCAACTTATGGTGTGCCTGAGAGTCAGAGCCCTTGGGCGGAAGAAGAAACCGAGGCTCAGAGTGGACCCACGGCTGTGGAGCCAGGGCCTCTGATTCCCAGACCACCTTGCCCTCTCTCTATGGAAATGCTTTCCAGACCAGTAAATTCCTAGCAGTCACCCTACTCCATTTTTAAAGACTGTTCTGACGCCCAGAAAAGCAATAGGAAAGAGGTTACTTCAGGATAAAGAATAGTTCTTCCCCAGGAGGGTGAGTGGCAGCTTTGCCCAAGCACACGCGCTCCCCCGTTCTGGGCCCACGGGCCCTCCAGGCGGTCTGGTTTCTGGGGGACACAGAACGTGGTCCCGCTGCTGGGTGACCCTGCTGAGGAAGTGCTCTCTCCTCAGGGACCCCGAGTTTGTCTTCTATGACCAGCTGAAGCAGGTGATGAATGCCTACAGGTGAGCTGCCCTGGGTCACTGCCCGTGGCGTGCGGTCCAGGGACACGGAGGCAGCCCGCACCCTCCCCTGACCCCGCCGACGCCCCGGTCTCCCTCAGGGTCAAGCCAGCCATCTTCGACCTGCTGTTGGCCGTCTGCATCGGCGCCTACCTCGGGATGGCCTACACGGCGGTCCAGGTGAGCCGGGGGAGGGCCGGGAGGGGGCTCACCCAGCCAGCTGCGTGCTCCCCCCACCCTGCCTAGCAGGACGTGACCCCCAGGCAGCCCTTGGGCCCAGCTCTCACTCACGCCCCCCCTACAGCACTTCGACCTCCTGTACAGAACCGTTCAGAGACTGCTCGTGAAGGCCAAGGCGCAGTGACGCCCCCGCCTGCCACCCCTCCCCACGCCACAGCCGGCCGGCACCCCGAATTACAGAGCTTTTCCGTGTTGCTCTTGAGGACTTGGGGGGTTCTTTCTTTTCTGTCCCGTGAACTCTCTGGGAAGAGCATTTGGTGGAGGCCCCGGGGCCGGGCCCTGGACTTGGGGACAAGTCTGCGGACGAGCCCCCCGCCCCGGAGGCGATCCCCCAGCCCTCAGGGTTCACGGGCTGCAGGATGACCAGAAAGGCGCCCGGCACGTCCCTCCTTTTGCCCGCAACGCCGACCGGCGACTGCAGGCTGAGGGGCAGGGGGCCGCCCCTCTCTGGCCCCGTCCGCCTGGTGATGTGGGTGCTCAGCCTCTTGTATGCCGGGCAGCACCAGCCCATCCCTCGGAGGCTGGGTTCCCCCACCCTGGCCTCTCGCCTCGGGTGCGGCCTTGGAGCACGTGTCCCCCGAGCCCCTGGCTTGTCACAGCCTCTGCCCTCCCGCCGTGCCCGGGGCACTTGAGCCTGTCCCTTGGGGACCCGGCTGCCCCGACGCCCCTGGGGCGGGAGACAGGCGTGGAGAGAGGAGGCACCCTAGCCCTCTGCCCCTTCCCTTGGGCTCTCTGGGCCTCGGTCTCCTCACCTGTGGAGCGGAGGCTGTGTTCTGGGGGCATCCGGTGCCCCCGTGTCTGAGGACGGCATCCAGGCTGGGGATCGAGGAGAGCGTTTGCTGGAGAAGACGTGGCTGTGGGGCCCACGGGGCTGCTGCCCTTCCCAGGATCTGGGACCTGGAGAGGAAGGTCTGGGCCTGAACCCCACAAATCAGGCTCCTTGGAAGGGAAGGGTGTGGAGGGGGCCTCCAGTGCTGCTGAGATTGATCTCAGGGAGACCCAGGTGAACCGATTCATTAGCAATATAATCAGTGAGGTGTTCTGTGCCGAGGGGAGGGTCAGGATGAGGGAGGCTCTGGGCACCTGCCTCAGCCCCCAGGGAGGCCTTAACGGAGGGTCTGGAGAGCAGGGGGACCGCTCCCTCCCACGTGCCCCCCCCCCTCCCCCCCAGCCAGCCCTCCCCAGAAGCCAGCTCACCACCCACTGCAGGGACGGGCTCCTGGGGGCTGTGTTTCCGTCTCCACCTTGGGCCTCCTGCCTTCGCCAAGCCAGACCGTCCCTGTCCCAGCCCCCCAGGCACAGGGAGGGGCAGGTGTGGGGTCTACAGGCTCTCCTGCCTCTGCACCCCCTCCCCCCCCCCCCCCCTTGCCCTGCTGGGTGGCCTGTCTCCCCCAGAGACTGTTTACCGAGTGCCCAGCCAGCCCGGCCACCTCTGGGGGCAGGACTCGAGGACCGGTGTTGGCCCGTCTTCCCCACGTGTGCCTGCCCAGTGGGTGTCCCTCCTGCTGGGGCGGCCGTCAGGACTGCTAACTGTTCAGAGCTCAGGCTGGTTGGGGACGGACTTGGACGATCAGAAAATAAAGCCATATCGAATGATCCGCCTCTCGTGTCCTGTCCGGGAGGTGCTTCTAAGGTGTTTTGTGCTCCTTGAGGGGCCTGGGGCCAGGTGAGCGGGGTCGGTCCTTCCTGCCCTCCAGCTGCCAGCTGAGGGTGGAAACCCACTCGCTGTCCAGTGGGATCACGGGGTGTGTTTGATTCCTGGGGCAGCTGTACCCCAACCGGGCACCCTGAGCAAGTTTCTGGTCTCCCAGCTCTGGAGGCCGGAAGTCAGGGGCAGGGCGTGGGCAGGGCTGGCTCCTGGGTCCCCGACAGTCTGTTCCTGGCTCTCTCGGGTCCCTTGGCTTGTAGGCGTGTGGCTTCAGCTGTGCCTGCACATTCCGTCTGCTTCTCTCCCGCTCTCAGGCCCCCACCCCTGGGGCAGCACCACAACCTCTCTGCTGATAAATATGCAAAGACCCTCTTTCCAGAGAAGGTCACGTGCTGAGGCTCTCTTGCGTGTGAATCGGGGCTGGGGGGGGGGGGGGGCAGGGGGCTGTATGCAGGCTGCCCCCATCATCCCGCCTCCCCTGGCGCCCAGTCCCAAACCAGTCTCCAGGGCGGTCCGGGCCGGAGCACAGCCACTGCGGCGCTCGGGTGCAACGCTCCACTTTGGGTTTACAGGGCCCGGGTCTCTGCTCCAGGCCTGGGAGCTCTCGCCAGGTGCCTGCCCCCCAGGCTTACCCTGCTCGGCTCCACCCAGATCTGTCGGCCGGTTGACGGCGTCCGTGTGTCCTCTGTGCTGCTCAGTGAGAACAAACAAGGTGTTCTCGGGCTGGTGTTCTGATGTGGGAGAGGACAGCCTGCGCGCAGTCTCAGAGCTCCGAGCCGCCGGCAGGTGGTGTAGACGGGCTGCGGGGAGTCCCGGAGGGGATCCTTCGCTCGGTGGCGTGCTCGCGGGCGCCCTCCCGTGGCCGCTGCGGGGAGGACGAGGGCGGGAGGCCTCCAGGACCCGAGGACCGCGCAGGTCCAGGCGGAAGGATGGGCTGGACGGGGCGGGGGCGGGGGCGGGGGAGGGGATACCGGCGCCCGAGGGGAGGGGCCACCGCCGTGGTGGGCTGGGCCTGGGGCGAGGACTGGCCGGGTTTCCCCAGGGACCCCCAGCCCCAGCGTCGGGACCATCTCCCTTCCCCTCGGCCCTCCCCCGCCCCCGCCCCCCCTCCACGGACCCAGGTAAAACTCCGCACGGTTCAGAGGGAGAAGCCAGACGGTCATCTACTCGTGTTAACGTACACGGATTTTTCCTTTTCCTTTTTACACACAAAGTTCCATGGCCTGAAAACGGGAAAACGGGGACGCCCGGGTGGGGTGGCGCAGTCGGTTGAGCGTCCGACTCGAGCTCAGGTCACGATCGCACGGTTCGTGGGTTCGAGCCCCGCGTCAGACTCTGTGCTGACAGCTCACCTTCAGATCTGTGTCCCGCTCCCTCCCTGCCCCTCCCCTGCTTGTGCTCTGCCTCTCTCAAAAATCAACATAAATAAATAATTAATTTTAAAAAAAGAAACCAGGAAAACAAGCCACCAATCACTGTAGCTGGAGTTTCTTCCGTCCTGTTTCCTAGAGTGTGTGATGTATATGAAATCTCATTTTGAAAATCGCATAAGTTTTAAATACGCTTGACCCTTGACATGGGTGTTAGGGACGCTGTCGAAACTCTGCATACAACTTTTGACTTCCCAGAGCTTGACAACTGATAGCCTCCACTCGACCAGAAGCCTGAGCAACGATGCCAGCAGCCGATGAACACAAGTTAGTGTGTTACGAGTTACCGGCTGCGATACGTGTGTTACGTGTGTTCCTTGCTGTGATGTGTGTGTGTTAGCCGTGTTCCCTGCTGCGATCTCTGTACGTTGTGTGTTACCTGATCTGATCTGTGTGTTATGCGTGCTACCTGCTGGGATATGTGCATGTTCTGTGTGTTATCTGCTGTATTCTCAAAGTAAGCTGGGGAGAGAAGGTTAACTCTAGTCACGATCACGAGGAAGAGGAGACAGATCCCAGCGCTGTGCTGTAAAAGAGGCACGTGCAAGGGGACCCACTCGGTTCAAACGCGTGTTGTTCAAGGCTCAGCCTGGTTTCTCGGAGTGTGTGGTGTGAGGTACCAAGACGCAGTGTCAACACCACCTCACGTGTGAACGTACGAGTGCTCTGGAACGGTCCCTCCCTCCCCGTCGCCACCCGTCTCAGTGCCCTCTTCGTCCCCAGGCGACGGCCCATCATGTCACCGCGGGCTAGTGTCATTAGGCTGTGGAGTCAACCAGTCCTTGCCCACCTGCCATGTGCCAGGTGCCACGCTGGGCCGGGGGAGACACGGAGGGAGACGCTCTCCCAGCCACACCCTGAGGCTCGCTGTCTGCTGGGAAGACGGGTGACTAAGGAAAGAACAGATGGGGACTGGACGGTGAGAGGCCCTAAACCAGGCCGTTGAGTAAAGTCGGAATGACAAGGATTAAGCCGTGGGGAAATTAGGGACGGTGGTCCAGGCATCCGGCACAGCCTGTGCAAAGGCCCCGGGGCAGGACGGTGCCTGGTGTGTGGGAGGAGCAGTGTGAGCCACGGGGAGAGAGGGAGGCGGGGAGGGCCCTGCGGGGCCTCCAGCGAGTCGGCAGGGCCTCTGCCTCTTACTCCCAACGTGTTGGGGAATGTGGGGAGGAGGTGGGCCGAGGGGAGGAGGGATGGGGCCCGGCTTGCGTTTGGAAAGGTCACTGGCTCCCGGAGGATGGTCGGGAAGGTGACTTTGTTCCGTGGGCCTCCTCGGTGTGGATAAGTGAAGTGTCATGAGCCCTGGGCAGCGGCAGCAAATGATTTGGGCGAAGGTGAAATCCAACAAGCATCCTGCAGCCTCCGTGAGGACCCCACGGGGGTCACACGTGGCTTGGACCTCTACCCCCGGGGCCTTTGTTTTGAGGCAGTAAAACACAAGTGAGCCTCCTTCCGAGCCACCTCGGTCTCCCTGGAGTCACCGTCCCCAGCCTGTATCCTTCTTGTTCTTCAGAGACCCGGACACTTTTCAGCCGTGTCGTGTGTGCGGCTTCAACATTTTACACCAACAGCATCAAAGTGTCCTGGTCTGGCGTCCTCTTACACACGCACGTCCCTTTTTTGTCGCCGTCTAATATTCCGTCCCGGGAAGCTGCCTGGAGGGACCCACTTTCCTGCTGACGGACGCATAGCTTTCCCCAACCTTCGGCCATCACAAACCCTCCCGGGTGCCTTTCGGAGCCCTGGGGGGAGCACATGCACCCGGAGGTCAGCACGCTGGGGCCCGCGGCCTAGGCCGGCTACCCGTGGCTGTAAATAAAGTTTCACTTGCACGTGGCCACGCTCCGCTCGTTACGTATCATGGGCACTGGAGCTGAGCGGGCAGTGGGGGGACCCTGTGCCCCCCCCAAGCCCAAGATGTTTGCCCCCCAGCCCTCTCCAGGGAGAGCCTGCGATCCCCCACCTCCGTGGAGAGACTGTCCAGAGAGCAAGGTGGAGCCGTGGGTGTTTGGCACTGAGCACACACTCGCGGCCTCTGAGAGACGCTCCTGCTTCTGATCCGTCCGGAGGCCCGGGGAGGGGTGGGCCGGCTGCTGAGGACACGTGGTTCCAAGGGGCTGCAGAGATGTCTCCACCCGTCGTGGCCCAGGACTCCAGGGGCCGGCCCGAGACCAGAGAGATCTCTGGGAAGAAGGCACGAGAGAGAGAGAGAGAGACAGAGAGAGAGGCTCCTGGCGGGCACGGCTCTAAAGGGACAGATGGGGGTGCTAACCCCGTGCTTCCCAAACATTTGCTTTCTGTTTCCTAACTTTAAAAAAAATTTTTTTTTTTTTTAATGTTTATTTTTGAGGGAGACAGCCTGTGAGCAGGGGAGGGGCGGAGAGAGAGGGAGACACAGAGTCCGAAGCAGGCTCCAAGCTCTGAGCTGTCAGCCCAGAGCCCGACGCGGGGCTCAAACTCACAAACCGTGAGATCATGACCTGAGCCGAAGTCGGACGCTCCACTGACCGAGCCACCCAGGCGCCCCTGTTTCCTAACTTTTTATCTGGACATCATTTCAGATTTACGGAAACGTTCTAGAAACACCCGGAAGTTTTTAAAGCCTCCGTGCAGTCTGCAAACGCTGACATTTCACATCTGCTTCCTGCGTTTCTCCCTCTCCCTGTCTGTCCCCTCACCCCGCTCCTAAACCCAAATGCGTTTCCTAAAGTGCCCTCCTCACAGAGCACCCGCCCAGCTCAGAAAGCGGACGCCAAAAAAGACGACAGACTGACTCCAGCGTTGGTCATTGTCCCCACCAGCATCCTCCGTGGTAAAGAACGTTCCGGATCACGCCCGCCTTCCGGGATTCTGTCTCTCTAGCCTCCTTTACCCCTGGAGCACTCCCCACCTTTGTGTCTTAGGATCTTGGCACTTTTAGGGGTCCTGGCCACTCTTCTGTAGAACAGCCCCCACAGTCCTGGCTTTCTGGTGTGTCCACAGGATGGGGTTCAGCTTCTGTGTTGGGGGAGGGCACGGGGATACCACAGACAGAAGTGAAACCCGGGTGCCATGTCCCGCCCGGGGCGTGAACCCTGGTGGCGTGGCTAATGTGTCATCTAGGGTTTCTTCCCTTGGTGACCCCTAAGTTGTGGGGAGGTTCTGTGTGCGGACCCCGGTGCTCCTCAAAGGCCACCCTCCGGTCTGGGTGACACTCTGATGGCCACGGAGGGCGGGTGCCCCTCACCCCATCCCTCCTACATTTTTTTTTTTTTTGCTTTGTATTTTTAAGTAAACTTTTTAAAAATTTATTGTTTTAATTTACATCCAAGTTAGTTAGCATCTAGTGCAACAATGATTTCAGGAGTAGATTCCTTAATCCCCCTCCCCCATGTAGCCCATCCCCCCACCCACCACCCCTCCAGTAACCCTCAGTTTGTTCTCCATATTTATGAGTCTCTTCTGTTTTGTCCCTTTCTTGTTTTTATGTTATTTTTGTTGCCCTTCCCTTATGTTCACCTGTTTTGTCTCTTAAAGTCCTTATATGAGTGAAGTCCTATGATATTTGTCTTTCTCTGACTAATTTCGCTTCGCATAATACCCCCCAGGTCCATCCACGTAGTGGCAAGTGGCAAGATTTCATTCTTTTTGATTGCCGAGTAATACTCCGTTGTGTGTGTGTGTGTGTGTGTGTGTGTGTGTGTGTGTGTGTGTGTTACACATCTTCTTTATCCATTCATCCATCGATGGCCATTTGGGCTCTTTCCATCCTTTGGCTACTGTCGATAGTGCTGCTATAAACACGGGGGTGCATGTGTCCCTTCGAAACAGCACGCCTGTATCCCTTGGGTAAATGCCTTGCAGTGCAATGGCTGGGTCGTAGGGTAGTTCCATTTTTAATTATTTGGGGAAACTCCACACTGTTTTCCAGAGTGGCCGCACCAGTTTGCATTCCCACCAGCAGTGAAAAAGAGATCCTCTCTCTCCGCATCCTTGCCAACATCTGTTGTTGCCTGAGTTGTTAGTGTTGGCCATTCTGACAGGTGTGAGGGGGTATCTCATGGTGGTTTTGATTCGTATTTCCCTGATGATGAGTCATGTTGAGCATTTTTTCATGTGTTGATGGCCATCTGGATGTCTTCCTTGGAGAAGTGTCTATTCATGTCTTTCGCCCATTTCTTCACTGGATTATTTGTTTTTT
Organism: Panthera leo; assembly: GCF_018350215.1. Taxonomy (NCBI): domain Eukaryota; kingdom Metazoa; phylum Chordata; class Mammalia; order Carnivora; family Felidae; genus Panthera; species Panthera leo. The sequence goes on from NC_056680.1 coordinate 2,485,539, forward strand.
TGGGTGTTGAGTTTGATAAGTTCTTTATAGATTTTGGATACCAACCCTTTATCTGACGTGTCATTTGCAAATATCTTCTCCCATTCCGTCAGTCGCCTTTTAGTTTTGCCGATTGTTTCCTTCGCTGTGCAGAAGCTTTTTATTTGGATGAGGTCCCAGTAGTTCATTCTTGCTTTGGTTTCCCTTGCCTCCGGAGACATGTTGAGTACGAAGTTGCTGTGGCCGAGGTCAAAGAGGTTTTTTGCCTGCTTTCTCCCCAGATTTTGATGGCTTCCCACAAAACTCACCCTTTTAAAGCGTCCTTGGCTGTGGTTTGTAGTACATGCACAGAGTTGTGCATCCGTCATGCCTAATTCCAGAATATTCCATCACCCTAAAAGACACTGGTCCCCATCGACAGTCGCTCCGCCAGCCTCTGGTAGCCACGGTCCGCTGTCCGTCTCCGGACTTGCTGTTCTGAACATTTCACACGCACGGAATCCTACAGGAGACGACCCCAACCGGTTCTGACAGGCACTCACTCAGTCCCATGGAGGGCTCCCTTCGCTCTCAGCCTCAAATTCCCACAGGAAGAATTCACTGACCCTCCGGGGCAGGCGTCCATGCCTGGCCACATGCACGGTGGCCGGAGGGCAGAGCCCCACCCGGGGAGGCGGAGGGAGGCCATGCCCCCTCCTCCCAGGCTCACTGGGCCGAGTAGAGTTTGTTGAGAGGGGGCATCGAGAGGTTGACCCAAGGAGGAATCATTTTCCATCCCAGGGGCCACAGGGCAGGGATCAGGGACTTGGGAGAACCCCAGCGGAGATCGGGGTTCCCGCAGGAGGGAAGGGGTAGCTCCTTCCCAGCACAAGGGAGGACAGTTGAGGCGGGCCGGTGAGGACCAGACACCTCTGCTCTGTGTGGATGTGTGGAGGCAGGAGGCATCTGGGATGAGTAGAGATGCGATGTATGTGCCCAGCGGACACATCACCAGCCCCTAGATCCTCTGGAATGTGCTAGAAGAGCGGTAGGCAGCCTGAGCAGTGAGGGGCTGGAGGGCGTGGAGGGCAGAGCAGGGCCAAGAGGCATCAGGGTCCAAAGGGACACGTTCAAGCTGACCATCACCCAGGGAGGCACTCAGGCTGGCCGTACGGAGACCACCAAAGGGCAGAGGCCCCACTCTGCCCGCTGACCCGCCATTTCCCTCCACGGGCAGGGTCAGAACCCACATTTTGGGCAGGATGCCCAGGTGGGCACACGCCCTTTCCAGGAAAGACTCCGCCTTAGCCGACAGGAGCAGATTGTCCTGCGGGCCCCGAGACACACGGCCCTGGAGGGGGGCTGTGTGGTGAGGAATGCGGGTGGCACCGGGGGCCGAGCAAGAAAGCGTGGACGGCAAAGCCCCGAGCGTGGAGACACCTTGCGCTCTGGATGCCGCCAGGCTGAGCCCTCGATTGCAGCTTCGTGGGACTGGGGAGCGAACCCAGTGGTTCGCTGTGCTCCGAGTACTGGCCCAGGGAAGCCACGAGCAGGAGACACGTGTTCCGGGCCAGTGAGTTGGTTGTAAGTTTGTTACACAGCTATAGCTAGCTGATACAGTGGTCGCTGGTGTCGATCCCACTCTTGGCCTCGGCATTATTCTCTGGGCTTGGCTTTCCTGCCCCCAGAACGTTCCTGCTGTGCCTCCCAAGTCCTTCTTGACGTCTCCTTACAGTTTACAAAGTGCCTCCTTCCAGTTGCTCTCGGGAAGGATCCTAAGCAGAGGTGGGGGGGAGTTCTCGGGGCACACACGGCCTGGAGGGGGTGCCCAGGGCCACCTCCTCCATGCTCGGGGAGGAAGGGGTTTTGACACAAGAAAGTCAGTCCCAGGGGCTTCCCACCAGCCAGGGGAAGGATGGCAAGAATCAGGATTTAAGTAAATTTGTAGGGAGTGTAGAAACTCGGTGTTTCTTGGGCACTGTTATTTCGGGACTGGGGGGCTCACCCCACTCCCCATCCGTGGCATCCCTTGAGCCTCACAGATTCCCTTCACAGAACTGTCACTGCCCCTCCCCGCGATTTATTGATAATGGAGCTGGGGCCCAGAGAGTTGAGGTGACTCACCCAAGGCCACACAGCCCAAACCGCTCTTTATCAGGGTTAGAGCCCTGTCCCCTAAAGCAGCGTTTCCCAAAATGTGGGGAAACCCCACTGGGATTTTCAGAGATGGATGGAAAAACCGTAGCGTGAGAAAGGCCCACCTTTTCCAAGCCCACTTGCTGTTCCATTTAAGTCACAGGAAGTCTCTCCAGGGCTAACGGGTCTGTAACGCTTCTCATGCAGAGTGAAAGCGTCAGTGTCCAGTTGAAACCTGCTACCCGCATATCTAATAAACCTTATTTCTTTTATTTTTTATTTTTATTTTTATTTTTATTTTTATTTTTATTTAAAAAATGTTTAATGTTTATTTTTGAGAGAGAGAGAGAGACAGCATGAGCGAAGTGGGGGCGGGTGGGGGGGGGAGAGGGAGACACAGAATCCGAAGCAGGCTCCAGGCCCTGAGCTGTCGGCACAGAGCCCGACGCGGGGCTCGAACCCACGAGCTGTGAAACCATGACCTGAGCTGAAGCCAGACGCTTAACCGACTGAGCCCCCCAGGCGCCCCTGAACCTCGTTCCTTTCAAAGGCAACAATGTAAATTTGCCTTTACGATAAATTTATTTGAGGTTTTTTTTTTTTTTCAAGAGGTGACTGATAACAAGGAAAATGTCACGTAAATAGTGCTTGTACATCTCACACCCACCAACGTGGCTGCTACTTAAAAAAAGAAAAAAAAAGAGGAAATAACAGAATAACAGGTGTCAGCGAGGATGTGGGGAGATCGGAGCCCTCGCTCCCGGCTGGGGGAATGTGAGACGAGGCAGCCGCGGTGGAAAACAGTGTGGCGGGTCCTCACAACGTTAAAGATAGAGTCGCCATCTGACCCATCGATTCAGCTTCCGGGTTTATACCCCAAAGAGCCGATCGCTGGGACGTGAACGGATGCTTTGCACACCCCTGTTCCCAGCAGAGGATTCACAATGGCCGGGAGGCGGAGGCCACCCAGGTGTCCACGGCATGTCGGTCCACGCGGTGCCATGATGAGGACATCCTGACACCTGTCTTGGCAGGCACGGGCCCCCAAGACCGGGGAGCCGAGGGACTTGCTGGAAGCTTCCCCCAACCCCCAACTCCCCCCCGCCCCAACCCCGGGCTCTGCTCCCGCCGCCCCCCCCCCCACCCCCGCTTCTTCAGTACCGTCCCAACCGGTAGGATGCCGATTGTGACCGGGTCTCACAAATTGCAGCATCGGCCGTGTGGGCTCCAGATGTTTCCAGGTGCACAGGCTGCTTTCTGACCCCACCCGGGTCAGGGAATGAGCTCCAGGGACGGGTATCGTTCAGACGGTGGGATGCTGGGTTTAACGTCCCCAAGGTCAGTGTGGAGCCGGGCTGGGCTCTCTCTAGCGCCTTCCCCACCCCTTTGTTTGGGGTAGAAGTAAGCGAGTGAGGAAAAGGCATCTCTGGCTCACAGGGGGCCTGCTGGGTTTAATTTCTGTCCTTTCCCCACTCTCCTGGCACATCAGAGGCCCACAGGGCTTCGGGCATCAGGCTCAGATCTCCATGGAGACGGTGCCTGCCTCCAGCTCGGCTCCACGAGCCCATCCTGGGGCTGAGCGGGAACGGGGGGGGGGGGGGGGGGGGGGGGCAGGACCAAGGGCTGGAGGCTGTAAGAGGACCCGTGACCCCTCCCACGCCCGCTTCCTAGCCAAGCCTGATGTCCTGCTCCAGTCTGGGGGCGGGCAGGTCCCTGCCAGTAATGGTCCTGACAGCAGCCGTTTATGGAGGGGGGGGGGGGGGCTGAGAATGTTCCAGGCGCTGTACGGAGCCTCACCCATGAGCTCGCTGAATCCACGCCAGGGACTTCACCCCGTTCGCTCTGGGGTGTCACTTGGCGAATAAGGAACTTGAGGCTTAGCCACCTGTAGCTGGAGGAAGACGGTGCGGGGTCCTGGGAAGCTGCGGGCTCCGGGGTCGGCCGGCCGGGTTCAAGTCCCGGCGCTCTTTGTGCGTGGCCTTGCACCAGCGACTCGACCTCTCTGAGCCTCAGTTTCCCCTGTGCCAAGTGAGTATAGAAACATTACTTCCGTCTTACGGCTGCTCTGAGGGTTGGTTGCGCAGGGAGGGACTGGGGTGAGCTCACCTGCGGAGCAGTTTAAGGGGGTGCAGGAAACTCAGTCATCAAGGTAGGGATTATTTTCATGCAGTTTTAAAAATCAACACTGATGAACAGCAAATCCATAACGAACAGAATGTCAACATTTTATTTTTTAATGATTTATTTTGAGAGAGAGAGAGAGCGTGCGCGGGAGGGGCAGAGAGGAAGGGAGAGAGAGAGAGAGAGAGAGAGAGAGAGAGAGAGAGAGAGAGAATCCCAAGCAGGCTCCGTGCTGTCAGCACAGAGC